>NC_091935.1:2150000-2843333 GCF_041260155.1 Ptychodera flava | reverse complement strand
GATCGGTTCAATATCGGATATATCCTGAAAATATTTTACTGAAGAATGCCATAAAGTACTTAAGAATGGCTAGCTAAATTTCTGCTTATTTATGAAGTTTAGAAATTATCATTAGAGCAGCTAAATATTGGACATATCCCTATTTTTGTTAATGAAGAAAGCCAAGCTATATGACATATCTTTAGACACTTATGCTAATTTATGAAGTTTAGAAACGATAATTAGAGCAGCTAAATATCGGGTATAACATACTAGTAATAGTTTCATAATATTTTGTTCATGAAGAAAGTCCAGCTTTCTGATATATCTATACAAGTTTTCTTCAGGAACGCACAGGTAATTTTGATGTAATGTATAATGTTTAGAAACAATTATTGGATCAGCTAAACTGTTGAATTAGCTGTGCTCATTGATACAGTTTAGAAAACAAAACCTTTAAAGGCTCAATTCCGCACCTTGCTTGTCATTCAGTTGGTTGTATAATTCAGTATAATGCCTTTCTTTTTTCATATCCATTACAGCGAGTAGAACAGATACCATAATTGGTTTTCAAAAATTGCTCTGCCAAAAATATTAAATTAGAGTTCCACATAAGAACTTTTCAGCTTAAATCTTACAAAACACACTTTAAACAAATAATTTAATGCATGATGCTGATAATATTTTGAGATCATCCATAACTATGATTTTTTCTTACTTCTTTTATAAAGACGTGTTTGATAAAAAATTATATGTTTCAGGAAATTTGCCGTATCTGTGAACCCCCAGAAATATGATCCCAGTGGCGACTAAATCATATTAAGTTCACTTTATGTTTTGACATACGTCTGTTACAAACGAAACGGATTTCATATAAGCATTATATTGCCTTCTGTATTGTGTGGAGCAAAAACAAATGGGAGAACGTAAGATAAGCCGTAATTTGCAATGTATTCTTTTGGGGTATTAGGTAAGTCTTGGTCCTATTTCATGAAAACTGTAAAGGATATTTGTATATTACAAAAGGTCACCTTAAAGAAAAATAAATCGCTTTACTAATGATACCCCACAACCAGGTTACGTATAAGTTTGGCTCGGCATATGACTTAAACAAAGACAGGTTTAACAAAAATGTTCGTGGGTCTCAAAATCGTGATTTGCGGTACCCTTCAACACACGACTGTGACAGCTGTTGCGTCCCAATATTTTTTCAGTTAAAAGTCTATTTCATATTTTTGACATGTAGCAAATAAAACAGATTTCACAAAAGGCATTGCCCAAAAGTCTATTTCATATTTCTGACAGGTACTCATAGCAAATAAAACAGATTTCATACAAGGCATTACCCTTTATTATATGTCTAGGTTAAAAATGGTAGAATTTGACGTTTAACAAAAACGATGCGATTCGCAATACTGTGACTTTACAGTTCCCTTTTCCAATGTTTTTTTCTGTTAAAAGTCTCTTTCATATTTTCATATGTCTTCATAGTAAATAAAACAGATTGCATACAGAGAATTGCCCTTTGTAATTGTTTAGGTGAAAATTGGTAGAATTTGAGATAAGCAGTGACAGTAATTTGCAATATAAAGTTTGGGGTATAGGGTAAGTTTTGGCCATATTTTATAAAAGCTATAGAAGATATTGCATATTAAAATACGTCATCTAAAAGAAGAATAAAATCCCTTTCCGATGTTAGCCCACAAGCTAGGTTATGTAAAAAATAAGCTCAGCAGATGACTTACAAGAAGACAGATTTAACGAAAATGCATGCGAGTTAACAATACTGTAATTTTGCGGTACCCTTCAAAGTATTACCGGTAGACCTATAACATCCCAATATTTTCCTATCAAAAGTCTATTTCACATTTTAACATGTCCCTGTAGCAAATAAACAGATGTCATACAAAGCATTGCCTTTTGTGTTATGCCAAGGTAAAAAATTGGTAGAATTTCAGATTTTTGGGGTATAAGGGGAAGTTTTGGTCCCATTTCATAAAAATATATCGAAGATATTGCATATTACATATGTCATTTTAAAGAGAAATAAATTTCCATTCTAATGATATCCGACAAGTCAGGTTAAGTTAAAAAAACTTAGCAGATGACTTACAAGTACTACAAGAAAAAAGCACATGGATAGCAAAATCGTTATTTTGCGGTACCGTTCAAAAGTCGACTATGACAGTTATTGCATCCCTATATTTTTTCTGTCAAAATTCTATTTCGTATTCTAGGGATCCCAAGGCTTCTACAAAGACAGTTTTGTTATCCTGGGGGTGCAAGTAGACCCCTCTAGCCCACGGCCTAACATATCTTGACTGCTAACATAGCGTCATCCTTTTATAGCTTCTAATACCGTGCATTTCATGCATAAGAATTGTGTTTTTTGTCTGTATTTACCCCGTTTAACAAGTCAGGTGGTAAGGAAACTTTAAAATAATTTTCAAATAACTCTTTTCACAGTTTCTTATTGAAAATATCCAACCTAAAGTTACCCCACAACTTCTGCAGTTGACATTTAGTAGGTGAGAAATACCTGTCTGGCAGCCATTTTGAATAAAATGGTTGCCATGGCAACACTTCGGCAGATTTTCAGTGGCTCGGTATCTGAATTTGTTCAGCACATACTAAGACACATCTGAGCCAAGTTTGGTGCTTTTATCACAAAATGCACAATGGGTTTGCCATGCCGCACCACTAGAATGAGTTCATGACACAATGAATGAATACATTGACATTTACACGCACTGAAGAGCAAAACTCTGACATCCATTCCAAAGAAAGGGATTATTAAACCACGTGATAGAGAGACCGTGATTAAACTTATCTAAAGGGTTTCTCTGGTTACGCTTTAATCATCCTACCACGAACGAATAGGTAGCCTACATTCCTATAGTGTTCTTGGAAAACGGACCTATTTTCTTAAAATCGGCTACAAGCTTTTAATTTGTGGACTCGGAATTCTATCATAACCTTGAAATCCGTCGCAGTAAAAATGCATAACAATCTGAGCCTTTTCGAAGCTACAGAGTGTGAAGTATTATATCCTGTCTATGGGTTGGATATTATTTGGTAACTGGGCATCTATCATACTATGATGTGAAAGTCGGAGTATAGACGTTGTTTCCTGATCGACATGAGTCTTGATGTGAATCTTTGAAGAGGGGTTTAGAATAAGGACATGGAATTGTTTTCATTTTTAAAGATTAACTTTGTTGTTGGGACAAACTTATCAATTTTTTTCGTCAGAGTTCCACAGTCACGGCCACTTGAGGAGGGGGAAATTCTTATTTTTTATTATATTCGTTTTCGTTTGTATGTATCTTTTTCAAAACTGAACTCTTTTTACATCTACGGTAACGCAAGCATGCTTAGGGGTTTTGTTTTGTACTACTATTTTTGCAAGGGCAACAAGGCTGGACAAAAGGTTCTTTGGTAATTTTTGCGCTCAAAACTTTTAGCCAGTTTTCACACTGTCCCGATGACTAATCCATAAACATTGCGAATAAAAAAATGTTTATTTCGATCGTCGTAAAGATTCATGGTAGAAACACATAAAAACAAAGCATATTCTACCTGAAATATGGAACAAAAAGTTTGTCTCCATTGCAATCTTACTTCATGATGGGAACATCCTTTACTGTAACGCCTTCCTCATCCCTTCCCCGTGATTTCAGATGTTTAACATTGCTTTGCGTGCCTTTATTAGGGGGTGGTCTATGCAATAAATCATACACAGATGTCTGAAATTGTGTTGTGATTGACAATTTTTTCATCAATATCACAAGATTGTAAGAGACCGGAAAAGACGGACGCGACAATACATTTTTGAGGAAGCGAAAGTACAGCCATATTGTTTCACAAAACTTAGACGATCACATTGCAGACAGTCTCGATGCAAAGTCATCGTCGACGAGTTCTTACCTTTATCCTTTCCACCACAAATTTTGGCACATCCTCCATTTTTTTTCCAATTAATAAGATGGTTAGATCTTTGTACCGTTATTTGTGATTGGAAAAGGTGAATAAGTCAGACATTTTGCTAAGGATAACTTGGAACTTTCTATGTCCAGAAACGGGGAGGATTTGAGGGTCCGAGGCTTTCAAGGAAGTGCTACCTGTGACTGTAATCATCGACGTCCCCTACTCCCAATGTTCAAGCCGTCCAAGAACCAACTCATCAAGTCAACATTTTGCAGTCTTAGTTTTTGCAGAGTCATTCAATGTTTAATTTCAATAAAAATAGAAAACTATTTAAAAATGACAATCTGCCCATCTACACCCATTAGTCTACAGTAGATGCACCTCTGGGACATTTTAATCAACTTTTTCCTGTGATACCTCAGTAAGAACCTAATGCGCAAAACCCACAATAAACGAGTCTAATGCTGTTTCCCTTTTATTCCCCATCAATACTTGTCGGCAATCTTGTGGTATTGATGAAAATTGCAGTTTTCATTCCAAAATTATCCACAATTTCAAACATCTGTATTTGATTTATTGCTTAATAAAGGCACGGAAAGATATCTATATAATTAAATTCATAACATCGCAGCAACATAGAAATCTGTGCAGTAGAAAGATTAATAGTTATGCAGTCCTGTATATCCTACCGGTAAAACCAGGGAAATTGAGTTTTAATTTGTCTGCATGGTTTCCTTTGAAAGTTATCAAAGATTGGAGCCAACTCCGTTGAAAAAATGTCATGTGTGAATATATATCTTTACAATGAATATGATCAGGTAAACTTTTAAAGTGTTTTTCCACCCTCAATATGTAAAATAATTCATGCATTATCAATGCTCTTTGTGATTTTGTAATGTATGTATAGAACAGTATGTAGAGAAAATGGTTTCTGCTCTCCGATTAAAAAAGAAGAAACAAATAGTACGGATTGTACAAACCTAACCCATGGGACAAGAGGTCCACAAAGTAGCAAACTGTAGGCGCACAAAATATGTTGATTTTCGTAAGCCACCCTGTCTTTAAGACAATGATATCATACCAATATGTCGATGGCGCAAATAAAGTGATCTGATTGGTCAAGAGGTGAAAATAACCATGCTATATTCACAATATAGCATTGTAATATCCGCGAGCTATCGGCTGTAGAAAAATTCCTTTTTGACATTTCACGCTAGAATTTTATGATTCTGTTATGATATAATAGCCACAGAACACCCAACTCTGTTTTAATCAGTTCACTCCATATATGCACTCGCTATCACTTGCGCATTTATGTCGTGAAGTGGTCAAAATCTCGTATACTGTCACTTGATGTGGTTTATTGCTTAAATATACAACTGCATAATGAAAATCAGAATTTGTGTCATTATCCACGAGCAATTCAAATCCAATTGTTAGGGCATGCGCACGAGATGAATGCATAATCCTGTTCATCATTATTACTCAGCTTGATTATAAAACCTGCACTTTACAGAGAACTAGCAGTGAACCTTTTAATAAATGCTCTTTCCTTTTCAAGGTCTATGAACCCTAGTATATCAAGGCCAAGTTCACTTGCTCAAGATTCTTAAACTTGGCAATACTGACCATAATTGAGTTCCAAGATGACAGTGTCCTAGCTTCATTGTAGTTAGAATTGACACAATAGAGCTTGCCAGGGCATGGGTCTGATCAGTCAGAATTTAGATGACACCAATTATATCCCCCTTCCAAAGATCTATTTGATTTTTCAGGGGCAGGCACAGCCAAGCATAACTTTTTTTATTTTCAAGAGTATCAACAGTTATTTTTTCAGAGGTAGATAGCTTGACAATGATTTTTAACTACAATTTTGAACATTCGGTCAATATTTCCCTACTTTGACCACCATACTGGCATCTCATTAGTTAATAAGAAATCTCTTAGATTTCCAAAGCAGTGGAACATTCATGGTACAACACTTGATGAAGAAAAGGAAGAGAAATATAAATGTTGTAGAAGTTTTGTCTTGTCCACCAACGGTACTCAACAACAATGAAAACACACCATTCCACATGTACTCAATTTCTCTCACAGATGCTGTAATTCAATTCAAACACCAAAACAAAACTTCTGGCGTCTTTGAACACATTTTTATTCTTTTCTTCAGCTCTGTACATAAATTATTCCTACAAACATTGACATATGTTTATCATTTCTACAGGGTTATTTTCAACAATTTCAAAAAGAATTCACATGAAGTAAAAACTCTAGAGGGAAAACTATATTTTCATGCAAGTTCACCATCCATAAAAAAAGACAAAGTGAATACGAATATTTTGGAAGCTGGGGGAACACTCTTAAACTTCTGGAGACAAACTGGGTTTGCTGTGTATGAGAAGATAAATAGGCAGAAAATACCACAGAGACACTAAGACTCAAACTAATGGACATATTTTACTTACGGCTGGCGGAAGAAATGGGAAAAATATTTCAATAAAGGGAAAAAGACAATATTTTGAATTGTTTTAGAAGCACAGACATTACATAGACATTTGGAAGAAGCACTGCAGTTCCTTGTTCTATAGAAATCTGACATCATAACTTACACTTCTCATTTGACAATACTGTCTTCATTTCCTATTTTTGAAAGAAACGGAAAATTGCAACTGGACAAGCTGGTCCCTAAATTAACTCAAGTTTACTTCTTTTTACAACTCAATGATCTAGGGATGAGTATTCACATATCAATGATAAATTAAACTCATCACAAGATACAAAACTAAATGAAATTTTCAACAATTAATTAATTGCCCGTTAGAAATTTTCCTTAGTATATTGTGGAAGCTTCTTTACACTCTGGAATCTTCAGCTAGTTGCTCTTGTTCATTTACCAAATGGTATAATTTCATTCATTCAATTTAACTGCTACTCAACATGTATGATGCAACTGTGGAATTAAACTGTGTGAAAGGGACATTACAATTTTTAGGCTCTTTTAACAAGTTCATTCACAAAAATTACACCTGTTTGGATTTAATCTCGACCTCAAGTTGGATGACTTATGTGAAATACATCCTTGCTATATTTTACCCTGATGTTTGGTTTGGCAGGATAGACACTACCAAATTAACAAGTATTTCTAATATAGGTATCTGGTGTCATCTTCATTGTCCATATCTCTGTAAGTATGACAGAACTTTAATTTTCTTGACTACCATTTCAGCAAGCTACCAGTTACAGAGCAGCTGACCTCTCAAACGCTACAAACTTGATAAAAATGTCTAAGAAAGTGAGTTTTGTCAGTGAGAATGACTTTTGTCTGTTTCACCCAACTTTTGTTGTTTCACACTTTCATAACAGTCGTGAGTTTCTCAGCCATAAAACAAGCTGTATGATGTTGGCATACATTACACACAAAGTAAAGACATATTGATAGTCCTATGGTTAGCATACTGTCCACATTTTCACCATTTCTGAAATCAAACATCATCCCCTCATCATAGTATTGCAGTATTTTTGTTTGTTTGTATAGAAATTTGAATCTACAGAAAGAATTATTGAGTAATGATATTGATCTACGGGTGAGTTTCCTTTAAAGCAGTGAACTGACAAGGAACATTGCACGTAAAGACACTTTGTAAGCAGAGAGAGAAGAAATCCTAGCCAAGGGACAATAAAATGGACTATTGTTGGGTGATTCTGTACACCTGTACATTGGGCAGAACACGCATCCTAATACATATGTCTGTTTGTATCATAGCTAGAAATACATCAATCCTACATCCTTCATCTGTTATGCTCCTTAAATGCGCTGTAAATGCGATTACAACACTCCCTCTATATCAAATTAAGAAGCTTGTTTGGGGAAAATAAAGAAATATTTTCAGCAAACTAGCGACGTCCATGGACATATTTCTGAAGTTGGGAATTGTAATCCTATACTCCAAATTCATGAGAAATAGCAAGACAGTAAATTGGTAGAGGAGACAGGGAGAATTGCTATATTGCAGTTATTGGCATAGAGTGCCCTCAGCCTACAGACAATCACCTTTGAAACATTTTGACAATACCATCTACACTGTTGTAGTGGATAATGATAATAACAGACACAACAGACTATAGCTGTAGCACACAAAATATGCACATGGAAATTGCATTGGTTATTTTGAAGGATGATTTTTATACCAACAATATTGATTGCTGATTTGATGCTTGGTTGGATTCACTTTCATTGCTGTGTTAGAATAGTTTTGATCTCATCCAGATAGTTTGATAGTAGAGAAGAATCAGAACTCTTGCCATCAATTGATAGACCGTTGTTAGGCTGTAAAAAAACAACACAAAAGTTTGAAAAGTTACTGCAAAAAAAGAGCTGTAGCTGTAACTTTTGGTGATTTTTTCATGATTTTGTTTTGTATGTCAATACAAGTTCTTGTCCTCTCCCGAAAGCATGTGGAAGCACCAACTACTTAGCTTATCCACACTGAGTCTGTATGTATAAAATGCATTCTTCTGTTTACAGTTGAATTCTAGTCTGGACCAGAATTCACTTCTCAACAATCACAATCCACATGTACAGGCTGAGTTGATAGGTCAAATACTGTGCATCTCATCATGCATGGACAAGTACTAGTAGAGCAAGAATTATGGTTGACATTAAAAAACAAAATCATGAAAAAATCATTAAAAGTTTAAGCTACTGGCCATTTCAAAATATACACTGTCTGTACAACTGCATTACATGATGTAACTTTGGGTGCATATTGATTTAATTGATAAAGAGAAATTTGGTTGATGGTATGACACAATTTAAGATTACCAATCTTGAGAGACAAAGTAAATGTTGGCAAATTTTGAACGACAGAAAATACTTACATTTATACAAAACATTTTGATGGGAGAGGGCAAACTTTTGAAACATTTTAAATTCGCTGAAAGGCTTGTTTAAGAATTTTAATTTTGATTCCATTTGCTGAAGCAATATTATCTCCAGATAATAGTAATCTTCCTCCTACGTATTCTATCCCCAGCACAGGCTGACCATACACTTGAAACACTTATGTGCTGTCCAGTTCACACTGACCATCCTCTTTGGCACTTGGCCTCTGCCTAGCACACTCTAGCTCCCTGATCAGCACAAACACACTATCTTCTTGTACACTTGACTGCTACCCGGCAAATAAACACACTCAGTACTCCTTGGACACACACCCTCAAAGGTCAAAATGACCAAAGTCATTTACAACTAAAGGACATTCAAGAACTTCTCAACAATTTTCAAGGATATTTTGGAGTCCAAAATACCATTTTCTGGGTATCATTTTTACAGTACATCATGTTTACCTGATTGTGACCAATCATTTCATATTTTTTGAAAATAATCCTGTCAATTTTCCAGGACTTTATTTCATTTTCAAGGACTTTTCAAGGTCATTCTCGGAGACTTTCAAATTCAAGGAATTTCCAGGAGCGAAACTACCCTGTCCCCTTGTGTATACCAAACACCTGATATAGGTCACTAATTATGTGCATATACTCTACAAACTATCTGTCTGTCAGACCTGAGCAATGTCACATTTGCACAGCCAACCCATACTAGAAGTCAGCAAGACACAAGGTAGGCTATAACTTACCATTTGCTTGATGAGTAAACATACATGGTGCTGCTGTATTGAACAACCGTAGAAAGATGCTGTATTTTCCACTCTCTCCACCAGGGCTAAATGACCATAGAAACACGTCTTGGCAATGACATGTGAAAATTCTGCATCCAATGGCATCACTGTGACAGAATTCTTAGCAGTCAGCTCACCACCACCAAGCAGCTCCGAATATCTGTCACTGAAGTCAAAATGTGAAAAAAAAGGCGTTTTCAATCTTACAGACTGAAAAATACCGTCAATGACGCTGTACCTTCTCTAATGTGTGGCCAGGTCAGGTAATTGGTTGTTGGCATGGAGTTGTTGGTAAATAGTTGATGATGTAGGGGCATGAGGTGGGATACGGACCCAAAGAACCCAAAAGATGATTAAATACATCAATCAAAAAATTCTAAGCTACAGTATAAACTGCCTAAAGATAGTTCAATGTGGAAAAAAGTTAAATAATTCAGAAATAAGAATTAACAGTCCAAAATAGTAATGACGCACTTCCCTACTGAACTGAGTGCATGTGAAATACACAACCTGGCATCTGTAAATTAAATGTATACCAAGTGATCATTTTAAGTCACTTTTAACTGTTTTTAATGGATTTTCCAAAGAGTCCTGTGGAAATGATGAAAAAACGCTTATCTGGTCTTGTGTTTGTAAAACCTCATGGCTGATAATTGTCATAGTATTGAAAAAAAATTGAAAGTGAAGAAATTACTGTTTTTAATAGGCATATTTTCCTTGAAATACATGACCGTGTAAAGAATATATGCTAAAAATGTTTAAGAGTAAATTTCTTTTCAAAAAAATAATTTAATCTGTGACCAAAGGATTTTTATTCTTTGAGTTTACAAATTCACACATTGCAATTTGTTCAATCATCTTGTGCAGTGCAAAATTTATAAAATGACTGAAAAACAAAAAAAATTGGCAGAATTACTGTCTTTGTGATGTAAAATTATGGTTGACATCACGATGATTGTTAATCTGTTCGAAGTACTACTATACTTTAATTGAAAAAAGAAAAGTTCATGCAGAAATGGTAACATATATTGTCAGCAATGTAGTGTTAATTTTGACTTTACATCAAAATATGCCTTTGCCGGATACCAAATATATAGGGCGAAAAATTAAAATCAGCCCTGTTCAGCAAAATCCACACAACAGCATTGATCCTTTTCTAATTTGATTTGATTTGCTTATGTTATCCTTGTATGACAGTCAGTACAATATGGAACTTGAACACAACACAGTGAATAAGTATGCTGTAAATGAAATGGTGTGGCTGCATCCACATGCAGCAATAGAAGTGCCTTTGTCTCTCACCCCTCATTGCCAACCTGTTCCATCGCTGAAAAAATAGTTTGGTCTTATATTTATAATGTTAGTAATTTCTGTATTTGTTCAAATGTGCGCATCTCAAAAACTTTTGATCATAAACATTTTCATTGTTTTTTATCGCTGACCAGTCAGTTAACCTGTTTATTTTGAATATTTGCGCATTTTTCCTCAGTATTTGACATGTTCAGAATACCTTCAATCTGTCATTTTCTAAATGTTTAAATGCTCCTTTGTGTGGTCAAGCTTTCCACAAGCATCAAATGTGGAACTTCATATAGGAAGGTCTGCCTCTAGAGGGTGGGCATCATGAACAGTGTTTGTTGGTTATTTCCTCCACATAAACTTCTGATTGTACTGTAAACAATAAACATGGCCGACGTCCGATTTTCCTGTCTAAAACTTTCACTCATTTTCGTTCATATGACTCTGAAACTCCAGGAAACAATTGGGAAGAAAGAGTTATCTTGAAATATTGAGGTATTCGCCGATATTTTGCAAAATTAAATGAGAAAAAATGCAAGGAAAATGCCGACAGGCTTACACAATGACCGTGTTCAGACTCAGAGGCATATGATCATCTGCAGTTTATGTAACAGGCCCATATCACGTGAAGCCATGAGGGGATATCCACGCAACTCAGTACCAAACACCAGCGCACACAGAGTGAGCAAACACAAAGTGAGTACCCCTAACGTCAGCTCAGTAGTCTGTAATAGATTGTAGTCAACTAAGAAACCTTGGAGAAAGGCTTAACACTGTGGCTATGCCGCTAAGTCCCTTTTGATTTTTGTCACAGCTCAAAATCGTTCTCCTACACCTCAACCTGAGCCTAACACCCACCTAGACATAAACACCCCCACCAGTTTATGATATGACCCATCACAATAGCATGACGTCAACGGATCTTGACAGACGGAAGAAGTTGACACCAGCATACTGGTTTTCAACTCTAATACCTTCTCTGTCTATAAATAGACACGAGAAGGTAAAAATAGCGTCAATGACACTGTAGCTCCCATCCTGGACTATTTAGTGTTTGTTTCTCTGGTCAGATATTTGAACATGTGTGAAAGGGATAAAGTGCATGAAGTGAAAATACTTAAATGAAATGTACTGGAGACAGTGAAATATGTTTAATGTAATTATTCAGAATATAAAATGGAAAAATACAGAATTAGATATATCGAATACTGTGATACAACCATTAACTCAACAAGTCATTTACAATGACATAGTCCCCACTTGTAATAGGAGTATTAGTCTTGATGGGGCAGGAAAATGTGGTTATTAAGAAGTATCACTGGAGTGTATATGTTGAGATCTATGGGCACATAGGTCTATGTCGTTGTTCCCAATTTGAAACACATAAGGCATGTCTAAGTTATGGTTCTAAATCAGGAAAAAAGATCAGACCTCTAGCAGTATTGGCCAGCCAAGAAATACATATGCGCATTATAAATGAGGTACAAGATGTGACATCTTAAGGTCTAATATCCTATCAAAATGGAGGGTATAGAACTTGTGGTTACTGAAATATGCATACATATGTATAATCAAGGTCAAAGGTCATCGAGGTCACATGACATTTTGAAAAAAAAAATTATATTGCTAATTAATCCCTATATGCCAAAAAATCAGATCTCTAGCTCTATCGCTTGCCCAGAATTAGATGTGTACATAATTAATGAGGTAAAGCGTGTGTTGTCATAAGGTCTCCCATCCTACTAAATACAAAGGACATAGCACTTGTGTTTACTTATTTATTGACATAAACATATATTTTAGGTAAAAGGTCATCGAGGTCACATGACATTTGGTCAAAAATTTCTCTCCTATAGTTATCCCTATATACCAAAAATCAGACATCCAGCTCTATTGGCTCGCTCAGAATGAGATATGCGCATAATTATTGACGTACAGTATGTGGCGTCATAAGGTGTCCAATCATACCATACATGAAGGGTAAAGCACTTGTGGTTACCGAGTTATGGAAAAATATGTATATTTGAGGTCAAAGGTCACCGAGGTCACGTGACATTTTGTCAAAAAAATTGTTTTTCTAAGTTATCCCTATATACCGAAAATCAGACCTCTAGCTCTATTGGCTCGCTCAAAATTAGATATGCACATAATTAATGAGGTACAATATGTGGCGTCATAAGGTGTCCCATCATACCATACATGAAGGCTGTAGCACTTGTGGTTACCGAGTTATGGACAAATATGTATATTTGAGGTCAAAGGTCACCGAGGTCACGTGACATTTTGTCAAAAAAATTGTTTTGCTAAGTTATCCCTATATACCAAAAATCAGACCTCTAGCTCTATTGGCTCGCTCAAAATTAGATATGCGCATAATTAATGAGGTACAATATGTGGTGTCATAAGGTGTCCCATCATACCATACATGAAGGCTGTAGCACTTGTGGTTACTGAGTTATGGACAAATATGTATATTTGAGGTCAAGGTCACCGAGGTCACGTGACATTTTGTCAAAAAAATTGTTTTGCTAAGTTATCCCTATATACCAAAAATCAGACCTCTAGCTCTATTGGCTCGCTCAAAATTAGATATGTGCATAATTAATGAGGTACAATATGTGGCGTCATAAGGTGTCCCATCATACCATACATGAAGGCTGCAGCACTTGTGGTTACTGAGTTATGGACAAATATGTATATTTGAGATCAAAGGTCATCAAGGTCACATGACATTTTGTCAAAATATCCGAGATATATGCGTGAACGGATGGACTCACGGATGGACGAACAGACGGACATGACCCAATCTATAAGCTCACTGGACTTCAGCCGTGGGGACTAAAATTGTGTCACTGCATCCGTTTTGCAATATGAATACGATGAGAAACTAAATTTTTATTTTTCGTGGCCTTATACATGGGAGTCTATGGAGATCTGCCTTATACATGGGAGTCTATGGAGTGTAAACTAAAATATGCAAATTTCACCACGATTTGCCCAAATTTGGGAAAGGTCACTCCTATGCACTTCCATACCAAGTTTCAAATCAATCGGACTTGTGGTTTCAGAGCAGGAGATTTTTTGACCAAAAATGGGAGAAAATTACAAAAAAATTCATGAAAAATAGCAAGTCCAAGATACTGACCAAGATGTGCACAATCATTTCATGTCAGCCCAAAGTACTTACATGCTAATTTTTCATGTAATCTGCTCAGTGGTTATAGAGTTTTTTCAATTTTGACTGTTTTACATTTTTTCACTTAATTTGCATATTTTTTGCAATGACAACTTCATTTGAATAAAATCTCATCTACAGCCCATCATCCATGTACACACCAAATATCAAGATGAAATGTACAGCGGTTTTGGAGTTTTGATGTTGACGGACAGACATACAGACATACAGACATACAGACATACAGACGTACAGACATACAGACATACAGACATACAGACATTTCCCTAGCCTATAAGAATAGCTTCCATTGCCATATATACATATGGCTATGGGAGCTAAAAATGTCTTACAACAACCAGTAATGTCTTTTGTCGCTTTACATCAAAGTGATCAGGTATGCTTGGAATATCAGATGAAAGTTTTCTGTGATCCGATAAGTACAGTACATCTATATGTACATAATATGTCACATACCTTTTACATGGTGCACCAATTATATAGGCAGATATCGGTAGAAGTAATTTAAAATCTATTTTTTCACTGGTTGAGCCTTCATCATCCTATGAAGATAAAATTAGATGCATTTATGGATGGAGTGCTTTGCCAGGGAAAACCGAACTGTTTGAGTATCAATGGTAGAATCTTACAGACCAGTGAAAGAAGTTGTCTATCTAAAATATCCTTATAGATATCTAACAAAAAGATGACAACACTAGTAGATATACATGTAAACTGGTGTATCCTGAATGTACAAATTGCTAAGATTTCAACCATGAGTACAATGGGTAAAATGTCACTGCCATGGTGTTTATGGTAAATGCAAATGAATCCTCAGTTACAATCAACAAGTTGTCATTAATTTGAACACAATGCCACTCAATGACTTCAACTTGTATGCTGAATTCTCGGTTTTCTGTGTGATGTGACCACTTTTGAAAATGGCAAGAAAATTTGAAATGAAGTGAAAAACTATTCTAGTTACTTGCCAAATCTGTCACAAATGAATGTTGCTTCATTGAAGTACGATACTTTTTCCGCTTAAAGGGTAGAAGTCAGAGAAAATCTGAGAAAGTTACAATATTTTGAGTTTTGACAAGGAACAGATGCAGCTGGTGGGCCTTGAACTCACTGTTTTGGTTCTTGTCCATAGCAGATTTAAAAGCCTGACTTTACTGTAAACATCTGTACTGAGGTCAAGTAGTTTTAACTTTTGATGATTTTTTTCACTGGTTTTTGTTCTTAACATCAACTAGTCTCTTGTTCTTCTCCCCAAAGCACGTTGAGATATACGCTATTCAGCTTGTCAACTCAGCCTGCACATGTGTAGACTGCATTGTTATTGTTGAAAAAAGAATTCTGGTCCAGACTAGAATTCATCTGTAAACAGTAACTGTGCATTCTACATGTACAGATGCTGTGTTTACCAGCTTAACCCTTTGAGCACCAATGTCAATTTTTGTCGCCCTTATAAAATATATGCCTGTCAAATTTTTGTTAGATTTTTGACAAAATTTTCATAAAAAGCTGTAGCCCATGAAATGTGATGTCCATTTGGTCCAAAATTATAAAAAAAATTTCAGAAAAATTCATAAAAATTGGTAAAATATTGCACCAAAATTGTGGTGGGAAAAAATTACAGCACTCAAAGGGTTAACAGTTAGTGTTCCAACATGCTTTAAGAAGTACAACAGGAAATTGCAATTGACGGTTAAAACATTATCGAAAGTCCAAGCAACTGACTCTACAAGATATACATAGTGAAAGAACACATGCATATACCGATACAGAGCTTCAACCTTACGTAAACAGACAAAGCTTACCTTAATCATATACGTCAGTGTTCCTTTAAGTTTTTGTGGCATACTGATACTTTCTATAGTGAATGCAAATTGTCCCTCATTGGCCGCACCTGGAGGTAGCTGAAACGGTACTTTAATGCCATCATGGGGTGTTGCTCCAACCTGTGAAAGACAAAATATAACTTACAGTCATACTGATTTCTGAAAATTTAAAACGAACAGTCTCTTTGTAAATAAACACTAACATGCTGACGAGTCGCAGAATCATGACTATAAGCAATGTCAAAGAACACATTCAAGCTGAGTACTTGAATTTCTCCCAAAATAGCTTGTACTTGTGTTCAAATTTACACAAACACCATACAAATTTAAAAGTATGACCAATGTGTTTGCCTCTTCAATAGATGGATAATATACTCTTTATTCCACGACTGAGCTCATCATTGTTTTTGTGACTGATCAACAGGGGTTGAAATGCTGTACCCAACTTCACATGACAGGAATAAATTATCCCATTTCAATTGAACTATTCTGGACTTTACAACTGACAATGAGAATACAATTTGACATCTTGTGGCATTTAATTTATACACTGCATGGCAAAATATCTGAGTATCTAATTAGAGTGTGTCGTGAAAGAAATATTTTGCAAAGTTTCAGGAACTTGTACAGTTTCTATCATAACTCATTTTTATACAAATTTTCTTTTTCCCAAACACCCCTAACTGCTCTTTGAATTCAGTTGTATACAATAAGTGATGTATTTTTAGTTCAGGTTTTGTTAACATTAATGTCCCTAGGCATGTCTGCATGTAAACATTTGACATTTGAGAGAGCAACAATTTGTCCTTTAGCCTTTGTTTATGTAATGGATAAACAAGATCATGTTCAGAATGCTCTCAAATATCTGGTCATTTTTGTCAATAGAAGAGCGTCCACTCACAACGTTACAGGACTGGAGGTTACCTTTTTGCTATGAGATTTGTCAATGACAAATCTACAACAGATATGATGAACTTTGCCTAAAGAACAACATCCCAGCATAATAAAACAGTAGACTTTCTCACAGCCTTTGCTGGCAATGTGAAGTGGGCCATGCATGGGCCTGATCTGGCCAGCTAGAACATTATGAACACATCACTGTAAGGCAGAGATTAGAAGATTTGTACCACAAAGGGTCTGTCAGAGAGTCAAGATAAAACAGATGAAGGACCAGTAGCTGTAACTTTTGATAATTTTTTTTTTCACTATTTTTTGCACTGATGTCAATTGCAAGTACTGGTTCTATTCCCCAACACATTTTGAAACATATGCCATTCGGTTTGTCAACACATTGTCTGTACGAGTAAAATGCGCTGTTATTGTTGACATTTGAATTCTAGTCTGGACCAAAATTGACTTGTCAGTAACAACAATGCAGTCTGTACATACAAGTTGAGTTGCCAAGCTACTGTGTATTTAAACATGCTTTAGGGATTAGAACAAGAAATTTTTGATGACACACGAAACAAAAAATGAAAAATAGTGAAAAAAGTTATTGAAAGTTATGGCTACACTTTGCTGAGAGAACAGCTTCCTTGTTGAGTTTAATTAGGACAAATCTGATATACTGGTGTATCTCTAGTTGTGTCATAAATAAAAGGACCAGAAACAGAAAAACACTTACCTCTCTAACAAGTTTTGTATTCAAGGAATCTAGAACATTAAAATCCAGCGACTTGAGGTGCTTGTTACAAAGATTACTAAAGATTACAGACACGATGACCTGGTTGCTCTGACTTGGTAACACTCTAGTTTCATAAGTCTGTATGCAAAAGAACACAGATGACAATCAGTAAATGATTTCATCTTTTTCTATTTAGGTAGAAAGCACCTAGGGGTTACAGATATTCACACTCACATTTTAACAATACTTTTCTAGTCCACCAATTGTGTGGACTCACTCTGAAGCTCTTAGAGTAAATAAATTTTTCAGAGTCTTATTTTTGAGCAAATCCAAGATTCAATTTTTCCCATAGAGTTGATAACACTCTGGTGGCGGCCATCTTGAATTTCCAATATCAGTAAGGTAATTTGTTTCCATAATGCAAATATTCCTGATTTTGAAAGAGAATGGTTAAAAGTTTCCTCAAGAGAAAAGCTTAAACAAATGTTTAATTCTTTAATTTTTGAGGCGCACACTTCCTGAAGCAGATTTTTATTGAATGTCTCAATTGCACTAATGATGTCTTCAAGTCAAGTTTAAAACAGGTGAATTTTCAATTTTATATTCCAAGAAAGAAAATCCATATTCAGACTATTGATGATGACCAAATTCACTATATGCAAAGACAGGGCTAAAATCAAACTTTTGAACTTAATAAAAAAGATTTAGAAATTTGTGGAAATCCTGTTGATACCTACCATCTTTATGTACTCACTCTCACCAAGAAGTCTATAGCTTGACATTTGCTGTGAAGGAAGAAGAGAGAAAATCAATTCAGTGGTCAGTGAAGATATTTTTCATGTACTTCTTATCAAAGAGATTTAATTTTAAAAGAGACAAGTCCATCAATGGCTTGCAGGTGCTTTTGGAACTCATTTCGAAGAGCGCCCTCTAGCGACAGATATTCAAGTTTCTGGAGCACACTGTGACATACAGGAACCAAAGGTAGCAAGATGACAAACAGCAAAAGTACGAAAAATAGCAAGCCTATAAAATAGTTCAAATTTCAGTAAACTCACCGGCAGTGGAGATTCAACCAGGGCTGGTTCTGCTTCCATTTCTGGCTCTGCCTTCACTTCATCATCCTCATCTTCTACATCCCTGTGCTTTTTCTTCTTCTTCTCTTTCCTTTCCTTTTTATCTTTCTTGTGTTTCTTTTCCTTTTTCCTCTTGTGTTTCTGCAGAGTCAATTGGAGATGCAAAAAATACAGACATGCTTGGCAATTGAATTGTGTTTTGACATGAATGTACACTTCTCTGTGCCGGTGTGTGCTATGAATTTTACGAGACATGGCCTTTCTTTCATTATTCCTACTAAGATGAGAGAATCACACACGCACACAATGGAAGTGGTAACTTTACAGAACAGCTCCCAATAAACTGCTACATTTTATTTTTGTTCTTAAAGGACGTCTTGCTATAACTAGAAGTGCAGTTTCTAACAGTAAAAGTAGTGTCTGCAAGAGACTCTTGACTAAAATTGAAGTTTGACATTGAAGAGTCAAAATGATCTATAACCTTTGTTCTGCTGTAATGCTGTTCAATGTACAGCTTTATTACTAATTGTGGCTTCAAGCATGCAATATCAGACACTGCTGCTTGAAATTTAGACAAATCTTGTCAGTGTTGCATGCATGGCTGTTGTTGCAGCTTGTAGTCTGAGCCATTAAAATGTCATTGTTTAGCAGTAGCCTCCTCAGATGTATTTTAATCATTCTTATCTGTGCAATTTCGAAAAATGTAATCTAAATTATTTACTTTTGCATACAAATGAGGACAACAACCATGTCCTTTGTCCGTGGGGACTAACTAACTACACAAAAGCTAAAGCTTACATCTTCTGCTTCTTCTTGTACATCTTCCAGGACTTCTTGAAGAGCGGCTTTAGTGGCGTCCTCACCAAGCTTGGGGGCATCAGTACCAGATAACCAGAAGTTAATATCATCCAGCTAGTGTCAACAGAGATATCACAGACAAAGAAGACAAAAACTGAAGAACACATAACACACTAAACCATGCACAGCCCAAGCTTAACTTAATATCCCGTGGATGACAACATGCAGTGTGTGAGGGTCAGAGGTCACGTATGGGGATGGGGTGGGAAAATGAACTGCCATATGCTACATGAGACAAAATCAAAAAAACCATGGCTACGACAGGATTACCACGTTTTGCACACCACTGTAAATACAAGCCACAGTACATTTCAAAACTAAGCATCACGACGATAAAATTTACATTGTGCATGTAAATTTAACTTTATTAATAAAATGTCAAATAAACACAAAATTACTTGTAAATGAGTGGCTTCAAATAGAAATCTGTGAAAATAATGGAATTTCAATTAACTTGGATTGTGAATTGTAATAACCTTTTCAATGAAATGGTAAATATACCAAATATTTCATGAAATTTAACCAATTACAGCACAATTAAGTGATTTTTTTGTGAATGTTAGCATGATTTTCACACGTTCAATCTACACCTACAAGTCTATTGATCTACCTGTCCTTCCATGGATTCCGGTTTCTCTTCCAGAGTTTTTGCCACTGGTGATGGTGGTGGCGTTGCTGGAGCTTCTTTGCTGAACTCATTCTTTGTCAAATCATCGTCAAGATCACCCATTAAGTTTTCTTCAACATCAGGGACCCCTGATTCAGCCTCTTCATAACCATCCGCAGCAGCTCTTCTTTTGGTCTTCTTCTCCTGATTACAAAAAAGATTAAAAGAAAATGATTTATTACCTGAGATATAATAGTTGTTGCATTTTGACAAATTTTTCTTTCAAATTTTTTTTCAAATTTTTCTTTCTCTTTGGCAAAACACTATACAGATCAAAAATGCGATGTTATTGCCTGCTTGCTGGAAATTGAGAGTCCAAGGTCATATGTTAGTGATATTGATGCTCACTGAGTAATTATTATTTTTTGTTCTTGCTAAACGCACGGTGAGTAAACATGTACCATTAAAGGCTTTCTTTGTCCTTGGGGAGGGGGAGGGGGGGGGGGGCAGCACTGTACCAAACTGAACTGTTAAATAATTCCAGAAAACCTGTGATATATAAAAATAAACAGGGCATCAAGCAATATTTTAATATTTCAGTGAAAGTGGCAATATTGTATATTTTTAGTCAATGACTTAACATGCATCATTTGAAAAAAATTAAAAACCTGATATGCATAGATGTTTGTAATGCAATATAGTAGATCAAAGTTAATTTTCTCGGAGCCTTTTAAACTTTCGTCCTCAAAACATGAGATATGCCTGTCTTATAATGTGCCTTTGACTTAATTTTGAAAGGGGGAGACAATTTCAAAACAATGGATAGCTTGGACTCATATACAAATGAAAATACAAAAACTTGTGCAATGTTTCTACAAAACAACAAAGAGGTAAAATTTAAGAACAAAGATGGCAAGTGTATAGGAGGACATGAAAAAAATACCTTTTTATCTTTTTTGTCTTTCTTCTTTTGTTTTTCATCTTTCTTTTTATGATGATGGCGATGCTTTTTCTTGTGTTTTTCATCCACTGTGACATCTGCTGTGATATCCCCAGTGCTGGGTTCTGCAATTTTTAGCCCACCAGAAGTGGACGTTGTGGGCGCCGACTCCACTACCCTGTGAGTTCTCACTGGCAATTGTTCTGTGACATCCAGTGGTCTAATCAGAGAAAAACACATTCAGTGATATAAACCAAACCAGAGTAATAAATTATTCCAATTTTAAACTGTTTAGTGTTTGAAACATGAAAGCATTCGAACTGGTACGCTTAATTTTGGGATGACCAAGACTAGACAGCATACATGTACAAACTGGTTGACTTTTGAAGCAAAAAGCCCTAAAATGTGAAGTTGAATTTATTTTACTGGAAGTGTAAAAATCTGTGACAAAAGTTTTGAGGTATTTCAAAATTCAAAGGCAGTTTCTTAGACACTAGAAGGAATCATTCAGGTGAATCATTCAGGCAGTGTAGAGTCTTGACTGTGGAGGTCTCAAAAGCATCAACAAACGGAAACTTGTAGTTTTTTAACATTGAAAATCAAAGGAATTTAACAAGGTACAGACTGGCTGGTATTTCAATGTATAAAACTTGGTAGGGAAAGTTAAAGTGTTTGAACTCACTTTTCAATGTCAATGTCAGCTAATGCTCTGTGCGGATCATCTGGATCCATGTGTTCCTCTTCACCATCACTCATTGTTGCACCCTGCAAACACACAACCCACAAATCAATGTAGAAGGTAGAATGCGCCCTCGCTGGTAGTTATTGGACTCTCAAATTTTCACAACACTTCTGGGGTTCATTTTGAAGCTCATGGAGTAATTAAAAATTTCATTGTTTCTTTTTCGTGAAAATCAAAAACTTCAATTTTCTAATGAAGTTAACACTGAGATGGAGGCTATCGTCTGTAAATGTTAGGTAATTTGTTTCTCAACGACATGGTGACCCCTAGTATTTATTCTTAAGATGAAATAGTTAAAGTTTCTTTGAGGAAAGTTTGGATGCAAGTGCAAGTCTTTTACTTTTCAGACACATACCATCTTAATGTCATCTTAGAATTTGTTTGTGACATTGTTGAGAAAAAATAATTGGTAAAACCCAATTTTTATTCTTGATTTTGAAAGAGAATGGTAGAAAGTTTCCTTGAGAAAAGTTTGAGCAAAAGTTTAAGTCTTTCATTTTCAAGTCACTCACTACCATAACTAGACTTACATCAGGCATATCAACTGTCACGTCACTCACTACCATAACTAGACTTACATCAGGCATATCAACTGTCACGTCACTCACTACCATAACTAGACTTACATCAGGCATATCAACTGTCACGTCACTCACTACCATAACTAGACTTACATCAGGCATATCAACTGTCGTATCTACTTCATGCATAACAGGGATATCTTCATCAGATTCCATGTCACGACCTTTCTTGCCCTTCTTCTTCTTCTTCTTCCTTCGTTTTTCCTTCTTGGTCTGCTCCTTCATGTATTTCTCAGTCACTGTCATACCTGCACAGGAGGAAAAAACCACACGTCACAAAACAACTGAAAGTAAGTTTCTGTTTTGAAAAACAAAACAAAATCCGACCCATGCCAGTACTTCATAGCTATATATTAAATCAATTTTGATTCAGAGAGACCATGGGTCAATGAATAAAAATAGCTGGATATATAAATAAATAAATGCGTAGTTAAGGTAGAACGCACCTCGGGGACAGATATTCGGGCCTTCAAATTTTATCAATTTTCTTCTGACCTACCACTTGTGGGGGCTCATTTTGAAGCTCTTGGTGAAAGAAAAGTTTTCACCGTCTTAATTTTTCGAAAATCGAAAATTTTATTTTTTCCCATAGAGTTAACACAGGGATGGCGGCCATTTTGAATTTCAAATATCGAGAAATCGCAAGTTATTTGTCTCTCTAGTACCAAAGTTTGCACGGTGACCCCTGATTTTTATTCTTGCTTCGGTAAGAGAATGGTTTAAAGTTTCACTGAGGAAAGTTTGAGCAAAAGTTTAAGTCTTTCACTTTCGAGGTGCATATTACCTTAAATGAATGAATAAATGCCATATAACAAATGAACACAAAAGATCATGGAAGGACACTTATTGTACACACTGATATTTAGATATTTCTGAGAATCACCTATACAGAGGAGAAAGGTACAAGTGAGGGGTTTTATATAAGTGGGGGCTTTCGGAATGGATAGAAAGAAATTGAGGTGTTTGGAGGCTGGGATGATCATCAGTATTAACACAGCATTGAGAATCATTTCATGTCCAAGTTTTGGTATGAACCTCTCCTCTGGGATTGGTAAAAATTGGATCTCCACCTTGGGGAAGAGAAAGTGGGATGGAACTCACTTTTGTTGATATATTTCACTTGCTATGGTTGTTCAAAGAAAGATATCTCCCGACTTTTTCCTGATTCTACCCACTGCAAGTTGCCCTTTCTGTCCACACCCAATGTTTGGATAAATTTAGCTTCATTCATGTCAAGGAATATTGACTCTGACAAGGAGAGGGGATTTTGGTGAGGGGATGGAACTTGGATGTGGAGAGTGGAAGATGCATCGGGGATGTTGGGGAGGGTGGAAAAAATAACAAGGATACTGACAAATACATTCACTTAAAACACACCAAAGTTCGTCAAGCATAAAAAAGAAAAATGTTGAGTTATGAAACGGCTATTGACCATGCATAGAACATGACACAGGTGTTTATACATAATAATACAAGCCAGACCATAGAATTAACATTATTAAACATCTATTTATTATTGACAATAATAACATCTTCAGTGAGTCACTCTATCAAAAAGTAAAGATAACATCCACACTTTCTGAAAAAAAAATTATATATTTAAAGCAGTTTATGCATGCACCAATAACATTATCACTGCCCCACTTAATAGGTCACAGGTTCCAAGTCAAACGCTTACACAGCATTCTGAGAATTCTCGCCAACAATATCAACTTTACACACAATTATTATGATAAAAATTAATAAAAAACTTCTTATTGAAGCACCTGAAGAGTCCAAAAATTAGGAGCTAAGAATTATAATACGGGATGTTATCATAACTAAATTATCTTGTTGTGAGACTGCATTGTCCCTCTATACATTCCCCTGATGACAACTGTGCTTACATCCACCATGCAGTACTTTTTCTGGATGCAAAGTTTTAGCCAAATCAATCCCTATGTACAAATTAGTGAACTGTATTACGCTAAGACGTTGTAGTATGTGAGATTTGACTGATAAAGCTGAGCTCCGTGCTTAAAAGTCAGCCATAACAGAGTTATAGAAGCATTCCACAGACAGCCACCATGCAACAACACAGTACAACACCACATCTACAAATCACAGTAAGATACAATGCCTAGAACTCTTGCACCCAACGAAATGACACGAGATGACTGACTTCCTGAGCTGTAGAAATCAGAGGACATTTTCAGAATTGAAATTTTTTTTTCTGACATGAATTTGGTGTGAATTTCTGAGATGAAGTCAAAACAAAGGGTGGAAGAGTTGAATGAAGATATGTAGATGGGAGAAAGGATACAAAATAAAGCGGAAAAATTCACCTGGGATATGAGAATATGCAGATTTTGTTCCTCTCCCTTCACCTGAAGAAACCTTTTTTTGTTTCAAGCCTAGAAATGATTACATTGAGTTGTGGGCGGTATTAGTGTCTGATATAAATACATGGGTGAGGAACTAGAGAGTGAATCTTACACCATGAAAACATGGACATGCACATCACATTCAATACAGAGAAAGACATGTTAGAGTTATGAGACGCATCTGGTTATCGCTTAATTTTTTACATGCTTTGGTGAAGTAGTTGCAAAATGTACCATTGATGCAGACAGCTTTGAGAGAAGTGAGTTCACGAGTGGAAATGTAGACAGACAGAATATCACGCAAGCTGCATGAAAAAGGTTTGGTTCTGTGAGAATAAGTGCTTTTTCTTTTATGATGGGCAATGATTTTGGTGATTTAATTATCGGAAGAGCAAATGGTACAGAGTTCCTGTGGCACATATCTTGATGCGAGTGCAGTCTGTCATCACCTGATCATAAATTATTCCCAACAGTACTTTAATGAGCATTGGAAACTCTAATAAAAAATACAACTAGTCACTCAGGATATCTGCCAGCTTAATCTCTTTACTAAGTGTTACTTATACTACATTATCAACTTTGACGGGGTATGAACACCTTATACCAAGATGTTTGCACACCGAGGGTATCATATCAAGCCAGTCAGGGGCATTATCTGCCATTAAGCCAGAGCACCAGCTATGATGGCTAGGGTATACTCAACCCAAAAACATGGATATCAATCCCACCAGAGTATATGCTCTTTATTGCCTATTGACCTTACAAATGTATTAACTCACCAAAGCCTGAATACCAACCCTGCCAGGTTTACATTCAAACTGGATATGAACTCTGCCTGGGCATACATCCAAACTTGGTATCAACCCTGCCAGGGCATATACCCAAACTGGATATTAACCCTGCCAGGGCATATACCCAAACTGGATATACCCACACTGGATATTAACCCTGCCTGGGCATACATCCAAACTTGGTATCAACCCTGCCAGAGCATATACCCAAACTGGATATTAACCCTGCCAGGGCATATACCCAAACTGGATATACCCAAACTGGATATTAACCCTGCCAGGGCATATACCCAAACTGGATATTAACCCTGCCAGAGCATATACACAAACCAGATATCAACCCTGCTGGGGCATATGCCCAAACTGGGTATCAACCCTGCCAGGGCATATACCCAAACCAGATATCAACCCTGCAAGGACATATACCCAAACCAGATATCAACCCTGCTGGGGCATAACCCCAAACTGGGTATCAACCCTGCCAAGGAGTTTACTCTTTAAGGGCATTAGCCCTGCTGGGGAAGGTATTTCCTCTACAAGGATACTGTAAATGTAGGTCAAATCCTAAAGCTGACAAGGGTGTTCACAAAGAATTGATATTAACCCAACCAGGGTATCAACTAAACAGACTTACTAGCCCCTATACTGATAAATCTGACAATGCAGCATGGAATGTACAACAGTGTTCTCCCCAGAAATTTGTGATAGTGTAGCAGCAAATTAAAATAACCACATGAATAATTCTTATGTTAATGAGTTTCCATGATCACCTTCCCCCGCCCCCAAATTGGCAGCCACTATCTTTTCACTGCTCTGGGGAGAACACTGCTATTGCTTCTGCTTCAGCACAGCAGGTGCAGATAGAACGTGAATTAACCCTGCACCAGTTTGAGATAACTGCGGACAAGTCTGAGAAGTGCCTGTTGAAACGTGCAAACCAGAGAGAGCAGCTAGGAAGTACCAATGAGTCGTTTTGAAGCCAACAACGTGTTTCAATTTATTGCATCTGAGTGTGTTGGGGATGGATATTGCTACCACAGACAGACATTAAGTGATAGGTTCTACAACTATTTGATAACAATTACCTGGTACGTGTAACGGAATGGATATATCCAGCTTTGCATACGGAATATCATCAACGTTGATTGCATCTCTCTTGCTCTTTGGTGTATCCATCTTCAAGTAATGCGGATTGCTCTTTTGCTCTTCACGTCTTGCAGCTCTTCGTTTGGCCAGTTCTTCATCATCTAACTCTTCATACTTCACTGTGCTTTGCTGATAAATGTATCTAGTTGACCAGAGAAACCAGACAGGAGATTTATACCAGAGATTTGCAATTATTATAGTCAGTACATTCTTGTAATTCTTGTATAAGTTTGAGTAATGGACATTTCATAGACTTTCAAGAACTAAGATCACATACTTCTTTTTCGGATACTCTGACAAAAAATGTAGGTACAAATTATTCCAGTTATTATTTGGAAAGTACAGGAGAATATATCTGAGACATCAAAACTTAACAAAGGATCTTCCTCATTAGGTCTTGTCTGATCAGGTCAACTTTAGACAATGTCTCTTTCAATAGAAAAATTACCACTGATAATTATGGTTGCATGAAGACTACACACATTCAACACATACCTCTGTTCCGATTGAGGCCCGGTTACAAATAGAGCTTCAGCAAGGGTTCCCTCATCACTATCAGATGGTGGCTCGTTGATCCATTTGTCCAAATCAAGGCTGTTAAGGAGGAGATATTAAAATATGTGTCATAATCATGTTACCAGATATGAACTGAACATGCTCACGTGTGTAGTAGAGAGTCAAGGCTGTCATTTAGTTCAACTAGTCTTTATCATGAAGTGGTATGTGACATAAGCGTAAGTAGCAAGTTTCATTAATTTTTGTGATTAATTACAGGATATGGTAATTAATGGCTGATGAATTGCATTCTTAAATGTCATCGCATAGTGCAAAAAGCTCTCTGTAAGATTAATATGCTAATATGTTTTTAGAATAAAAATAGTCTGATCTGAAAAACACGTCATTGATGATAAAAGTTGATTACAGAATGTTTGGAGAAATTGCTCCTTTCATTTTATACAGTGTAGATGCTATTAGGTTTGGGAGTGTTACCTGGTATATGACACTATGGTCATCATGCGTCCCATGGACAACCATGTAATAGAAAAATTAAAACTTTGATAACTTCATTAATATGAATATCACGCCCATCAAAATCTATTCAGTTTTTGCCATTTGATATCTGAAGCCATGTACAAAATTTGGTTGAAATCTATCCAGCCGTTCTTGAGATATCGTGTATACAGACAGACAGACAGACACACACACACATTGCTAAACCATAAGGCCATGTGTGACACACAAAAACTTGTGACAACTTGGCGTTTTCATCACCTGAATCACAAGTAGTTTAGAGATGATATAGAAAGACAATATACATTGAAACTATATTATATTAAACCTCTCTGAAGCTACAGAATTTGTACGGAACTATGTGGGATATGTTGAATTCAAAGAGACTAAGGTAAGTGGGTAATCTCATGCGGTTACTACACAAAACTATTGCCACTGACTTCACTCAAAACGAAACAAAAAGAATGTGATGATAAGTTTTTCTATGCTTTGCTTGACATGATATTACAATTAATTTATTCTTACATGAAATCTCTGCTACTAATTTTGTCTGGAATTGTCATCTCCCTAACCCAGTATTGTAATACATTAACACCTACGTATTTAAATACTTCTATAGGAAATATTTGTCAATGCAATATATTTGACTGAACGATATTGAAGTTTTCATTTTCACATACCCATCTGGTACAGCTACTTTCTTCTGAGCTTTAGGGGCCACGGGATTCAGTTCACCTTCAAAGAGTGCAGCAACCTCCTCACCAACCACCACTTCCTTAGTTTGCAGCTTTTGAACATATTTCAACAGTTGTAGAATACAGCAGGCCTGCAAAACACCAACAGTTTCAGATAAACAGGTGTTATGCTGAATATTGGCAGAGTTGCATGAAATACATGTAAATTCATCTTCGAGTGAAATGGAACTTAACCCCTTTCCTTCCAGACAGTATCACTTCCCCATCAGCCAAGTCAGTGAAAAGCGGTATTGAGCCAAAACATGACGTATTTTCACCCACTTGGCTTGGTCAGTTATAGCATCTTTAATAAAAAAAAATCAAGTTTACAGTATTTATGTTTTCAACAGCTTTCAAATGTACAGTATTATGTTATGCAAGACACCAGGTACCTGAATATTCCGTATCGATTCAGATTAGCATAAATTTCAATATAATTTACATAAATGAATACTAATTCATCTCACATCTTGTACTCAGAGACCTGTTTGCACTGTGAGTGATGGCATGTGTAGACAGCAACATTAACCATACAGTGTGATTTCAAAGCACTTTGATTTATAAACAAGAAGGAATTACACACCCTTTCTTGTACTTCCAAGTCTGCACTTTCAGTAAACATAGGCATTCTCTCAACCATCATCTGCGTGATCTGCACCATCTGTTCTTTGTCTCCGTCCTTCTCAGCACACACAAGCACATGGCTGTACAACTTCAGTGTGTTCTGCACGTACACACTCTGTATGTGACCCGGCAGACTGGTGACCCTGCCTTTGAGCATGGCATCCAGAGTGGCTTTAGGATCATACAGATGCTCTGAGAATTCACCGACAATCCATGCTGCCGCATACAACACCTCACAGATTCCATTTCTGTGGGTGGCTGAACCAAGCAGCAAGTGGGAATTATCCAGCAACTGAGCCTGCAAAAAGATTCATATACAGTGTCACTGTATGGTCAAACCACTCAAAGTTTTTTAGATACCAGGCAAGGAAACACAACAAACTGTGAATGCATTTGAAAAATGCTTGATATGGGAAACTTTCTCCATCAATTTGAACCCTGTAGGCAAAATTATATTGCTTTAATATGTTTGATAATTCTCTACTAACAGCTCTACTGATCTTGCTTTCTGGGATTCCAAAATACCAAGAGAGAAATATTTTAATGTGTAGATGCACCTAATGAAACCTGTAGGTGATGATGCTTAACATTCATGAATGTTTAATATATACATGTAAAGTAATCCTGCACAAAAAGAGACACAAAAATCAAAACTGCGGGATCAGATGTGAAGAAAACATTCTTACCATTTGAGAGACTGTGAAATGTCTGATTGCTTTGACTCGTATTGCAACATCTAACATCTGGGATGCAATCAGTTTACCATGTCTTGTCCCTTCTATTCTGGTTAGCTCTACCAGAATACTCACATACCTGGTGAAGAGAAATGGAAAACCAGACACATTGTAACATCGCTTATTATTCACAGAAGGATCGCAGTAGCCAACGACACTGTTCTGTAGAAGGCTACAAAGTATCAACTGAGGAATCAGGAGGGAGTTGTGAGCTTTTATTGTGCTAATAAAGGACCCCTCAGGTGAGTGAAAGATTTTTAAGTAGTATCGTCTGGATTAAGAATCAATTAGGCACATAGCTCTCATCTCAAAGGTCAGTGTTTTGTACCCGTAATAAAAAGGAAAACCAGACATATTATAACATCCCTTATTATTCACAGAACGTAATGTAAATAGTTCTCACCACTCCAAATTGATAAACCATTAATTATTACTATTAGTAGTTGGCAATCTACAAAAACAACTTAAATTAGGCAATCGGTGAATGTTCACAACTCAGATTTACGATAAACGAAACAACTGCTCTTCAAAGCTGGTGATATATATGGCACTTACCACTCAAAGTTGGTAATATACTGATAATTGGACTGGCTGCAAATCTGGATAATCTTGGACAACAGTTCATCTCTGTACTGTGTACCCTCTGCTTTGTCCATGTGAATCATTAATTTCTTCACAATTTCCATCAAATTCTTCTTTGACACCTTGATATTGTCGAAAATCCAAAACAAGGGTATGATGTTTAAGTGTCGGTATCAACACCCATTCTAGTCTCATTGGTGAACTTCTCACAGAATACTGATGAAGAACATTATATGAAGACCATGTTGTGTATGTGACGCTGTCGGAAATCATGTGAATTCAGTAGAAAACTACATAGTGAATCTTTCTTTGTTGTATTGGCCTTAACGAGAGTATGTACAGCTGTGGTCATCACTGAGATGTTTTATTTTGATACTCCTAAAGTTTTACAACAGCAAACACTGCATGACAATAAACTTGTGGTGAAGCCATACAGATGTTACCCACATTCATGCAAAGGTGGTTTGATTCATATTGTTGGCAAACACTGTAAGGTTGAATATCAAAATCTTGCAAAAGCTCATAATGAGCTGAAAAACAGCAAATCTACTGAAAAAGCTAATTTTTTCAACTTTTGAGACCATTCCTTTAGTCTTACTGACAGATTGTTTCATCTAAACCGTACATGTAGGTTCTGACTGTGAAGTGACAACTTACCATGCCATACAACAGATCTAGGGCTCTGAGTCTAATGGATTCATCCTTGTCATCTAAACATTGCAATATAAGATCTTTGTGGCTCTGCACAGACTTTGGATGGGTCTTCAGTATTCTTCCCATGGCCAACAAACCCAGGTATTTTACTACAGAGATACAAGATGTACAAATGAAACAAAAGATAGTTACATTGGATTTTTCAGAGGCTACCAATTTTCAAAGTCATGGTATGCAGTTTCTTGAGTTAAACATTCACACAAAGACAGAACTATATTCAAATATACAAAAATTCTCATTTTGCAAGCTTTATGGAGTTGCTCTCTCTGTACACACATTCCTGGTTTGATAAATGAGATGAGTTCACAAAGGAAGACATGAGTTGCTGCATAGCTGTCAAAAGTACAAAGTATCTGTTTACGATTCAGGTCTAGGTTGCTTGTCACATGCACCTGTGGCTTTGAGGTAGAATGCACCACAGGGACAGATATTTGGACAGTACAATTTTTCCAATACTTTTCTAGTCTATCACTTGTTGGGGGGGGGGGGGGGGGGCGGCCTCAGATTGAAAGTCTTGGAGTACTACATGTTTTCATCGTCTCAGTTTTGTGAAAGTCAAAAATTTAATCTTTCCCAACAGAATGGACATTTGGATGGCTATCAGTATTGGCAAATGTTGGGTACTATAATTTGATTCTCTGGTACCAAACTTTGCACAGTGACCCCTGATTTTTATTCTTGACCTGGTATGAAAATAGCTGCAAGTTTCCTTTAAGAAAGTCTGAACAAAATTCATTTCAGTTTCAAGGTACATACTTCCATAACAGTGTTTTTACTAAGGTTTGACGGTACACAGTCCATGTTGCCGACAATGCTAATGATATGCATAGTGTACAAGTTTAAGGTCTCCTCGACTAACTTTCAGCTGGTTGCTCACTTTCTACTATTTTTATAGTACTTTATACAAAGTCGCAGACTTATTCTACCTGCAACTTAAAACTGATAGTGATTTTGTAGCTCATTTTTTACTATTTTTCATAGTATTTGATAGCCGGTATCAGACAGTTCGTGTTTGTGTGGGCTACATAGACGATCTGCCGGTTTGATAAAAACACGGCAAAGGTTTGGGACTCAAAGCACTCTTTCTGTCCCCTGACAGGAGATTGCATTACAGTAACATTGGTGAATGCTGTAACGTGATAAGGGATCCCCATTGAATTTACTGGGGTACTTTTCCTAACAATAACACAGTAACATATTGCAATTTGGTGGTACATGGTTTCACTGCGAATAAACACTTTGTCAGCTGAGGTGAATAGAATTCATGCTGATCACATGATGATCACATGTCATGCACATGATGAATGGGATTATCTTTTACCATGACAACCTTGGACATTCTATTGAAATTTTGACCATATCATTGAACAAGACCATCAATTTGGGCATGCAGACTTACAGTTTTGGTCTGAATCTTCAATCAAAATTCTCAGTTTCTGTACACACAGCTGAAATGGAAAGAACAGAGGAACATATGCTCAACAAAAATGACAAATACATGGCACATCTGCACTACCCTTACACCACATTCTACCACTTAAAATCTGTCACCCATATTACTCTATCACCTTCTCAGGAGCTATTTAGACATTTAGGAGCTGCAATCCCTAACATTTAAACCGCCATAAATATCATTCCTGACTTGGAAATTTTGTGTCACAAAATTCCAGTTCTACTGGGAATGTTTTCAGATCTGACATGGAGACTGGAGTGTGAAGTTTCCTAAATGCTGAGAAGATGTAATTTCTGATTTCTTCAATGAGAAGCATGTGTATCAAAGTGACCTGACAATTTGCATGAGAATGATGCATGAAGATTTTGTATTGTTATGAAAATGTAATTTCTTTTTTTTAACACTGGGAAGAAAGTCTGTCAAAGCCTTCCTGAAAGATTGAGGATTGTCATTTTCAAACCACTGTCACACGAACACAAAAATTAAAAACACTGGCTCTTAGAGCTTTTACAGTTAGTTTTTGACTATCAGTCCAGTTCAGTTCACAATTCCTGTTAATTTACTCCACACAACATCTACCCTTACAAAAGTTCTTTCTTTAAAACCACACAAGAATGTTTTTTGCCCTCGTGTTATTGATCCAAGCTGAATAGGGATTTTAAAGTCAGGGTGTTAATGTAAAGATGAAGTATCTTGATACATGTTCAATTATCTATTCAAACCTTCAGCATTAAAGTTAGATACAAGATTCAATTTGAAACTTTCAGAAGTTGTAAATTGAAAAATACAAAGTTAGTAAAACCATGAGGACAGTAAGAGAAATGAAATATAGGCACTCCTATGTATTATTTTGGATTATATCACCAATGTCACTTTTACCTGTAGGTTCTGGGGAGTTGATGACATGCAAATTAAAGTTAAACATTAATGACATGCAAATTACAGTTGTACATGAAAAATGTATTCATAAATTGCAAAATCTTGCAATTTATTGTATTTGCTCTCATTTCATGGTTTCAGTTTTGTTTTGTGGAGTGAAATTTGAGTGAAATTTATATATTTTAAAGCTCAATTTTGCAGAATATACTTCGATTAAAAGCTTTGCCTTACTTTTTTGTGAAACTTTGCCACGTGTCAATTTAGAAAAATACATTCTCTTTCCAATGAAAATATTTAATCAATACCTTAGAACCAGGAAAGTCCCTTAACATACATGTAGAGCATATCACCACTTAAAAAAATAATATCTTGAATAAAATGATGTGAAATCAAATGAAATGAAAAGAACATGAGGTGAAATGAAATGAAAAATAACTGGGCAAGAAGAGGTATACTTTCCAGTCTGGGATCAATAGTGTTGAAATCAACAACTCAAAGAACACAACAGAGTTTGATAAAACTCATAGAATCTTGATGTCGGGCTAGGGACTGCTCAGTTGTGACTATAACTGGGATAGCTTTGACGGCGGATCAAGACAAGACTATACGCAGTCAACACATCGTAAACTTGTAATGTACCTGTATTGAAGCGGAGTGGTTGGGCATGCCTGAAGACAAGGAAATTAAAACTGTGAGTCGAAAGGAGAGAAAGAGAAAGAGAGAGAGAGAGAGAGAAAACGGCATAAGCAATGTAGTTGTTTTTGGTGTCCGAAGTCAGGCAAGCATTGCCAATGGGCATTGCATTGTGGGAGTCAGGCTGCATCATCCATCAAGTTAAATTAATGTACATGCATTTTTTAACAACACCAGGGTAGTCATCATGTATCTTAGTGTATTGCACCAAAAGTGGGTTTTTATCAAGTAGTATTTACAAAACTGCACCAATTTAGTAACTTAGACCTAAGATTTAGTACGCTACATGATAACTACCAATGCAGGAATGTTTTACCAGACCTGCATTCCACAAGAGCTGCTAAGTGCATCATGGAATGGACATCTGGTACCCTGTGGAATTAACACCTCCTGTATTCTGGCAAGAACTCAGGTCTTGCCTTTCTGGTACATTTGCCATTCTCTGCAAATGAACCTCCCAAACTATACGGATATTACAGACTGCATGGAGATTTTACTTATCTAAATTGCCAGCAAAACAATGTCATGGCAACAGAGCCCTATGCTTTGCATCAAGTACAACAGATTTATAGTAATGCCAGAATGATTGTTGTAACATTCCGAGATCAAAGATACAATGAAAACTGATTGAGCTGCTCATCTTTCACTTTGAAAAGAACAGTCACAAAATATCCACATTGTCAATCAAGTTCATGCAAGATACAAAGGGAAAGTAGCTGTATATTTTGATTCTTTTCAATAGTCTTGTTCTGTACATGAATGTCAACTGCGAGTTCTTGTTCTACTCCGCAGAGCGTGTTGAAATACCCATAATTCAGTTTGTCAAGACTGCATGTACAAAGTGCAGTGTTTTTGTTAACATTAGAATTTTAGTCTGGACTAAGATTCACTTGTCTTTGTTTGTAATTTTGGAACTACCAGGTGAGATTCAAGTGTGTGTGTTTCAATTTGAATTTACAAGGCATTGACCTATCACAGGGCCCAGTTATTTGTTCTCATCCACTTTAAGTTTCACATAAAACTGGGGGTAACTTCATTGCATTCATGTGCAGCTTGATCCATTTTCATAGTGTCTTTTGAATTGGGAAGTTTTCTGACATGATCATTGCAGAGAATGGCTGTACGTGGAGCTCTGTCTATAATTGATACCACAATATTGCAGATGTTAGAGATCACAGCAGAGAGCAGTCGCTTGATAGCGCATTGTTAATGTACCTTGCGGCAGCTGTGCAGATATTAGCCCTGCCACATGATATAAGAACACAGCCAGAGTCTCTGTACCAATTGCAATAGTGTTGGTACATGAGACAGACATAAACCATTACCTGTATACGAACACAAGTACAGAAGAACAGTACAGACTAAGATTGACATTTTAAATCAGGCAAAAGGTGAAATAGGTAAAGTTCACCCTGTTTAACAAAGTACATGTGGCAAGCATAACATCCATTAGGTGTTCTCGGTCAACGATTATGAATGTAACTTCCATATTGATGTCATCTCATATATTGCTCATGAGGTTATGTACTGATGAGAGCAGGTGTAATATCATTGAGGTGCCGGCATCATCATAGTCTGAGGTAGGCTTAAAAGAACCAATGCTAAAGGCTTGCCTGTTTAGGAAGTTAATCTCAGTCTGTACTGTATTTGAATGAGTGAAAGTTTGTCTCACTGACATGAGCCAGACATCTGTTCTCATGGCCGTGTTATATCAGGAAACTGTAAACACTTACATCACTGTGGATACAAGTTCAAAATCGACAAGGCTGATACATGCTATGTACATGCACTTTGTATTGTGTGCAGGTTGATAGTGGTGGTGGTACCGTTTTTCCTTGGACAAAATTATTATGATGGAATTTCTTCACAGCATTTTGCACTATGCCTGGAATTCACTACCCCATTTGATGGAAAGTTTTCATTGGCTCTTTGAACGTAAGTTGTACAACTACTGTAATGATACAGACACTTTGTACACATATACACTAAACACACAGCACAACTGACAATATACAGGGAATTGTACGGTACATCTACATGTACATCAGAAAATGCACAGAAAACAAAACATCTTCCTACTTTTCCAGAAGAAATATGTTAGTGGTCAAAGATTGAATTAAAAAGACCAACACATTACAGGCTTTAATAATTTGTTATTTTCATGTAAATAAAGCAGGTAATTTCATTGAAAGTTTATGTCAGTGTCTGTACAATGCACACAGCAACACAAATTTAACAAACAACATAAGCACAGCAGGCTAAAACACGACAGCCCTACTACTTACAACTCGATGCCAATGTGATGAAAAACTTCCATCATAAATCCATTTTTGTCACTTATGCCAGGTGATTGGTGGACTAGAGAGGTATCAGACAGGATTTCTCAGCCAAAAGCAGATAGCACAGAGACCACACCAAAGGAACAGACAAAAGTCAGGATATGGTTTGATGTTGTGACTTACCTGCTATCACTGTGTTGATGCATTCATACAACAGAGACATGGCTGACGTGCTGCAAATGTACAGATGAGAAATATCATCAAACCATGACCTTTGACATGTCACCTTTGCCCTGTGTGCCCTCAGACTCGCAAACTTTCGTAATTCTTCCAGCCAATTAGGAAACTATTTCAAATGTTTGGGATTTAAGACTTTACGATTGAATCTATTTGGAAACTGTTTCAAATTTTTGGGATTTAAGACTTTACGATTGAATCTATTTGGAAACTGTTTCAAATGTTTGGGATTTAGGATTTTACGATTGAATCTATTTTAGAAAATCTGCTTTAGTTGGAGGGAAACTTTGCCAATCAGAGGTGACCCTAGTAGGCTGAGATGATACCCTGAACTTCACACTGATCAACATCATGATCTTAATTGATATGGAGGTATCATGAGTGAATACACTGAACACTAAACTAATGAGTGTTCTCCTGTGCAGATAACCAATGCTCTCCTGTGCAGATAACCAATGCTCTCCTGTGCAGATAACTAATGCTCTCCTGTGCAGATAACCAATGCTCTCCTGTGCAGATAACTAATGCTCTCCTGTGCAGATAACTAATGCCCTCCTGTGCAGATAACTAATGCTCTCCTGTGCAGATAACTAATGCTCTCCTGTGCAGATAACTAATGCCCTCCTGTGCAGATAACTAATGCTCTCCTGTGCAGATAACTAATGCTCTCCTGTGCAGATAACTAATGCCCTCCTCTGCAGATAACTAATGCTCTCCTGTGCAGATAACTAATGCTCTCCTGTGCAGATAACCAATGCTCTCCTGTGCAGATAACTTTTCCAGTCAGGAAGAATTGACATTTGTGACAGTTTAAAATTTTCTTTTACAAGACAGTCTCACACAAAGATGACACAAATTACACAATGTGCATCAAATATTGTTTTCCAAGTATACTACAATCTAAGTCACTCTTGTAAAATCGACTACAAGTAAATATTAAATATCATCCTTGCAGAACGCCATAATAAATGTATTTCAGATATCTTTTCATTTGTTGACTGCAACAGATAATGCTAGAGGCATCACTAACATTCCACTGATCTACTTTGGAGTTCACATACATTGACATTCACATCACAGAAGTCAACAAAATTGGTTTATTGGAAATTTGAAAATCATACAGGTGTTATGTTACAAATCATAGTTATACGCTGGCCACACTACTTTTCAAACTGCACCAACTGTTTGTCTTTACTTTGTGGTGATAATACTTTATATACTTTGCCTGTTTACATGAAGTGTACACTGAGCTTTGGAAAGATTGAAAATGTTCAAAATGCAGCATGTGACTTTGAGGAACACTGAACATTGACTGGGTAATACAGGTTGGCGAGCATAAAAAGAAACTGATCGGGGGAGGGGGGCCGTAAGAAAGGCAAAGTTGTTCAGACAAGACATTTTTCTGAAATTTTAAAAAGACGAGGCATCAATATGAATATCACAGTTCTGACAAAAGGGCTTACAACATTAGGTCTCTTATCAATATGGTGTGAGCTGTGTCCTCCTTTGGATTGCAAAAACTGGTTATTTCATACTGTAAATGTATTCATATTAAATCTACTGTTCTGTGATGGAGATAGCCACAATTTGCTATCATTATGAATTTCTCTAGCATTTCCTATTTTCAGGAATGGATTGGAAGTAAATCAAGAATAAATCTGTGATGGGTGATTTAGAATGAATATGTTCCTGTAACTGTATAACATGCAATGATTATCTAAACTGTTTCAAACTGCAGTAATTTCCAGTCAAAAGTGAAATAAAGAGCTGGTGTTATGATGTACCAACCACAACATTTTGGCTGAAACACTTACTTACCTGTGGATCAAATTTGTCAAAGGTTCTATCAGTTTCTTACCAAGCCTTGGTTCCAGGGGTGTCAATGCGCTGAACTATAAACATAACACAGGAATGTTATAACTGGTAATACCATTACAAAGTGTTATGTGCCTGGAATCTGCTACAACATTGGAATGAATTTATTCTACAATACACGACCTGATTCTTAACTTTCATCTAAATATCAAAACATATTAGTCAGTGTCTTCTATGGGCCCTCAGACAATGAACATGTATTTGTCAAACTTTTTAAACCTGAAATCTTTAAAACTCTGAGAATGAATTTCAGTTTTATGCTCTTGTCAAGTCTAGCTGTCTGGCATAGGGTAACACTTCTAAACTCAGGGGCTGTCCGGCAGCAAAGTTTCACAACACAACAAGAAACAAAACAATGGGTAAATGCATTTCCAAGTGGGAAGTCGTCATGTAAAGAATAAATGGAATTTGCAGAGGGATATATCAGTAACCATTCTCAACACAAAATAGTAAGCAAAGATGGTAGCCTGGCTGTAATATTTGATTGTAATGCAAATAAAACTATTAGTGCATGTATGCAATGGTTCAATTTATCGATATCAACCTTGTTTAATAGAAACCTGCCATGAACAGCACGTATCTGATAACCAGTAATTGTAATGTCGATGTCACCGGTACATACCAATTTGATGATTTTAATGAGTACCCAGTTGTTGGTTGAACTTGTCATAAGTTTGAAGAAGAGAGGAGCCAGGGAGAGATAATTCTTTGGATTCTTCCTGGCCAATTCACAGATGACATTAACTGCCGCTGATTGCACACCTGTACATACAGACAGTACACAGAGGTGACATGAATTGTGTGGATGCGGTATAAAACTGGATTCAACAGCTGGCCATAAATAGCACATACTGTACAGTGACAAGCTGACGATAAAATTAATTTTCTGTTACAGTATGAGGTGAAATGTAATTATCAAGGTAGATTTCAACAAGCTTTGCCATCCACTGTTGTCATAAAGCTTCTTCAATCCATAACTGTAGCAAGAGTTTAATGCTAGTGATACTTTCTGGCAGATAAGAAAACATATCATTTACTACATGCACAGTACTAGTTATGAACTTAGGCAGGACTTTGACTCCACAAATTCTCGTCGAAATCACATCTGTGCATTTGATGAGCAAACATAATGATGTTGATAGACTTTCTACCAGTGGTTCTAGTGTGAAAGTAAAGCAAGTCAAAGTGACAAGCCAGTACCCTACCTGGATCTGGGTCTTCAAGTTTCTCTTTGAGTCTGGGAAATGCCGGTCTTAAAGCCTCAGGAAACTGAAACATTAGGTTTTCATGTTGAATTCTTTCTGTCAATGATTATGAGTCACTTCCATTAAGGTAGAACACGCCTCACAGACAGATATTCACACTCTATAATTTCTTCAACTCTTTTCTGATCTACCACTTGTGGGGGTTCATTTTATAGTTCTCGGTGAAAGAAAATTTTTCACCAATGCAGTTTTTCGACAATCAAAATTTAATTTTTCCCCACGGAGCTAACACAGGGATGTTGGCCATTTTGAATTTGAAACATCGCAAAATTTTGGGTAATCTGTTTCTACAGTACCAAGCTTTGCACGGTGACCATACAAGAATAGTTGAAACTTTCATTTGGGAATTCCTGAACAAAAGTTTAAGTCTTTCACTTTCAAGGCGCATACTAGGACAATTTGAAAAACATACAAATTTAACCTGTGATACCAGGGAATGATACACAATCTTGACTACAGTTTAACATGTAAATCCAAACGCTTCAAATGACATCTACACCACCTCCAATACTTTGGTGTATGTACACATCCAATGTGTACATTAATGCTTTTCTGTCAAACATCAATTTCAGAACAAATCACATGGTTGTGTAAAAACCCTGTCATCTCAGTTATGATAAGGTATTATTTTACAGTCAAAGGTCATTTCAATCAACAAGAATATTGAGATCCACTTACTTTTAGGAATATCTTATACATAATAAGTACAGCCTTCTTTCGCACGTAGGGTCTTGTTGATGCCATCTAGTTTATGAAAGACAACATGAACAAATCAGACACAAGCCTTTTCTGTTGTATAACGTAAAATTCAAACAAATTGGATCTCAACATGCTATTTTGACACTTTTTATAATCAACAGATTTCTTCTGGTATGAAATGCTTCACCCACATATATAATGATTTTATCTAACAATTTGGATTTTAAGGGTTTGTTATGGTTGGATACAAGGATTCGTTGTGTTAGAAACATTTCACAGGAGAACAATCTGATTAAAATCAGATATAGAGATGGCGATGTCTCCATGTTTCCTTGTTTTTGCTGATCTTGTCACCTTACTACATCTGAACCACCGTTTTAGGAGATCAAATTCACATTACATGCTTTGCCGGAGCCAATCTGATTGTGTTTACGATGCTGCAATCCATATCTAGTGACAGTTAATAGCCTCTTTCTGATTGGTTGGCTCTTTTGGCTGATGCAAGATTTGAATGTGATCTCCTACGGCAGGGGTACAGTGACAGCGGCTAGCAGGTAATGAAAATAGCAAAGAACAATCAAATGTGGAAAAGTTGCAGTCTCTACATCTGACTTCAATCACACTGTAAAGAACATGAATATTAATTAGTTGAAGGATTTTAGCCTTGCTAGTCAGCCCTGACATTCACTTCATCTGAACTAGCACATAGTCTTTAAAATGTCACAAAGCAGCTATAACATCAACCTATGACAACACAAGATCTGAGCAATCATGATAAATTGGGATAGGATTTTGAAAACAATGGCGCCATCGCCAATCGGTAATCTGCACATTCTCTGCAATATCGGAGATTTTAAACACACTGTTAGGCAAAGTGTTGAACCAACTTTGAATATCTTTCCAATTTGAATCAATAACAAGACACATGTCTGAAGTGTTCAAATATCAAAACAACAGGTACATGTGTTTGTTAAGGTAGGTATATTGTATTGCAAACAAAAATAGGATTGTAATCCATAGTAAACAGCAATGCGCTACAAATTTTGCTCAGAACAAAAAATATACCCATTAAAGATCATGCACAGAACATGTAATTTATGCAGAAATAAATATCACTTGATTAAAAAAAAAATAAGATATTGCCATGGCAACCTACCAAAGTCATGACATCATTGGCAAGATCTCTACCTAAATCAGCCGACATAAAATTGGCTAAACCATTCATAGCAACACCAGCGTCATACTGTGTAGCACTATTGATGTCCTGGAGAGATGGGACAGGTAAACACACACATAAAACATACAACCAAAAAAATCACTAAAAACATAATCTACCACCATGGTTAACAAGGAGAGGACAGGTATGGGGCAAGGCCTGCTTTATTTGAAATGGAGTAAAAATCCACTTTTGATTTGAGAGGGAAGTATATTTCTGTTTGCCTTTTTTCAAGAAATGTATAAAAATCTACCCATACTAACACCAAACATGTATGAAACAAGTTTACACATCTGCTAGTCTGTTTTCCAAGATAAAATAATAGTCATTGATTTCATCATTGTGAGACCCCTTATCTTGATATTAATTATCTACCATATTATGTCTTATGCAAATTGTGTAAATTAAGTTAAATTTGAAATGACGAAACAAATCAATATCACTTTAGCAGTATGTGTCACGCATATTATGCACGTAAAGAATAGCCAAAAACTGGAATTACAACTTCCCAGGATCAAAAGGCGGGTATTTACTCCTCTGTGTGTCTGTGTAGAGGGAATGGGTACATGATCTACAGAACACACATTGGGTGACTTACCAGACCTACAATATCATTGGCCAGATCACGTGCTAAATCAGTAGTCAGGAAGCAGGATAGGCCATTCAGGGCTACCCCGACTTCATACTGTGTCTGACTACTCAAATCCTGTGTACATGCAAACATGGTCAGTGTGTCAAACAGAAAAGGAAAAAGAAAGAAAAGGAACCCATCACCGTTAACAAAGGTTCTACTATCAAATTGATTGCTTCTACTGCTATAGTATGTCATTTTTTTCATAATTCTTTTTCATGATAACAATCATATATGTTCTTCTTGCGTTTTTTCATGATAATTCTAAATTTGATACTACCTGAGACACATCAGCATTTAGAACTGGTCCAAAGAAAGGTAACTTTTTCATAAAAACTCTGCTAAAATACATCTGCACTGAACTTTTTTCTGTAATTTATCAGTATCTGTATCCTTGTCCATTAAATTCAAGCGTAGATACAAATTGATTCTGTTGAAAATGATATTGTGTTCATCACTAATCAATTATGAATTTGAAGTCACCAACACTTAAGGTCACAAAATTATTGTGAAAATCTCACAGTCAAAAAGATTTTTTTCCTCGCCTACTGTACCTTGTCAAGAAAATTTAGGGATATATAATTTTTTTCTCTCATAACTCCTTTAGAACATTGAACTTGGTATGGTCTCAATAAATAGTGCCACTGTTATGTTTACTTTTCATATTTGAGTGGCAAGGGATGAACTCACAATATTATAATAAAAGGTCAATGCTACATATATGTCAAATATATGACTGCACATACACGGTACATAATCATTGATCTATTCTGTATGATGCAAGTGAAAAAGGATTCCAAACAGGAAGAGGCATTATTTTGACAAAGTGTATATGACTGAAAAATCAGCTCTTGTCATAAGAAACATTTCATAAAAACATTCTAGATATACATGTGTATATTTTACAGAGGTCAGAAATATTGAAGGTTGACTGGTACTAAAATGCATCCCATCTGTCATCTTTGAAGAAAAAAAAATTATTGAAAGTTTTCAAACATGAACATATAACAGTGACTTCATAACTAACTCTGTACATCAAAATTAGTGTCTGTCAAGCGCTCAGAAAAGGTCAGAAATTGACAAGAAATACCAATACCAACTGACAAAGTTGTATATCATCATAATTTGCAAAAATCTCTTGTACACACTTGTAGGTTGTTGTCCATATTCACTGTTTATCATGCATGTAGTAATCAGAGTTCAGTGGATGCTTTGCAATTACGAATAAACGTTGCTAAAATGTTTGATCAAATGGTTGACAGTAGCCTTCACATTGACATTGATTAAAATCCTATTATCTGTCTCTGATTGTATTTTTGTTTGATCAAGACGGCATTGATAGCTGTGATCTAATGTGGTCATAAATTTGACAAGTGTCTCATTACATTCTTCTGGCTGTACCATAAGATAAATAAAGCAATCCAACTATGTCGACTTTCTTTGTATAGAGGGCAGTGTAACAGTTTGCTGTAATACAAATCTTTCTCAAACTTCTGAAATGTGTCACTGAGGTTTAACCCTTTGAGTGCTGTAAATTTTCCCGCTAAAATTTTAGTGCAAAATTTTAAAAATTTTCATAAGTTTTTGTAATTTTTTGACAATTTAGGACCAAATGGACATTTTTCATTGGCTATCGCTTCTGGAAATTTTGGAAAAATTTGAAAAAAATTATCTGGTTTACATTTAATAACGGCAGCAAAAATTGACTTCAGCACAAATGAAGTGTGAACTATATACACACTTCACAAAATATAATGTAAACATTGTTTTATATTTTTTTGCAATGACTTACCTTTCTGATCATGTTAGTTGTCAGCATAAGAACGTCAGTCTCTTCATGAAAACTCTGGGATGCAGCCAGGTAACCAATCCTCTTGTGTGTGAACTTTGGTGAGCTCATCACCTCAATAACGTTGAAGGCAGCCCAGCTGATGTCATATCCCAGCATTTGAAGCTAAAAAAGCAGAATAAAATGGTAATCAGGGATGTAGAAATTCTCTAACCACGTGAAAAATTAGGAGTTACAGACTGAAATCTGATTGACTGCCGAATGAATTTTTATTTCTAAACACCTAAGCATTATGTAGTTGGTAGTTTTAACCTTGCTTACAGTCGGAACTTACTGGCAGTAATTTTATCCACCTTTCACATATTTTCTCTATCCCCTCAACTAATGCCACTAAAAAAAACAAAGACTTCTCAGAAGATAAAATCAAAATTAGAAACAGCTTGGTCTCTGACAAATGCATTTGTCTGACATGCATGCATTGCCATCATAATCACTACCACTACATGTATGTAGGTGTTTATTGGCATTAGTCCATGAATGTAGAATATAGGTGAAAGGTGGATAAAATTACCGCCACATGTGTGCATATTCTGTTGCATCATTGGTACAGTTGAACTTGTAAGTCTACGTCTGTGCCTTGTCAAGGTCATTTTAAGGTGAAGGTGGCTTTGTCAGAATTTGTAGAAGAAATGATTGAAAAGAAAGAACGTTCAAGCAAAGGAGTTTTGCAACATAGTGCTCTTCATTTATCACTGTCTCTATGAGCTGCAACTCAAAAAGACACTGTTGTAAGTAGTTATGTGTGTTGATTACCCAACAGAATTAACACTATGAGCATTTATTGGGCTCTAGATGAGCACCTGACAATTTACTCATTTTTTGAATAAATGCTCTGGGCCTAGAATTAGAAAACTCCAGTAGTAACTGGGAAGTACACTGCTAATTACATGTACCAGAGTGCCAATGAAAGAGAAAGGTGTCACCAAAAATATCAGACCTTGAAAGTAAGGATAGTACAGTTTTGTTCTCTGATGTAGAAACATCACGACATCAGTACTTCACTGTCTGTAGTACTCAGAATGATTACTGACTTTGAATAACCCTTTTCCTCCAAACCCAATCAGCTGTATGCTCTTCTCCATGATAAGGTAGAAAACAGATTTCAACAAAGTTAAAGGGACAAAGTCGGCCATTTTTCATGAATTTTGTTTGATACAAGATATTACTTATATTGTTTGACAAGTTGAAAGATACTGAATGAATGGGTGACCATGCATATATTCAACCCCGGTTTTAGACACAATCAATGAAACCATCACGAAATTGAATTATGGTCATTACCATTTACTCCAACAAATCTTTAACCCTTATCCTATCAAGTTCATACATGTATTTCACCATCAGGTCAAATTTGTTAAAACCAGTGAAGCACAATGTGTCTCATATGGTACATTTTAACATAAAATTGAACATTTGAAAGCCCCTGAAAGCATAGATACTGTAAACATGATTTTCACCAACAATTAAAAGCTGCTTAAATATATCAAGTCATGTGGATGAAAATACACATGGTTTTGACCTAAATACTGCTTTTTACCGACTTGGCAGATGTAAGTGATACTGTCTAGCAGGAAAAGGGTTAAAAGGATGAGATGAGCTCAGAATCTGACAGATAGTTATACACTGCAATAGAAGATAACGACTGATCAAGCTGAAGCAGTCTTAAAAATCTCAGTCCGCCTCAGTACAATATGTGTCATGTTACAGCCTACATCATATTACATGTACATGTATGTTGGGGTAAAAGAGGAATTTTGAGAAGTTTGAGTTCTTGGACAATGATTTTTCACTTACGTATGTTAGCTTGGCAACAGCATTGGCTTTCACAGAGATATTATCTTGTTTCAGTTCCTGTTTGATCTCATCAATGCACTGCGCAATGTACTTAGCCTGGAAAGAAATGTGGAAATGAATTTCAGAATGAATACATATGACAAATATTATAGCTAGACAAACAAAAGATGCGCTAAAACTACATATTACAAGCCATGCACTTCATTTTTCCTGGAGAAAAGCAGCTAAGGTGATGGGTCTGCTGGTAAACTTATCACGGACACATTTTTAAAACAATGGTACATTCTGTAAGACAACTGCCAGTCCCTCTCACACTGCCATTTAAAAAAGTAAGAGATGAGCTGATATGTTGTGACGTCAGAGCTGGAAGTAGCTGCAATAATGTAGCCAGGGGACTGTGTGATGGTCATTGTAGTTGTTGTTTTTCTTGTTGCACCAGTCTCTGAGGGCAAATGCAACAAGAGCAACATCCATCACGCGCCCCCTCCCTGTCATTTATTGCAGTTAAGCTGGAAGAAGCTAGTTGTTTGCCTCTCATGGCATTATACAAGCTATCTACCATTGACATATGGTTATCTTCCTGTTACAACCATAAACTGCAAGCGCCATTTCAGCAATCCATCATTATCTATAGAACTGAAACTATAGTCATGTGACACTACAATCTTCTGCCGCCGCCGTGTGTGTAGAACTGCTGTACTAACTGCACATTCATGATGACCTAATAAATGTTTCACGAGTTCTGCAAACGCAGACAAAAAAGTTTCAACAACCTCTCTAATCAACCATGTACCGTAATAGGGACGATTCTCACTCAAACACAATGGAACTCTATAAAACATTTCAGAACATAATTAGATCCATTGCAGTCACACAATGCAGTAGGACGCTGGTCCATTAGCTACTACCAGCACCTCGGGTAGTACACTGTATTCACAAATAAGTATTTTGTTAACAAAATGAAATGAACTTAGCATTGTTTTATAGTCAAAGTGTTGGTTTAATATCTTCATACATGTTATTATTGCTTTCATCTTCTTTCATTGTTGTTGAGACTGTTGAGTGCACCTGACTACTGAAGAGAGAGCATACTGACGAGCAAATGAGAGGCCTCTCTTAGTCGGAGGGGCGTTGATATGTCAAAGTCGAGGGACGAACACTTTCTGAGAAATTGCCGGAGTATGGTTGGACTGATGGAATCACCTATGTCATAATGCCTTTCCGGGACAATCACCTGCTCCTAGTTTTAAGTTCTACACTTTGAAAATAGACAAATATTATTGGTTGTACGAATGACCAAAATGTTACCTCATTATCCTTGTTCTTCCGTATGCCACGTACAAGATCTTGTAAATCTTTGTCCAACACACGCTCCAAGCTACCTTTGACTTTCTTGAGTGCCATAATCACCAAAGTATCTGTACTCTTCAACTAAAAGGCGGGCTCTAATTCATCAAAAAGGTGAAATTTCAACGCACATCCCCGAATTTCTTTTTTAATTCAAGTGAATTATTTTCCTGGGAACTGGAGCCCCATATCCAATATGGCGTCAAGTATGGTCACATGATAATGTCGAGGGCCCTCTAACTTCGTTGTTTAAATCCATACATTGGCTGAGGTGGGCCATGGATCCGATTTTGTGTTCATGCGATCTTTTTACCTTATCGATATTGCATAAATAGATTCACTTTCATGCATAAAAACTCACGAACAAAGACAAAAAAACGAAGAAACTTCTTGGTTGTTCGAAAGGCAAACACAAATTTGTGACACGGAGAATAGTGACGCTAAAAATCGAGAAATCAGAGGGTTCAACACGGTAATATGACGTCATGGGGAAAGCCAACACACCTGGCCATCCGAGGGCGAACCCGTACATCAGTTTGGTAGTCTTGTCGAATGCTGACTAGTAAGCTTATGCTATGAATGCGCTGTAGCCTCGGGCTCTCGGTTTTGATAAGGGTAGACCATTTGATATTGCGGGGGTACAGGGATCATTATTAGTTCTCCCTGCTTCACTTTGAATTATTTTTTTGAACTTGGTCAATTCTTAATCTTGTAACTTGTTTTTTACCTTCCCCAGAAGATTATTTTTTCCGTTAGCGCCTTACTGTCAAAATTCCATGTTAGTTTGTTATGATGATTTTCTTTACAAGACATAACAAAAACGATTTTGGAAAGAAATGTAGAACCTGCAGCAGAACAAAGTTGACATCGAACAGTAGGTTATGTATCTGCGTCAGAAAGAGGGAAAGACCTGTCCTACAGCAAGATAACTGATGGAGGACAAAAGAAGCCGTATTGTGAACTCAATCTGTAAAAGCGCTAACAATCGTTAATAACGATTGAGTTTCTTCTAGGTATTACGTTTAAAGCATTAGGAACAAACCCACCGATTTTTTTTTTAAATTCTATACACGGCATAGAGGTAGAGGAAGCATATTCACTGAACAAGAATGATTCTGAGTTCTCCTCAAGGCCAGATGGCCATCGAACAGACAGAAAAGGGTAAAAAACGAAGAAGGGCGAAAGGTTTCGAAACGCACGTTAAGACGAACAAAACACACGAACTATTACAGATGATTGAAGTCATATGGCCGAGGTCAAAGTACTATACGATTCATTGGTGTCTCGCCATATCTATATCACAAAATCAAGCAACCATAATGATCCTCTCTCTATATAGTATCACGAACGACGGAAGAGCTGATATGAGAAGTTGCCTTACAATAAACAGATACCTGTTTTTTGAGAAGTATCGGAGAAAACGAGACGCAAAACGCCCCACCCCCCCTTTACAAAATCTAGGAGAGGAGACAATTTCAAAATTCAGGAATTACCACATCAACGTTAAGGAGAACAATAACATTGTTTTTAATATTTACACATCATTGTAGGTTGTTATCGTTGTCTTTGGAACCTTGCCTCCATTACAGTTGGAAACTTTCGGAAACAAAGTACAAAACAAACAAACAACACAGTTTTTCTTATCCGAAGGGTATTCGAATCCTTCAACTGGGAAGATTTTTTGAAAATGTGTCCCCTTCTCTCATTTGCACGGACCGAGATGATGAGCAAAACCACACTTTTGCGTGATTTTTAGATTTTCTTTAATCATTTGCCAAATATTTTTAATGACTGCCAAACCACCACCGGAGAGGGGATCCATCATCAGCTTGTCAAAAGTAGAGCTTTACGACTGAAGTGCGCACTTGAATATTCAACACACTATAATAAAGTGTCTATATTGTCCGTAATGTCATAGTCACACCACCATTCTCCAAAGTCAATTAGTGATTGTTCAATCGTTTAAAGATCCAATTGTATCTGGGTGTCGAACAGGTTTTGGAGTGTTGAAGGCCGGCAAGAATCGACGCCATGTTTTGACTCAATCACAGTCACTCCGAGGCACAATCTGTGAAGATTCAACGCATCCTTACAATTTCGACACCCCATCAATCGACTGACTGTCGAAAACGATTGTATTTTAACTTAGAAATGTTTGATAACGCGTTCTTCGTTTCCTCTTACTTTTGTTTTCCAATTGGTTTGACGTGTCATCAGTTTAAAGCGAAATCACAGCAACCTATCAGCCTTTGATGATCGAGTTCTGCATATTCTCTTCGTATAATACCATGCACTTAAGTGTCCAAGTTCCTTCTATTATACGCTGCAAGATCCTATTTACAGTGTAATAAATAAGCATTTAAAAAAGTTTTACATGTTACTGTAGACGACGGACTTAAATACTTGCCGCGGGTTGGTGTTCTCCAATTCATGATTTTTGTGATACAATAGACGAAAAATCGTGCCAGTTTACACCAGAATAAAGATTTGATTCATTCCTGGTGATCTACATTTTATGAGCTACTCTTTCGTAAAATAATGGGAGTCTGACCTTGACAAAGCGATAATTGTGTCATGTTTACTTGCATTTGGTTGTATTGTAAGCCACGTCAGTAGAAACCACGTCATCTCAACATATTTGTATCATAGGGACACCCTTCTGATCCAGATGAGAATTATGAAAAAATCAGAAAGCAATAGGACCTACTCTTAATCTTTTATTTTATTTTACGGACAGTTGGAGTTGCATCTGAAATGGAAATATTCGTTCAAAACAGATATTTTACCATAGGTATAGCACATTATATTTTATATGTTGATTCGTTGATAGTTCCTCATAGGACTCATGTTTTGTTTCTTTCGTTGTTTTCCCTTTCGATTGCATTATGTTATTTTTCGTAGAGCGCGATATATAATCTCGAAAACAATCCGTTTTTGTCAAATCCACACGGCCGAACATGCAGTCGCCGTTTCTTCAAGTCGCAAGTTTTACAAATTTTTGCTCTGTTAATCGGGCAAATAAAAACGTTCTGTACACTGGATGTTCCGATTTGAGCATCGCAATACACATAGCTGTACGAATATATTTTGTATCCTGTCTTGTAGAGTATGAGATTGGCAATTATTAAACCAAATAAGCACTGACTGCAAACAGTATTACTAAAAATAAAATGTAGGGGAGTATGCGAGGACTTGAAACACGCTCAAAGTTTTTGGTTTTTTGTTTTGTTTTTGTTTTTGCCATAAAAGAAGAAATTCAATATCACCTCTAACCTTAACTTCAAAGATGCATCTTTTAGGGAAAAAAATCCTTGGAAATGTAAGAATACTTTACTTGCGTTTATGGAAGTTTTACATTCAAACATTATCACGGGAATTACTTAAAATTTCCTCCGTTTATTGCATGGTTCCTATTTGTTAAATTTGTTTAATTTTACGTATAATATCGTCAAGATATTGAACTTTTCATATCTCATATCTCGGTTTGTACCCAAATAGAAATGGAAGACCTACGGCCCTAATCAAATCCACTTCAAAAACCCGTAATAATTTCGACATTTGGTGAAACCAGTCACTGCAGTTGTCTGGCCAGGGATGGTGATAGCAAGACATAGACTATAGCTGTGGAAACGCAGCTATCTGTGACAGAGTAGGGTAAATCTATGTGGGTCATCAAAAGGTCCGGCATTCTAAAAGATGACCCTCCACCCGACCACTGCAGTATTCTCCCCAGGAATAACTGAAACAGTATCACCTAATTTGATAAGTGATATACACTTTTCCACCTGTTGCATATGTTTTTGTCTCTTGTCTTTCATCAGTTTTAACCTTTTAACTGAGTGTGGGGGGCTCAAAATGCCTAATATATATATTCCATGATTCTTTCTGCGCGTCATGGGTGCGTAGATTATGTGATATTTCGTCTGCTAGATGGAAAGCCATGCCACTTCACTGGATTAGCTATTGTGGTCCTGATTTCCTGATTTGTCATTTTAATTTTGATAATGTGTCTTGCTTCCCTTTTCTTGACAAAATTCCATGTTTTTATAAACTGATCATCTCTGCCTGATATAGGGCGGGTGGTGGTCGTATCAATTTCTTTAAGTCTTGTCATCTAGATGCATGTAATCAAATTATCTGGGGGAATATTGATATTGTAGATAAAGGGAAAACACTTTCACTGCGTCAAAACGCAATAATACAAATATATTCACACTAATGAGTTGACTGTATTATAGAATAATACACATGAATCCACATGAATCTACGTGAATATAGGCTTGCTGAATACAAGCAATGTATTCTTGACTGTATTCATCTGTATGTGCACTCTTCAGCTATAATACAGGCAATAATCCATGCAAATACAGTAAGTATTATTTGGTTTTCATGCAGTGAAATTTTCTTCCCTAATTGGATTCATTCAAATATTTGTCTCCACCATTGTTGTTGCAAAGGCTTTACAATAAGTTCAATTGGATAGCGGAATGGTCAAAATTACTGAGTTCTTTTCCCAGTGAATGGAAATTTATTCTTAAAAATACTTCTTTACATCAAATGTGTATACAAGGGAATTTCTTTTATGTTAACGGGAAAGCGTATTTTTTGCCCAAGGATCTGTGTCGTCTTACTTCAAATTTTTTCTACAACATTTTTGTACAAAGGCGTTTTATACGTCCATATTGTGAAAATATTTTGAACCGTCCACTGTCATTGTATACTCCACATCATCGGAGAAGCATCTGAATTAATCAAACTATTTCCTTATCCTATGATAGGAAATTAACTGAATTTAATTTTAAAATCATTAATAATATTTTGCTATCTGGTATAAACTTATTGAAATGGAAAATGACTGAAGATAACAAAATGCTGTCTGTGAAATGTACCTGATTGCTATGATCATTTGTTTTTAAAATGTCAACATTTGGGGAATTTCTGGCATAATTTTTTCTGTTTTACTTAACAAACTTGATTTACAACACGAAGTTAATTTACAAAGAATTATTCGTGGCTACAAAATCTTGTCGACATATCCTCTTTATACGTTTGTGAACTTTTATCGTTGCAGTTGCAAAATATTGTGTGTTTTCTTATTGGGTTCACTTGAGACATGATTTTAACAGTCCAAAGTCAGCATAGTGAGTTTTGACATGTTCAATAGATATTTGCATTTCATGTATCAAATACACAAGACGAATAATAATTCTGAGTTCTTAATATTTTGGAAGAAACTATTTCTGTAAAGACAATTTTTATAAAAAAATGTTGATATTGAAACTTTATAGATAAATAAATTAATTAATTTTTAAAAAAAATTTAACTGTTCAAGGTGTTTAATGTAGGATACCACTGCATCTTCTTTGCTTAATTGTGAAAATTGTGGATAATGTATATGTATTTTAAAGAATCGGTGTATTGTGTTGGTGATTTCCTATTCAGGAAATATCACACAAACAATCAAAGTTTTTGCCATAAAATCAGCGTCTGTCAAAAGTGACCCTCCCTCAAGATAGGTTTATAAAATATGACCCTCCCCCTTGAACAGTTTTCTAAAAAGTGACCCTCCCACCAATTCTCCCGGCCCATCCCGTAATTTCTGACGGCTCCCTTAAAATATGTGTGCACAGTCAGCATTGTTATTGTTGAAAGTTGCATTTCATTCCAGACAAGAATTACTTTGTCGTCCGAATACTCCAACAGGCAGCAAGACATGCAAACCACTGGCAATTTTGACAAGAAACTGAAGCATATACACAGCTTCAAAATACTGGAAAAATGGCAACAGGGTACAGCGGATGTGCTCTTCTATGACTAAACGTAGTTCCCATTTATTATTCTAATTTATGAATATTTTTTCCTTTTTTTCAGCATTCCATATTCTTCAATACGCGCGCATGCATGGTCAGCTTTGATGCATGAGAAAAGGTGACCCACCCCACCCCCATAGGCTTGCACAAAATTTCATGATCCTTCAAAACTGCTTGTGCGACAAATGACAACCCCCCTGTAATTTCTGTCCAGTCCCTAATGGTAAATTAATGCTTAAAGTTGAGTCAAGCCGTGCGGACATTTATATCTGGGCACACAATTTTATTTTAATTTTTGTCTAAGAACAAAGCTGTCTATTGAAAACAAAATATAAGATCCACTGTGTACCTCTCCCTTTCAGAAAATTTATTATACACCAAATGGACGATTCCTTCGAAAATTGGATCATGTCTCCAAAGTTAATTAAGTCCAACTGTAAGAGTTACACAATAATCCAAGAATATTTGAAAATAAGTGCAGGAGTTAGCATGAACAGTACGAGATAAAAAGGTCAAAATTGACAATAAAATCACAGATGTCCACACGTTCAAGAACCAAAAAATGTAACACAGAAATTTGGAGAGTTCATATACTTTATTATGTACTGTTTTTTTGGTCTTCTAATTAAGTAAAACACTTGAGTCGGTCTAACAGCCGACAGGAAAAAGTGCAGTAAGAAACTGGGTCATTTTCGGCAAACAAAACAAATCTGCAATGTGTGTTGATTGATTACAATTTGACCAGTTTTCCGTTAATATCGTGCCTGAAAGCTTATGTTAGGATTTTAATAATTTACACAAAACTTTCAAAATTCTGGTATTTATTTGAACAAAAGTATTGTACCAACGAGCAATGTCTGTGTTTTGACTTAATATTTTGTGCATCATATTTAATTGTACTTCAGCGAATACCACAATACAAATTCAGCTAAACACATTTTCATTTCTATATTACATTTTAAAGCTTAAAAGTTTCCTTTGTGTAAAATTCATTTTCTTTTTGTGAAAACCCGTTTTCATAGTGTACAAACCTATTTTTGCGTAAAAACGCATTTTCTTTGTGTTAAAACCTATTTTCTTTTTGTAAAAAAAAAACGTTTTGTAACGACATTTTTTCTTTTTTTACAAAAAATTTCTTGTTGTATAACCTCTTTTCTTTTTTTACAGCACATTTTCTTTTTGTACAAGCCTATTTTCTTTGTGACAAACCTATTTTCTTGTTACAAAACCTTTGTTTATATTGCAAAACCTATGCTTATATTCCAAAACACCTGTTTGTGCTTGTCCAGATCACGTTTCTCCTTAAAGTGTATACCTTTCATTCGAAATATCTTCTTTTTACTACTCTATGAAAAAATTGCACACAGTCGCCCAGCTGTGGCGGTGACCCTTGGCCCGATCGCGCGTTCGATACAGAGACGCCACTTGCACGGCTGCAAAATCACAGCTAATAGACTACCGTGTATTATGAATCAACATTTTAGTGAAATTCATAAATCAAATTTCTTGTACACAAATCCATTTTAACCACCCTAGTCTAATTAAGTGCATCAAGATGAATAATTAAGAGTATGTAAATACACAGATTTACCTAGTTTTTGATGAGAAAAAAGTTATTCACAGTTTCCTCATAGACTAAAATTTATAGTGAATCAGCATTTTTGGTGAAATTCCAAAATCAAAACTCTTGTACACATATCCATTTGTAACCACCCTAATGCAATCAAATAATATTTACAAACACGAACTCTACATTTTTTTCTTTAACTTTGCAGGGAGATGCAAAAATCTACATTTCTGGTCATAACCTTTTGTACGGCGCGCCAAATGTTTCAAAAATATTTATCGATTCAGTGCAAAAATTAAATAAACTGTTTTTCTCAATTGAAATAAAAATTCGGTCTCATTAGGAAGGAAATAAGTAAGAAAAGTATAATTAAAAAATAATAGTTCGCGAAAAAGGTGCAATGAGTGCTGATTTTACAAAAAGAAAAAAGAAAAACATGTTATACAGTGATACGTCCAAAAAATTCACAAGAAAATCACTAAAAATCACTACTACCACTCGGAAAAAATAGTACAAAAATAAAAACGTGAACCACATACAGAAAATAATTGTAAAAGAATCAGACAAAAAAAGCCATGCACACATAAAATTATTTATGTACTTCAGAAAATTAAAAGGCACTACGTCTCATAATAAACGTATTATAGATAATCAAAAATATAATATGAATCACCAGCCGCTTTGACAGTAAAGAGAGAAAATCAGAAAAAAAATTCGGCAGTGATGGCTCTAGACAAAAGTGGATCTCATCTACAAAAAAATAAAATAAAATAAAATAAAAACGAAAAAAATAAAAAAATGCCATGAACAGAGATACAAAAAAAACGCGTAGGCCTGTGGAAAGAAAAAAATAAATGAAGACTCGCCACAGCAAAAAAAGAAAAAGAAAAAAAGAAAAAAAACAAGAAAAAAACAAGCACTCGCCACAGAAAAAAAAACAAGCCCGAAATTACAATTATTTTATTCAAAAAACTCATGGTTCACGTTTCCTTCGATCGATGAATCCCCAACAGCGGGGAATCCGATCACCACATACTCCAATGTTTGACGAAATATTAATCGAGCATTTCAGTGATAACGTGACATCTTGAAACCTAGCTCTGTTTGGCTGGGCCCTGCTCTACTTGAAACCATACTTGATGAAATGAAGTGGGCAATATCACCTTAAGAGCGTCCAAGTTAACAGTAAATAGTTCCAGAGAGTCAAGTTAACTGAGCCGATTTCAGGCAGTCCACAGGTCAGATCACGAGCGAGACGTACAACCCATGACCCTTCGTAGCAACACTGCGAACATATCGATGCCTTAGGCGCGGTATGGCAGGGAGCCCACTGCAGGCCTTCCACCGAGCCGCACTGTCATCGCCGTTTGGCCTACATGATTTCTACATAGTTTTATACGTATGGTTCGATACATCGGGTTCAAATACCATGATAATAAACCACCTCGTTGTTTGCTAATTCCTCGTCTATCCTCAAAGATCACCCAAATCATGATAAAATGAATACTTTTGAAGAAATCTGCCGCGTGTTGAGAGAACGTCCATCGCTTTCCGTGTTCGACAAGACAAGCGACGCAACTGTACAAGCCTTACCTTACGACTACGAGTATGGCGAGAGTGTCCGGCCTTCGCAACGCCAGACACTCTCACTATACTCGCAGGGCTAGACAGGCACATACACGACATGTCGATCCCCATTGCAGAAATCTTTATATCCACACAGTCCAATATATGGGGCTACGACATTTGTGCTGTAGCCTATACATAGCTCTGGGTGGCAGGGCAGGGCTGTGAGTTACCGGCGTTATACGGCCTGGCCGTATAACGCCGGTGTTATACGGCCTGGCCGTATCTGGTAACTCACAGCCCAGCCTTGCTGTGGTTCCGTAGCCCTACCACTCCCTTTGCTGGTTGTGTTGAGCTACAGTATACAGAGAAATAGCGGCTGCTTGATCAGTGTTTGTCAAGTCGGGCGCGTTCGCGTTCTACAGGTACTAGTGAAAACGTTGCCTCGAATTTAAACGGAGTGTTTTGATAGCCCGAGTATTTTTGCCTTTGCCACACTCCGTTTAGAGGCTAAACCTACGGGATACGTGTGTGGTTCAATACATAGCGGCCGCTGCTAGCTTTGCATAGCAGGGCTGTGTACGTGTTACCGGCGTTATACGGGAGGCCGTGTCACGCCGGTAACACACAGCCCTGCCATGCAGAACTAGGCCGCAGCGTGCTGCGTGGTATGCAATTTTACTATGCATACCCACACGGCGGCCGCTGTGTATCGAACCACACGTAACCGTGGGCTAGCGGCAAGCCATCGTTTTGTTGGGGTTTGGGCACAGACTGTCTATGGTTTTGGAGAGGCGGCCCTACACTTTACAGCGAGGGGATCGCTGGTTGCCGGCGTGTAGGCCTACTGTACTAGCGACGGGACCGCCGGCCGCTGGCTTACCACCTCGAGTGTACATTGGAGCGAGGGGACCGCTGGCAGCCGACGAACCACCACGAGTGTTTTGTCCACTTTTAACCAAAACTGGTAACTGTTTAATATAGAATGGGACGTGTCGGTAACGTGGACGTCCATGAGATGATATTGAAGACTAGAAGCTGAGAGTTATCGCTGAAATACCCCAAATATCATGTCCAACATCCGAGTGTGATGATCCCAAACCCTCTGGTATTAAACTGTAACAATCATGACGTTGACAATTATTCAATTTTCATGTTGGGCTTTTTCTGCGGGGTGTCCCACTCTGTTTTCTTTTCTCGAACGGGCCTCTTTTTTTTCTACTGAGTTTTATTTTTTTTTTTGGTAACCTTTTTTTTTTTTGTAACCTCGCTTTGGTTTTTTTTCCAAGCTGACCTCGTTTTGGTTTCTTTACAGCCTCAACGCCGGCGCGATCTCGGTCGACTTTTCAATTGTGATTCTCTTTCTTTTTTTAGTCAGACCTGATGGTGGTATGTTTTGTTTATTGTAGTAGTGCAAGTACTATTTGTGGTTTGGTTTTTAATCATTTCAATTTTTTGTGTGTGCTTGATTTTTTTTCTTTTTCCCTTATAATCAGCATTCATTGCACCTTTATATCAAATATACGTGTATGTGTACGTCAATAAGTATGGGAGTGGGGTATTTCCAAATTTTTGAAAAGTTTATCTTCTCATTACGGTTTAAAGAATATTTTACTATTAAGCATTACATATCATTCTGCCCTTTTTTTGCAATAATACTTTTCTCGTTTATTTTCTTCCGTAATTCCATCGAATTTTTATTTCAATCAAGAAAGACGGTTGCACGTCATCCTTATCTGTACAGGCACATTCAAATATTTAATGACACGTATTTTCAAATGAATGCTATTTTTATGAAAAGGTACATTAATAAAATGCAATGATATGGACGAAAGAACTTTTTTCTTTATTATTCATACACGTTTAAGACTTGTTTTTAGAAAGAAAATTTGAGAGTTTATTTTTACTCCATGACGATAAATATTTTTGAAACATTTGGCGCGCCGTACTTTTGTCAATATTTTCTACTGAATGATGGCTAAAGCGAGCTTGCAGAAGGGGTCATAAATCGAGGTCAACGTTCAAAATCGGTACAATGCATCAATATTTCCTTGATGAAGTTTATTTTTTTTGTTCAGGGCAACTTTGTATCCTTTTTGTTACCTACAATATCTCAGAATCAGACGGAGGTCGATTAAACCAAAAGGAAAGCCTGTACTCCTTGGAAAATCAGTCGAAATATGTACACGAACCAGGGATTTTGTTATCAAAAGGATATAAGGAATGTTTAAGGGATGTTGTTCTTTCTCCAAGAGCTTCAAAATGAGTCCCCACAAGTGGTAGATCAGAAAAGAATTGTAGAAATTCGAGAATCCGAATGTCTGTCCCCAAGGCGTGTTCTACCAGGTCCTTTAAATTAATGGCAGGCAGATCCCTTTTGGAATATTTGATGGCCCTGAAAAGGGCCGTTTGGTTTGTGAGCGATCAATATGATTACTGAGAATAAGAGCTTGGAGCCTCTTCTAAGTGTTCCAGTTCGGTACGGGAAAAATGAAACGTTGCTGCATTTTCGAAGTAGGCTTCTACTAATGCAGCAACAGTACCACCGAAACATCTTCAAATAAGTCCTCAAACTCGGTGTTCAACTGGAGACGAAATAGCTGATCATGAATCTCACTCAGAAATTTGGTGTTCCTATAGGGAACCGAGAAATCTGGTCGTTATTGTTGTTTTTGTTGTTGTTATTGTCGTCCTCGTTTGTTTTGTTGTTTATGTTGATATTAGTCACATTGATGTTGAGCAATAAAATTCAACGAACATAGCTATTGTGTAGTTGTTTCAAACATAATGTAGATGTGCTAAGAAAATCTACATGGACGCTATAATTATTTGACCAAATGCAACTCTCTCAAAACGTACACTTTCTACCGATACTCGTTGCTAAAGAGTGTATTTTGGGAGAGAAATTTGAAATTGACTTATCACTAAATCCTAATCAGAATTGAAAAGTGAGAAATAAAAATCATAATGAACATGCTTATAATTATGATAGCCATAGAGGAAAGATGCCAGATCAAAGTCATTGAAGTGTGATTTTTATAAACTTTGGCCATTTTGTATAAGGTTTTTATTTTATATCACGCACATAAACTATTTCATTGTTATAGCTTAGTTTACGCAGTGACCAGGACGTATATCGAACAGATGCGTAAACGTCAAATAATATGCAAAATATGTAAATTTATGTAAATTATCTAAAGTCTAGCTAAACTAGGTTCTGCCTCCCATTGCAATTTGGTCAGGCTACGGCCATGAAATCTTTGATCTTTACAGATGACCAAGGCAAATCCATCATGTCAAATCACTATGAAGGCTTGACTTTGCACAATGTTTACATATCGGACATTTACTTTCTAGTATCGAAATTTGTCGTCCAACATAATTTTGTCATACATAATTATCTATATATCGGGTCTAATATCGACACTAGACGATACTAAAATGACTTGTATTGTGTCGCGGCATGCTAGAATATTTAACTAAGGCTGATACCACGGTCAGCAATCATTTTGGACTCTCATAATCGATACTAGAAGATACCAGAATGACTTGCCTCGCGTCTCAACAAGCCGATATTTATCGGCGATTTTTTGGACAGTAATATCGATACTAGAATGACTTATTACCTATTATCAGACCAAAATTCTTTAGACAATGCGACTGTGTGAGTCGGGTGTGTGAGTTGGCACATCTAAGTCAAGACTTGCTTCAAGTCAATGGACATATAAAAATCAAAACAGCAAATTGAAGGAACAATCTTCAGTAGACTTGCTGCACTAGTGGTAGCATGGAGCTCAATGGAGGTAGGTTGTTACGTAGCTGTGAGTCCATAGCTGAGGTGTTTCTGCCTTTCACGGGCTTGTTTTGACTTTTACGTTTTTAACCCCGACACTGCAGTGTGGCGGGGTCAAAAACGTAAATGTCAAAACCAGCCTGTAAAAGGCAGAAATCCCGTCCGAAAACAGCACAGCTATGTACCCACAGCTAGCTGTTACGTAGATCGTTAGGACATGTGACAGCCAGCCAGTTACAGGTGCAGCCAACGGATCTATTCATCGAAAAAGCTATTCCGGATGTAAATTTTCGAAGGCAGGGCAAATTTTAATTTTGTTGAGCAGGGGATATATTTTTAGCTGGCAGGGAGCAGATTTTAGGTTTTTTTTGGTAGGGCAGGGCAGATATCGGTTGGTTGGCCTGGGAACCGAGATTTGGGAAAAAAGAGGAGGAGGGGGGAGTAACTTGCTTTTTCACAGGACAGGGGGGAATCGACAGGTTTTTTTTATCACTAGGCAGGGGAGCTTCATGTCTGCAGGGGAATGATAAAATATTAAAGGCACATTTTTCCAGGGTGGGGGGAAATCGACTTTTTGCGCCACAGGGCAGCAGAGTTTCAAAAATTCACAATGGGGAGAGGAACAGCCAAAATATGTGCTGAGTGGGTATAAATGAAGTTTGAGTGCGGGAGGGTAAGTCAAAAAGTGTTCAGTTGGATGGCAAAATATTAACAGCAAATTAATTGCCCTCTAGACTTAAAATAATTAGTTTACATTACTTGCCCTGCACAATATACTTCTCATGAAAAGGACCCCTTTAAAAGTGCACTGTTTGTTGGCTGCACCTGACCATAGTCATGTACTTTTCAAGTTAACGTTATCCCATCTGGCAAAGAATAAACTTCTTAATAAGCAACAGAGATCAATAATGCGCCTTGGGGACATATATTAAACTCTCAAACATTTACAATACCCTTGGTCTAGCTGGAATATCGCAGAAATTATTCGATTCGATATAAATTTCAATGGAAAACAATGTATCAATGTCATGTAAATCCTCAATGTCAGCTAGAATGAATGCGAGCCCAAGGGATTGGCGTTTGTTCCTTTAGAGCATATATACCCTGGGGACATAGGCAGAACGCTCCCGAATTTTGACAATAGGTAGGTTCTACTATTTTGTCACTTTTATGGACTCACTTTGAAGTCTCTGGAGAAGATGTATATATAATATACACAACTTTCCATATCGATCGTCCATTGTGTGATAAAAGCATGAAATTTGCTGTGGATGTAACATAAATCACTTTGGATAGCGAGCTAGCCCTCACGGGTATAGCCTCTTTCTGGTGTGGCGGCCATTTTAATATGATAGTATCGAAAATTATTTGTACCCAAAGAGTCAAATAGTGATAGCGGCCATTTTGAAAATCAATATCGGTATGTTTTGAAGGTGTTTCCTTAAAGTACCAAATTTTGCTCCATGATCCTAATTTTTACCCTTGATTTAGAAGAGAAATTCTCTTAAAAGAAAATTTGATTCGTTTAAATTTAGTTCAGTTGCGAGGCCCGTACTTCAAAAATGGACATTGTTATCATAATTGGTTTTGATAAAGCTCAAAACAGAGTTTAACAAATGCAAACCCCAGAAGAGCTAGATAGACTATGGTAAATTTTGTGGAAACTGTGAAGTACATTCCCTAAATTTGATAAGTCTGAAATATAATCTTGGTATCTATATGCAGAGTTTTTCATAATTATCAAGCAAAAAACCTGGTACAGAATAAACTTGATCAAACTATTGCCGTCTGTTTGACTATTAAACTTCGAAAATTTGGTTATTTTATCGGTGTCAGATGATGCACAGGGCTATGGTGAAAGCGGAAAGAAAATAACACATAAGAAAGACATTTAATATGCAACTGTATTTATTATCAAGAAAGAATTCAACAAGCAGACACAACCATATAAAAGCAGTTCCAGTGTAGTTTTGCTCGTATAACATCACATCGCAGATGCAGATTTAAACACCGTGACATTGCATATCCAGACCAATACACATGACATGTATTTCAAAACAAATACACGAACGCATCTAGCACTCTTTATCCTGGCTTTTCAGTAAAGTTGGGAGAAAAGCTAAAATACCATAACAATTTTGAAACAATTTCGAAAAGTCATCTCTCTATTGTAAACCTAGGCTTGGTCGTATCTCAAGTCTTAAAAGAGAAGCCCTGTGCATGTTTATATCATTACAGTGACATCACTCATCATTTGAAAAGTGTACAAGTTTCGAACATTGACAGATAAGAGTCTTAATCAAAGACAGGAATACAACGAGTTATTTTGTTGCTTATGAAACGAGTTGAATTCTCTGGCGTTGAACCCAAAGCGTCATATTCTAAAGTTTTCTCCATGTGCATCTGATAGGCATGAAGATGATTCCTTGTAACTCTGGAGGAAAGATAAATAGGACAACAGACATTATTTAGAACCGCCCCTGCATAAATTAAAAGTTCGAAGACCATTCATTCAACATAGCTAAGTTCTATGAACAGTTACTTTTGAAGTATAGTCCTGTATTCCCGTTCTTTCTGTTCAATACAGATTTTGTATACGGATAAATCCATATGGAGATGCTAGTACACAGTATGTGTGTTACGTCATATGCTATCGTTAAAACAAATGTTACACTGACAAAGAATTCACTCAGGTGCAGCCAACGAACAATGCACTTTTAAAAAGGTCCTTACTATGATAAGATATATTGTGCATGACAAATAATGTGAACTGACTAATTTTAAGTCAAGAGGGTAATTAATTAGCTGTTCATAATTTGCCCTCCCACAGAAAATTTTCCGACTTACCCTCCCACACTCAAACTTCATTTTTACCCACTCCCCACTTATTTTTGCCTGTTTCCCCTCCCCACTGAGAAGTTTTGAAGCTCCCTCGCCCTGTGGCGAAAAAAAACTTGCCAATTTCCCCTGCCCTGGAAGCAATTCCCCTCAAAACGTTTTTCGCCAAGCCCTGTCCCCAGGACAATCAACCGATATCCGCCCTGCCCTACAAAAAACCCTAAAATTTGCTCCCCTACCACCTAAAAACATGTCCCCTGCCCTAGCAAAATTAAAATTTCCCCTGCCCTCAAAAATTGCTCCTGGAATAGCTTTTTCGATGAAAAGGTCCGTTGGCCGCACCTGTTCACTGGGTGAGAACTACGTCGTATATTGTAAGCTTAAACAGTGCGTACTTTATATTTCAGCAAAGTACTGCTTTTTTGAACAAAAATAACGAAAATATTATTAAAAGTTCCAGCTTTTGCATCCATAATTTTAGACGTCAGGTTATGTTCTATGTGTGTTGGAATCAATTTTGTATGACGTTCCTGTTGACATAACCCTTTCCTGTGCACATACATCATGATTATCCAACGCACCATTGAGTGTCACTGTGTTTTTTAAAGAAAGAAAGATCAGATGTTAACCTACCTATGTGTTTCCATCTACAGTGGAATCCTGTTAACTCTACACCATTCGGGCGTCAATTTCCAGGTTTCGGCAAATTTCTTCCAGCTCGGTACCGTCAACCCGTGTGCGGCGATGTTGTCGTTCAGAACATTGCCATCAAAGTTTCCACACAGACCGATCAGGTTGTTACGAAGCAGGTGTGATGCCTGTGTGATGAAAGACATTTTTCCAAATAAATTTGCAATTTAAGCAAAAGAAATGCGTTTTACGATTTATTTAAATTTTGATGCTAATTTTTCCTTCTTTGGAAAATTTCACGAACATTCGATTGATAAGTTGTCTCCAAGTTTGAAACTTGTTAGAAGCCGCCATCCGCGGTACTTTTGTTGATACTATTAGGTTTTGTTAATTTGCATATTCCATAAGATTAATTAATACAAAAGAGGCATTAGTACTTATTTGCTTATGAAACGTCAGCAGCTCTAACAAGTTTTGATAGTGCATGTATTCCTCCTCACGGTCACGGTAATGATTGGCAACTACAATCAGAAATGACGGTACTCTTTTAAATCACGGCTTGTCCCTGTAACTGCCATTACTGAGTGCGGAAGGTGCTTGTCGATAGCGAGTACACGGCCGTACGTACATATATCATAATTTTAACGTGGTCATCATCACACCTATATGCTTTCATTCAATTATCATCATTACGAATGGTATGCATGTTTACTACGACATTTCGTGCACCTTAGGGATACCGTACAAGTGCGCCGACAACATCAATATTTCAAATTGCAACTAAACATCTCAGTCTGAAGGATTTGTCGATATTTTTGCACTTGGCGATTACAGTGATACAACGGTGCTTTATTGAAAGAGATTTTTCGTCGGGTCTTTCGAATAAATACTTTAAGTCATCAGTCATCAGTTTTGCAGCCAGGAATTTTAAACCAAGAGACACTATGTCCCCAACCGTTCATTCTTGGGGACATTTCACACATTTTGGGGATAACATACGTCACTTGTTAATCAAATTTGTACTATTTTGTAACAAATTACTTTCACAAAACAAAATTCAAGCTACCACGATAGCTTTACCATGCTTAAATTTCAGGCAACTGTAGCAGCTTGTACACTGTATCTGCCGCCGATTAGACAGTTCAGTTGGACTACAAGCAAGTTACAATATCAAGTGCAGCGTTTTTTTTATTAAGTTCTAATCGCAGATTCGAAAGTATGGATATGTAAGCCTCAATACAATCATGCAATAGAAAGGCCATCATCGGTGTCAGATATTACTTGCAGACTACACCCAACACAGTCGACTCAGAGTTCGCCTGAGGTAACCCATAGTATGAGAGAATGCGGGACAACGGATTCGATTTTGGGGACATTGTAGCAGGGGCGCGTCCTGGCTTCAACACTGACAGTCCTGATTTTTGAAAAAGCATTAGAGAGTCAGAAATGCTGAGAAAATACCACAAAACAAGATTTTTTAAGTGCAAAACAATCCTGTTTGTTTAACTTGAACAAAATCAGCCCTTCAGATAACGAATGAAATGTCACAATTTGGCGCTGATCGTAAGCTGTTTCGTAAAGTTGTCTATGATTGGCCCGTTTCTTTGTTTCTGAGATTCAAACCAAGAGATCTGTGAAATAGATGTGTAAAACCATACCTTTTCCCCATACAGGACTGTTTATGACAGCTAAAAGTGATGACATCCACGTCCCTCCCTGATTTGCATGATGAAACGCGTGTGGAAAGCAGCCCCCATTGTTCTGTATGTAAAACTCACCTGAACTTTGAAGTTAATTCCATCGGTCTTGACTTTGAGACCAATATGATCTGCTACCAGTTCAACGTTGGCGCTGTGGTGTCTAATTTCAAACAACACGGGTTTGCGAACCTTCACTGGAAATGGTTCGCATGCGTCCAGGGGCTCGATTACGATTTCGTCGTCGCTGAGTACCAGCATTCTCTCGCTGAACATCAGTGGCTTGATCTGGCCATCGATATTTATGATGAAGTCTGCTCCGTAAGACGGGATCAGATCGATTTTCTTCTTTTCCAGGAAAACGCTCACGATCTGTATCATGCAAAGTGAGGCACAGAATTTATTACGTGCGTGCACATTGGATGGACATGCAAGAAGATACAAGCCAGTTTTATACACTATACATGAAACCATCGCGAAAATGAATTAATGGCACGACCATTAATTCATTATCGCGATGGTTTCATTTAATTTGTCTAAAACCGGGGTCGAATGTATGCATGGTCACCCATGTATTCAGTATTTTTCAAGATGTTAAACAATATAAGTAGTATCTTGCATCAAACAAAATTAATGAAAAATGGCCGACTTTGTCCCTTTAATTTTGTAGCCTCTATTTTTGCCCAAATACTTTTATTTATTATGCGAAAATCTATAAAACGAGGTACACAATTTCGTTGAAAATAGAAAATGTAGTTCAAATAGATTTACTTTGACGCGAAAACAGTTCAAAGTAAACGTATTGTGAAACGACTCCTAAAAACAAAATCATCAACTGGATTTTCTCACTACTGAGAAAATCATCGTAATGAACTACTCTCTGACTGTAGAAGAATAACCGATAGAGGGAGCAATGTTGCAATCATCAGAAGTTGAGACGGCTAAAATTTAACTAGACTTTCTTTTATTTGTTCTGATTTTAAAAAAAACATACTTTCGCGTACCTTTCTTCAATTTCAACAATTGTCCGCATTTTTTTACAACACTCGTTTTCTCCGTTCACACATATTCATAAATTTGAAGTCTAAACGTGACCTTCAGGTGTTCATACCTTCAACACACTCTGTGGTTTCGTTGCTGCAGTAACAGCGAAAGCTTCGCTTGCAGTGCCATCCATAGCGACGAGTTGATCGCATTCGTCAAATACATTTTCAAAAATCGCCTTATCAAAAGTGTTGATTTCAGATCCCATAACTTTGCAAGAAGCTGCGAACAAAGACCAATGATTGATAAATGTATAATCGATGCCCTTTTTTATTCTATCTTTGCATGCCTAGATCCGCACCACTCAATCGAGTACGGTATCTCTATCACACAATTCTATTGGCCAGTTTCTTTGTCATGCTGTCGTATTTTATATTACCCCTTTTCCTCACTGTCGTATGGTGGCGCCCTCTTCTCCCCCTTTCTTCATTACGTCCCTTTCCTTTCAAAAACATGGTCAACGCACAAGCGGCACACTCATAAGTTGGAGTTTGTTGTAAGACAGACTTTCAAAAATTTCCGACATAGAGAATGCAGACCAAAGAGCAGAAAGGTAGCCAGTATCTGGAGTGTGTAAGAAAGTCTTAAATACCCTTAGATGTCTATTTAGAAAGTACTTGCAATCAAACAAATGTACATCGTCCGTGAGTTTGCAAGTGACCTATATTACTATTGATAGATTTAGCATTCACAATTTCACACCACTGTGTATGTTTCTCTTTACTGTTTAACAGCCACTTTTTCATCCCAGAGTGTTATTGGGGAGAAAACAGTAGTAACATTAGAACACTGGTCGAGATGTTCGCAATAAGGCTATGCAGAATTAAATCTAAGCTCTGGACTCTATTTATGAATATAAAAATGCTTGGTATGAATCGTTAAAACTCCCTTTACTGCCTTTTTCGTGGTCAACCAATCAGACATTTTAAGAAATTGTAACCAAGAATATCTTCAAATTTATTTTGCAATTTTCTGTTTTGCCGTATCCAGACATTTACAGCCGTAAAGTTCGCTTTTGGCATAAAAAGGAATTTCATCAACAATGCCTTCTGAACACTACCGGTCATATGTTTTACTGCAGTTCTGGGACAATAAACATTAGTCATGTACAGCGTTCTTACGTGTAATTTCATCAATCATAACTGTCTTGACAACCTGATCCAACATGGGTATCTTGACAGACGGTGTTGGTAGTTGAACAGGCAGGCCCTTCACTCTGATCATGTCCCAGGTTGTCGGAGTTTTCAGCGTCGCGTCCAGTGCTGTGAGCGTCTTGTCCACCTCAATCAACAGAATCAACTTGTCCTTCACTGGAACGGTGACGCCGTCCGTCCACCACCACCACCAGACTTCCTCTGGTTTTTCCAGGACAAATCGCTTGATGACGTGGTCCAGATAGTCCACGAAGGAAGGATGGCGTAAATTCCAGAGATAGTGTTTAGCCACCGCCATTATGCGAGGATAGGCAGCGACGATTTCTTTTTCGAATGAGCTGTGCGAAAATGAAGAACACCGCAATATGAGGTAGTGCGGTCAGAAAGACCGGCAAAGTACGAGTTCCACAGAATGTGATTCAGATTGACAGCAGTCAATGAGAATAGAAATTCAATTACTTTTTGACTTTGTGACTTCGTATGCATTTCCAGTGCGCATTGTTAACGGTATTATGAATTCATGACATAGTAATGCCTTGTTGATTCTCGCCTTCATGAAACATGCTCACCTAAAATCATATACAGACGATGTGACTTATCTCCAGTCTCCTCACGTGACAAAATAGAAAACTTCATTTTCAAAAATATCTGTTGTGGATTTTGCAAAAAACTACTTTCAGCGCAATAAATATCCAGGTGCTGATATTTCTTCGCATATATGTGACGGGGGAACGCATTATCGCAAAGTATTCTTTATGAAAATGAAAGGGGGAGCACTTTTCCCAACTGAAGTCAAAATTTTACCTCGTCACTAAATTGCATGTGACTTAAGGTAGTTCGCGCCTCGAAAATGAAAGACTTAAATTTACTCAAACTTTCCTCAAGCAAATATTCAACCATTCTTTTTCAAAAGTAAGCAATCGGGAGTCACAGCGGAAAATTTCGCCGCCATCCTTGTGTTATTTCTATGGGGGAAGATAAAATTCCTGATTTTCACAAAACTAGGCCGTTGACAACTTTATTTACCAAATAAGCTTCAAAATGAGCAACATAACTGATATGCCAAAAGGGTTTTGTAAAGGTTTGTGATTCCATATATCTGTCCCACATCGAGGCTCAGTCTACCTTAATCCACTACGAGCGTTTATGAAAACACTTACCTTCTCACCAGTGATCTCCACAAGTATTTTATTCAAGCGACTGCGACGAAGAGCCAACTTCCTACAATCGATTGAATATGGTTTACCTGATAGTATATCTTCACGGCACAATTCATCCTCCAAGGTGGCTCTTTCTTCTTCATCTATTATCTGTTGTTCTGTCTTTGCTATCGTCACCTGTGTGAAATGACAGTACCGATAGTCAGGGTGTAACAGCACCCACTGCCGATGGTGTCTGATTAAACTGTCACGTAAAAGCCGTGATCCCAAACCCCTGGTTGTTGCATTACTTGTCGTTCACATAAACTATATGGCCGCATGGTGATAGTCTCTTTGAAAACTTTATCAAGCTAAACAGTTTGCTCTGAAATAAATCTAATGGACATCTTGAACCTGTTATCAATAAGTAACATTAAACTTTGCATTTCTGAGTAAAAGTGGTTGTTTTTAAAACTTCGTCTCTTCTCCGTGTTTTAACACCGTGTCAATATTTCTACTGATATATTTCGATAAATGGCTACAGCTGTGAAAGCTATTATGAATAAATAAAGAAAATTAAAGGAAGTTATTGGCCATACCAACAGGTCGAATTAGTAGACAGGTTAGCTTTGAACGAAAATTTAAGTACACACTGCGATATCAAACCACAAAAATAATGTTGTAATTAGTTCATCTTTCGTGGATAACATCACCAACTTTGCAACGTGAGAAACAAGGTGGGGGGGGGGGGGTAGAGCGCGCCCTCGAGCGACGGATCTTTCAGTCTAGTTCTGTGCATGTTGGAAGTAAGAAAACAATATCATAATGCAATACAAGGCATTTGTTGTAAAGAGTTTTGTCTTATCTCAGGGACAAGACAGCCGTTGGAGAAGACCTCAATTAATATATTAATAGTTTTGAAATCATTTGCATAATGACAAGATGATGAACCTTTCACTGTAGTTTATTTTGTTTCATCAGGCCGGACAAAATTTACCGATCACGTTTGTCATGATCTGTCTCTGCACGTCAACAACACAAACAACGTTCATGTATACCTCAACCATGATGGGATTGGCTTCACAAGTTTCACCGGCTTTCAAGTGCACCCACATCTTGATTTCTTTGTCCAGATGTTCAATACTTGGCTGTTCGGTAAGGCTGTTGGGTTGTACCATTTCGCCTTGCATACATATCTTGCAAAGCAAAAAACAATGCATAGGTATTTTGAAATGTTTTCTTGGAGGTTTTTTACCTCCATGGTTATACGTATATTCAGATGAGAAGCCCTGCTGTGTTTCTGAAGCTCATTGTACCGATACAGTAGTTATCTTGTGTCACGTGGTAAAATATAATAGACAATCAAGTGATGGAACATATACGATACGTTTTAAGTTATACTTAACTCGATTGGAACTAATTTGGGATAATTGGATTTTCATATTTTTCAAATTTCTCAAAAGTGTTAGGTGCCATATAGCTGAATATTGCAATATAACAAATTACCCATAAAAACAAGTGTGTAATGTAAAAAGAAAAGCAGATGAGATTACATTTGTAGATTAAATCGGCATTACTTCAGCATCCAATTATCCCAAATTAGTTCAAATCGTGTGACTTTGCGGTTGTCTATGCTGTAATAAAGATCAAGAAATAAATCATTTGACTGAAACCTCTTTCTTTTGTAAACGGTTTTAACTCTATCGCCATGTATATTATAATTTGGCATAAAGTTTGGGCTCTAGCTCGCTGGCGATCACCCAGCCATCATGCGGTGACACCGCTGTCAACGTAACAGATTTTGCTTCAGTTCGTTCCTTCAATCTATTCATTTCAGACATTAACTAGCCAAGATATTTGGGGCAAGTCTGTTTATGCACCTTCGTGAACATGTGAACACCTTCAAAAGACACTTTTTCTCATACCGGTTTCAGCTTCCACTGGTGCGTTGTTTCGTTTTGACCATATACATGTATTTGAAACTCAGGAGCTTTTAACATATTTGCGTGTATGGAACAATCAGGCAGTGCTTTACGTTTTCATTTGGATGTGTATAAACAGCTTTCGTTCGACAAAAGTCCTCCAAACTGCATTTTTTTAACAGCTGCTTTGAACAGTAAACACGATTAGAACTAATTTGGGATAATTGGATCTTCATAATTTTCAAATTTCTCAAAAATGTTAGATGTCCTATAGCTGAATGTCTGAATGTTACAAATTACTCATAAAAACAAGTGTGTAACGTAAAAAGAAAGGCAGATAAGCCTACATTTGCAGGTTTTAAAGACATTACTTTACCATCCAATTATCCCAAATTAGTTCCAATCGTGTTAGTAGCTTATCGAGCATAAGTATAGCACTGCATTCGTTTTACACACACATGACTGTCAGCAACTTCGTGTGTAGTTCCCTTGTGCATGCCTATCGAAATGATAGCCCTTGTTACAGTGCTTCCGCTAAACTATACGATATTGTCACAAAATTTACCTTGAGTTCTTCGGTTGTTAACAGCGGCGCTAAAGAAAGGGTGGTGGCTAAACCCTTGTATTTACCATCCAGAATATCTATGTTCACTACAGCGTCAATCCATTTTTGGTCGGGTATGTTTTTCTTTGCAACCTATCAGATGAAGTAACGAGATATATGGTTTTAGTGACACAGGTCTTTATGAGAAAAAATGTGAATATTGAAATGTCCCTGCCATCTGTATCACAGGCGCTCGTAGTGTTGCTTGGATAGTCGATCGAAGGTCCGAGGTCGAAAGCCATAGCTTACCTAGGTTTTGCCTTCGGCTTCGCACTTCGGCCCTCGATCATAGGTCATCGATCGACTATCCAAGCAACGCTGCATACAGCTGTGATCTGTGTCTGTTACTAAAATCATGGAGGGAATCTTTCACTTCTACCAGCAAAACCATCAACATTGTTGTTATCACCATCAGCAGAACAAACACCACCACCATCACCTCATCATCATCATTATCTAAATGTGACGTTGACAATCTTCTATTCTTCAAGAATGCAAGTTTGATGTGGGAAATCCAGTCGTATCTCGATCATCTATGTGCCATAACATTGCCAACATATGAAATATACGAAATCGCGTTTGGTGTTATAAAATGCGTATTCGCCAGTCACTAAAGCTGTACTCACAGATACTTTGACGGCTTGCACAGATCTATCACTGCTTAAGCATTCGCTCTCGTGCATTCGCCATTCTGGGCCCAAAATATCGGCCCTTGTTTTGGACTCCAGTAAAATGTCTGTTTGGATTTCCAGATCCACTGGACTTTTTGGCTTTAAGACGGCGTCCACCACGACTGGGCCAGACAGAGGATCGCATCTCCAGGGTAACGGCCCAGTTCCCATTTGTGTACACATCGCCGCAACTTCCAAATCACGATCTAGCAAATCGTTGAGTGGAAGCGAATCCACTTTACGCACAATCTGAAAAATAAATAACGGATCAGTGTTTAGGATAGATCGATATTCGATGGGATCAATTGAAAAGATAAAGCCCATTCGTTCTTCATATCACCACTGCATCGCAGTAAATGTCGCCAGCTCTATCTAAATGATCTATGTTTGTTTGTTTGTTTGGACTGGGCAGATTGAACTGAAGGCAAACCATGTTGAATGATCAAAATCTAAATAAAAATCACGACTTTCAAAGTCTGAAACTTTCAACGGAAATGGACTTTCAAGTTTGTAAATACAATGGAAGAACAAACTTTCAAAGTTGGTATCAGATATTCAACGGCAGAGGAACATTTGCACTCCTTCAAAAATTTGTTCCTTTAAGTTGAAAACACATGCGATGCGCTTTTCTGGTACACATTATAAATTTTTACTCTTTCCCATAATTGCAGCGAAACAACATTTTACTGACCTCGTGTTTCGGGGCAACAGTTTCCAAGACTTTGGTAGCTTTGACAGCACCCGTCGTGATCACATGTGGAGTGATCTTGACGTTGATCAGTTTCATTTCTTTGCCGGGAAGTGTTGTAAATTCTTGAAGCTTCTTTCCTGGTACATCAAGCACAATTTTAGTTTTCAACGGAGTCGCTGTCTGCAAGGTTGTCTCGATGGCGATTCCTGTTTTTATGACAGTCGCGTCAGCCCCCATAAAGCCCTTTATGAGGGCAGCCATGCTATACAAATATACAAAGAGCTCTTGTTAGAATTAATCACCATCATCATCATCATCATCATCATCATCATCATCATCATCATCATCATCATCATCATCATATCATCATCATCATCATGGTCATCATCATCATATTCATCATATTCATCATCATCATCATCATCATCATCATCATCATCATCATCATCATCATCATCATCATCATGGTCATCATTATCATCATCACCATCATCATCATCATCATGACCAAAACCACCACCATCATTACTCTTAAACTTAACACAAACTTATATCACTGGACGGACATCAAAATACACCAAGAATCGGAAAATGGGAAGTATTGACGTCGATTTGCAAAAGGACTTTCCTTTTAAAAACTCTGTATTTCGTACAGTTATCGTTTAGAAGTATGTGCGAGGAAGCTCCCATGATGTTTTCGAAATTGAGGACGACTGATAACAATAACGAGATATCAATGCACGAAAAAAAATAAATAAACGAGAAAACAGCCTTACGACGGCACTAAGTTGAGACTCCCCTCCACCTTCTCGATTTTGTTAATCTGACCCTTCTCTGTAAATATCGGAGGGTCAGCCTTCAGCTGTCCTTCTAGCTCAGCCAAGATCATGGCAGACGCCTTGGCGTCAATTGTCAAAGGTACGCCGATCTCGGTCACCACTTTCCTCAAGTTTCCTCCCAGCATCAAAGCTTTCTGGAATGTCAGCTTCTGAGGCTCACGCAAATCTGTTTCGATTGTGTGAATCTTACCAATATCTACAGATAGGACAAAAGGAATTAATTTATGTCGAAAACTCGACAATGTCGTTAACTTATAAAAGCCAATCTCATATTGCATATCCTTTCCAGTACATACTAGTATGTTTTGACAGCATCTGCTATCCCGAGTCTCAGGAGCAATGGTTGTCGTGACTTCTGTACATGGACACTTACAAGAGACAATTTTCTCCAGAAGGATTTCGTTAACTTCTGCCGTCAACACCTCATTTCCAAGCAACTTCATGTATAAATTGAGTTTGGGTTTCTCTGGCTTCTTTGCTTTGAGTTTCAACTATGAGAGAGAGAGAGAGAGAGAGAGAGAGAGAGAGAGAGAGAGAGAGAGAGAGAGAGAGAGAGAGAGAGAGAGAGAGAGAGAGAGAGAGAGAGAGAGAGAGAGAGAGAGAGAGAGAGCGTATCAGTATCGATTGAGTACAATCTCTTTGAATGAAGTATTATTTTACTATTTATTTATTTACGCTTTAATGGGCGACCAATTTACTTATAGTAATATTCTTCGGGGCTCACGAGACTTACAAAGTCTCAGTAAACAACGGCTTTCAAAACTTACAGTAAATGAAATAGAAGAAATAGTAAAATTGAATTGAACCACGGAAAAAAGCAATAGAGAAGCGATACATATAAGGTTCTTTCAAATTCTACATATTTCTGACAATGACTATTAAATGTATCGAAAAGAAAAACAAAAATTATAACGGAATATTTCTCTTGCTCTTGCAAACTCTTTTAATAGAATATTAAACCTCGTTTCGTTTCTTGTGGATTTCATTTCCGTTGGTAATGAGTTCCAAACTTTTGTTGCTCGATAATGAAAACTTCCGTTGCCTATATTTAACTTACAACGTGGTTCATAAACTTTCTGTTGAAAAGCTGAACGTGTTTGATAATGGTTAACATGGCTTTGAGGAACAAATACATTACTGGAATAATAAGGAGCCTTATTTGTAACGCACTTGTACATGGTGACTGCTAAAAGATAAAAAAATCTCCATCTAATTGACATAACATTATATCGAGTAAAACGGTCTGCTGACGGGAAACCAAAAGGCAAGTCAAAAAGTACAGGTAATGTTCTCTTTTGCAAGGCATAAACTTTATCGATGTTATTTTCAGTGATTGAGTACAATTTCTTTGAATGAAGTATTATATATATATATATATATATATATATATATATATATATATATATATATATATATATATATTTTTTTTTTTTTTTTTTTTTTTTTTTTTTCAAACCAAAAGGCAAGTCAAAAAGTACAGGTAATGTTCTCTTTTGCAAGGCATAAACTTTATCGATGTTATTTTCAGTGATTGAGTACAATTTCTTTGAATGAAGTATTATATATATATATATATATATATATATATATATATATATATATATATATATATATATTTTTTTTTTTTTTTTTTTTTTTTTTTTTTTTATTCGAGAAATCAGCCGTGATTAATCATCACAGTTGTGAACCCTGCTGTCGTCGATCTAACGGTGCGACATTCATTTTACCATTTGACGTCGATATGTGGCTACACCCACCATGAGCTGAGCATTGTAAGGATTGCAGTCATGTAAAGTTCAAAAACTCACGGTTTCGGCAATTCCTTCTATGCCAGGGACGGTACCGGCAGTCTTCTTAAGAGGCTTTGGAGCGATGCCAGGGACAAGTTTGCCGAGCAACGGTAGCAGGCCTTGTTGTCTGAAACCAACTTGAACAGCGTTCACGACTCTGTTCATGACTATCATGTCGAGTTGGACCGCACTGCTTCGAGGAATCAACGATTGGTGACCAAGAATTCCAACGCTAGTAAGTATGCCCAGTTTATCATTCGCTGTATGCAAAAGCAACAAGTATTTCATAAAAGATAACGGATAATGATTATGAAAATGGCGTATTTTATTAGCTTGGAAGAAGTAGTTGTGGTAGTAGTAGCTGTCTTTGCCATTCGACTTTTGCAATTATCATGATGAACCATCGCTTGACACTATCTACACCATGGTTAAAGTCAGTTAAAGAGAGAGATGCGACTTACCGATGGCAATATCCATGGCTAGATTCTTTGACATGTGTAGTCCAGCAAATGGCCATGGCTTGGCTTGTGGAAGCACAAGCTTTGCCATCTGGGCTCTGTAAAATGCGCGTATAACATTCAATTTAGTGAGAAAAAAAACATTCTCATGTTTAATACCTCCAGCCTCTATAGGTTAGCGCATGCACCTCGAAACTGAAAGTTGTAAACGTTTACTGTCTCTTCCGTTTTAGTTAAGTGTTTCCATGCAAATGTTGCGTTAGAATGAAATGACCTAAAGTTTATCGATGTTAGATGTAAAGAGTTCAAAGTGCTTGCTACCTGTTTGTTAATTCTATGAAGAAAAATTAAAGTTTCGATGTTGACAGAAACTAAACTGTGGAAACGTCACGTACTCCACAACCTTCAAAATAAGACCACATCAAGCAGCAAACCAACTAAATAAGGAAAGTGAATCTGAATATCAGTCGTCGAGGGCGCACTCTACCTTAAGGTGAAGGGCGACGAATTCGGACGCGCACACGCTTTAGAACGTTTCTGCGCAGATTTAACTCCAGCCTGCCGCAAATGGGTTATTTTGTAGCGCATGTATTTAACATCACCTGTCATTGTTGAAATTGCGCTTTTACCTAATTTTTTGACCCAGTGTCTTAGAAATACATGTGACCTATAACCTTGTCATATTTTGACCCCCTAGGAAGCTGGTTTTTATTCAATATGAGCGAAAAATTAACATTTCTCTCCCATTTATATGTCGCAATTACCCATTAACCTGGAGATATTGTAAAAAGTAGCGTGGTACACCCTTTTATTAAAAGTGTAAACTAAATGGTATTATGTCAGGAGTTTATTCGCCAAGTTTGGTCAAAATGACACCATTCAAAGCGACAGGAAGAAAGTTCGAAAATTATATAGTGATATAATTTCGATATCGTCATTTTGTAATCGATACTTATGTTACAATTTCTTCACAAACATCATGAAAACTATACATTCAATAAATATGGATCTTAAGTCTTGGTATTTATTAAAATTAACTCATTTGCTAAGCGTTTTATAATTGCTTTCTTTAGTTTAAGTGAATTATATCACTTTTATTTATTCTAACACGACGCCATTTAACGTCCGTTTCCATGGAAACAAGCGTGGTGACCCCCATTTTTTATTTCATTTTTGCACTTGCACAACTTCCAAGAATATTTGTGCAAAGTTTCAAGAAAATGACACCACAACTTAATTTTGACGTAATTCGTAGTGGGCGCACTTTACCTTAATTCAGGACTTTGTAACAGGTTGTATCAGAGCTTGAGCTGTGCAAGTAGGATTTCAAATCCAACATACCAATGACTACAGCATTTTTCACTCTTAGTATTCTTCATCTTTCATATTGTTCGTTAATCGGTACAACATTTGGTAAAACACATGTACTTATTTATCACTGTCTTTTCGAAAAACCCATTATGGTAAGGCACTTAAATCTTTCTCTCAGTTTCAAAATCAATACAGAAATGGCATTCCTGGAGTTGTAACTTTTCCTCTTGAAAACAGTTTACAGCCCAACTGTCTCACATTAAGGTGACATACTTCTCACCCAATACAAGCACGATAATGCATCTACATGCACTTCACTTTGGGTCGTTTTGCGGTCAAGTGTAAATGGCGAGATTATATTCCAATATCTCAAAAAATAAATATAAAATTCGAGATATTCTTTATTTTTTGGCAGTGCGTACATTTGATTTCGCCCATTCCTTTTCAGTTTGATTGGATCAAATAAATTTTCAAAAAGCGAATTTGAATTTTTGACAATTGTTTTCACATGTGTCACACTAGTGTCCGTACTTACTGCTTTTTGAAGAGAGGATGACGTAACGAAGCCAGGGTCCTCAATGATGAGTAGACGAAGGCACCAACTTGAGGGTCTTGCTGATCGTGTGTATGCAGAGCCAAGAGTTGGAAGTATGGGAAGGTCAAGTCGCAGTTCAGCAGTACCACTAACGATGCGGTACGAACCTCTGAGTCCAGCGTAGTTTCAACGAATAACGGCAACAATTTCACACGAATCTGTTCAATAGCAAAATTCTTTGATTAAAAGTGTCCTACGAGAAAATAACTCTACCAGGATGATCAGGTATCTATCGCACAGTTAATATAACCGTTCAAATATTAGTTCAAATACATCAATAGTTCTGCTGCAAAGCAACAGTTACAATTAATTTGATTTGATTTGATTTGATTTGATTTGATTTATATAGATATTAAAAAAATACAATTCAAACAAGAAAAATGACAAACACGAAAGTGCTGTAATAACACAGAAAAGTATTAAAAACTTATTTACATAGTGGTCCCAATGATTTACTGACGATCAGCAATTTTTGTGACGTCGTATAAAAACAAAATGTAAGCTGTCAAGTGTACTGAAATATGCGAACTGAACAAGTATATGTTTGACCCCGATATTTGGCTGTTTTATTTTTGGAAGGGGGTTATCGAATTCCTAAAGATGACTGACCTGTAGTAGTGATCGATAAGTATGTGCAGCGATTTTGTCATGGAAAACCAGTACTGTTTGAGGTAGAGCTACTTTCTCGCAAGTAAATGTGGAGATAATCGATTATACGGGGATAGCTAATACAGTTGGCGCGATTGTTGCCAGGAGCTTTTGATTGGTGGGAGGTTACTGATGAGTAAGCGAACACCGACTTTGTGAAATCATTTATAGGGAAGAAACATTCTCCCAAGAGGTTACTTCTCGATAGGAGATGAACGAATATCGGTAGAGGGCGTGTTACATAAGTAGCAGAGAACTTATTAGTAGAGTGTGGCTTATGAGTAAGATGTCGATTATTGGGTCATGATCGACTCATAAAATAATGAATAAGTAGGGGCTCATTGATACGCGGGGCTGTACTGACAAGTAAATTGTCGATAACATTACTAATGAGCGAAATTTGACTACATGAAAAAAAACATTATATGATGTGTGAGGGATCCAGGGAAATAGTTGATGAGCGGGCGTGGGGCGCGTTGCTGATGACGTCATTCTTGAAATGCCCGACCAAATATACCGAGAATTTACAAATAAATGAACCTACCTTTTCAGCCAAGACTTTGTTTTTCGTCAATTTGATGAGTGAATACAAGGCTTGCGCCCGAATATCAGGGGCGAGTACATCGTTTTTAGCAAGTTCGATTAACGTGTCCAAAGTTGCCGGAAGACCAGCGTTACCGAGAGCTTTGAGATGAATCAACTGTATTTCGGTTGAAACTTCCGGCAGGTTTTCAGGCAAAAGAAACTGTAACGGTAAACAGATAGGATGTAATTTGTCCTGTTGTTTTATCAACAGAATATATGTTATTGAGACATTCAGTGGACATTTGAACATTTAGGATTCACAACCCTGAGTAAGTTTTTTTCACCACCAGATTTTGACACTTAACCACTTGATTTCAGTCGATTTTACTCTTTTCAAGTCTAGAATTGTTTTTATTTCTCGTCAATCGTTCACTAGGAATTACGGCAGTAGGGTGCAGTAAAAAATAGATTATCCTCAAATCATCGCGTTCAGCCATGTTGCAGAATGCCCTCTAGTGTCTTCGCTACAATTGGTTCATGACTACTAACTGTCGCCATCAAAATTAAACGTGTTCTGATGGCATAGCAAAGTGCACTTTATGCTGTTTTTAAACCCAGTTACTTTTTATTCACCGACTTGAATAATGCCAGTCATACTAGTCCAATTTCAACTATTGTATATGTAATTTACTGAATAGAACCAGATGCAATGGTGAATTCTTCGTTAAATTTAAAATATCTGAAGCTGTGAACTTTTCTCCAGTACTCTCTACTATCGATATTTTTATGAAATTCTAACATGAAAATAAAACACATTACGGCAAATAAACATACTTCGATAATGTCCTTGATTGTTTGTTCGGAGCACACAGCATGTTTGACGCACACTTTGTGCACCATTGCACCCAGGGCCAGTAAGCTCGATGAACGTAGAAGAGGTTGATCGATCACAGGCTCAGCTTGGCATACACTCTGTAACAGAAATTGTTTAAGATTCGGGAGAAAAACAGAAACGTGAAAAAACACATGATGATGGCAATTTACCAGTTTTAATTATTAATATTGAGTTGATCGCAGTCAACTCCTGCGAATATTTAATGTATTTTTGATACTATTTTCATTGTTTTCGTTTCTGAAAAATAAGAACATGTCTTTTAGTTCTCCTTGAAGTAATTTTAAATAAAAATTCATTAGTCCTTAAAACACAAATAATTGTGAGCAAGATTTGATGTTATTATTGGATGATGGTGTAAATAAAATAAAATAACATTTGACGTTGATGAAGAACGAAAAGGCTTTGATCATTTGGGTAGAACGCGTCTCGGGGACAGATAGTCGGACTCTCAAATTTCTACAATACTTTTCTGATCTACCACTTTTGGGGGCTCGTTTTAAAGCTATTGGAGAAAGAAAAACTTTTACCTGCCTAGTTTTTCGAAATCCAAAATTTGACTTCCCCCATAGAGTTAAGACAGGAATGGCAGCCATTTTGAATTTCAAATATAATAATGTTGGGTAATTTGTTTCACTAGTTCCAAAATTTGCACGTTAAACCCCGATTTTTATTGCTGATTTGGTAAGAGAATGGTTGAAAGTTTCATTGAGGAAGTTTGAGCAAAAGTTTAAGTCTTTCACTTTCGAGGCGCATAGTGCACCTTTGGGCAGAAATGTGAATTCTCAAATATTTTAAAAACTTTGCTGACCTGCTGCTTGTGGGAACTGATATCGAAGCCCGTGGAGGAAGTGAGTTAACACAGGGATATTGGCCGCTTAGAATTTCAAATATTGACAGATAATTGTGGTGGCAGACGACTATTTCAAATGATGGACGCAAAGAAAACTGGTAAACTATTTGACCATGAACTCGTACCAGCAGTTCACGAACGATCTCTTCTTTCAACGGTGCCATCAGAGGAAGGCCGGTAAGTAAACGAAGAGCCACGTCAATCTTGATGTGTCCAAGTTTCATCATATCAAACACAACAATCAGAGCTTCGTCAGTAGCAACTAGAGGAACCGCGTCAAGTAGAATACTCCTGTCAGTGAAAAGTCATTAACGCTTTACAGTGATGTATTTCTCTTGTATAATAATCTTATCTCTCTCCTGTTTTTTCCTCATTGAATATCTTACGAGTTAAATCAGTTGAAAAGGTTTGGTTTCTGTTTAGTCTCACCAAGAAAAACGCACCTTTAATTCTGTTGATATGGTTTCGTATAATAAACATTTATATTGGCAAATACGAAGAATGCAAGACTCAAATCTTCCAAATGGTGGCTAAATCAATGCTTTTGGATGCAGTCGACATACAACTGATAGGAAAACAACTCCCTCTCGCACAACATTGAATTTTAATATTGCTAAGCATCGTTTGATTATCCTGCAGCCTTCAAACGATGCTCTGCCCACATGCATGTAAACTACCAATTTTCAAAATAATGTATTCATTTACGCAAAGCGTATTCATGAGCATCGTTTCAATATGCAAATGGTAAATCATTATCAATGGAAAATCTTTACTTGCCTAGAACACAGACAAATAAAAAAATAGTGCATTGTTCCATGTAGGTAAAACATGATCGGTATGATCTACAGTGAGAAACACCAAACTTACGCTTGTTTGTCCAACTCAATAGCGGCATCTTCAGTCTTTATCACCCAAGTGTCGAACAACTCTCTCCATTCCAGTTCATTAAGTGTCTTCAGTTCTTCAACCAGCGTCATAAAAAGTTCCGGCGCATGCTCTATGTCGAATTCTACCCCGACCTCCGGCACCAGAGCACTCACCATTCTTCCTATTAATTGCATTTTAGCCTGTAATTGCATAATTAAGACAGACAATACTTATTTCTAGCATTATTGGCTTTCTTCTGGAGGGATGGACGTAAATTATTGGGCCAATACCTGTAACTTGTGATGACCTTTTCTGCTACTTTTGTTTTTAATGTCAACTACAGTTTCTTGTCCGACTCCTGAAAACATGTTGAAATACACAGTATTCAGCTTGGCAACTCAGCCTGTACGTTGTGTGTACTTGTCCATAGTGTTGACTTCCTTGTTACCATTGAACAGTGAATTTGAGGCCCAACTAAATTCAAATGTTGTGTTCACAAGATCAAAATAACAGATACCTCCTCGATAAATTTTTGTTGAGCAGATATGATAAATGTAACGATGCCTGCCTGGGTATATTTTTTTACTTACCCTATCAACAACTAATGGCTTCTTTTCAAGTTCATCGGTGGCCGATATTCCCCAAACGGCTGCCATTGGTGGCAATTCAAACTGTAGTCCTCCGATGCGTTCTTCGATCACATCTGTCATCATGATGGAGTGCCTTCGATCGATTGGCACCCAGCGACTGACGTTCAACAGTCGTAAATTCTGCCTGTTGACAAGAATGTAATTCATCGATGAAAGGCAAGTTTTTTCCGGAGGTCAATTGTGACATCGGTTACTGTTCGGAATTAAGGAGATTAACAATACTTGAAGAGCGTTATAAGGGAATAAAAACCACCTACTTTGTGAATGTAACTGGGCCAATTTCTGTCAGCAGTGGCGCTACTAGGTACTGGCCATCGGTAACGGCGCTCTTGATCCAAAACTCCGTTGGTGTTCCAGCGACGATGTAAGTCGTAACACTGGTAGCTTTCACAATTGATTCCGTTGAGTGCGCTTCGCCTTCTTGATGTATCAAGCCTTGTGGTATCTCCAGGGTGTCTAAATCGCAATTACATTCTTGCATGTTCTTGGTTTTGATGTACATTGTTGTTGGTATATCACCCTTCTTGTCGGACACATTGATATCTGCGTCGTCGACTTTCGGTAGCGCTACCGTCTTCAGCGGCTTGGCCTCGTAGGCGGTTTCACATTCGCCTGTAATGGTGTTCTGAAAAGGGTGGAATGTATAACGTATCGTCGGATTACAGCAGTTTGTGGAGAAGGTTCTTGAGTGCGTAATGTACGATAACAAAATAGCTGCTACATCCACTCTTAAATTTAACCTCGTAACCGTCACACACTGGAATACATATTATTTGCAAAAGGCTGAGTGGAGAATCGGAAAGGGTTAAATTTTTGACCGTCAATAGTAACGTTTCGAATTTCAAGTGCGACACTAGATTTGTAAAATCTCTCATGGCTGTAGTATTTCAGTTAGCACTATCTCGCAGCAAATATGACAAGTGGCGTTCTACCGACAAAGGTGAATTCACCGTAAGTCAGTCAGTTTAGCTGGTACGCAATGCAATCCGGGGACAGACAGTTGGCCTCTCAAATTGTCACAATCCTGATATATCACCTATAGAATTTATTTTAAAGCTCTTGAAATGAAGAAGTTTCACCCCGTAGTTTTTCGAAAATCAAAAATTTTATTATTCTCCACACAGTTAACTCAAGATTCGCGGCCGTTTTGTATTTCAAATACTAGAATCGGTAAATGTTCATTAATTTTGTTCCCCTTGTTCCAAACTTTGCATGGTGACTCTAGATTATTATTCTTGATCCTTTGAGAAAAGACTGAGCAAATGTTTAAGTCTATTTCATCACTTACGAGGTGCATATTACCAGAATGAGGTAGAACAAACGGCGTAATATATTCGGACACTCTGATTTTAGGATACTTTTCTATTCTGCTACTTGAAAAGTGTGAACTCATCTTGAATCGGATGAAAATCCGAAAATTTCACCGTTTATTTTTTTACGAAAATCAAACATTTGATTTCCCCTTTAATTGGGAATACTTAGAATTTGAAATTCAGCTATCGATTAATTTTAGGTGTCATGTTTTTATCCGAAATCTTTAACGGTGACCCCAGTTTTTATTCTTGATTGTAGAGAGAATATTTCAAGGTTTTCTTCAGTACAAACAGTTCACCACTTTAGCTTCGAGGGGCGCATTATAGCTTGCAGGCACCCACTTTACTACAAAATATGGTCGAAATTTAGCCCGGAAATCTCGCGAGATCTAGATGTCGTGATCAGTGTTAAACTGTCCGATAATGTGACGAGACTCACCTCAACGACCTTGTAGAATCTATGACTCCACCAGTCCACAGTGTCTTCAGTTTCTCCGTGAAGAGTAATCTGGAACATGCTCAAAATGGCCTTCTTTACGTTGACGGAAGGAATGGGTTCACCGGGAACGGAGTCAACTTCGATAATCTGTTGAAACAGAAAAAGAAGGACAATGATCCAATTAGAATCAAACAACCGTCCGATCCGAATCCTGCTACGATCACTTTGTAAGTTGATAACAAGCAATGGGTAAAGGAATCCCATACCTATTTCGATAGTAGCCCATCAAATGTTCATCCGTTGGAACGAAGAAAATTGCGCCGACAACATTGAATAAAGACATTGACGTAACAGAATTGTATTAATCAGATATAATCTTCAGTCTTTCTTTGGCCTTTTGTCTTGACCCAATCGAATCTACTCTCTCTGAACATAAGTGAGGTTTTGCGACCGAGGGTCTTCGATGACCCGAATTAATTAGTGACCGTACGCTGTAGACGACACGAAACCATTTTCCAACATATTCGATACCGCTGATTATCCACTACATGATATGTATGGAAATACCCGGATACAACTACGCTATGCATGTCCATGTTACCTTTTAGCAGGTAGATATCTAGTCCAATGTGCACGATGTGCATCTTGAAAATAATGCAGCACGTGTCCTGGTCTTTGCCAGGAAATATCAAATCAGCCAACATTCGACAGTTTTATCATGCACAATTTACCGTTTTAAATCGTTTGACTGACCACGCAATCAAAAAGAAGTCCAAAAACACAGAAGACGGATATACATGAAGCCTTTGATACTATGAAATCTCATGAAAAAATGTACTCTGTAGGCAAACGTGTTGTGGCTTCTTATCAATATAACCCCATAGTCACGGGAGTGACCGTGTTTATACTCTATGAACGCAGAAAAGAGAGCCCTCTACGGGATGTTAGGATGACTGTGAGTATTCAGTAAATTTTCAACACAATTCGAACCCACAACGCACTGTACCCACTCACCTAGCGAAAACATCAAAGTAAAAAAAAGGCTCGTTTCAATCCCCACCCTTAAAAAGTGTGGTTCAATAACCGAGCCATGGGTTTTTCAACTTTTCTGACTGAAACCTCTCCACACGCTGTGGAGTTTATGAAGCACCCGCGCACACTCACTTGCCTTATCATGGATGGAATGCAAGATGCGAGGTATAATGATATTCAAATATGCAGATTACACTAATGAGCATTGTTTCGGTATTCAAATTCTATGCTAATGACCCTTAATCAATGTGGAATATTCATGTACCTCGGATCTTGCATTGTATATTATCATGGATGGAATGAAAGGAATGAATACATGGCTTATCTGGGCGAAAGACAGTCTTGCAGGTTAATTCTCATAAGCTGGTGCATGCTGATAGCAAAAACCGGACATACACAATGTGCATGCTTACAACAAAATTCCATTTCGAACTCCTGTTCAGATTGATGTACCTGGCTATTGAGAAATGATCGCTTACCAGACCTGATCTGTAGATGACCATGATCGGCTTTTTAAGCCACTCCAGGAAATCATCAAGCTCTGGTCCAGAAATAGGCAGCACGATATCCATCGGCAGCTGTTCCTTCGGACGCTCCCATATGTCATGGAATCTAGCAATAACGATGTTTTCCAACTTTGAAGAAATAATAAAAGAATGGATATAAGCCACGCGTCTCAATCCGCTTGAGCATATTATTCATCTGTTCATGAACGGCACCCTGTCGGGTGAAGACGAGCTTTCCTATTCCGATCAATGATATCCTGTTACAAAGAAACAACCATTGGCTCTTTCATGAGATGGCTAACTGTGCTGGGTAAAACGAATATGTTATAATTTCACTTCATGAATTCAAGACATTTCGCTTATAAATTCTTCAGTTAAGAACATTCGTTCATCAGAAATCACTCTGGTCGTGCCATGAGGTAGGGGTGTTGAGGCAGAAGATTCTGGTCTAACAACGAGAATGCAACTAAATTCGCTGACCGAACTGGCAAAAATTTGAGACAACCCCAACCAAGATAGACAACACGTGTGAAGGTTATCCTTTGGAGCTTTATTTTTTCTCTTGGTAGCGTGAAAACACAAATATACTATATTGTAACGTTTGAGTATCTTTGCATTGCTATGATATGCTTCGCTGTGGAGCACACACTCTGGCTTCTCGTGATTTTAAGGTGAATTCTCCCCGAAAAAAACCCTTTGAACCACGCAGATTTGCAATCGAACGAAAATACAATAGTGAGTCTATCTGATATACTAGTGTCGATGAGTAAGAGGGTTTAACATAGATTTGTGCATAGGAAAACTCATACGAGAGCTGCCCATGTGGAAGCTGGGATCGTTTGTTTGTCACCAAGAAACATGCCATGTTCCCCAGCATAGGGAATAAGAAACAAAACTGTAAAAGTTTTCAATGTGTCGAAAAATCACCAAAATAAGGACAAATAGTTGAAAATAAACTTTGATAGAGAGCGTAATAGATATGATAAATCAACGATTCAGTAAATAGTCTTATGAACGCACTATACTTTCGTCTATTAGCAGTGTAGATGATTGGAGATATGAACAAGTACATGACTAATGAGAGAGTAATAAAATATACAAAATATCTGAAAAGTGAATATAAATGATAGAATATGTAATTAAAATCACATAGAAATCCCGGAGACTGAATAAAACGACAAATAGTAGTGTTTGCAATCTGTAAGACAGTATACATACCTGGGCGAAGACTTTGTCTTCCACTTGGAATTGAAGTCTTACATTTGCAAGTATCTTAATTCCAGTGAATTCCTTAGATCGATGCGGCAGGCCGATTAACAACTGACCCTCGTAGATGTAGAGATACTCTCTACCGTGTCCAAAAGCTAGGTATGTGAACAGAAGATAGCATCATCTCAAGGCATCATATCGAGATTCTTAAGTCCAAATCTAAGCTTTCTTGAAACTCAGGAGGTGATGTACACAAGACTCAAAAGACGAATAAGCTGCTCTTGGAGTTCACATTTTTCCGGACGACACAAATTATCTGCCTTTGAACATTTGTATCGGCAGTCTTGTAGTACCGCAGATTGTAATTACATCAGTTCGGAGCTTAAACTTATCGATTGAGTTGTTGGCAGAACGAATGCTTTAAATTCGACCATGGAAACGCTTACGTATGTACAGAACAGGCGAAGGAAATGATGGCAGTTACTAATACACACCACTATGCATTTAGATTGACGAATGGCGTCTCTATAGCAAACTACAAACAATGGCAGCAAGTATCGCGAACCTGTCATATCACGCATGAAGTTATCTGATACAATGGTTGATTTCGAGAAGGTAACCTTGAAAATACTCATAAAAAAGTCCTGTCATTTAAAGGGCAAGTGGCTGTAATTTTAATGAATTTTTCGCTATTTGTTTTCTATGACGATTGCAATTTCTTGTTCTACTTCAAAAGCACGTTCAAACGCACTATTTAGCTTGTCTACACAGAGTCTGTGCAATATAAAAATGCACTATAATCACTCACATTTGAATTCTAGTCCGGACCAGAATTCACCTGTCAACTATAGCAATGCAGTTTACACATGTACAAGTTAGCAAGCTGGATACTGTGTATTTCAACATGCTTTGCAGAGCAGGACAAGAAACAGTAGTTGTCAATAAAAACAAGTGGTGAAATATCATCAAAAGTTACAGCGACTGAGCGAATGGCGTGTCTAGCAAACTGCTAATCTCGGCTGCAAGGTTACACTGCAAACTTATCATATCACGCATCAACATAATCTGATACAATGGTTGACTTTGAGAAGGTCAACTTAAAAGTACTCCAAAAAAACCCGCAAACGCTTCTCTGTATCCTGGGAACAGACATTCAAGGACAGAAATTTAGGAACATTGCGGTATAGCAATAACAATACGCGATTTAGATGTAGCGAGCAAACCGCGAAGATGTCGGGTCATTTGAGTGCTAGGGCTATTTCTTTGCACAGGAAGTCACACGATGTTTATGTTAGAGTTGATTAGATTAGACATACAAGTGCAGACCCAGATGTTGTTTACAAACAAACTGCGCACACCGCGATAATAGCAACGCAATTTGCATATCGTCTCATAAAAATAATTGTAGAAGGTTGTCACGAGGAATCGAACAACCCCAGAAATACAGAGAGTTTGATTCGTAACAATTTCACGGGCAGCCAACCAACCTAATGTCAACAAAAGGTATTTCCAGTATTTTAAATTATAATTATGGTATTTAAAATTACATCGGGCAAAAACAGGGGGAGGGGAAAATAAAACCTGTTCGTCAACCGCACCACGACTATTTTTAAAAAAATCGCTCCCCACAAAAGATTTCCCAACATGTAAAAACTCCTAAGTAACCCTCTCCCAACCAGAAGAACAGCCAAATCCCCCTCTGAATAACAAAAGTCCACAACTGCCCTCTTATCGACGTATGATTTTGTCATTCCAAAGAAGGTGTGCTATCTTCATGCTGCGAAGACTTCTTTTTTACTTTGGACAGAAAAATCTCTTGAAACTTAACTGGCGACTTTTTCCCGACATGAAATTAAAACAAAAAAAATCCAACCCAATGACATTTAATAGTGACCCGCCCACTTACCGAAAAATATCTGCCCCGCCCCGCCACCAAACTAATTGCAGACACCTTTTTTGACAAACAGCTTTTGAAATGTTGTTAAAACAACAAAAGTTGTTAAAGTTGTGTTTCTACATGTAGATGTACTGTTGCGACGAATTTGGAATGAAACACACTTAAACACATTGTTATGAATGGATTAAAATACTACCGAACAATTATTGAGAATTCAAAACTAATAATTATGAGTAACCTCAAAACTGTTTCCTGTAAAACGTCCTTAAATAAAATTAAAAACGGAGGGTAAACAATGCTTGTTCGTCAACCCCCTTTCCCTACTTCTACGTTAAACTTTCCCCCTCTCGGCCGTACGTTTTCCCGCCTCCACACGGAGAACTTATCATGTGAGATGTAAACTTTACAGGTTAGATGATAGACATTATAACCTTCTTGCAGGTCTCAGGATATAGTCGTCATAATTTTACAAACATATCAATTACATATTTCTGGTGTAGTTTTGAAACAAACTAAACTTTCCTAGTGTCACATTCAACATTAACATAATCATATTTCAATCAGAGAGTTATAATATTGTTCAAAACATCCTTCAGTAGGATGTATTCTGAATTCAAGAATCGTAGCCATCGCTTTCTAGAAAGTGCCTTCACACAAAACAATGAAGGTCTCCACTCACCTCTGTCGACGTCGACGGGGGCTGATTCGACATCTGTTGGAGAAAAGAAGCACAAACAAAGAAATGTGATTCAAAGTTTCAGTATGATATGTTAAGGAAATTTATAAAAAGTTTATTTTTAAACTGTGCTTTAGTGTGAGAATATGGTTACTGTACGCGTTTTTACTAATTCCTTTTTATTATGAACATGTATGATCTTTTCCGTTCCGAAGTGAACGTCTGCCCAATGTGGAAAAAGTTGAATTACGATTTAGGTCTGAGAACGTAATGTATATTATCAATCTAAAGGTGACGCTGCTCTATGATTGTTTTGTTTTTTTATTCTATTTTAATAATACACTGTAGCAAATAGTCGAAAAATGTCATCGCACCATCTGGATGTACGAGGCAATGTGAACAAAGGCGAAAATTCGGCGTGCAGCTAACAGTAGCACAGCGGTACTTCATCGACCAGTAAGAACAGCGTAGCTTTGCTGTAATTATGTAACTCTTCCGTCGCAAGGCTGTGCACAGAATCACCATGGTTATTTGGAAGTTTAAGCTCATTCAAAATTTCACACTCGTTCAGGAAAATAGCTTCGACATTACATCAGGTTTGAAGTCCTAGATTTTTACTTTTTATGCTGCTGCAGGAATTTTACGGCAAATTTCACTGAAGCTTGATAAAAATGTCTTCCTTAGAAATGATGACGGATTATCAGTGACGAACTTCTTCAGGATGAGGTGTGATATATCATTTTTGTTGTACCCAATCATGACTTTTTAGACATTGAAAAAAATCCCAGATCAATACAGAACAGAGTCAGATACTTACAGGCGATTTGAAAGATTAAGACGAGAAGCAACAGTTTCCACATCTTGGCGATATCGTTCAGGACTGGCGACCTAGTAACTCACCACCATCAACTCCTCCAAGTCGATCAAAAACCCAATACTGCAGATTATCACCTCTCGCTGTCTTTTATACGAAAACGTGGCCCATTGTTAATTCTATGCTTCGACCTTCATGCGATGATTAAGTCCCTGGAAGGTCATTATGTCTGGGTTTCTCCAGAAAGGTAAACCAACAGCCGATTCAGCGCAATCTTTGCGAGGACAACCGTGCTGAAGAGTCAGTCATTTAACCACAGACTTTGTCATTGCGTATTTAAAAACGTTCAACTTTGATATTCAAGAAAATATCTATTTGCATTCCGTAAACTTTGATTTATACTATATTTTGATAAATTTGATCAGTCACGCAATTCCGTGCTCTGTTCTGAATGTTTCGAAAATTAGGTTTTAAAAATTATTAATCAAACGAATATTTCAGCAAGTGATCATCTATTAAGTAATATTTGTCCTTTTCAAACCGACGGTAAGCAAAGAATCACAAATGTTTGCATTAACAAATCTATATTCTATTTTTGAACATTACAGGCAATGTTGATCGCTTGTGACATTGTGTGAGACACAACCAATGAAAACCCAAAGCGCTAAGCAATCATCAATATCCAAAAGTTTAAAAGTTAATTGTTGACAAATTGATAACAATTTTGGGTCCTGTCACACACGTTTGGCTATGACCTCGCTTGAAGTGTTTTTGTGTTGACTTTATTTTGCTTGCTTGTTTGTTTGTTTTTAGTGTGTTTTAATCGTGGCTGGGGACCAAAGCCAGATGGATGGCAGGCTTCCTAGAGAATTCAGAACTGTCAGAGATGAAGCAATGTACAAGATATTAATTTTTAGTTCTCATTTCCACCAAACGTAGAAATCAAGCACACTGAAGGTTGAACACTATCACAGTTCACACAGAGTTAGCAAATTCAAGTTACTCGATTAAAGAAAGGCAAGAAAACGCAATAATGTCACTTTCTTGAAACTATGACAATAGACTGCAACACAGGCTATTTTTTCTTAAAGAAATCAACGCCATCAATACTAGTTATGTTATCATGATCGATTTCAAGATAAAATGGCAAGGCGATTTCATCCCTACGAAAGGACTTACGAAAAACAAACTCAAACTCATTAATCATTAAAGAATTTGATTTCGTAAAGCGATCGGGTAGGACATATTTCAACGCGCTATATCTTAAAAGGGGGATCGAAACACCGCAATGTTTCGTCGTTTTTTCTACTCCTCTCACTGCTACTTATATGCTACATACTGTTAAGTAAGTAACAATATTCATGGGATGGAGTAAGTCTCTGATTGTTAAACTGCCATCACCAATCAAAAGATCAACATATCAGAACTATAGTCAGCCTATTTCCTTGCGTGATCTCTAAACAACATTTAACGCATTTTCCAATGTTATCGCTTTTCATGCAAAAGACACGTAACAATGGCTAGTTCGACTAGTTAGCTAAATTTCCACCTTGACATTTGTTATATCCCTTTCTAGAATTTCTCGGAGCTCCGCTGGTTGTAACTTTTGTTGCGTTTGCCCATTATTTGGGGCCCATTTTTCAGTTTCTCGGCAGTCAACACCTAACATCATGTCGAACCGCAAAGTGTCACATTTAACACTTGTCTACGAAGTCCTAAGGTGTTATTATTGATATATGTTAATCGTCTACGGGGGCTCATTCGTATTGAGGCAAGGAGGTTAGAAGTGAACCATTGCATGATCGTATCTCAGGTATCTGCAGACTTTGTGATGAGAAGCGTGCTGATATATGCCACTTTTTATTTTCGAATGCCAAAATATCAGCAACTACGTACATAAATAAATTTTTTACTATACCCCAAACGGGATTCGAACCCCCACACACTTCTCGGCAGCATCGCCTAGCTGCTAGGCCTCACACAAAACCAGTCGGCTACCGTTTCCAACCCATAAGTACCCTCAAGTTCGAACAATTCTGTATACCCTTCGGGATAGACCAATCGGATATGCATTGATAATGTTTGCTTTCTGAACCACTTAGGCAGTTTGCAAAATGTATTGAAAAAATAAATCAGAAAAAAGCAAAGTTTGTGCATGTAATACCCTTTCCTTCATGTTACGCTCGCTTACCCGTTTGTTCGTCCCATGTTTCTTGTTCCAACTTCAACTATACCCATACTGTATATGTTAATTTAATGGTGACTTATAAGCCCATTGGGATAGGCAGGTCACGATAATAAACAATTACTACTGCTACAACCATTGCTGCCATCTGTGTTTTAGTCAGCTTAAAAATTTAGTTTGTCGATGGAAGCGCCAGCATTGCAAACTATGCGCTATATTCTGTTTGCATTGCTTATACTTAGTACTTCAACTCAGTCTGGTGAGATGAAGAGAATATGCGCTTGTTATCTGTTACAAGCACAATGACCTTAATACCACATGTTTCACTCGGTGGCCAATATAGTTTTCATGGTGATTCACTTGGATCACCGCTTTGCTGAAATACCGACATGAGTATATAAACTACTGGGAGGTGGAATCACAGTTGCATTCGAAATGTAGAAAGGTATAAAGGAATCGAATGGAAAGAGCTTGTTCTAAGCTAGGCGTAAACATCTCATCGACTGTTTACTGTCTAAATATCGCAGACTCTTGTCAGCCCACTTTTTTATCATGCCTTATCGTTTTGGGATTGACCAGACATTTCACCCCATAGGGTGAGCGAACTTTGGAAGGTCATTCAGCTCTAATCTTTTTGTCAAGCTCCCCAAATCGTGCAAGAAATAATAGTTTTGGATAATATAGTACAGTAATATCCTAAGTGAATACTTTTGAGCAGCAGAATTTTGTCTAATATAGAAGTGATTTGTCAATTTAAACGTTGTATATTGTAGACAGTACATTGTGAGTTCATATATAAAAAAATTACGTTTCAACGTGTGTCAGGGACTGGAAGAAGAGAGAGAAAGAAAGAAACGAACGTATGGTATAGAATAAAAATAATGGGACAATTGTAATATGTTATGGCTATATTGTCTCTTTAATATAAATCCAAAATGAACTGTGTTTTGACAACTTGAGCACCCGCAAATTAGTCTGTGAACACTGGTCAATGAGCAATCGTGTTGAACTTATCAGGCGATAAAATCAGTTGGTCAGCATCTTTCGATATACTAATGATCTGAAAGAAAACGCCTTTAGTATGTCGCAAGATGTTGACTGACTGATTAGATCCCGTAATGAAGTCAACATCTTGCGGTAGCTAATAAGGCAGTGTTTACAGACTAACAGCATCCCGATACCGTGTGACATGGGATAGGAGACCGTTTACACTATAGAAAATACAATTCTTTATTGAGATATCACAAATGATTATGTGAAATTTGTACTCCTCCCTGTGATGTACCAGATGATCTAGTGACAGCGGCCACCATGTCGCAAGTTTGAACTTTAGAAAGCTCACATATAGGAAACAACTCAGAGATGTAACTCTAGGCCTGAACCTCACTTAGAGCTGTACATTTTAATGGGACAGTCCTCAATCACTGGTTCTCGCATTAGTGATTGTTGACACTGACAGATTTGATTTCATCCTTTGCTCCCCGTGAAAGTTGTGCACAGTTAATCAAGCTGACAAAAACCTGCCCCGTTAAAGTATTTTCCTTTTTTTTGTTGTGTTTCTTAAACGTAGTTTCCTGTTCTTAGATCTCTAAAAATAAAGTGACCTTTTCACTGTACCTTTCCTGAGCTGAGCCTGCTATACTTTCAGTTTGGTCTCTTGGCTTTCACAACACCGGAACGAGAGTGAGATTGCAGTGAAATTCTGTTCGTCCACTTCTGGTGCTTTTAATTTGTATGACAGGAGAAGTATTTTCACACCGTGGGCCGGAGGCAAAAACTGTGTCCTAATAAGGCACCACAGTGTTCGCGTGTTAAACAGAAGGTGTCTGTGGCTAAAGCTTTCAACTTGACATTCGGGTATATAGATGATATCATTTCAAATAATTCCTAGTTTATTGACTATCTCTCTATGATTTATGCTCCTGAATTAGAGATTAAAGAAACGACACAATCAGATTCTTCGGCTTTTCATCTGGATATTTTCCATTTATTTGACTTTTAATTCGAATTTGACAGCAATATTCCGCTGTTACCCTCTTATGGGGTACACATTTCCAAGCTTATTTGTTTTGCTAGGGCATGTAGCTCATGTACGGTGATTTTGTGAAGAGACACAGCCATCTCTCTTGCAAGCTTGTAATTAGGGTTTCTCAAGAATAAGGCTTGTGTCTAAAGTCGAACGCATTTTGGCAGGTGTCATGAACTGATAGATAAGTTGATAAGTATATGATCACTGACGGCATCGGTAACATTTGTTTGTAGAATTTTTGCGACCAGTTCTTATTTTTTCTCACATATTGATATATGGCGGGTGCCATATGTTAAGTAGAATGTGCTTACAATTTTTCAAAACACCTGACAGTACTTCTCGGTTGTCTTTACTGGAGGTTCATATATTTTTCTTCTACGTAAGTAACTTAGTTGTATGTAACTACTTTTTGTTGTTGTCTATTTGTGCTGTACTTTTTGTATTTGTTATAACGAGTTTGTCACTGTGGAACTTATGACCATGATGTAGAGTATGGCTTGGTACTACTCTTTTGGTTCCTAGTCTTGCATCAATGCAGTTAGAGTCACCAGGCAAGGACGGTGCCAGTCAAGGATGTGAATCTATGATCCCAGCTTTGGATTAGGGCGAACAGTATCAGAGGTTTGCTGACCATGATACCAGTGAAGACAAAGAGTCAGACCCCGAGCAGCAGCACCCTTACCCCAGGACAAGCAAGGGGTCACTGACCTGCCAAGGTGAGCGTGGGCAGAAATTGGTAGACCTTCACCAAACGCGGCTGACAGTTTATTCAACTTATCATCGGAACTAGATGGCACTCCATTGGAACACCAGGTGTCTGAAAAGGAGGAGGAAATTGGTGCTTCCCAAGTGGACTGCGAGTGGAAATTGTTCTTTCCTTTAGCACTGCCAGGGGCAAAACAGTTAGTTTGCATTGTGAGGTCCAGGAGACACACCTGGAGAAAGAGAGTCAGCTTAGTGTTCTTCAGTGAAGCTGGACCAGCATTTTGGAACATGGAGGCAGAACAGGGAGAGAACAGGAACAATGGCAGACGTGGCAGGTCTCTACCCCAAGCAGTCGACTGAAGACATTGTATGGAAGCTGTAGGAAAGACGACGGAAGGAAAGGGTTTTTCCTTTTTGTCTTTGTTTGGTGTTCATTTTGTCGTTTTTATGGTGCCTATTCAGTGACTGGTACGGTATGGGATCGTCTGAACCTTCTAAATAAGACAGGGAAGAGTGTAGTGAGAGTAGGACCTCAGGAGCTTTTGACCTGGGGAGACTCCTCCCAAAGAAACCAACGCCCTGTCAACCAGACTGACTACGTTATCCACGAACATCATTTATAGATTTCTGTTGTAAAATCTCCTTGATAACCCGAACACTAGATACTTTGAACACTTTCATTCTTGTTACAGAAAGAGACTTCTTCGTTCAGTGTTGAAAAAGATCAACGAAGCATCGTATGTGTGTGAAAGTGAAAACAAGGATAAAGCAGCAGAGAGAATGACGGCTCTAAAAAACATTGACCCGAATCATGGTTCAGAATTATCTAAAGGAAAGGTCCTGATTATGCTGAAGAAATTACAGAATTTCGTAGTGAACAGAGACCTCCTTACCTTGCCAAAGTCAAGACCCTGAAATCTATCACCAAACACCACATGCACTTCTGTGAAGCAATCGTTACTGGACTGTTCTCTGAAGAAACCATTGATCAGTCCTTTTGATGCAAATTTGACAGGAACATCTTGTCAAGAAAACAGTGTAAGTTTTGCTACATTTTCGGACCGTATTTATGAAGTCACTGAATGTTCACCGCATACTCAGTAACATTCTAAATCCCAAAACGCCCAAAACGTCATGTCACGCAATGACTGATTATCAAGTTTTGAATAACTGTGAACAATTGGGAGACTGTATTCATTGGAGTAAGGTCCGAGAATTTTAAGAAGATTTATCGTTAATGTAAGTATACAAGCCTTTTCTGACAGATTTATAATACTTTGATAGATTGCGTGTCATTTTAAGCAATTCTAATTGATGGTGCTTGGTCCAACTTTAAATCACATTACTTTTTTATTCTGTATTGTTCTCTATTACCAACAGTCTGTCACTAAAAGGAATAATTATTCGTATTATTTTTTTTACAAAGTACCTTTTAATTGTAACAAACTCGTAATGTCTATAATGTGTGTTGTGTGTATATGATCGAAATGCGCATGTGTACATGTTGATTGTGTGTAAGAGATCTGAGCCAATTGGTTTATATAGAGCAGCCACGCCCACACCGAGTCAAACGACCCTCTGAGAAAACCGACAGAAATGTATTGTTGGATGTGAAGTCGGATTTGTCAGGTTTTACTGAGTCTCTTTTGATTAGTTTAAACTCGTTCATTTTCGCCTTTACAAGAGCCGAGAAGTTGCCAATGCTCCCTACATAGTTTGTACTGACAACATGCAAATCTGATCACTTTGAAGCAACTGTACGTGAAATTTCCCAGATTTCGTATGCATCATGGGGAAATCTCAGTAGTAAAATCATTCGATTGCCTTTCTACAGTCGCTTTCCCTGTATGCAAATCTTGTTCTCTTACTAAAAGAATCTGAGTCCCTCAAATTTTTGGAGGGTTTTCCCACCGTCAAATGGCAAAATTTTTTACATCTGTTGTATATACCCAATGAAATATCTTGACAAGCTACCACATGTCCGTCCTGGGAAGCCAATCTCGCCATATTCGGATTTGTCAACCACAAAAAATGCTGAGAAAATGCAGAATACGTGTAAAACAATCCTCTGCTGCTGCTGCACTCTTATACATTTCATTTGTCTCCAATTTCATACAGGCGCAACAAGACTAGGCTTCCTAGTACGACCTCTTCGGGTTTACCATAGATAGTAGCCGCTTTGTGCTGATAACGGTTTTCATTCAAATTATGTCTCCAAATTTAAAATGATTTGTATTAGTCATGGAAGATTCCCGGATGTAGCCATTTGTATGCACAGGGACCGTCTGTCTACATTTACTTTTTAAAGTTCACTCTTTTCTGGTCTTTGTGAACACATAATTTCGATATAGGCATGTTGAAGGTATCTGTTTCACTAAATTAAAGTAGGAAGAATAAGACCTTTATTTTCATTTCGATTGAATATTGAAATTGCATCATAGATATAAGAGATTTCAAAGAGATCGGCTGCTCACATACACTATTTTCAAGTGACTTGACCTGACTCGCTTCCATAGAAACATACCATTGTGTCGAATGTTTGATAATATAGCGCGACCAAGGCATCAAAAGGCTTCTATTTGCTGTGTTCCTTTGGTATTTATACGAATGTTATAGTTTCAATCAGGATGCATAACGACAGAATAACATTTAAAACCATGAATATGTGAAAATCCACTCGTAAGTTATCAAACATACAAAATAAAATAAAACAGCTCCCATGACTCTCAATATTTTCAAAATGCCATCCTTTAATTAATACCACAAAGTGAGCAAAAACAAAAATGCAAATTAAATGGTGTTGAATGTCTTAGACAAATGAAAGAATTTACGATTTCAGTTTGATTATAACTCCAATAACTCTGGTTATTGATTAATTGCAAATTGATTGGAATAACTGTGACTTGGGTGGCGTCATTGACGAATTCAGTGAGAACACCACACCTATCACACTATTCAAGCTACGTCGGAGGTAAAGATCACACAGCTCCGCTGACGTCACTAGGAGTAAGGTCTTGGCAGATTGGCACAGCGATCGCAATCACATGCAACGACAGCCTCCACCATTCTGTACATGTCAATACTCTTGCTCGCCAGGTGCAAATCTTCAGGCCGGTTAGACATGATCATTTGCTCCATGCGGCTGACGGATGAGTAATCTGTCAAAATCATAGAACACGATAGTTTCTGTATAAAAACATTGAATTTCTCTTATATCATGAATTGATGCTAAATTGAGAGCCATGGCGTAGATTTCAGGCATCAGTAGTTCGCCATTTCATCGCGCCTTAATGTCCATAAAGCATGGCAAATATTCACATTCTTGCAAAGAGAAATTACATTCTCTATTCGACACAGAACGCATTGAATTGGTTGGCTGATGCAAAGTGTTCAATCGAAGTATGGATGCCAAACATCGCGTTTTACAGCCATGTTTTCAAAAGAATCAAGTAACTTGATAGTGAATGATATTCTCATTTGTTTGAACAATTGCATTCTTTACCATACTTCGCGCAAAAGATAATTTACACTTGCACATCTCCTTCACTCAAGCTTGCAAAAAAATGGCCTCGCTTCCCGGAAGGCCGTCGCAAAAGTCACAGTGAAGTTTCTGTACGCAAATGAGAATGAAGACTTCGTGGCGCTTACCAGCAGGCACGCAATGGAATCCAACCGTCACTGTGTTGGTCTCTCTTGGTTCGCATCCCCTCAAGCAGTGACTCACTGGTACGGTGCTGAAACATTTCTGATATTCATCATTTATGGTTTCGCGAATAATTTTGTATTTAGGTTCCAACTTGCAAGCTGTGACAGCATAATAACGAGAAAATTAAGGATTTAGGTAGAATGCGCCTAGGGGACAGATATTTGGACTCTCAAAGTTTTCCAATTTATTTCTGATCTGATCACTTGTGACGGTTCATTTTAAAGCTCTTTGTCTGAGAAAAAATTTTACCGTCTTATTTTTTCGAAAATAGAAAATTTTATTTTTCTCCATACAGTTAACACAGGGATGACGGCCATTTTGAATTTCGAAACTCGGTAAATCTTTGGTAATCTGTTTCTCTAGTACCAAAATTTGCACGGTGACCCCCGATTTTTATTCTTGATTTTGAAAGAGAATTGTTGAAAGATTCCTTCAGAAAAGTTTGAGCATAAGTTTAAGCCCTTCATTTTCGAGGGGCATACTACCTTAAAGAAGTCATAATAACAAAAATATCGGTCAATTCATGCGAGAAGGTGAGAAATTGTCAGCAGGAAAATCTCGTAAAACAACGTCCAAACACATCGATTGAAAATGAATGTTGTCCTGCATCATACCCGAACAATGTATGGGCGAACATTAACAGACTTCCTTGTAAACCAATATATACTTTGCTGATCTTGATACATATTTATCAGGGAACACCACAAGCAACGTTTCCGCACACTGCACCGGAGTACAGAGACCACTCACCATCAGAACAACTATATCCTTTGATAATCCAAGAGTGGGCGAAGACGGTGGGATCAGAGACGACCGAGTGGTCAGGTAAAATGAATTCATCAGTCTGTTCATCATCATCGTTGCCACAAAGACCGACTGTTCTGGCGTGATAGATTGGTTGGACACTGATGACAACATTCTCACCTGCAACGAACGACCAACATATTTTCTTATTTTCTTATTGCGTGGGTTGAGAGAGAGAGAGAGAGAGAGAGAGAGAGAGAGAGAGCGCGAGAGCGCGCACACACACACATACACACACACACATATATATATATATACATATATAGATATATATATATATGTATATATATGAATGTATATGATTATTTATTTATTTATTTATTTATTTATTTATTTATCTATTTATTTATTTATTTATTTATTTATTTATTTATTTATTTATTTACACCTGAAGAAGAACACTGGGACACATCCTCCTAATGTCATCAATCAGTGCCCGTCTAACGATGCATAAATGCAAACATTCCCCACTTTATCAATATTTTACTTTACTACAGCATAGCCTGAGTCCAGTATTTTCCAGTGTTGCTGATTTCTGAATAGTATTGAAAGATTTCGGAGGCTATTATGGAATATGTCAGTGTATTGGCTTGAATGTATCTAGTATTGCAGAGTAAGCGACAAATCAAGGAACCGATACCTACCAGTATAGACGATGTACAGGCCGATATAAGCTTCGAATGTGATGTTTTGCTGATATTTATAGATAAAGAACTCATGTTCATATTCATATTTCTGATTTTCATATACGTTGACTTTCCTGTCGTTCACCTTGACGGTCATGTCAGGCAGCAGTTTCACGATTCTGGAGATCAATGATGTGAGGAGGCGATTTTATTTTTTTCAAAACGATTTACGATCTCATGTACGGTCAAGCTTATGGGCATTTGTTACATTCTGTCGGCATTACGAGGCAGTATATTCTTATTCTCGACCGCGGGTCATCCGAGTACTAGCGGGTTTTACGTCATTTTTGCGTCACAGCGTCGTGAAAACAAATAATCTAAGTTCGGATTTTCAACCACCAACACAATATTCAAAGTTTCAATATACATAAATGACATAACTTTTAGTTCTACTTTTTTCCACACAATTTCTGTATCATTCGCTCTTCTGTATCATCTGATCTCTCATTCACCTCGCTCGTATGCGTTTCACCTACTGACGTCACTCCGCGGTCGAGAATAATGTTTGGACTATTTGTCCATTTCTGTGAGACCTTGAGAGACGTTGATATTTGTTGTTCTGGTTGGGTGCCAATTTTAGGGCAGTCAACCGTTGAATAAGTAAGCTTCGTGCATGGTTTGAGTAATGAGGTTTTTCTGCCTTCCCTACCGATTTTTGGACAACACTCTGTGTTCTGAGTCTCAAGGCGTACTCGAAATCATCACAGCTAACGTAATTCTGGTAAATTGCACTATAGCAATATTGATTACTGTTTCTGGTAGAAGTCATGTTTGATCGTTTGATTTTGGATTAACGATATCTGCAGTAGTCGTTATATTCAATTCTAATTTCCAAAAGGTTGTGCCCTAAGCACACCAACTAAGTTTGCTTTGCCTGTGTGAGTACGTCTAGAACAACTTGTAAGCTGGTGTATATACATGACAATAGACTTACTTGTTACCGACGTGGATTTTGACGATTTTCCTAGTTGGGTCTTTTTCGTATCTGCTCATAAGCACCATGAATTTTCCACGAATGGCGCCATCTTTTGTCAAGACGTGGTAGCAGCCACCAGGTGGTTGATAATGGTACGTGACGTTGTCATACGTCACATATTGGTTGTTTAGTACCTTGCAAGTCGCTATGTGACCAAAAAAACCAAAATTAACATTTTGTTAGTTGACGAGGTTATTTAGTGACGAAGGTTGGATCACTCGGACGTGCATTGCATCTCTTTCAAAATACTGTTCGCTGATAAAGTGTTGCAGTGTGTGAAAATCAACACAAATTGATGCTTAAAAGATAAATAACATTATTTCGACAGGTAGATTTTGCGTATCTTGGGCACACATAAAGGTACCATGGCAAGGAAAATAACGATTCCACGATGGAGTGATCAAATTACAATAAAGTAGAATGTTTAAAGTCACTTGAAAAATACATTGCAAAATGAAATAGTGCTCCGCTAACTTCACAAGGGAGTGCCGTATCATCACACGAATGTTTGCAATGTGTGTTCTGTTTCCGGCAACGTATCGCACAGACAGGGTAGATCCTTGCTATATACAAAACCATCACACGTGTGGTGATGTACTCATGTGAAATTTGATTGGTGTTGAGTGTTTCAGTCTCACCGTATTGGCTTTGGAAAACATTCTGAAGAGTGTCAGCGACGTTTCTTATGATGTGAGTTTGAGGACCAGGAACTTCTGTGATTGGAACTGGCAAACGCATTCCATGTCTTATCATTGTCACTCCTGGTAACTTGACTTGAACGTCAAGTATGTCTGGGCTTCTCAACATTAAGCTAGTTTCGAGTGTCCTTGCAGCATTACTCTCCATAGATACCTCGGCAATATCATACAGATACACAAAGGTTTGAAGGTACATTTTAATCCTGTGAAAAAAACGCAAAATACAGTAATTTATTGAGTCATTTACGACAAATAATCTTTGTAATTAAAGGGACATTATTTGTAACTTTAGCTGATTTTAAACTGATTTTTTTAAATGTCAACCGCAATTTTATGTTCTTCCCCACTAATCTTAAATTGTGCCTTCTTACATTTCAAGGGTTGGCACCAGTCTCTCTGGGATAGAGTTGACAGTTGATTTAATGTTGAGTTTGATCTGAGGAGTTGTCTCGACCAGATACGTGTTCTTCATGATGTACTCTTCGTAGTTACGTCCCATGGCAACCAGCAGCTCGGCCTGCCTGTAGACGTCCTGGGAACTGTACGTAAGACGCATCTTCTGTCTCTCTGCAAAGTTAAATGGGTATCCGTGTCACTGTTTTACATACCCTACAGTAGAATGCAACTCGCGGACAGATATTTCGACTGTCAATTTTTTTAAATTCTTTTCTAATCTCTCATTCAAAGCAGCTATTTTAAAGCTGTCAGAGTAAAGGAAATCATTATTTATATTCATTGGCTTTCAAAAATAGAAAATTTTATTTTCCCCATAGAGTTAACAGTAAAATGGTGGCCACTTTACCAAAATGTGCACAGTAACCTCCTGATCTTTGTTCTTAATTTGATAAGAGAATCGTTGAGAATTTCAGTGTGAAAAATTTAGGCATACCTTTTAAGTATTTGACTTTCTAGACACATACTACCTGAATACAAATATAGTTGGTGTCCCAATCATAGCTTTTGATGCCAGTGTTAAAACGTCTTGCGTCTCTACAGAAGAGTTTTATAAGAATGCTGAACTGCGCCTCGGCGGACAAGTATTCCAACTCAAACCTTACTGGCATACTGCTACGTTGCGAACTTTGAAAGCCTTGTTTCTTTCATGAAAATCGCATTGAGATTTCCGAATTATAGTCTTCATATTAAAAGACAATGTTTTAAAGTTTTTCTAGGGAGAATTTCAACATAAGTTCAAAACTTTCAATTTTGAGTCGCATACACACTTAAAGCTTATAGCAATTATGTCAAGTTGTGCTTATCTTTAACACCTTGCCTCTCTCTCAAGGTTACCTTCCCATCGGCCAATGACCAGCACACCTTTTGTATTATAATGATAAAGAAAGGGCCTGGCAGGTCGAAAGCTATATTAAACATGTCTTTGTATAATATGAATCAAAGACGAGAGAATTTTGCAAAACTTGGTAATATTACCTTTCCTAAGATTCTGCTCATAATTGTTGAAAATGTGGTAGCACGATTTTAACTGTGATAACTTGGGAAACCTTGAACACGTGTTGTTTTCTATGCCATGTTGCGGTTCATTATGTAATGTTCACAGCAGCCAGTGATATCGCATTTGCCACGAAAATAGCCCGTATCTCAACTTGCCTCACTGTACTCTACATTCCTATGGTGAGATACTCAAAGAACGGAGCCCACATGAAACATAGTTGTCTAGAGTAAAATTTGACAAAGAACAATAAATTATTGATAGCATAAAGACATAATAATACCTTCCTGCTTTACGTCAGCTGAAAGTTCAATGATCTTCGTTCCTGTTTGGTCGTTGTAAGTGAAAGCGAGCTCGACGTCAGATTGGCGCTGACCACCGATAGTTTGAATTTCGAAAATTGAATCGAGTTTTCCACGTCGGATAGACTCCCATGAGAATGGTTCTCTGTTGGTCAGAGAGATCTTTACTTTCTGTGGAGGAAGCGCCTCTGTGGGCAATTTCGACAAAATCAAATGTCTTGATAAAACTGAATTTTAATTCAGACGTATACATCAACTTGCCTAAATTTAAACATTTAATATCATCCCTTTTCTCTTTTTTGTTCCATGTATTGAGACTCATTGGGTGGTTTAAACACATTGATATCTGACGAATTTTGTAACTGACAGGTTCGATATGAAATAACTTGCATGCTTTAGTCTTTCTGTGCAATTTTGACAGTATTTTGAGTATTTAGGTATCCTTCAGAGTTAATTATTTATTTGCTTACTGTTATCAGTGTTTAAAGCTCACTCAGTTCGGCTATTTTTTGGCGCAGAAAGCGTTTTTCAGTAACTTTTCGTATGAAAGTCAAGTACTACTTTACCTGGGATCCAGGAAGCCGCAATCCTGATTGGTCCATTGAGTGGCATATACGGTGAATGTGCAAAACCAGCCCGCGGTACGTATTCCATATTGCAGCAGATTTCAGCACCAACAATCCTCTCCAGGAAAGGCACACACATTTGTGTCTTCTGTGAGAGACGAAAGCAGGCAGCCCATGTAGAAAGAGGAGCGGTTCATGAAATCGACATTTAAAAAGAGAGCTTCATACAGACAATATTTATTAAAAATGACTTCCCTCGTTGATTGAAGTCGTGTCGCCACCCTCACCTAACGATCTTCTGTGTTTCCGACATACCCAGTCAATCACTGAATCTCGATCAATTACGGTCGTTTGACGTTTTAGGAGGGCAGGCCAAATCGAGCTCTCTTTTCTCAAATAAATTCACGCCTTCTATTTGTATCACATCGTTTGTTGACGTTTCATTGGTCTGAAGTTCATAATTGAATAAGCGCACAATAAATATACCTTGGTCATTGGAAGACGTACAGAGGGATTGTTAAATCAACAGAAAGGCATACAGATATTAACATGGTACGAGTCATCACAATTACAATTGATTTATTTGTATACGATTAATAAGGGAGCCGTGATTATTTACGGCCTGGGGTCGAAGGAATATGAGGCGGTCACTCAAAGTGTGAAAAGTGTGAAAACTACAAGGGGAAATGCTAAAAATGTGGAGAGAAAGACGTTGGGTAACTCAATTTCGGTGCAGAATGGATTGAAACACCGCTCTTATTGCACCATTTCACACATAAATTTCTCAAAATGTTTGATGCAAGAGGGGGACGCCCCCTGTCGTGCTCTTCCCGTTGGGGTGTTCCAACAGTTTTACTTAATTAAAATACAAATTTAAAAAAACTACTCTTAGATTCACCAGACTGCATTCTCCCCCTTGCGGTGTTCTAACAGCTTTACTTAATTAAAATACAAATTAAAAAACTCCTCTTAGATTCACCAGATTGATTCGCACAAATCAATTTCTCAAACTTTTACATGTTCATCCGCCTGTAAGTAGTAAAGAAAGGGTGGTCAACTGGGATTAATAAGAATTTTACACCCCATTTTATTCATTTATCTACATGGAGCGAAGGAAAAATTAACCATCCATGTAACTAAAGTGTGACCCTGACCTATATATGAACTCACGCACGCGCAACAGCTGGCGCAGCAGTGCATTGTCCTGAACTAAGCGGGGAAATTCCCTGCTGAGCATGTATAAACATGTACGGGAAATTCCGTGTGAGTCATCACCATCAAACTAGCCTATATAAAGGAGCCCCGTTGTCAGTCCGGCCGGCCGGTCGCGGAGTCTAGCTGATGTTGAACACGAAGTTCCTATCGGTGCGAACTAACTTTCATATCCATTCAATCCATAATATCGTAGATATCGCTCCAGCGGCGGACTAAATCCTTCTTGTTTTTGAATTTCTAGCGCCTGATGAAATATGTCCTGAATAAGTTCTGACCCCGGAGCCTCTGTTGTTGCACCTTTTTCTTGTATTTGTGTAAGCAGCTGTTTATATTGAACGTAATAATGTTTATACTTCTCTCTTCTTTTTGATACTCCCGTTTTCCCTTGTATTACATCAATAACAACACCAGGTATAGGAGTTAAGGCTAACAGTACCGGAACTGTTGGAATTGCTGCTATTACAGCAGAGCTTACAAGAATTCCCTTAGTAATATTGAGAACCATATCAATTCGACCCATTAATTTATAACTTCGTCGATATGCAGCACTTGTTCTTTCTATGTAATCAGCCAATTGTTCAACGCTTTCAACAACTGAGATGTGCATTTTTACTGTATATGTAAGGGGGGATAAAAAATAATTGTAGTAATATAGAAATACAATATGGCAGAAGGAGGAGAAGATATACCACTCCAGGATTTCGATGAATCATATTTTAATGATGACGATGTTACTGCTGAAACACTTTTACCGATGATACTTTTGCAAACCCAGATCCTTCAGTGGATAGCCCACAGTCGGATATTTTAATTAAACAGAGAAGAGAACTTACAAAAAATATGGCTGAAGGACTCTTAAACAAATATAGGATTACTAATCCGTATGCACGAACCGAATTGATTTTAAATGCTGAGATTAAAGGTGGTGATCTGTATTATAAAAAAATCAGAGTTACAACAGATAAAGGAAGTAGATTTTTAGAGAAATCCACATTAAAAAGAAGGCAGGAGGTTCTGAATTCGTAAATAAAGTATACAATTGGAGTGGAGTCGAATATCACTCTAGCGCAGAGCCCGAAAATGTGAGTCATACATCGCATTCTAAAGATGTGATAGATGATAAAATACCGGCTGAGAAGATGACGCCAGAAGACATGGGTGTATACAAAGATGAACTGACAGAGTTACGGCAAGATGCTTCTGGTAATGCAGATAAAATACAAGCTTTTGAAAATAAAATCGAACAATGGAACAATCTAAACCCTGAATATAGAGCTTTTGTTGATGAATTAAAGATGGCAAATATGCGTCTTAATGAGCTTTACAGTGAAAGAGATAAAATTATGTCAGAACAGACAGAACTTACACCTGAACTCAGAACAAGACTAGCTAAAATTAATAATCGAATTGAAGTACAACATGATATGATCAGTGGGGCACGTGAAAGACTGGCGTCGACTAGGTCTCTTCGTGATGTAATTTCCGATCCAGAATTGTCACTCAGGCTGAAGCTGACAGAGTTATTTAAACGAAATGGTATAACAATCGCTGCAATACTGACTGCCCTTGGAATGACAATATCAACAATTGCCCTGGCTGTAACTAGAGGAGGAGCGGGAGCAGGGGGAGGAGGAGCAGGAACTGGCGGGTCTGGTTCAGGTCCGCCCAAAGTATATACAAAAGCGAAGAAATTGTAAAGCAATTTGGCGAATGGTTAAAAACCTTGGCCGCAAAAAGTGCTGCTGAAAACCTGCCGCAAAAAGTGCTGCTGCAATACCGGTTTAATCGTTCCCTCGTCAGTTTTCTATTAAAAACAGCAGGATCGGTTGTCGGATTTGTTGGAGAACAGCTATGGATATTTTTAACTGGTTTAACATTAGTCATTATAAATAAAATTATGTATTAATATATGACACCCCTACGGCATCGACATGTTGGTGAAAAGAATATTGCAAAGTTTCTTTCTAAAAATAAAGACCTGTTTGGTTTCTCCGTCGAATTGGAATGGTGCAAACTTCGGCGGGTAAATCGACATATACTTCGAGCAAATCCAGGTGTCCGACTCAAAGATGATAATCTATATCATAACATTTAGCTTTCGTGAAGGAATGTCAAAAGACTAACTTCTTTAAGCGACTAGAATTCATAGCTGTATTCCAGGATACTGAGGATGACCAAGAGGCTCATCATCTCCAAGAATATTGGGTTCTTCGATTGATTCGCGACACAGGAATCGATTTATCTTTCAAGCAGACGGAAATATTTATGTAAAGATGTGATTTTCTTTTTTTCTTCTAAGTCATTATATACACGAAGTGAAACTTAATTTTCTTTATAACATGTAATTTCTTTTTTTCTTCTACTATATACATTACACGAAAAATGGGGTACGATAGAACATTATCACCGACTTTCACCAACCGAATACCGAATGGAACGAAGTCAGAAAGAACTCATCATGTGATTGCTCATAATCCAAGTGAGGCAGATCCAGGCCAGACACTTATCATACGATGTCCGAAGTTAGAAAGCGGAGTACTCTTAGTTCCAGATACTTTCGACCTGGTTTTTGATCTCGAAGTAACGGGAGGTGGAACTACCCGTGTAGTACAAATGTTGCAAAAATTTGGTGGAGCGAATGAAACTCACATTCGAGGGTCAGACACTTTCCGATTTGAATAAATATAACCTTATTGAATGCTATCGCGATCTCTTCAAACATAAAAAGGAGAGAACGAACATGACACTGTACGGAATTCAGAACGAAAATCTAAGAAAATTAAGAAGCGGTTCGACCGATGCAGATGCTGCCGTCGTGGGCGATAAGTTACTTTTCGACACATATAAAACAAAATATGCTATTCGTCTCACTCATCCCCTCATAACAGGCCATGGAGTTGCATATCCAAAAGCGTTAGGGAGTCATATTGAATGGGAAATTACGTTGGCACCCGCCCCCCAATTACTTGTCAGTAATCAGGTTGTTACAACCAATTATAAATTAAAAAACATTCAAATGGAATACGAGACAATTTCTGACCTCGATCTCGCGAGGTCAACTGCTGGTTATTACAACGGTGGAAAAAGTTACCTTTACGAGCATATACATTATTTTAGAACAATCCCATTCAAAGAATCGGACACGGTTATCAATGAAAATATAAATGTACCACGACGTAGCATTAGAGGTATCGCTATACTCTTCACTAAAAATCAGAATCAGGCAGAACTGAACAGTGAACTTTTCTTTAACCCCTCCATTGAATCTGTGTCTGTATCAATCGAAGGCATTGCAAATAAAGTGTACGCTCAGAAGATGATACCAAGACAATTTTGGCGAGAGGTGCGACGGTATTTTGCTGAAGATAAAGATTGGTGTGAAATTGATATAGATGAGGCCGATTATTTGAAGAATAAATTCTGTCTGTTTATCGATCTGCGTAGTTTAAAGATATTGAGTTTCATGGAAATGGTTTAAAAGTAATGAACACAAAGGACGGAATTCAACTTGAGATCCTGAAGAAAGATACCGCGTGGGTGGCGATGACGCTCACAATGATAATATATTTGCCCACATTTATGTTATCAGTGATGCCCTAGTCTCTATTGAAAATAGTAGATTAATGTCTTTACAATTTTAACCATGACCCGTCGTCCGTCCTATCGGCCATGTTTCTGCCAACCATTCCGCCCGTGTCTGGATTATATAGCTGCACACGTTTGATATCATTTGGCGCCATCATGATTTTACTACGCTTTTCACTACGGATTTCTCCAGCCTTTTTCCGTACAAACTGTACAAATTGTGCCGGCTCCGGCTTCTTCCCAGTTTCAAATAGATCTTTATAATCTTCAAAGTTTAAATGTTTTCTAACACAAACATCTTTCACCCCTTTATTTTTTTTCGTCTCCGAAGTTGGAGTTCGAAAAGCATACACTTTCGAGCGTATGCCGACAAAATCAAGAATAGGTTCACCATTCAACTCATCTTTAAATTTACCTATCACTTTTTTATTAATCTTCGGAAAGTTGGGGCCACCATGGGTCCACTCATCCCACTAGTATCATATATAGACTTCTCACCATTCTTTTCAACATCTTCTCGGACTATATCATTGAAAGTTACGTCCGGGTCCGGGATCGGCACACTGTAAACAAAACTATCAGTATCCATGTAGGCTAATCGTATTCCAGGGAACTGGCCCGAAAGTAATTGTAATGCGTCTCATACATAAGCAGCTTAGAAAGTTCCAGTACTGCGGCGCCGATGAAAACTGGTTTTACATATCTATGCTCATCCGTTTTCAGTTCCAGTAGGGCACTGTCGCAGGAATCGCCATCCTCTTCGGAAGTTATGAAAGTTATATGTTTCATCTTTGGATTATACTTCTGAATCTTTTTACGTCCACTATCCGTGCCGTTCCAGTCCGAAACAAATTTAAAGTCTCTGTACTTTCGAACATCTTCTATTGTCTTACCGAACATTGCATTATTCATCAGCTTATAGAAATTCTTTTCAAAATCTGTCTCCCCGTTTGCCCTCATTTTAGTGTTAAAGTCGATATATTTCGCGAGACATGGAGCTTCATCGAAAGCAAGCACCCGATAAATCTTTTCAATCTCATTCCCATCCGAAGATAGAATTCCAGCAACTTGTAGTGTAAGACGTATCTCTCTCTATCCATCACACTTGTAATCAGTCGACCGCCCTGCCTCGGAAATTCATAGTGATGCGGTGCTAATGGCAAATCGCTGTGTTCTTCATGTAATTCGGCTGGTATTCTAAGTCTACTTCTAGAAAACTTGGTGGAAAGGTGGAACCAGGTCCCCACGCTCCGGCTCCGCCCCCCGCTCCGCCGGCTCCGCCTTCCCATTCCTCCCACTCTTCCATCGTCATCCAATGAAGTCCGCCCGTAGGCATTGCCTGACTCATTGCCCAGCCGTAGAGATTGTTTGCATCGAGATATTTTATTTCGGTCACCGGCTTCTCTGGATCGTAATTCCCGTAAGCAGGATGATTTGTCTGTAAATAATGAATATTACACTGACTGATGCCGCCTCGAATTCCCCGTTGTACGAAAGTCATCTGCTCAGCATCTTGAATGAGCTCAAATTTATTACCCGTGTAAAGTAACATAGCATCCCATGTCAAGCCTGGCGCTGACATGTAATGGGCCGGATCTAACTTATATGCTTTTAAACATGTGTCACGGAAATTTTCGAATATATTCGCAAGAAGGAGAACGTCAGTCTCGCAATAGAATTCCATATAATCACGAATCGTCTTACATCCAACTTCGTCCCATACTCTTAATGCATGTTCGTAATCAGACTCAGAAATCCCTCTTCCGTCAATTCGCTATAAAATTCCCCCCTCTCCGGGAGCTCACCCTCTCCCAGTCTGTCAACCGAGTCTAAATATTCGTAGGGGAAGAAACCTTTCGCCCTTTGAATGTCCGGGTACGAAAGTGGGGCCGCCGTCCACCCATCCTCCGGCACAGTTTTTGCCAACTTCGCCAATGACCCCATCATCAGCTGAGCACTGTCCATAAACTTTATAGAAAAGAAACGTCTCTTTATCTCCCTCTTCCCTCCGGCAACAACAATTGAGGCGTGAAAAATAAATGTTTTCGAGAGACCCATAATTCCTCCATTGCTCGTCTTAGCTATAATTTTAGGCTCTGGTCCGGAACCCCCATCATCTCCTTCGGTAACGATTTCATGTAATTCTTTCAAAATAAAAGAACCATCGTATCCCTTGAGGTTGTGAAAGTAGATAGGAATGGTTCTCGACGGCCGGCATCCTTCGCAATAGAAGGTCGCCTCCTCCTTCACTACTCGGTATCCTGCCGGCTCTCCACATGCAATACAGACTGGATCACATCCGTCGCGCCGGTAATTAGAAGGATCCCTCATCGGTATTATTTTCCAATAATACGATTTAGAATAATACTCGGCCCGTTCTTTCATATCCTTTAGAAAGTCTGTAACACAGGAGAGACCTGTGAATGTTCTTTTACCATAAACAGTGGGTCGGCCCGGGCCTCGTTCCGAAGGTCCCCACCCCCGTTCCACCATAACATACGAAAGACAAATTGGAATGTGCCGGCCGGTCCCCTTCTCAATAATTGCCTCAGTATCTGCATAGACGACGTAGGGAGAAGGAACCTTCTTCCGATGTCCTTCAAATTGACACACTTCCTTAGGAAAATCTGGCTGGGCAGTGTCTGTTCCACAGTATACCTGATGTTTTTCTAATTCTTCTGTTGACTTAAAACCTCTTTTACAAACCATACAAATACACTTCCGTCTGCGCTCATTCTTTCGATTAGTACGAGAATTACGAAGGCGATTTTCCGCAGTAATTGGTACGAAGTGAGAACGGCCGCCGTCTTCACCAACTATCAGTAAATATTTGCTATTTGATTCCTATCGGCTTCACCTTCGGATGGGCACTATATACACAGTTATGTCGGACGGGGGAGCGGGATCATTTTCGTAGATCTGAAATACTTGAAGTTTGATGCCTGGATTTTGCTGCTCGAAGCGCCTGAATACAGTCAGATCGGCGGGCGTGGGCGTGGGAATACCTTCCCAACAGTAGTCAGCCATAAATGGGGCGTACGTATTCCATTTTCTCCTTACCTGACCACATTTCTTTCACGAAACTCGGGGTCGGCCAACTTTAAACTTGCTACGATGGCGTATTGAAAACAGTTCTCGCTGCCCGAAGGTAGCACCAGATCGCTCACACAATGCTTATTTTTTAACCATCTGGGAAGTTGGACTGCGCCAGCCCCCCCCAGTCTTCTACGAATACGCTTAAGATCCCCGAGTACAGACATCTACTAGAATTACTTCAAAATTAAGTATCTCCTCGAGAACGAGACCAGAACCCTCAACATTTTCAATTGTATCAAGCATACGATCGTAGCGATCTATTAATTGTTGCCCCACCATCCGATCCTCTTACATCTTTTGTGTATGTATCTTTTAATTTAACAGGCAATGTACGAATTTGTGTATTACCAGTTTTCGGATCCGATAATTTGACTTCCATTTCGGTATAAACAGAGTACATCTTTCCCCCTTTGACCATACCTTCAATATCCACCAGCTCCCCGATATCCTTGACTCGCTTGACTTCAGGAAATTCTTTTCGTAAAACTGCTCCCTTGAATGCTGTATGTAATTGACGGGCCATAATAATCTTTATGATATATACTATCCTAAAAATTTTTAAAATGAAAAATAATTATTCTATGATAGGTCATCAAAATCCACTATAATATTTTTGTCAGCATTTATTTGTTTATATATCTCACCTAATCTTTCTAAGTCGACTAGTTCTTCCACATCTTGAATTTCTGGTTTATTAGGCGCAGCACAAAATATTAATCTCTCAACAGTGAAAGAAAGAGCACGCTTACTTAAGCGCGGTTTAAATGCTAAGAATTCTATCTTACTACCTTTTCGGATATTACGAGGTACAATAGCAGGATTTTCTCGGACTGTAGCAACGGACTCACTGTTTTAAAACCGCAGTCAATTTCTTGAACCATATCAATACATGTAGCGAAATCGTGAGCCCTCTCCCTCTCCCTCTTTTAAACTGAAATTTAAAATACGCACTGGCTGAGGCCCCTCGCTCCCTCGCTTCTGATACACTTTAGATGGATTGTAAAATCCGCAGGAATTATTCTTGGAGTGAGCGGCCAGGCTTGCAGCATAACTTTTAGCAGTAGATGCATCGAAACTTTCACCTAGGGTACGGAATATTATTAAATCAGTAAACTTTTGAAGACTCGGTTGCCAACGAACACACACCCCATCGCATGTAGCAGGATCGTTGGATCCATATTTAGGTCCGATGTTGAAAACCACTTCTAGCTCACTGTCTACATATATAATAGGATCTACCAATGATTCACCAAATATGAGTTTGCCGTCACTGATTTGATATTCTCTTCTCCGGTTTCAAGTATTTTTATTGCAGTTGAAATAGAAAGGATTGTCATTGTCTTATCGTATATATCTTAATAAAAATAATTTAAAAAAATTTTTTCTATGATATAGTATCCTAAAATGTCATACATATTCATAAATGGACCAACTGGAAGTGGTAAGAGTTACGATGCAATAAATTTGGATCCGTATCACGTACCAGAATTTGACACTAGTTTTTCCAGCAACATTGCCGACTTTTATAATGGGCGTGTCACCCACGTTTCGATTGCCGATTTTCAGAACCAGTTTATAGAACATACGCTTAGTTTACAATGTCAGGCTGGGAGGAGGAGGGAGGTTTCCCTCCCTTCAGAACAATACATTATTTGTGACTCTTCCATAATTCAACATCTGACTTTTTCTCGAATCCGGGGCGTGGCAACGGAAGAAAAAAAGATTGTTTCTAGAGCATTTGACCATTTACCCAGTTTCATTATCATATTCAAAGATATGCCTTGGGATTATTGCAGGCGGAATGTGTTGACTCGAGCCAGGTCGTACGAAATAGCCGCCTTAGAAGAACTAGAAGAGATTCACAACAAGTTCAAACAGACTTTCTTAGAAATTTGCCACGACTACAGACTTCCATGTTTGGTAATTCGGAACGCTCTTACCCCCCTCGTTCTCAAGAATATACTTAATCCAACATTGATACCGAGACAGTCGGACCAGTAGAATATCCACGAGCTTTTGACTTTGGAATTGCATGGAGCGGCGGCAGCCAGGGATTTTTAATAGACGGTTTCAAGGAGGAGGAACTTGAAAAAGCGTACTTCCCACCTGGTCAAGAACAACTAGAACAACCTCGAGTCTCACTAAAGAACCTACACAAACTTCTTAACGCTTGTGAATCTGTGTGTGCTTATAATGCTTCGTTTGACCTACGAGCACTTGACATTATGAAACCCTACGGTTCTGTAACACCGGACTTTGAAGTTACTTGTCTATGGCTTATGTCAGTTGTGTACATTATACTTCAACCAGAACTTATCGATAAAGCTGAAAAAGGGGGACTCGAAAGAACGGACTGTGGTAACATGAGAAGTCGTTTTGAAGATCTTGCAAACTTAATATGTTCAGGAACTGAGGGGTCCCCACCTCATCCACATACGGCCGAAAAAGATGCAGTAAGTGAACATTACTTACGACAGTACATGATAAATACTTGGCCAGGTGGGGGGTGGAAGTGGGGTGGTAAACTGACACTTTCGGCTTTCAAGAAATTAAGACTTTTTCCATGGTACTTATTGAATAACTTTCGTAAATACTTACGTTAGTACTTACGTAGTACTTGACAAGTACCATGGACAGGAACTTACGAAGTACTTACGTAGTACTACAAGTACCAGCACAGGAACTTACGAAGTTCTAATAACATTTTCCTCCGGCTCCCAACTATTGAAACTTTCTGGATAACCTTTCCATTTTATCAGATAATATTTCTTTCCTCTAATTTTTTTCGTCTTCAAAATTCGTTCTACTCTGTACAGCTCGTCGCGTTCTGAAGGTGCGCTCTGAAGTTCATCGGAGTAGAAAGTGCCAAGTATTTCCTCTCCATTCAGATCTTTTATTTTGTAAACTGGTGGCGTTCCCAGTCCAGCTGCGTACACAACTTTTGAAACTACGAAAATCTCCTCTGTCCAATTTGGTAAATACCCTTTCTTAAAAGTGGTCTTGTATTTTGTAATTCGAACCCGTTCTCCCGGCTTGAATTCAGGGTTGGCTCCCCCGGCTGCCAACTCAGGACCGAATAGTGTATAAAATGCCTGCCAATCGTTCTCCTCTGTTACGTCCCTGGGTTTCATTTTGATACTTCCGTGAACGGTGTTATTGTAATTCTCAAGAAGTTCTGGTAGAATGGGGAGCCAGGAACGTGTCTGTCTATATGTAAAGTATTTCCACATCATCGTCTTAAGCGTCCGATTAAAACGTTCAACGACGCTAGCTTTTTTGTCACTGTAGGTGTGAAACCAATGAATGCCTGACTCCTGGAGCCACCCCTGCATTTTCTGATTAGTAAATTCCCGCCCCTCATCTGTCTGAAGTTTGTCGGGTCTTCTCCCAGATTTCTTAATCACATCTTGTAGTGCCTTCAGAGTGTCATCGGCCGTTTTTGACTGTATTGGCCTAGCCCAGGCATATTTACTGAGTACATCGATTACTGTTAGCATGTATCGAATGTTATGATTCTCTTTTGCGAATGCTGCAGGGAATCCACAAGGTCTGCTTGCCACTGTGAGTCTATCGATGTTACAAAAACGCGTCGGCCGCCCGTAGCATGAGAACGAGGTACCGGTTTATGTAGATTATAAGTTAGCTGAGTTTTTAACCAGTCCTTCACCTCTTTCTTAGTGACTGGAGTCCGCTGGCCCGTGCTGCGTCATACATTTTTGTACACCTCCAAAACCAGTTTTCGGGTTGTAATATAATTCTCTAAGAGTACCTTCAGCTTCCATAATTGCTATATTATACGAATAATTTTATGTCGTACGGATTCCGTAAACGAAATACTAGTTTACTGAATGGCCTACTTTTCAATTGCTTGATTAGGCCCACGGCTTCCCGTTCTGACACCTCCATTCCATATTCTTTTATAATAGTTTTGTTGTCTATCTTGTTCGGTGTGTAAAATAGTACTAACATCTGTATGTTTTCCCTAAATGGTTTACTAATACTAGTATATTGTTGAGTCAGAACCCAGACAGATAATCCGTCGTGTCTTGCGCTGAAACCAAGTTGGACTAAAACGTTACTGCGCTTCTTCATATCTTTGGACGAGGCGCAGTCATCGAGGATTATTAAAGTGTTCGTTCCAGCCCATTCTTTATGCACGTAGGTTAATGTATCATCCACTGCATCGAGTCCGACTGGAAATATAAACACATTATCATCGGTGAAAATGAATCTTCTATTATACGCTTTATTATTCATGAATGTTGGGCAAATGAATATCACATATTCGAATTTCCTTAAGTACGGACCGGTGAGGAGGTCCAACATAAATTCTGTTTTGCCAGAATATGTCGGTCCAGTTATAATCATGTTGAATGGTGGGGTTACGTATATTGACATTTCCTCTGGATCTATATACTGTAAATTAATGAATCTCTTCTAGTTCTTTTAAGTTACTGGTTCGAGTTAGATGAAACCCAGTCACATCGACAGCATCTGAATGAACTATATAGTTAGTGACTTTATTCCAGTACCTACAATAGTAATGAATATTGCTAAAGATAACAAACCAATTTTACCATATTCGTGAATAGGGTCTGCAGATGCTGCCCGTTCCGGGGAGGGGAGGGGAGGCCCCCGAGTCGTGTCATGTGAGTGGTGGTGACTCTCCGGGCTCGTCTTGCCACTTCACAGGACTCCCCCCTCCTCCCTCCTCCTTCCATCTCGTGTACAGCACTTTCTCGAACTTCCGTGTTTATATCACCGTTCACCCCGAAGGACATAGATTCTGTAGCGTATTGCAATTCATTATTATAACCCGAGATTGCCGGGCCCGAAAGTGACCATCTCAGACGGTAAGAGAAGTAAATTTGGTGAGACTGCCATATCAAGTTTGACACCAGTATTCATTATTGTGTCTTGATATCGCCTATAACTAATTACTTTGTCGGTATTACGAATTTCATCTTCGAGGAGAACACCGAATTCTTTTCGGACTTGCTGTGCACTGCCAGTATCACCCACTATGGTACTACGAAATTTGCTTGTGCGCCAAGTATGCAATATACGTAGGCTTCAAGGCTTTCATTGAGGCGGGCGAGACCGGCCTTTGTTAGTCCCGAGTCTCCCTTCAGAGAATGAAACTATTGTATTGTCCCTCCGATCCATCATTTCGGAAGAAATAATAGTGTGGTCTGTCTTTGTCGGGCAGTACATGTTTTTTCTTTCCAAAAATGGTATGTGTATAGAAAACGCCTCCGTCGGCGGAGAGGAAAAAGTCCCGACCGTTGTATATCGCTTTTGGCTGTCGAACAGGCCCACGATTAGTGTAATATTCATATCCATAACCAAGACCTTTATTTTGACCTTTTCGATAACGAAAGTCGGACTTCGTTGGACTTATATTTCCAAATTCTGTACATAGAAGTTCATATTGGACGAGATTGTACGGATTGTCGCCCGCTTTGAAGGTGGGGGTATCGTCTGGAAGTGCAACGCCCATTTCGTGAAGGATCCGACGTATTGTAAAGTATACATGGAAACGGCAGAATGATCGTATTTGGGGCGGAAATTTCTTATCGAAGAGATGGGCGAATGATATACCACAACCAGTAGTGCTACACCATACAGCGAAATTCAGTTGCTGGTCCCAGTATTTCATCTTTGGGCTGCCCAGCCAGACATTACTTTCTTTTGCTGTTCTATGAGTGATTACATTATCTTTGAACACATCCCGTGGATGAAAAGTAAATTTATCTGTCGGCGTTACATATATTTCTAAGTCCATGAGAATAGGTTTTATTCCCCCGTCCGGTTTGGAAGGAATATCAGCATGCTGTACTGTCGGTACGCTCGTCTTATTCAATTGAAAAGCAACTGGGAATAAGTCTGTACTCATTATTCGTGTTTCTATATACATATAGATTTAAATGGAGGAGAATTTTCCCGGAATCCCTGTCGGAACGTTAGGGGTACTAACATTCCAGACTATGTTAATACTTTATTTCGGATTCAGGTTTAAACGAATTTTTTATTTTTACTAAGAATAGATAACATACTGCAAACAATGGAGAATTTAATAAAGTCATCGGCAGCGGCAAATATGACAGCGCATTCCGAAGGGGCTTCGGCACCTTCGGCGCCTTCGGACAATAATCAATCCATAATAGAGACAAAACGTGAAAAAATACTCTGTGTCATCGCAAGTGGTCAAAGTAAGTTATTTTTTGGTAAGGAGATTTCAGTTGCTGACGTAGAAAAATGGAAAGATGAAACGGTGGTTAAAGCCTTCAAAATGTACGAAGCGAAATACAGTTCTCTTATAAGTGATACCATCACTCAAAGTTTCATAGATCTAGGAGCCCGTGCAATCAGTCAGGTAGTTCCAATCGATGATCGAGATAACTATGCCACTGATCTTAAAAAGGATTTTATTCTAAACAGTGAAATAAAACGATTATCAGGACGGATAGCGTACACGTGGGGGCCCGTGATTGCTCTAATTTCCACCGGTTTAATTACGGGTAAACATTTAAATTTTAAAAAAATCGGGTTTAATATAGTACCTGAAATAAATGGATTCAACTTCGCCGACTCAGCAAACGGCTCCGCCAGGGACTCCGTCAGAAGCCCCGCCGACGGGGCCCACACCGCAAACGGAAACGACGACCTTCCCTACGCCACAGCGCAACATAGAGAAAGTGACGTTACCGCCGAAGCATCCAGGGAGAGTTGCTGCGGGCAAGAAATTAGCGGAATGGAACAGGCAAAACAAGGAGAAGAAACTAAAAGCAATGGAGGGGGAGGGGGGGAGGGGAGCGATGCGGTAGCAGACCTACCGCCTACAATGAAAGAACAGTGTGATAATAATTCACGCTGGTATAATAAATGTTATCTTGTTTTAGGAATTGTGGGAGTTTCATTGACTGCATTAGGGCTATATTGGGGGCGTGCTCGACATTATTGTTCCGTCCGGAAAGATCCTCCACAGAAAGCGAAAAAAACAGAGCACGTAGCAGCTCCATCCGGAACAGTTCCGACAGGGTTCGAGAGGAGGGGAGGGGGAGGGGGGAGGGGAGGGGGACCCAGCTCCTCTACATTGTATGAGATGGATTAACTCCCCATATTTTTTATTTTTATTTTTTATTTTATATACTAGTCAGCAATCATGGATATTAAAACAGTTGTAAACACAATGTACGATGGTATTGTAATCGCAGGACTTGCGATGGGATATCTTATGATCTCCAGCAAATTTCTGAAAATAGAGGTTGGCGATCCAAGTCGACCAAATTTAACTCGCTTGGCAAAATTAGGTGGTGCGACTGCTGCCGCGGTTGCGACCAAAGATCTCCTTGAACAGAAAAATATTATTCCTGCAGAACCTTAACTTCGTAATGGGCACCTTCGGAATATTATTCATCGAACATTTATACTTAGTAATATATACATACAACGTACAACGATGATCATTTGGATTGAAAGCAAAACAGGTGAACCAGTTCACTGTTAATTTTTACCCTTGTATTGACACGACACAGTTTACGAAGATAAGACTGCTAGAGTGCGGACTATATAATTCATGGCATAACATAACATCGACGAATAATGTAATAAAATATCAAGAAGGTGACCAACCGAAGAAGACTAATCAATACGTCCAGGTAACTACAATATCGATACGTTAAACAAAGCAATCGGTTGAAGCAAAAAATTAATTTTGAAAAACATCTGCCGACAAACCATGTTTATCTAACTTTGGCTAAAGATATTAAAGTCTATTTCAATGCCACAGGTAGCTTCGCCAACGTCGTCGGCTTTTCAGATAAACCTGAGAACAACCCAGTTATAAAAAGTACTATGAGTCCGAAGAAAGTGGATTTCTTAACAGTACTAAATATATAGTTCATTCAGATGTAGTCGATGTTACTGGAAATTATGTTTCATTTGGTTCGGGTGCCTCCGGAGGATACATACAGGGGAAAGTATCGAACTGTTTACAAATACTTCCCATCCGGGATACGAGAGAAATAAGTGAAAAGGTTACTTACGATTTTAAAAACGGAGCAATTTCTATGCCATTGAGAAAAGGGGGAGATTACATGAATTCAATCGTATCTGGATAACAGATCAGGATGGGAACATGATCGATTTCAATAACTGGCCAATTAGCTTTTGTATTGAATTGCTGTAGTCGTTCTGAAGCGTTCCGAAGGAGCCCCCTACCGGTGTAACATAAACCATCCCACGACTAATCCTCCAGCAATATAGATCATCTCATATTTCTTTTGCTCAGGGCTGGGTTGATAATAATCTGAGAATTGAACTGGACTTGACGTAGAGTTGCTTTGCACCGCTTCTGCTTCTTCCAGGATTTCTGCATCTGTATCTCTTAATTCTGCCGCAGCATGCGCATCCTTTGCTTGATTTTCTCTTTCCCAGTCAGCCTGTAGTAATCTTTTTCTGACCAGACGTTGCGATCATGTTCAAATTTTCTAATGCTTTATCATGTCGGACCTTCTCTTCAATAAGAGCGTCACCATTCCAGAAAGCTTTTGTCCGATAATATTTCCTCCTGTGAATGCCGTTGCATTTAATACAGCACCGAGAACTGTCATTCCTATAGCTGAAGCCATGGTTGTGTATATTACAAGGTATTATTTTAATTTTCACTGTATATAGGTCCCTACGGAGTATGTCTGATCCAAGTGGCTTCGGTCTAGGTACAATTCGTATGCAAAATCTTGAGCTTGAAGATCTGAGTGATGTTAAAGTTAACAATAATACTAAATGGCTGCTAATCATAATAAGGATTACGTCCTTCGTTATAAAGACCGCGAAAAATATTTCGTTTTAGCCAATGCCGCGGCGCCACCCCACGAACATGCTGTAGAATTTTCCGAACTTAAAGACATTGATGAAACTGTAATTGACGCCACAAAGGCTTCGAATGATCTCTACTCCTTTTGCTCTGACATGGGATGGGGATAGTCAGAAATTCATGCCTTATAATGTGCCGCGTAACATCTTAGATATATTGGATAGTGAAATTGCAGGAGGTGTTGCTGAACCACCAGGAACTCCGAATGTGATTTATTTTGATAGCAATGTAAACAAATATAAATTGTTAGATTTTCGTAGTTGGCTTACTCCTACAATCCATACATTGCACTTCTTGGTATACCGATTCACCTTAAATTAGTCCTCTTAATACAATAATGAAGGCAGATAATACACTAAGAAGGTGGATAAACGAGGGGGAGAATTATTGCTCGTATACAGCTAGCGGAGTTCCAGTTAGATTATTTTGGGACACAACTTTAAAGAAACTGGGTCTGAAAAGCGTCGGTGATGAGGCAGCTGTTCTCACTTTACAGACAGTAAATCAACAGATGACTGATAATATGAAAATACTTCAACATGGTACAGTTCTCATTAGATGTGTAAAGTTAGCTACTGGAGATGAATTTGACGATTTGGTTGGATATTATGCTATGAAAACAGATAACAGAACAACTTGTGATATTATCATAAGTATTGATAAAGATCGGGGAGGGGAAATGAGTATTGAATGTTTTGTTGGTGGAAAGAATAAGGAATAGAATAGAGAACGACTTAGGAACTACATTTGTACGTAGAGATAAAAGAGTGAACACTTTAGATATCAGTACCATTCATCTGAAACGTCTCATATTATTTGAAGTAATGGTCTTCCGTCACATTTTAAGTTCAGAGGAAATTACTAAAATTTTATCTATCAGGTGAACAAGTTCGCACCGATAGGAACTTCGTGTTCAACATCAGCTAGACTCCGCGACCGGCCGGCCGGACTGACAACGGGGCTCCTTTATATAGGCTAGTTTGATGGTGATGACTCACACGGAATTTCCCGTACATGTTTATACATGCTCAGCAGGGAATTTCCCCGCTTAGTTCAGGACAATGCACTGCTGCGCCAGCTGTTGCGCGTGCGTGAGTTCATATATAGGTCAGGGTCACACTTTAGTTACATGGATGGTTAATTTTTCCTTCGCTCCATGTAGATAAATGAATAAAATGGGGTGTAAAATTCTTATTAATCCCAGTTGACCACCCTTTCTTTACTACTCCTGTACTTTCAAATTCTACCCAGTCAGATATCTTAGTGAAACCCTGTCATGACACCATCCCGAGTAAACAATACTATATGGTTGAATATTTGCTGTAGCGTGAGCTTTTACATCTTCATTTGTTGCCACTTTGAATTTAATTTTCTTGATTTCACCAATTTCAACCATCATGAGATATTAAACCGATGATAGTCTAGCATGATACACCAGGATTTGACAGGTATTTACCTATTGCTATTTTTTGTAAATTTAAAATACATGTAATGATATTAGACTAATTTAAGTGGGGTTAGTCAAAATTTCTATGTTAGAGAGGGGGTCACTCAAATTCATGGTTGCCAGGGGGTTACTCGAAATTGCAGAGTTTCCGATGAAATTCCTCCGACTAACCCCAAGGCCGTACATAAAAGCGGCCCCCTACTGGGGTGCAAATTTTCACTTATCCATGATTTAAAATGTTGATATTCTGTCGTCCGGTATCGCGTTACAAACTATAACCGTCTTGTCCAAGCCAAAGGAACACAATACAAGGGAATCCATTTGAATGCCTTGGTTGCTCCATGAACTATGTAAATATATATATATATATATATATATATATATATATATATATATATATATATATATATATATATATATATATATATATATATATATATATATATATATATATAGGTATGATATAATACTGCATGTTAAACTTACTACCTTACCTTGACGTAAGGATCGTTTACCAAGGGGGTTTCCGGGGGAGAAATGATAGTAATATTTGGGTATCGCTCATCGGGAGATTCGGAGAAAGTGAAGAGATCAGCGCTGCAATCAGAACGAGGAAAAGAACATAAATATAAAGTGGGTTTTTACGTATTGGAGCAACAATGTTTATTTGTTTAACATTAGATTCATCAGATTCAGATTCATAATGATTCAACCACGGATGCCTCTATCCTTTGCACTTTCCTCTAAGAAGGGTACATTATAGAGTCGGGATCTGACACCCTAACTCTCATTGATAGTCTCTATGCATTCGCTCAGATTAAAATGTCTCAACACAGAATCGCAATGCCCTCAAAGACTTGTGAAAGAACGCTCTAACAATGCTTGTTACAGAAGTGTGCATTTCTCTTCTACAACAGCAGTAGTCATATATAACAGACTGGACACAAATTACAGGGGGGGGGGTGGGCCGGTGTTTTTCGAAACACCGCTGCGTCAAAAATAGTGACCCTTCAAAAGTTCATGCACAAAAAATTAGTGACCCTCCCCCTTATCCGTGCATGAAAATAAATGACCCTCCCCTGTTACTCAATACCCCCCAACAAAACCGCAATGTGTTCAAGACCCCCCTTCTGACTTGCTATACTTTTGTAATCCCCCTTCCCAAAATGAAGGAAAAATGTGGCTGATATAACGCTTTGTCCAAAAAATTTCAAATCATATGTGTGTGATAATTCATGTAAATGTACTTTGCTTGAAGTGGCAGGTAAAAAGTGCATGCGTGTACAAACAATTTGTAATTTTTAGATTTCATCTATAATGTTGATTCACTATACATGGGAGTCTATGACAAGACTGTAAAAAAATTCTTTCACAATTAATAATATGCACTTTTTCTGCATAGATGGACCCTGAATAATTGACATAATTGTACTTGATTAGAAGAGGGTGGTAACACGTGCATCTGTGTACAAGAACTTTGTTTTTGGAATTTTGCATAAAAAGTTCATCCATCATACATTGAAGTCTATGACAAAAGTAAGAATAATTGTTTTAAAATACAAAACTTGGCAAATCTGCCTATTTCTGTACACCTAATTATTAGTATTAATGTTAATGATTAGACCAGAGTGGTTTCAAGTCCATGGTTGTGCAAGAAATTTGATTTTGGAATTTCACTGAAATGTCGATTCACAATGCATAGCAGTCTATGACAAGACTATGAATATTTTTTTTCCAATACAAAACTAAGTAAATCTGTGCATTTTTGTACACCTAAGTATTAGTATTAATGTTAATGATTAGACCAGAGTGGTTTCAAGTCCATGGTTGTGCAAGAAATTTGTTTTTGGAATTTCACTGAAATGTCGATTCACTACGGTATGCATAGCAGTCTATGACAAAACTATGAATATTTTTTTTACAATACAAAATTAAGTAAATCTGTGCATTTATGTACACCTAATTATTAGTATTAATGTTAATGATTAGACCAGAGTGGTTTCAAGTCCATGGTTGTGCAAGAAATTTGATTTTGGAATTTCACTGAAATGTCGATTCACTACGGTATGCATATAGCAGTCTATGACAAAACTATGAATATTTTTTTTCCAATACAAAACTAAGTAAATCTGTGCATTTCTGTACACTTAAATATTAGTATTAATGTTAATGATTAGACTAGAGTGGTTTCAAGTCCATGGTTGTGCAAGAAATTTGATTTTGGAATTTCATTGAAATGTTGATTCACTATACATTGTAGGCTATGAGGACACTACAAATAACTCATAGGTTATCTGATCCTAAATTGTTATTCAAAAGTTGCTCGACCTGAAACTTCCAGTTGTTATTGATGACATTTTGCACAATTCTGAATAGTTTGTATTCTTTCAATGTCCTCAAAAAATAAAAAATGTACATACGGCGACATGAACATTTGACACCGACCTATACCTAATGTACTGCCAATGGGAGAATGATATCAAATAAGTGATCTCACAAATTGTTATTGAAAGAGTCATAATAGGGGACAGTTATGCACAATAGAGGAGTTGGATAAGTAGAAATCATGACAACTTCAATCAATGTAGCTGCTTGGATCATCAATACATTGTTTATTATACCCTTAAAATTGCGCCCGAAGGGCGCGCCGAAAATGGAAATGGCAGAAAATGAAAGTGCCAGGAGGTATTCTTCAGTATTCCATATTCTTCAATACGTGCACATGCAAGTTCAGCTTTGATGCATAAAAAAGGTGACCCTCCCCCATAGGCATACACAAAATTTTATGACCCTTCAAAAATGCTTGCGCGAAAAATGGCGACCACCCCCAAAAAACACCGGCCCACCCCCCTGTAATTTGTGTCCAGTCCCTAAACAAGTCACATCTGCAAACGTTTGTGTACGTCATGAAGATAACGTAATTTTTATAGCATTTAACACTGTCTGTCTGTGTGTCTGTGTGTCTGTCTGTCCCTCTCTCTCACTCACCTTCTCTCTCCACAAAGATTTAAGTAGAGTATATTTGCGAAGCAAATAGTTCATCTAGTGAACTGACGAGTCCATGGTTTAATATTCCACTTTAACATCAAAACATTAGGAATGTCGATGCAAATAAATACAAAGAGTGCCTACCTCAAAATGAATGCCTCAAAAGGTTTGGACACGGGCTTGGCTGTCAAATAGTACTGACGTTGTGTTAAATCAATGCTAACTTCACCGGCTATCGGGAGTATACTACGTTGTTTGACGGCAATTCCAACACCAGTCTGGATTAAAATGGCGTCAACACCCATAACAGCATGCACCATCATTGCATTGCTGTTTGGAAAAAAAGGCGTTATTGTGTCTGTGGAACATCCCGCGAGTCTCATCATTCGAACCGTTTTTTTTTTTAAAGAAATCAATTGGGTTGTTAAAAGAACAATACGAATTATTCTCGTATACTTTGTAATGAACAGTGAGGCAGAAAGTTTTGAACTTTGAATACTTTTTACAGCCAAAGAAAACAATTAATATGTTTACAAGAATTGGGAATTTCACCGAAAATATTGATTCACTTTACATGGCAGTATTTCTGTAAAGTTTTCTTTAACACAACTCATTTAGGCTTTGCATCCATCATACAATTAGCAATGTAGAGTGTCACCCTTCCCTCAGGTTAACTTTGTAAAATGTGGCCCGCCCATATGGCAATATTGTAAAATGTGGCCTAATCTCATTCATCAGCCCCCATGTAATATATGAAGGCTCCCTCTGAAAAATGGCTTGGAATTTACGAAATTGTAGAAGTCTTTTGTTTGATTATTCAAAACTTATTAAGCATACTTGAAGATTACTCTGGCGTCTGCCTTGACTCCGCGCAGTGGGTCGGAGGCATTGGGACGCACATTCCTCATCCTTCTTTCCTTTGATTCAGACTCTGATTTGGTTTCACTGATTTCCAAGCTTTCCTCGCTACGTTCAGATTCGCTGGAAGACTTCTGGCTTTGCTCTTGACTGCTGTGATATTTTCTGCCAGTCTCGTAGCGTGCCTCCTCACTGTGAATGAACTTTGTAGCTTCCTTCGACCACCAACTATCTTCGCTGCTCTCGGATTTGGTTTCTGTTTTGGAGCCAGATTCCTCGCTTCTTGGGGAATCGTTGTAGTTGTTTGCACCTGACTTCTGGCTAGCTCTGACGTATTCCTCCGCACTCGTTTCAAACGATTCGTCGGGATTGCGAATAAACCTTACGTTTGCTGAAAGAAAGGATCACAAACACTTTGAGCCATGCAGTAGCAGTAACTGTTGATGACTTTAGGTTATCATGTCACTTCAGTTTCTTGATGTACTCCCAAAAACAAATTTAGATATGTAGTGTTTAGCCTGTCCACCAGGTTTGTATGTATAAGTGTAAAATACATTATTATTGTTGACGAGTCAAAATTCTAATGTAAACGATAACAGTACATTTTAAACATCCTATAGACGATGTGTTGACAGGCCAAATGATAGCAGATGTTTCATTATGATGTGGGGAGCGAAACAACAACTTGCAATTGACATGCAAAGCAAAATAAGTGGAAAACTCACAAAAAATTACAGTTTTTGGCCCTAGGCAAGCTACTGTACTAAAGAGTGTTATGTAGGTCAGTTCCCCCACACTCATGAGCAGAGTTTAATTAATCTAGAACATTCTCAACGTCACTGTCCTTCACGACGTCACAACCTTGAATACAATTAGTCATGTTCGGAATGTTCGGAATGATAAAAAAACAAGTCAAACGATTAAATTATTTTAAGGCAAGGAACAAATCAACGGAGCATCTGCGGCAATCAATATAGTAACTATTGGGTGACTATCGATCTAAATATGTTACACATTATAAATATTGAAGCTAATTTCCTTATTTGCGCAAAGCGTTCCTCAGATTGTCTAGCACATCTTCGTAGTTTTTTGTAAAATAACCAAAATCTTTAGGTAACATGCCAAAACTACGGAGAGTTTCAAGATAAAGCTTCAGATAAAACAGGATAATGCCGCATTTTATCCGAGACAATTTTAAACGTCCTACTTATCTTGTTAAGGAGCAGAGGGCAAGTATAATGTTACATATGAAAAGTCATCTTACTGTCTGTCTTCAGAGTACCGACCCAAGATGACGTAATGTTCAGATTCACTGGGAGACCAATGATAGTTGGTATCACAGTAACACTCTCGAACATAGGCATGGCTTTCAACCAATTGTAACTCAGTCCTTCGCTCAGTTTCCTTTCGATCGTCTCCAAATCGAGACCAAACGAGCCGCTCTTGAGTGGAAGGATATTAAAAACAGATATATGCATTTAGGTCATAATTTTTGAGACACGATATAGTGTAGGAGAACCATTAACTTGCACAACAAGAGACCTATTCATTACATTCAATGAGACTATACATCTTACATAACGTCGTGTGTGTTGTCTTGAATACAGTTTTGAGAAAGATATTCGGACTCATAAAGTTCTTACAATTCGTTTCTGATTTTATACTGATTTGGGATTCATCTTGAATTTCTTGGAGTAAGAAAAGGTTTTGGTGACAATAACCAAAAGATTTTGCCCAAATAGTCAAAAAAGGGATGGCGGCCAGTTTGCATTTCAAATGTCGTAAATTTTCGGTAATTTGTTTGTCTACGACCTAAAACCAATTTTTATTCTGGAATTTTTTAAAGAGAATGGCTGAAAATGTTGTTTGAAAGAGTTTAATTTCAAAGTAGTACAACCTTAATACGAGTAAGGTGTGAAGCGTCGTACTTCCTTGATAAGATGAAGCAGAAATATATATTGAAATTGTGTTACACCAATGTCATTCAAAAAGAATTTTTTGTCATTCCAATCCTCGTTTAGCAAGGCTTTACGGCAACAAAATACGACATCTACCACTAAAGCTACTAACCTTGACAATGTTTGTCACCATTGTTTTGTTGACATCAAAGACATACAATTCGGTGCCGAAAATTCTGATGTAGATGGTACCGAGGTAGTCAGAATCTTCCTCCTCAATTGGTTTGTACTTGTAAAGCTACAATGAAAATGTGAATGAATCCTTTAAACATAACAGCTGTCAAGTTGTCAAAAGTTGAAATCCACCATTCATTCATTAACAGTATTTCCTCACGTGAAACCACCTGACAAACAGTCCCTACAGATTGCTGTTATAGCCAGGTTCACAAGCGTACGTCTTCCCAGAGCTGTTGTAACAAGGTACCTAGGTCGGACTGCAAGGGTAACTTCGACATATAGGTGTTTTCAGAGAAAATTGCCAGAATTTGGTGAAATGAAAGTTAACGTTTATTTTATTAACAGTATGGCTGTGACCTTGTGTTTGACACTAATATGTACACTGCCGAGGTACTGGACCGGGTATAGAAAATCCGGGGTGTGATGATAAACATTTATGTTACATTTCACCTTGCGTTCGTATGATTCCGTGTTGCTGCGTTCTTCCTCGCGTCTCTGGGTGCGTCTCTTCTGTAACAACTCGCTGAGGGTCTTGGATCTTCGCAACATGCTCTGCGGTTCGGTGATATTTTCAATGAGTTTCTGCAGACCATCAGCACGAATACCAATCTGAAGAGGGGATAACACAGAAAATTGGAATGTTTTAGTGAAGCGACCAACATTTTACATATGTGTCCTAAAATATGCACCGGAGGGGGCTCCCGCTGTATGAGTATTTTCTTATACTACTATTCTTTGTTATTATTATTATGACGTTATCTATGTCGGTTGTATGTATGTATGTATGTATGTATGTATGGATGGATGGATGGATGGATGGATGGATGGATGGATGGATGGATGGATGGATGGATGGATGGATGGATGTATGTATGTATGTATGTATGTATGTATGTATGTATGTATGTATGTATGTATGTATGTACGTATGTACGTATGTACGTATGTATGTATGTGTATGTATGTATGTACGTATGTATGTATGTATGTATGTATGTATGTATGTATGTATGTATGTATGTATGTATGTACATACGTATGCAGTGTTGTCCTTAGAAGCCGGGTGCCGGGTAAATAACCCGGCTGTTTTGCATTTTTTTCCCGGCTACTTTTAACGTCATTAGATTATTTTATAGACCTGTAATTTCGGGATTGCACTGCAAGCTATTTCATAGACGGCACACGTACGATTAATAGATTCGCGACCTCTTTACCCGCATGGAACTGCACAAACATAAAACAGTTTCTAAATACCCGTTTGTGACTTTTTGAGTCCGATCTTTTATTTGTTAAATAGTGTGATTGGCTGACGGACGCGCCTATGGTGTTGTCTTTGTTACGAGCAGTGTAATTGGTTTGATTAGTATGAAGGTCATCTAAGGTCATAGTTTTTAACCATGGCGTCAAAAAGAAATGTGGCGTCGGCCACTGGCACCTTGCCAATGGAATATTTTACCCGAAGAAAGCCCGTTCGAAAGGTATACTTGATTCCAAAAATATATTTAGTTTACGTATGAAAAAACTTCAATTTCGCTGAATTTGTGAGAAAAAAGCGCCGAAAAGATGTGATTTTGATCGACGATTCGAAGTTCATGAGACTGCAGCTAGTTTTCCGCCGCCGCGCTGGCTGCCAACGTCACGGTCACTACGAGTACATGATCAATTCTCTGAGCAATACCGATTTAAAAGAATGAGCTAGAACTGATTTTTTTAGAAGCAACTGTTTATTTGAATTGGTATTTTTTTCATTGATTATTTTAAAGTAATAGAATCCACGGTGACAGGCATGTGTGTTGCCGACCGGCGCATCATCGACGCGTCACGGCTCACGGCTTCACCTTGGCGCTGATCCCCTGGACAATACGTCGTGGATTCCGGCATGGGTTCAATTTCACTGAGCTTCTCCATGTTGGGTTGCCCGATAGTGTCTTTCGATGGACCCTCTGAATCATTGTTTTCACGGAATCGTGGAGCAAATTTGAAAGAAAATAGAGTTGTTTCCTTCCGACGCCTTGCTGCATATCTGCTTTGATCAAATTTGGGGACAGCGAGACGCGATGATCGTGCGCAGTTTGCATTTAATTTGTTGCAACATTTCTGTCAATCACTCACTTTGTGTCATAAGTTTCAGAAACTATCGCTAGCCTGAAAATTAGCAATTGACAACTAACGTGCCTCTGACTCGACGCTGCCGATTTTTCAGACTACACTCAGAGAATCTGAAACTTTCCACATAAAATGAGTGATTGACAGAAATGTTGCAAAAAATTTAATGTTAAGCGGGCACTCATCTCGTCTTGTTGTCGCCTAAGCTCAGTCGCGGAGAGTGCTTTCGCAACCGTTTGCGTAAAACTCATAACAATGAAAAAATGCGTAGAGACTCAATCCAATGCGATCGACTCTCTACGCATTTTTTCATTGTTGTGAGTTTTCTATATACGCATTTTTTCGTAAATGCGAACACTGTTACAGTGAATTATCTTACCGATGTTGTTCTTAAGAAAAGCGAATGTGTTTTGATTAGAATAGAATGAGTTTGATGGTTTTTGGGAAACTACTATGTGGTAATGAAGAATGGGAAATGAGCAATGAAATGAGCAGACAGCGGGTGATTTAAGATTATATGTTAAATCTTCACTGCAAATAAAACCATAAGTGTGTCATAAATAATACAACAAAACAAAATCATGTTTGTTTGTTTTGTTGTTTGTGAGCCATGTCTGAGACACACAACAAAAGTACTGTTTCAGTCTCAGCTAAATGTCACCTCAGATGTCACCAGAGAACACCATTTCCACTCCGAAATTTCATTTTTCGCCTTGCCAGAGGGGGACACCCCCTCTCCCCTCTTTTGCTACGCTCACTCGCCGCTCGCTCGCTTCGCTTCCTTGCAGTCCACCCGTCTACTTTCTTAAATTACCCGGCTAACAGGGGTAATTCAGATTTTTTATACGTCCTGTTGTACGTCACACAGCTGGAGATTTGGGCCGGTACATGTGACAAAGTTTGGAACAGCGATATTTTCACATAAATTCAATTTTCTCGAAATATTTTCCACAATAAAAGCCAACTTACATCAATCATGTCGAGTGAATATCCATTCATGTTTAAGTTAATTTTGCTGTTGACTTGTTTCGGAACAAAACTGTTTGTGTTCTTCATCATGTCAAAATGCATATAACCACCCATTCTCAGCTTGTCTGAAATAAAGAATATAAAACAACCCTTTTGAACGTTTTGTGAACATGTAAGTAATTTATGCGGGGGACCACATGTTGAAGCGGGTGTAGAGAGCATAGGTAGCTGTACTTGACATATTCTCGAAATACTTAAATTTCCACGTCTTTCAGCATCCCAGTTCCTTGTACAAGTTAAAGATGTTGAACAACTTCCTGAGCACGTCGACTTACTGGACCACATTCTGCTCATGGTAGGAATTTGTTTTGTCTGAGGTTGCCTTACGTTGTGAATTTAATACAAATATATCCTAAGGATACTGTTGAAGTGTGCTAAAGCTCAGCGTTGACTCATTATCTTACAGTATTGTCCCTTCTTTGTGAATTTGTATTTTTCAATGATATATATGCCCATCACAGATACACGTACACAGGTTGTTTTGACACGCCAAATGATGGGTATTTAAACATGCGACAGTAACTAGACCAAAAACTGCTTGATACAGGGTGTACGCATGCCAAAATGTCTCCAGTTGCAGGTTATGAGGGAGTTTCGACACCAAAAATGATGCAATAGCTTACCGTAGTATGCAGACACGTGGTAGGCCTTAGAATAGCGGTACGTGAGTCCAGGTCTAAGACGGGCGAAATGTAGAGCCATTTTGGCGGCACGGGCGCTAAAATAGAGAAACAAGTAGAGCAAATCCGTGATATTATAAATATTTGCTCCGAAAATTTTGAGTGACATTCAATTACAAGAAAACGGACGTTAAAATAACAGTTGGTACTATAAGCTTCCATTACTACGGGACTCTTCGCTTTCAGTATACCAGAAGGTGTTCATATAACAGTTTTGTTTCATTGAGTGATCTCATCAGATCTCATCAGCGATTAAGTTAATGACATTACCCATAAAGCCTGTGATTATATCTTTTCTTCTCTTCTGTAATTTATATGGAAAGATATTAAGTCCGAAATAACAATAATAATAATAACAAGGCAGTATTGCTGAAGGCAATGAGTACTTGGGCCGTGATAGAGTAATTTTGAGGACAATATATACTACTATTCAAATATGGTCTTGAATTTCCTCCTGTCAATTAGGCATTTGATTAACTGGTTATTAAACGAAGCAATGGCATGACAACGGCAAAATATGTCTAGCAACTTTTGTGGAGTTTGAGGCAGGGGTTCTTTATTTATAGTGGAAATTGCTTAAACTCCTTCAATATTCAAATTACAGCAAATTTCTTTTGTTCTCGATGGTAGATGTCTAATATTTAGATGGGCATATTTAGATTTCTACCCTATAGTTATCCCTATATACCAAAAATCGGACATCCAGCTCTATTGGCTTGCTCAGAATTAGATATGCGCATAATTAATGAGGTACAATATGTGGTGTCATAAGGTGTCCCATCATACCAAATATGAAGGGTGTAGCACTTGTGGTTACTGAGTTGTGGACAAATATATATATTTGAGGTCAAAGGTCATTGAGGTCACGTGACATTTTGTCATAATAATTGTATTGCTAAGTTATTCCTATATACCAAAAATCAGACCTCTAGCTCTATTGGCTCGCTCAAAATTAGATATGCGCATAATTGATGAGGTACAATATGTGGTGTCATAAGATGTCTTATCATACCAAATATGAAGGGTGTAGCACTTGTGGTTACTGAGTTGTGGACAAATATATATATTTGAGGTCAAAGGTCATTGAGGTCACGTCACATTTTGTCATAATAATTGTATTGCTAAGTTATTCCTATATACCAAAAATCAGACCTCTAGCTCTATTGGCTCGCTCAAAATAAGATATGCGCATAATTAATGAGGTACAATATATGGTGTCATAAGGTGTCCTATCATACCAAATATGAAGGGTGTAGCACTTGTGGTTACTGAGTTGTGGACAAATATGTCATTGAGGTCACGTGACGTTTTGTCAAACAAATTATATTGCTAAGTTATCCCTAGATACCAAAAATCAGACCTCTAGCTCTATTGGCTCGCTCAAAATAAGATATGCGCATAATTAATTGAGTACAATATGTGGCGTCATAAGGTGTCCCATCATACCAAATATGAAAGGTTTAGCACTTGTGGTTACTGAGTTATGGACAATAATGTATATTTGAGGTCAAAGGTCACCAAGGTCACATGATATTTTGTCAAAATGTCTGAGATATCTGCATGAACCGATGGACTCACTGATGGACTCACGGACGGATATGACCCAATCTATAAGCCCCCTGGACTTTATCCATGGGGACAAAAAACTGTGTCACTGCATCCTTTAGGCAATATGAATACGATGAGAAACTAAATTTTTATTTTTCTTGGCCTTATACATGGGAGTCTATGGAGGTGTAAACTAAAAAGTCCTCTAACACGGCCAAATTCGATCGCATTGTGAAACAAATCGACGTGCATCTGTATGGGGTTGGGTACTTCTTGTGCAAAGTTTGAAAGACATTGACCAGGGCATGTCTGAGATATCTGCGTGAACGGACGGACGGACGGCCGACGGACTGACATGACCAAACCTATAACTCCCCCAGGACTTCGTCCGTGGGCACTAAAAACAACGCAACAGTTATTACAGCTACACTGGCGGTAGGTTCATATCCAGAGCCCCGTACGGTCTGCCGCCGTCGCTTGAAAACAATCTCATAAACCTGGCCATATGGGCAACTGTGTATGTGCAGCTAGCTGGATGCTTGACTTCCCGGAGAAGGCGAGCTGTCACGTTCAAGCTCAGGATTATTTGTCGATCAAATTTCAGTAAATTTACCTTACCTAAATGAATTTCGCCGAAGTTTGACAAAATTGCATCGATTTTACAGGTTCATATCCGACATTTTTGAGTTTTGAGTGCAGACAGAAATAAGTTTTGAGGCAACATGGCTGCGACCCCATGTTGACCCCTAGCCCTGCGTACTATGCTATGTGCTACAGCTAACACACAGCATCGTACGCAGGGCTAGCGAGAGAGTTGCCGACATCGACGGTTATTTACGAGAAGTGAATAAAAGACTGTCATTTTTGGAAGCGATCGAGTAGCTGAGGTAGGCTGGGATACGACTTGGGCCCAAGAACGCTGAATTTCGGCAGTAATTTGGCTTTTTACGTCAAGTCCCAAAATGGATTTGAAGTCACCGACCCTACGTACGGGTCTTTGCAGGGCTGTGGTGAGCGGGGCGATTAGCTGTAGCGGAACACACAGCATCGTACGCAGGGCTAGTTGACCCCAACGTGAAAATGTGTTCGCGATCAAATTTTCATATATTTTTTTCAGAATTTTCGACAAAATCATTGCTTCTTAAATCTTTTGTAAAATATAAAATACTAAAATAAAAATGCGATGTGCCATGTCTCCAGATTTCTAAAATATCGTTCGTTGACCGTTCGCGCGTTCGTTCGACGGAATACTCATTTCGCAAACTTGTGGCGCAGTTGAAATTCAATACTGACCGCCAAATAATCTTAATGAGACGAGATCATTCTAGACATCCTCCAAATTATCCAACCATTTGCGTTAGAGTTCAGCTCGCTTAGAGTATCATAACATTCTTCGGCCTTCGTTTAGATCGACCCTAATCTCTCCCATTTAGGAAATAAATACACAAGCCACCTTGACTAAACTTCGTGCACCATCCAGGACCAAACGCACTGCAAATCTGTCTTGACGTCATTATCTCCTTACATGGTAATCGGCATACCGTATTTTTTAGCAAAGGAGACACAGAATACGTCGGAGTATTCAGTTTCAAAACGTATTACATTGTGTGATGTTGTCAAAAAAAGGTAATGTTACTGCAGTGGTATAAATTACAAAACACAAAAGTTCAAATCAGTTTATTTTGGACTGGCTTTACCCAACATTTCATATTGTTTCTTATGCCAAATTTGACCACGTGCTTACTGGCGACCCCTTTACATGCAAATTTTGTGTCAAATGGTGTGTTCTCCTGGAAAAACAAATGTACGATTTCTATATGAAGGAGGCGAAATTTGCCCTCAAAACTCGAAACCACCCCTTTATGGGGTGTACCTAGCTATTTTGAACGAGCTTCTCGAATCTGCAGCTCTATTTCGAAAGGATGGTCTGGTTTTCTCAGCTCAAGGATAAGTGTTCTCCATCGCTGTGGGCATTACTATTCTCAACTGGGGGTACAGTTTCCAGTCATAATGTTTTTCATTGTGTCCGGGATATAAAACCTTTCCTTTTCACACTTTTACTTGGATTAAGACTAGTCCACATCTTGTCAGCGATTAAACATGTTTAAAGTTTAAATGTTAAATTCTGGTCTCGAGCCCTCCTGTTCAACCAAACTGAAATTACCCCTCCCACTTTGGCTCGTCCAGTGGGTGTAGCAAGGGTCGTGCCATCGCCTAGGAAACGGAGGGTGCATTAATTGTTGCATTTCGATGCACATTTTGATTATATTCAGAAGATTTTGTGGCAAAAACTCAGATAGAGAAGCATTAATATTGACATCTCACTTATTCAAGACTGGCTGAGAGCATCACTTCCATTCAGTTAACATCATTACGCCATTTATTATGCCAAGAAAGATGAAGCCCAGACATTTTGCCCTCCCTGGTCTCAGCCAGAAATGGTTATACCTTACAGAGTTTTTTCCCACGGAATGAAAACAAATGTACTTGGGCTGAGGCCCAAGTACAATAATAATAATAATAATAATAATAATAATAATAATAATAATAATAATAACAAAAACCACATTTCAACAAAGGTTCAAGACAGATGCACAATACAATCAGTGAAGTCTTGAAATTTATAGAACATACTGGAAATTTTTCAATATTTTAAAGAAATTATGGTTTGCTCAAGTGATATTAAACAGTAAATTATCGAAAAACACGATTTGCAATAGCAGAATGTTAAAAAATCCAACAGACTATCACTGTTATTTTGTTAAAACAAAAAGCTGAATACTCTAGACAATTAGGGGTTGGTTCTATGCACACACACGAAGGAGAAACATATCTGTTCTATACAAGTATCCAAGAGATTGCCTTAATGTTCCACTGTATGGCGCCGTTCAGTGGTCTCGACTGTTCAATGCATGGCCATATAGTTCTGAAAACTTTGCCTGTCCTAGTGAACTGAATGCCAAGTCATGCCTTTGATTCATAATTTATCGCAATGCTTTACAACAATATGGTTAATAGTTCCAGGTGATAATGTATATAGTATTTATACGATTCGTGGGATGATCATTTTAAGAGGCAGATGGGTGAACAGCGACTATACAGGAATGTATGAGATGTTCATGTGGTTTCTTTACTTACAGTGGTAAATTGACAGGCGCTGTGCTGTTGGCCAAGGCACTCAAGTGACTGTAAACGAAGGATACAACTTGGTTACTGGACTCAGTGTTTAACTGCTGAGCAAGCATGGTCAACGTTACCACGGAGGGATTCGTGTCGAACAAGAGTTTGCAGGTTGTGATACGAACTTCCGGGTCGTAGTACGGGTCCAGATAGATCGGCAACAAGATGGCACGCAAACGGACGGGATCGGTCAGGGCCAGCCTCCTCAGGGCCTGAAGTGCAGCCACCTGAATCCTTATACTCATCTTCTCAGGTTGCTTGAAGAGTTTGCGAATAAATTGAGCGACGTCGACACCCATTCCAGCGTTACCCATGGCCTTCAATACGAATTCTCTTTCGGTGTCGTTGGGAGCATTATTGTACTTGACAATCAGAAACTGTTTGATGGATAAGAACAAATAGGCAAAATTTACATCTAATTGAATTGTACTTGCTACATGTTACAAACCTTAATTGCATTTGAATCATTTAAAGGGACATAAGCTGTAAATTGTTGCAAGTTTTTTTAGTATTCTGCTTCTGTACATCAACTACCGTGTCTGACCCTAATCCGTTTATCATGCTGGAATTTCGAGTATTCTTTTTGTCAGCACACCTTGTATGTGTGTTGTGATCAATGTCAATTGAATTCTAGTCCGGCCTTGAATACATTTTCAACACTAACACGTAGATTATACTCATATAGGTTGTGTTGATATGCTAAATACTTGGCATTAAATAACAGTTAAGGGATTCAATGAATAAAGTGTAGGAAAACCAAAAAACAAAAGTTCTGAACAAAAGATACAGCTTATAGAGCTATATATATTTGCCCGATTACAGGTGTTGCGTACAATTACCAGCGCTAGCTGGGTCGTATCACTCCTTAAAGCATTCGTTTGAGTAATTTTCAAAATTGTTTGAGATCGCTCGGTGTCGATTTCATTCCCTCAACAGGTTTTTGCATAATTTACAAATCGCTGCACGGCCTCACACGCTCGATGGGCACCATATCCCTCCATATTAATCCTTGCCGTATGTGGCGCCCTCCTATAGCCTATGGCGGTCGCGAGCACGTCGTCACTGTGCTGCTGATCGCACCATCGTATCATGATCAGTGCGAAGGAAAGACGAAACATCGTGAAACAAGAGAGCGATGTCACGATTTGCAACTCCTTCAACTTGGCAATAGTAACCATTATTTGTTTAAAAAAACTGAAAATATAACATGAAGAGCGTAAATCTATTCTCCATATCGAAGCTGAAAATGGTTCGCGGTGAAAATGAAATTGTTAAAAATTTGTTAGGAATTGAAATTTACCTATATATATATATATATATATATATATATATATATATATATATATATATATATATATATATATATATATATATAAATGGGGGGGTGTGCGTGTGTGTGTGGGGGGGTGTGGTGGTGGTGGTGGTGGAGTGAGTGTAAATTTGTGTAAAAAATAAACTTAACCTATTTCATTATCTGGTAACTTCAGTTCTTCATTGCAAAGAAAATGACTTTCTCCGGACTCACCAGCAAAACATAGCGGAAAACTATCTATCTATTTGTTTATTTATATAGCACCTGAAATCAAGTTCAAAAATGCTCAGTGGCTGTTCAAATGATTAGCAGGATGGAAATGCTCTCTGAAAGATGTTTATTGGACTTTGCGGAAGAAGTTCATGGCACGGAATGACTGAAGTGAGAGGGTAACTATCTTTTAATCCTACTAACCTCGTTCAGCTCTGGGCTGCATTTTGTTTTGTTGTGACAATAGTTATGAACAATTCCACCGTAGGCCAGAAGTGCAGCTCTCCTTGCTGGATAGTAATTTTGCACGATGGGGTCTTCCATCAAAATCTGATGATCAACAGAATGACGCACAAGAACATATCGCGTTGATTACTACCTCGCCTCAATGAGCGTTGCGTGTGAAATGAAATATATCACCAGAGAGCCGGAACGGTACAATTAAGGATGTAGTTTATGTAATAAATGTTTTCGGGGGAATATTAAATACCATTTCGGTAGCAACTCACTTCACAAGGTATTAGTATATCAAAATACTTTTTATATGTCTCTGATATCGAGTGTATATAGGTACTTATTGCAATGGAAAATTTCAAAAAACTATGGCCAGAAGTCTCGACTTATCCCTTTGCCGCTTTCTTGTGCATTGTAAATCTTAGAACGTGAACTGACTGACTGCTTATAATATCTTCTTTCTCTTGACACAGTGTTATGAAATTGTGTAATGTAACTACTTTGACCCTGGCTGAAAGTATTACAATCGTTATCTCTCTGTCAAACCTTGTCTTTCTCCTTTGTAGAATTTTTTCACAACAATTTACTTGTGAAATAATTTCAGATCAACGCTGTGACTTACTTTGGCTCTCCTAACGTACTCTTTTGTTGGCGCGATGGGGAAGGCGAGACCGGTGAAAATGTATGAAGTGTACTCCCTGATGATTGCTGGTTCTGCTTTTATGATGTCGTGGAGGGCGTCAATGGCCGCTTCTGTACCAACTACAGGTAGGGTATCAATGAGGAGTTTCCTGTTAGCAGAAAAGAATACAACGTAAGGCAATTCACAGACTTTGCCATCGTAAAATGTATTTGGTAGACTTTTATAGATACCCAACGTAATTGTAAAACGATCGAACATCAAAATATCAAAATTCTGAAAACAAAATACCTATCAGCAGTAAAGGAAATACACTGATAACACACATCAGACATGTATCGAATGTGTAATTCAACAATCCCTCAAAGCAACCATAAACCACGTTTTCTGAATTCAATTTTAGTTTTCCTTGCCTCGTATCACTTTGATCTAGTCGTAAAAAAGGCGTTATGTAAAGAAATAGTTCCCAGCAGGCAACGCACCTGGAAGGTAGCTTGTTGGAGTACTTTTCCCAGACTTTTATCAAGACTTCATGGTTTGCTTGGCGCAAGTACTTTGTCATCTGTTGCCAGCGACCGGCAACTGCAGAGGTGATATAATCGAAGCTCGTCTCACCTATGATAGTTTCCATGACAACGCTGATCTTTTATATGATACGGAGAGGAAGATACAAAGGGGAGAAAGAGATAGAGAGGGGTAGGGTTATTTCAGTATGGTTTCATGATTTACACTGGACATAAATTATGTAAAGTATGTTTGAAAAGCAAATTAAACGAAAGAATAGCTCGAACACATTTTACCTCTTCAATACTGGTGCTGTGAGGACGTCCAATTGGTGGTAGAGTGCTTTCGTGTGGGAATTTGTACATGAGGTTTCCTCGGTCAATGATAAAGAACGGTGATGGTTCCCATGAGTCAGCTGTTGCTGTTTCGTCAACAAGTTGCAGTCTTTGTCTGTAATGTCAAGTTAAACAATGTCAAGTCCGGCAACCATCTGTTTGAAAATTATTATTGCTGACCGTAGGTACCAAACTCAAGCTTTTAGGGGACCTTCCATTTTTTACGAACGGGGGAGAGGGCAAGTTCATACCAATGATTTTCCAAAGTAAATAGATCCCCCTTCATCCAGGGCAAAAATGGTGACCCCTTTGACAGGCTAAAAATATGATGACCCCTCAAGAAAAAATAAAACAACTATGAACGGAATACTACAAATAAATCATGAACTAACTTTATATAAACAAAATTGAGATTAATAAAATATGTCCGTGAAGTACAAACAAAACAATCACAGTTACAGTCAATACGATTGTAATGTTGAATAGTCCTCTATATCTGTGGCCATGAGTTCACTGAAGAAAGATTTGTTTCCAAGAGCCTGCTCGCCGTCAAGATCGTGTGTACACTGTATGCACTGTTTCAATTTCAATTTCAATTGCATACTTCTTTCATATGTGCTATAAAGTAAAATTTGCATTGAAAAGAAACCATTTATGTAGTTCTTATGCGATGAAAATACAATCTTAGTAAAATGAAATTATCGATAGGACAGGCTCAGCTTTTACACAGTGTCTTTCTGATTTGCAGTCTGTTTGACTAGTCAAAACATGAACCCGAAACACATTAAAGCAAGTCTGTCTGTCACTACATTAATGATTCAGCATAAACAATCTTGGATGAGCGTCGTGTGTCTGATATTGAGACGTGGTCTGGCCATGAATCACGACACAGAAAACCATTTATGTTCAACTGTTATATTTTTAAAATACCTGGAGCCCGTTAGTGCTTCAAAAAGGAAGATAACCCCCTTTTTGTACTCCAAAAAAGTGACTTATGATTTTGCTGCCTCCCTATCCGAACGCTCCCTAATCTGAACGCTCCCTGAATCGTCATGGAGAAGACATACGTCGAGGTTAAACCCTAAGTCACAGAGGTTCATTCCTATCAATATCTTGCGGATGGTGATTGAGCCACTTCCATTACACGTACATGACATTATATTCAGTATGTTTAAAGCCACTGATTTGATCCACTTGTACGACAGATAACTTAGTCACAGCTGGTCATATCCACTAAACTCAGCACTGAATCGCAAGAATGATTTAACTCCAGCAAAATGCGTATGTGTTTCTCCCTGCACAAAGTTAAACTTCTGAATAGTGCACTCGGGGACGGGATTTAAAATATCCTGATTTTATCCTGAGTTGATGTATACCTGATGACAGATTCAACAGCGCCCTCCTGTTCGGCATAGGGACTGAAGATGTGATGTCCCTCGGAGTATGCATCGCGGATGATCATAGCATCGCTGGTTTCGGTAAAGTTGTAGTCGAAAACGGCGATTGAACGCAACGCTGGGACCTATAAAGATTTTAGGAAGCATGTTTAGAATATTCGACAGTGACTGAAGTAAGTCATGCACTTACGCAAATCGTGTCAGGTTTCGGGGACCCAATTATATTTACAAGATGGACATGCAGCATCTGTTCTCTGAACTTTATTTGTCGACGATGAAACAATAAAGCAACTTGCTTACCTGCTCGGTCTGGTACTGGTTAGCACGGAATATGTTTTGGTAAACCGCTTTGCGTTCGATGCAGTTGTCGTAGTTTTTGGTTTTCATGGCTCTGACAAAGCCAGGCATGACGTCAAATACCGTGTAGGCCGTCTCACATATACCGACGATATCCATCTGCAACACAGAGAACATCAAAACATCGAAATATGGTACATGGTAAAGAGTTTGCAGGGTAACATTGGTAAAGTTCAAAGTAATGGCATTCTTTCAACGGACAACTAATTCGTCTGGTTGCAATTTTTTGCTTAGGAGACCACAGTTTGTCAAAAAAATTCGGTGAGATCGAATATACGAAAATACATGCTTTCCTCAAGACTCGGTGATATCATCCTCTTAATTGACCATTTTTACATCTGATTGTAGTCCTATACCTTCGGGCAGTGATGATAAGCTTTACAAATTTGATGACAACGAGACTCTTAGCAGGGCTTACATGTAATACAGTACAGCAGTACACAGTTTACGAGCAAGAATTGAAAAGATTGGTTGCATGATGTGATTGTAATAACTTGTGTTTGAATGTAAAGAAAGCAAAGGAAACTATGATTAACTTCAGAAAAGACAAAATAAGTCCACCTTCATTAATAGTCAAGGTTTAGGAAGTTGAAAGGATAAACAGTTATAAATATATTGGGATGCTTCTTACAAACATAGTTTGTTGGGTGATCATATCAATACATGTATGTTAAACCGTAAATGCCAACAAAACATGTATTTTAGGCGTAAGGTGCATAGATTTGATGTATCACGGAATATTCTGTTTAACAGATCAATTGTTGAATCTAACATTTCTTATTTCATTTCTTGTTGGGGCGGTAGTATTACTTTTTCTTATCAAAATCAGAAAAATCGTGCCATCAAGCTTCTAGGAACTTTCTAGACGCACCATTTTCTTGTTTCGACGACTTCTATATACATTAAATCCGTAAAAAACAAATCCACAATCGTCTAATAAAACACATCCACTGAATAGTAATTTAACTAAAATGAGTTCAATTACCAGATATCACTCAAATAGGTGCTACACAAACAGTTTTCGAAATACTTTTGCGCCCTCTGCAGTGAGAATTTTTATCCAATTTTCTATTAAGTGAATATCTCATAACGGGGACAACTACCGTCGTAATTGTAAATTGTACTGATATTGATCGACAAGTGCTGTGTTTCATATTTCGAACTCTGCGTGATCTTTGTGATCACCTTGTATTTTATCTATCCTGAAAGTTCTGGCCATAAGCCTGCACACACCACTATACACTTCCATTTTATGTTGCATTAATAACAGGATCATCATCATCATCATCATCATCATCATCATCGTCATCATCTCATTATTTTTGCCTTGTTGAGTTTTAGTCATCCTTTGCGAGTTTTATAAGATCACAATATAGCCGCCACTGTCTTGGTAAATGAAATAAAATGGAATGGAATTAGCTGAAAAGAGCTAAATCAGAAGTGTTCTGATCGTTGTGTTTTTTTCCTCTGAAGTCACAAAAGTTTAATAGAGTTTGCCTCAAAACTAAGCAAGTGGTCATAAATTTTATTTTTCTATTAAATTTCACTGGGTTTCCAGAGGTTTGGGTGTAATACTGCGGATTCCGACTGGAAAGGAGTCGAATGCTCCTGATATCTAATGTAGGCATGTCCTTCCTATCTAAATGCAGTGACTAAACTTAAAGGGCTATTATTTGTAACTTTTGACCATTTTTACCTCGGAAAATTCCATGTTGGAGGCTCATATTTGTTGCAAAATGTTTTTTTACGAAGGAACAAACATGATTAGTGATGTTATAGCCACATAAAACTGCTAATTTTTGTTCAAACGTGTTGCCCTTCCGAGCTCGTTTGTTGACGTCTGGCATGCTCGGCGTGCTGGGGAGAACGCAGATATGGTGACGCCGCGATCACGCGAGATGTACAAGTTCACGTTTATTGCGGGATCAAAACAACATTGCGTCGTGGATTGCCACTACGCAAGGTGCTCGGACAAAGGACTACGACGTAAGTACCGGACATAAGTAATGAATGTTTATTTTGAAATTGCTGTAAATGGCTCGCGCAGGTGCAGAAGAATGCCTACGTTGCAATCCGCGTGTCAACAGAGTTTGTGTAAAATCACATGTTATTTAGTTGTAGGGCACGTAATGTTTCCGAATAATATGCGATTCTCTGTTATTTGACAGGCTATTCAACATGAGCCAGTAATCATTTCAATCAAAACTAACGGAAAAATCACCAGAAGATACAGCTAATGGAACTTTAAGTGGAACATTTGAATGAGGGGTACCTGTGGAGATGAATATCCTTTCGCCTCATTTTGGATGAATTCTTGAAATATTTGAGTATTAAATCTAAACGCTTCTGCGCATGTCGGTCTTGTGTATTTCACGACTTACCTGTTGGAGTTTGAAGTAATTGTCTTTCGCTATCACGTCCGTGGTGAGTTGCAAGAAGTTAATTATGCCTCGATGGATGTTGACAACATTATCCGGCAGATGATGAGGTGCCTTAATTTCACCGACCTAAAGGAACGGTGCAAGTGGAAAATATGTAAATTAAAGGGATAAAATTCAACAAAGTACATGATGAAAAAATTAATGTGCAATAGCTGTTATAACAGCAAAGACGATTAAAATAAAAAATATTTTAAGGCATTTAATTTCATTTTTTTTAATTTTGTGAAATGGAGTTCGCGTATTCTGTCCCGCTTCCTATTTCTTTCGGTTTTGTCAAAAGTATTCTCTCTGCGATGTAAGTTAGTTGGTTGTCGTTTTCATGCATTTATGTGCGTAGATGATATGAAATTCGTTGTTTTTGCCACGTCACTGTCTGTAGAACCTGTAGACTGTTGTGCCAGGCTTCATTTTCCTGACAAGTATACTTTTGTCCTGACGTTCACATCGATAAACTTCATTCATGCTATAATTCAATATAACCATTAGCATTTCAGTGTATCGAAAAACTGATAAGAACAACAGTAAAACTGATGTGGTACAATAGTAAATAGACGAGGTCAATGATTTTCCATTACCATTTTATGAGGAAAGACTATATCACATTACATTGTCAGGTGTTATTATCAGCTTGGCGGTAATACAAGGCCATCATAAAAGAATCAACTCCGTCTCCGTCAGACGCCGGTGCCGGTATGTGTGGATCGAGTGACATTGTTTTGACAAATCACATTACATTATCAGGTGTTATTATCAGCTTGACAGTAATACAAGGCTATCATAAAAGAATAAACTCCGTCTCCGTCTGATGCCGGTGCCGGTATGTGTGGATCGAGTGACATAGTTTTGACTATGTCTGACCTCCTGCCAAACAATGTTTCAACTTTTGAGAGGGAGTTGAATCCTCTATGATCGAGCCATATTACCACCTTCCTGACAGTGTAATGTGATGCAGTCTTTAGTCTTTTTAGTCTGTAATTAAAAAATTTACCACATCGATTTTACTGGTGTTCTTATCAGCTGTTCGATACATTGAAATGCAAATAGCTGTATTAGTATAGCTTCAGCCGGCATGTTGTAAACCGCACTTGGCCTTCGCCTTCGGCCAAGTGCGGTTTACAACTTGCCAGCTAAAGCCGTGAGGTTTAGAATTGTGAACACACGAGAACCTGTACAATTACCTACTCATACAACGAAAAAAGAGGAAATTTGAAAAATATCATGACCTAGTTGTGCGGTGCTATCAGAATGATCAATTTGCATTGCGCCTTAAACACCTGGTGTCATTAGGGATTGAGATTCTGACACAATAGGTAGTTTAATACAGCTTTCTCATTTGCTAACAAAGTGACTGCACTGATCCAGGTGCATATCAATTTGCCACGTGGTATGATGCATGTGCATGTCACTTTGCATCGGCCATGCCACCAGTATGGACGCATACTTGTATATCTCCGACACAATGTAATCAAGCTAACTGGAACGGTTTTGCTCGCAGTTTGATAGCGCTATACCAATGGATGACAGAGAGGATTTTACCTAACGGCAAACATGAAAGTGAAAGATTTCCTGCTGCCGTGAACAGTGCACAATTGACTGAAATACAAGGATTTCGCGTACATGGGAACGTACCCGAAGCGAGAAACTTAAAAACAACTCCAGTTAAAAGCAGCGAAATATTCATTTGTGGATATGTGGAATATCTGAATATCATACCGGCCATTCGGGCAGGTTAGTTTCAATTATTTTCTCACATTTTCCCGGCGTGACCGTTATCGTTATTGTTTCTTCCATCATATTATTTTTTGAAAGGCCAGTTTAATATGACATGATAATATTTGAAACGTTTGATGTAGTGGGTCTACCCCGCCCGCTGAGTGTTGTCATTTGAACAGAGTTTCAAGTGTGGGATTCCATTACTTTCCGCTCAAATGTCATTCCTTTTCGACGGCAATATTTTTCAATTATTGATGATTTTCATTAAATTCAGCTTGCTGCAGCAACTTCCTTGTATGAATAAGGGCTTCGATGAACAACTATTTAAAGAATGCACTGGTCATCGTCCTGATGAAGCATTTCGAACGTACACTGCGTATCAGCAATTTCCTGCAGAAAACCGTGTGTAACGCTTTACAATCCCCACAACCTGTGACAAAAGTTGATGTAAAAGTTGAAGAGTACCATTCTCCGTGCTACTTGTCAGATACCACTACGTTTAATACCCTCGTGCACAAGTTCATCAGGCCATATTTTCATTCAAAATCAACATGGTGATTAGCTGCAAAATTGTAGCGCTACGGTGAGGCGGTCGGTGAATTTTGGTTTTTGCGACTTCGCTTACCAGTAGCGCTACAATGCCGATGGCCCTGTAGAGGTGAAAATAAGCGCACCCCTCTGGACCAGGCGCGTTGATGTGAAATGCTACATATTTACTGCATTTGGTCGTACCGATTTATCGCTACTGAAGACTAAACAGTATACAGGACTAACTTTGTCATTTATGGGGTTTGAAATTTGTTCAAACACGACGATCGCGTTCCGAAACATTTCTGGGAACCGTCATACCAACTTCCGGTAATGGCGGCTCCCACAAACACCGACGCCCCACGCTCAATGTTTTCAGATCGCGATCGTCGTGTTTGAACAAATTTCAAACCCCATAAACGACAAGATTAGTGCAGTATACTGTTTAGTCTTCAGCAGCGATAAATCGGTACGACCAAATGCAGTAAATATGTAGCATTTCACATCAACGCGCCTGGTCCAGTGGGGTGCGCTTATTTTCACCTCTACATGGCCATCGGCATTGTAGCGCTACTGGTGAGCGAAGTCGCAAAACCACAAATCACCGACCGCTTCACCGTAGTGTTACAATTTTGCAGCTACATGGTGATAAGTTGTCATTGAAATGTAATTTCATTAAAAGTTCATTAAAAGTTGCCATGTGTACAATCTGCCAGATGTTTGATTTTCGTTTGTATGTAGATAAGTAAACCTTTACGCGTACATTGATATGGAAAGTAGTAAACCTTACGTCTGTATTCATATGATAATGAGTCTATTCATTAAACTGTAAGGTTTACTAATTTCCATATCAATTAATAGTAATGGTTTACTTATTTGCATAAGAACAATTGGTGTAGCGATAATAAACGTACGGTGAGAACAATGTGTCACATGACCATGAGTGGTATAACCAGGCGAAGTGGAATGAACAATAACGGCCAAGTCGTGCGCGTGTGCACAGTAACACTTACCAAACCTTCGCTGTATTCAAATTTCACCGGTGTCTCGATGAGTGGTCCAAGGGTTCTCTCCAGGTGTGGAGCATCTTTGAAATCCTGAACCGGCCAGGAACCATTGAAAATCATAATCTTTGGACTACGAACCTTTACGAAAAAAATATCAAAGATTTTTTTCTGTAGATTATGTAATAAAGTTCGCTTCAAATATTAATCTTTCGTCATCGAAAAGCGTCATGATGCTTTTTTACGAACGTGCGCTATTGAAAGGTATTATGCATATTTAGAGCGTAGGCAAAAACTATAACTTTGCTCTAACCTTCATCATGATGTGTCCATCGTCCAAAATGCTGAATTCGGGTTTGGCTTGGATCTTCAGGCCAGAGTAAAAACTGCTCGTGCGTGGGGCACCAGTGAGCACATAACCTTCATACTCATAACGGTACTTATTGCCAACCCGGTACACCAGATCTGGGACACAGGAAAAGTTGAAAACACACTGTGACATTTGATTTTCTGACTGCGGCTTTTTAGTGAGCGACTCCCGAGTGATTTGTGTGATAACTGCACCATTCACCGATTTAAGATAGCATGCACCTCAAAAGTAAAAGACCTGAACTTTTCCTGAAACTTTAATGAGGAAACTTTAACCATAATCTTTCAAAATCGTGAACAAAAATTAGGGATTACCATGCACAGTGTGGTACCAGATAAACAAATTACCCAATATTTTAAGATAAATTCAATTCAAAATGGCCGTCATCTCTGTGTTAACTCTATATGAATAAGTTAAAAAAAATAAGAAAATTTCAATTTTACCTTGTCCAAGAGCTTCAAAATGAACCCACACAAGTGGTAGATCAGAAAAGCTTTTGAAAAGTTTGAAATTCTGTCTCTGAGGAGCATTCTACCCGCCCAAACGCATCCTATATTGTAAGCTGTATTTTTTGCTCAAAATGAACAAAAATATCCTGTCTGATGAATTACCAAGAGAGTTCAAGGGTAGTTTGTCCTTTCTGCTCAGTCTGTGTGATTCAAGGCGTTTCTCGGGCAACATTTTGAAGTCTTGCCAGAAAAGTAATTTAGTACATTGTCTCTACTGATGAAGATGCATTCCCTGCTCCAGCCCAAACAACGTATTACAATTATCATAAATCAACCACTTTTCAACAGTGTGATTTCTTTGGTTTCAATCGTTCAGCCACGTTTGTCTGAAAATAAAACTGATTTACAATAAGACTTTGCTGGGTCATTTGATAAATACCTTTGCCATTGATCTGCGTTAAATTTCATCAAAATGACAATAAGTGAAGTAAGTGTTGAAACAATTCGCACTTTAAACCTCGCGAACAAACAAGAAATTCGACGGTTTTGGAGTGCGCCCGATTCACAACTCCTTTTAAATCTTCGGTATCATCTCAATATAAAACCATCGCAGGTTTCAATTTCATGTAAAATACAGGCTATGTACTTATAAAAACTATTTTTGCTCTTAAACATGCGCAGTCGTCTTCATAAACCCAATATGGAAACCAAAGTGTTTCAGCAGCATCACTGATAAACGTGGCTCAACGAAAAAGTTTTCTTTCTCTCCTTGAATTACTATATAGTACTTACATGGTCCGGAAAAAGCGCAATCTATCGATGACAACACCAACGTACAGGATAGAGGCGAAGAAAGACAACGGGGAAAGTCCAGTTATTTAAGAGGATTGTTATGAGGAATTGTTGATGTTAGTAACAAATATACTTTAATGAAGCAGAGAAACGTCCTAAATTGGTGGACGATGCAAAACATTAAAATGTAAATATTCAACTACTGGCAACTATCATCCATGCATATCATATCAAGTACTGTAACAATCCACAACGAACGCTGATGGTTAATCGTATACCGCACATTTCAACAGAAGTCTAAACATTGTACCAGGTGTATATACCTTCGTATTTGCGACTTAAAAACCAAAATGTTCTCGTTGATGTAATTACCGTGAGATAAACTATGCTACGGCGCGGACAGCACATCTTTTGTGAAGAAAAACGCAAAACCGACACCCGAAATAGAAACTTTCCACATCAAAGTCAGCAGACAAGGGACGTATTCAATCAATCAATAACACAGGGATCATACTCACACGTAATCGCCAAGAAGGAGAGGAACAGGAGAGTCCTTATGATAGGAGACATTTATGTACAGTTTGCCAAAAACTTTATCAGCATGCGACGACGAATTGGGCCATTTATAGGATTTTGGTGAACAATAATGTGTCAAGGGTCACCATGTTTTATCTTTGACCAACCAGTTCTGAGCAAACGCAATGAGTAAGATCAATCTTACTTATACAGTCCACGTCGGATATATAGCCACCACTTCTTGGTAGTTAAGGAAAACTATATTCATGACTTCGTTTTGCTATATTTAACCTGAAAAAATAAATGCCTCAGCAAATTATTATCAGTGCATATCTCTTTGAAATCTACCCGTGAATCTTTGTTGACCCGAGTATGAAAAATGACTTGTTATTAAAATGTGTAAAATTATACTAAGACTTTCCTCACCACCAAAGATGCGTATTGTGTAACTCAAACTAGCATTCAATATATGTCTAATCGTTGTACATTGGTTTGCTCACCAGAGCCGTGCATTTTAATTGCTCTCAGCTATTCCAGGGGGTTGTAGAACATGAGTTTGCGAAAGGAATGTCACAGACAAGATGTACAATTTCTAGTTAAGTGCGATCAGGTCGTATGTCCTTTACTCCACGTCTGTCATTTGAATCTCAACAAATCTATAAAAACTTTGGTTTTGCGGCTTGGTAGACATGCAAAACGTTGCAATGATTTACAACTTGAGCACGCAAAAATGGGAACTGATAACTCAAATTGAGATAACTTTCAAGGACACGCTAAAGCCGTTCAAATGGTTTTACTAGATTTATGCTAGTATCCTGTGTTGGGATAATGTTCCCTTGATTGAGAACAACATTTACGTTCGGAGAAGATGTTGATAGCAATGCCATCAGCATCGAACTAAATTACACCGTGGATCGCGTACACCTTTGAAGGTCTGGCACACGTTTCTCTGTGTAATCCAGACCATCTTTTTTTGTTTGTCTGCACATGAATGCTTGATTACCTTTCAAATTCAGATCCATTCACAGGGAGGCAAAATGACTTCTTCCGACTTTCAATCCCCGCACTTGCACCTTAATGTATACAATACTATAAAAAGAACATAAGGATACGAAATGCGCTTGGTATAATCTCTGTATATTACCCTTCAAAGACATACGTTGACACTAGTTCTTGACGAGTCAAGATGAAAATGGGATTTGTGGAATGAGTCGATAGGAGGGAATCCGTATTATGATAGAGGGAATAAATGTGGTGGCAGACGTTAGAGAAATATTTAGTAGTATTAACAAGAGAGAGTTTGCGATGAGAGAGACCAGTCAGCTCATTGTGATTTACTATGATTGTCTAATAAAGCTGAAAACTTTAAAATTCGACGTCAGGCACAATGATTTGCAATGTGTAAAGTCGGTCACATCAGCAACCTTTCTATATCACCCGATAATCTGTGACTCAAATCAGTAGAACAGCTGTCAACTAAATTGCACATTGTTAGTAAAGTATGCACTGTGGATGACATAAATGTTGTAATATATGGGTGAGTTAATCAAGTGACCTTCCAATGGTCCATTTTTACAACTGTTTGCTATGGAACAACACACCGCTGCTCTACCAAAAACCGTATCCGAACAGTATTCTATATGTGTTTACATGTTTAGTGTGAACAGTTTAAGATATTCGTCGGAACTTTATGTGAAAGAATACCTAGAATTTTCAAATCGGATAACATTCATATCTCCTCCTGTCTTATTTTATGCTATTGTATCGCTTTCTGGCTTTGGAATCTCTGTTTGTTGATACTTCATTTTGCTGTGTAATTTCTACCCCTTTGCGAGCCAATCGCACGTTGAGTACACTTGGACTTTGTTCGAAAGAGACAAAGCTCATGTTATCAACAGATAAGGTACCTACCTGACCTTATCACCTTCAGAACAAGTACGACTCAGTAATCAAGTTTATACCTAGTTTAAGGTTACAAATAGGGCTGGACAACTTGTTCTGCTTTCATAAGGTGCAGTTTGGGACAAAAGAAATCTTATCTATTACAAATTCGCCTAAAACTGGTGTTTGCAATTTATCGTCACGCTAAGGCCCCAATATTGCTGTTTGAAGCTTTAATCTTCTTCCCAATTTTCTTCCGCCACATTTAGTCGATCTAGAACACAAAAGCTGATCAACATAAACTTCTAAAAATTGCAGGGCTTTTAGGGTCAATGAGTATACATTTAAATTTCGATTTCACATAACCTGACAGCCATATTGGATTTTATGAAAATCTTCAAATGACTTTTCCTCGAACACTGCAGAGCAAATACTTTCCATCTCCGAAAATCTTCTGATTCAGAACTAGTGGACATGAGGCTCAACTTTATTAATATGAATAATGTTTGCAAAAGTCATTTGGATTGGTTTAGCGTTTTGCTGGACATATTAGTACCTGTATAAAAACTCTAATTACTTCGAAATTATGTTCAATAGTCTTCTACTCCAGAACAAAGGGACCATTTTAGCTCGAATTTAGCCTGTTACCTCTTAAATGTGATCACACGGAATTTTGTGAAAGGCAACACAGACGTCAAGATCACATCTGGGAATTGACCACAATCTGCAAGATAGAAGTCCAGTTGGCGCTAAAGCTAAACCCATTAGAGAAAACAGCTGTAGTTTTTCATGTGATGCCTCTTTATAAAGTAACTAGTGCAATGTCAGTATTCAGGTCCGAGTGCCATAGATGATTCGTGTGTAATTTTTCACGATTCTCACTTTTATTTCGCAGTTTTTGCTTGCAAACATTAAACTTGTTTCCAACTAGATTTGCGTGTAGCGTCAACTAACTTGTTTCCTGTTGACTCTTTTGACAGCAAACGTCTAGATAAGCTGGTGTTATCAGTTACAAAAGAGTTCTTGTGTTGACTTTTATTAGACCCCCTGACAATGGAAACTGATAGGTACGGGCAGCTTAAAGCCATTGCTCGCGATCCCTGGGATCGCCTTTGTTCTAGTCTGTAAGAGGATTATGGAGGTGTGATAGCCTTTTGTTTTCCATTGAAATTGTAATCTGGTGGGTAAATTTTCTGATGAGACAATCTGGTGCCAACGCATGCCTTTAAATGACGTTCAGGTCAATCGTTTGGTTATATTTTGATTTACGACAACAGTATCTTGGTCCTATTCTCAAGCTGTCCAGGATAACTCAAATGAAGAAAAACTTCACTACCTTTTTACTGGGCCTGTAAGATAACTTGCAAGGTTCGTTGAAAATGCGTTTTATAAGCAAAGGGACATTTCATCTTTACCTTTGAATTAAGGTACCTGTAATCGCACTACATGGTTAATTAATTGTATCTCACTCTTCCTATATCTGTACAAAGACATTGGTGACTTACAGTGGTTTGCGTTGAACCATTGAAAATACTGGAACAAGACATACTGTCTAAATCGAGAAGTTTCAACTACTGCCAGGCGTAATTATCATCTATGCAGGGCAAATCCAAAACCCAGGCCTATAGTTGAGCCTTGCCTAGCCTAGCAGAACCATCTAGGTTAGCGATCAAAAAGTCTGTACTAGATGTACGGATGTAATTTTTCTTTCGTAGTACGCCGTCATAGGGCAATTTAGAAGTCTACAATTTAAGCTTAAACAATATCGTGGCACGTGAACTGAGCAACACGTCCGAATACAAGCATATAATTGTAAAACAGGTTATTACTGATATTTTGAAAAGCAACAAAATATTACTGAAATGAAAATACAATTTATTGGTGATGCCGTTTTATTTCACACCATGTTAAACACTTCCGTATAGCACATAATGAACAATGACATTTCTACACGCATTAAATATTGATTCCTACGTGATCAGTGTCCGCTATGGTTTCGAGACCACCATATCGAATGGTATTACACGAAAACACTCCGTTCCTCCTTGGATTGACAAAATGTATTGAGATCGCTGCCTTCTGGGTTGTAAACACGTGCGTGTTCCGGAAATAGTGCCAACAGGAACATTAGATAGAAAGTGTGCGAACACGGAGAACTGAGCAGTAGACATTTACAACGTCCGATGGAGGCGCTATTTCTCGGCGACGCAGACATAAAGCAGTGTGAATGCTTAGTTCGAGCGACGTGAAAATGAAAACACAACGATGGCTGATAATGTCGATAGTCATAATGTTGCAGACTTTTCTGATATAAAGGTTATTGATACACACTGTAGCTCGCAACAGAACAGTGATGGCCATGGTAATGATGAACAGAAAAGTATAGTTTGTGATAACGAAACTGACATTGTTCAACGTGAACCGTCTTCTTTCTGATTTTGTTCCTGATTCTCAAGACATTGCAGACAAGACCAATGCATCGATGGACATGGATATGTCTGCAAGTGATTCTAAGAGCATTTCATTCTCACTGCTTTCTTCTTAACACATAGCAAGCCAGTCAATAAAAAACAGTTTGGAAGATTCATCGCAAAGAGAAACTAATGACAATGAATCTGTGCTGTCGGACATTTCAGATTCTTCGTTTTGCCATGATGTATCGACTCAATCGATTGCAGATGTCTTGGAAAATACAAAGCATTCAAAGAAATTTATTCAGGATTGTTTTGACTTTTATCCAATTTTGAAAGAGCTTGCGAAAATGTTGCTGGGATATCGCTCTTCACAGCCTGTGAACAGTGCAACGAGAGCTCGCATCTACAAACTGGCTCGAAAAATCAAAAACTATGTCAGAACTACCGGTAGGTCAACTGCTACTGAGTATTCACTTTAATTAACTTTCGTAATGTGGAAGCTTCTTCTCACAATTCTATCTATGGGCATGGCTCTGTGTAACGCCTTTCAAGTTTTCGATTTTCTCAAGCATACCAACCCGGCTTCCTGTTACCTTTTCACAAGAAACTCACAACATACCCAGTGATGAAAAAGTATGGCCTTTAATTAGGAGAGGACGTTGTATTTTGTCGCATGGTTCAACAAACAGTGCAGGTGTTGCTATGTTGTTTTCGCCCTCCTCTACAATTGATATCATTTGTACATCAGAACCAATTCCTGGACATTTACTGCACACGCTAGCAAAGGTTAATGGCAGCCTAGTCAACATTATTAATGTGTATGGACATACAACTTTCATTGATCGGTTATCATAGCATGTTTTACCAAGCTGAATGATCTGCTATCAAGTTTAGATATTGACAGTGTAGTTATACTTGGTGGAGACTTTAATTGTACTCTGAATGAAGAATTGAACTGAATCAATTGTAAGGAATCTGACATGTGTGCAGTTCGCTATTTTAATAATTTAATTCACAAGTACAGGCTTGTTGACAGTTGGCGTCACTATCATGGGGACAGTCGTAATTACACCTGGTACAAAAATGATAAAAAGGCTCGTCTTGACAGGATTTACATCAACAAGAAGATGAAGTCACCCATCAAGGGTGCTTCAATTCATCATTCTGCGTTCATGTTTTCTTATTATTCAATGGTACAGTTAAGAGTAACTCAGAAAGAAGTCAAACATCGCAACCTATATGGTGTCTCAATACAAGCATTTTAAGGCACGAAATGTATAAAGAAATATTATGCATTTTTGGTTAGACTGGAGACAGCGACAGAATCAATATTGTGATTTGCTGACATGGTGGGAGATTGGAAAAGGGAAAATCAAACTTTTAACTCAGCAGTATTGTGCTTCGAACCAGTTCAACCTGAAATGGGATAAATAACGATTAGAAAAGGATATTCAAGAACTTGAGAAAAGTTGACATGAAGATGAAAGTCTCTTTGATGAATAGCAACAAAAGAAAAGTTCCCTAGCTCAATTGGTAGACCTGGAAAGCAGAGGTGCAGCTGTACGATCTCGTCACCAATTACTTACCCACAGTGATGTTTAGAACAGTTTCTTCTTTTCCCTTGAACGACAGAGGAGAAGGTCAAAGCCCATTATTCCTATGAAACGTGCTGACGGCTCAATAACGGAAAATCCTGATGAAATTCGTGATATTTTTTACAATTCCTACAAGGATCTTTATTCTGCTGAAAATTTTGACGTTGATGCCTAATCTGCAATTCTCGACAATTTGGTGTAATTAAATGAGAAAGATAGTGATTATCTTGATGGTAAAAGTAAAATTACTCGTAATGAAATGTCCTTTTCTGTTAAACAACTTTCAACTGACCGTACTCCAGGGATGGATGGTTTGCCTAATGATTTTTACAAAACATTCTGGCCTGTTATTGGTTAAGACCTTCATAAAGTGTTCATTGAGTGTTTCTGTAATGACCAGCTTCCTGTTTCTTGTTGGAGACAACACTTTAGTCAAGAACTGGAGACCCATTAGCTTGTTATGTAGTGATTATAAAATTGTCACGAAAGCTCTCTCAAATTGTTTACGCAATGTTCTTTCCAAAATAATTCATGTTGATCAGACCTGCTCTAGTCCAAAGCGCCACATATTTGATAACGTGCATTTATTAAAGGACAGTATTTTCTTTGCCAATGACACGAAATCACCTTTGGGTATCGTTGCTCAAGACCAGGAAAAGGCTTTTGACCGTGTCAGTCATGATTACTGTTTTAAAGCTCTGAGCTCTTTTGGTTTCGGCCCCCGTTTTATTAATTACACTAAAGCACTCTGTACAGATATCCAGTCAGTGTTAAAAATAAGTAGTTCCATTACTGCTCCAATTTCCATTATTCGTGGGATTCGTCAAGGTTACTCACTTTCTCTGGTCAACTTTATGTGATTGCCCTAGAACCACTTTTAGATAAAATTAGGAATAACATTAACATAAGGGGATTGATAATACCAGAAGTTCCTAGTTCTAATACCTGCCTTTCTGCGTATGCCGATGATGTTGAAGTTTTCATTACCAGAAATGAAGATTTGGTAACTTAAAGTCCACTCTTGAGTTATATGAAAATGCGTCTAATGCAAAAGTTAACCTTAAGAAATATGAAGGTCTCTGGTCTGGTTGTTGGCGAAATCGTATTGACATGCCGTTAAATATCAAATGGAACTCAACAGGGTTAAAACTGCTGGGTGTGTATGTTGGTAATTCAAATAATTATTGTCAGAAAAATTGGTCTGAATCAGTGAACATCACCGAAAACAAGGTGAAGTATTGGTCGTCATTTGCTCCTGGCATGTCTTACAGACGTCTTGCTTTGGTTATTAATCACCTGTTAGCATCAAAATTTCTTCATAGATTGCCTTGTACAACTCCCGATGATCAAACAATTTCTTACCTTCAAACCCTTTTTCTGATATTTTTCTAGCAAGGACGTCGTTGGATTCCTTCGGAAACACTGTACTTACCTCTCATTCAAGGTGGCCAAGGCCTTATTCATCTTAAAGCTCGTTGTATTTCTTTACGTCTTAGTTATATTCAAAAGTATTTGTATCAGGATGTTCATCATCAGTCGTATTATTTCACAGATTTGTATTTTAGAAGAGTTGGTGGTCTCAATTATGACAAACAGTTACTTCTCACGACTGGCATTGATTTTTGTGATGCTGTTATTCCTGCATCGTTGGAATTCTGTGGAGAAAATTCTTAAAGGAATCCCACTGAGTGTTCCTGACATTCTAAAAGAGCCTCTTTTTCAAAATCCACTCATTATGCATCCCATTTATAAGTCTCCTTTTACTGTACCAGCCTTTGTCAATGTTAAAGTTACAACTATAGGTGATCTTTTCAATACTGTGGGAAGTCGTCGGTTAACTTCTTCAGATTTGTGTGATAGAGTTGCAATTCATACACAGTGTAGTATTTCTTTTTCTTTACAATATATTTGCAAGGCTATTCCTTTTCGTTTAAAATCCGACATTGAAAATCATTTTTGAAACAAGAATCCAAACAATGCGCCCGATACTGTGTATTCTTTTCAGCTGCAACAGAGCACATTAAAATTTTGTGTAAAATAGAGAAAGGTGCAATTTACAAGTTCTTGATAATGGTTCATCATCATGTATATTTACCAGACAGACTATCTGGAGGGACATTTTGAGCATTCCTCATTCCATCAAACCAAACTTTCCTTCATGTTATTGTGATCCTATCATAAAGAAAGAAGGGGATTTACAGTGGCGCATTATACACGGAGCCTATCAAACTAGTTCTTTTCTGTTCCGTGCAGGTTTTCGTTCAGATGCCAACTGTTCTCTCTGCGATTCACCATACATAATTTCCTTGAGTGTCCAAACATTCAACCGCTTCTAGATGTTATTTCCACCATAACGACTCGTTTAGTTTTACCTGGGCAAACTATAAACATTGCACGGTCTTTCATTAATCCTCCTGTTACAAACTCTGTATTTATTCATAGACGTGCAATGTCTCTGATTGTTTACATTTCTACAGTGACTAAGTTGTCTATTCATTTAGCAAGAGGAAATGTGTTTAGGTACCAAGGTTGTGTTGATCCTTTGGACATTTTTAAAACCAAGATTTTCTGCAGATTGAGACTTGAATTTGAGTATCATCGTATACATGAAAATTTACATTCTTTTAATATTATTTTGGCTTTTGATGATATTCTTTGTGACACTCATGATGGTCAACTCAATTTTCACATTTAAAAAACTTCCCTGTTTTTGTCTATCGGTAGGTTTTGTCACCTTTTTGAATTATTAAGTGATGGGTTTAAGATATGTCTTTCTTGTTGATATTTAATTTTATCATTTATGACGTTTTCTGTACAATGCCGCCCGTCACTTTGAATTGATTTCCTTTTATTTGTATCTTATATTTCCTTTGGTTCCTGGCAATGTAAAAATTTCATTTTACAGTTTTAGTATGTAGGGACCTGTGTGAAATAAAGATAGATGAAAAACTATTACTACTACTACTACTACCACCACTACTATCTTCAAACTGACAGTCAAAACCTCGTCTGAAGATAAAGCTACCAAAGCATTCAATGGATTCCCTTTTGTGTGTTCTTTTGGCTTGGACACGAAAGTTATAGCTTCAAACGTGGTGATGAACGACAAAATATCAAATTTAAATCACGAATATGTGAAAATCTGAACCCAAGCTATTAAACGTACACAAATAAAACAGTTGTGACTACTCATGCCATGAATGCCTTTTTAATCAAACTCCAAAATGGATAAAGTAAAACAGTAATGTCTAATACAAATTAAATGGTGTTGAAGGTTTTGAAAAAATTAAAGAATTTTCGATTTATTACTGCAATAAATGTGACTTTGGTGACTTGGGTGGTTTAAATGACGAAAACCGTAAGAACACCACACCTATCACATTAATCAAGCTACGTCGGTGGCAAAGGTCACACAGCTTTGGTGACGTCACTAGTAGTATGGCCTTGGCAGATTGGGACAGCGATCGCAGTCACATGCAACGTCAGCCTCCACCATTCTGTAGATGTCAATACTCTTGCTTGCCAGGTTCAGATGTTCGGTTTGGCCGGACATGATCATTTGCTCAGTGTCACTGACGCTTGAGTACTCTGTTGAGAAAACAGAACACCATGGTTTCTTAATCGAAACATTTAATTTCACTCACATCATGATTTATGTTGTAACTGAATGACAGCATAGATTTAAAGCATACATTTCAATCATCGGTAGTTCGCCATTCCATCGTTCCTTGATAACTTTACATCCTGGTATTTTGTGTGATCTTTACCATTCAAACTTCAACACTTTGACGCAAATAGTCATATATTTGCTCAAAGAAATTACATTTGCGATTCGACACAGAATGCGGTGAGTTGATTGGCTGAAGCAAAGCGTTCGATCAAAGTATGGTTTCGTACCATATAGGACAGGAAATATTGTGATTTGCAGTCATGTTTTCCGAAAGACCAGGAAACTTGATAGTAAATGATATTCTTATCTGTATGAACAGTGTTTTATTGCATTTCTTTCTCGTAAGATTAAAAAAAATGTTTCTCCGTGTACACTGCGTACACTGAAACTTTCAAGAAAAAACCTCCCTGTTGATGCCTTCCCAGAAGGCTGCCGAAAAAGTCCCACTGCAGTTTATGTGTGCGAAATGAGAACCAAGACTTTGTAGCGCTTACCAGCAGGCACACAGTGGAATCCAACCGTCACTGTGTTGGTCTCTCTTGGTTCGCATCCCCTCAGGCAGTGACTCACTGGTACGGTGCTGAAACATTTCTGATATTCATCGTTTACGTATTCGCTGATAATTTTGTATTTAGGTGCCAACTTACAAGCTTTGACTACAGAATGATAAGAAAACGAGATTTTGCATTAAAACAAGTCAAGGCAACAAAATCAGTCAATTCATACGAGAATGTGAGGAAAGTGTCAATAGTAACAACTCTAGTAAAGCAATGTCCAAACAAAGTGTTTGGAAAACAATGTTTTCCTTAATTATACTCGAACAATGTAGAGGCGAACCGTTCGTAGCTCGCTGATCTTGAGAGAAGTTCATCTTGACACATTACATGCAAATATTCCACACACTGCACCAGACTACCGCTACCACTCACCATCAGAACAACTTTCTCCTTTGATAATCCAAGAGTGGGCAAAAACGGTGGGATCAGAGACGACTGAATGGTCAGGTAAAACGAATTCATCAATTTGTTCATCATCATCGTTGCCACAAAGACCAACTGTTCTGGCGTGGTAGATTGGTTGGACACTGATGAAAATGTTCTCACCTGAAACAAAAAACAAACATTTTCTCTAATTACATGTAAACAGACAGACACACAGACACAGTCAAAGACAAAGACACAAACAGATACAGGTATGTATATGTACACAGACAGACGAACAGACATTATATACATATATATATATATATATATATATATATATATATATATATATATATATGTATATAATGTCTGTTCGTCTGTATATATATATATATATGTTATATATATATATATATATATATATATATATATATATATATATATATATATATATGTTATATATTATATATGTTGATTCAATTTAGACTGGACTGTCCCTGAAGTTAACAATTATAAGGTGATTCAGATCACACCTGAAGAATTACAATGAGCTGCATCCTCATTGCATCAATCAGGGCCTACCGTTAAGGGGTCCTCGAATGACATACAAATGAAAACGTTCCCGATATTGTATTGTACTACAGCATATTCTGGTTCCAGTATTTTCCAGTCTGGCTGTTTTTGACATTTCTGACAACTAATGACGGAGGTTTCGTAGGCTATCCTAGAATATGTAAGTGTTTTGGCTTGGATGTATCTAATATTGCAGGATGAGGGACAAATATATGAAACAATACCTACCAGTATAGACGATGTGCAGGCCGATATAGGCCTCAAATGTGATGTTTTGTGGATATTTATAGATCGAGAACTCGCGTTCACTCTCATATTTCTGATTTTCATGTACGTTGACCTTCCTATCGTTCACCTCGACGGTCATATCAGGCAGCAGTTTCACGTTTCTGGGGAGCAATAATGTGAGCAGGCGATTGTATTTTTAAACGATTTACGTTCTTTTGTACAGTCAGGCATATGCGCCGTTTTGTTATAGCTGTAGCAAATATGAAACTACAAAGCTTGGTCTGACTGGTAGAAAGTGAAGCCATACCTCGTTGTAATGTTTGGGCTTCTGATCTTTTTCCATTTTTGCGAGACCTCGTTATAGTTTTGCATTTGTTGTCCTATTTGCTTTAGTTGGATGCCAATTTGGGCTGCCAATTGATGAGTGATAGAAAGCTTTTCCGCCATACCTACCGGCTGTGGCTCTGACTTTCGATACGTACTTGGAACCATCACAGTCATCCGAAATCTCGTAAATTGCACTATTGCACTATTGATTAGTGTTTTTAATGGAACTTATGTTTATTGTTTTATATCGCTTTCACAAAATCCGCAACGATCATTATGCTTAATTTCAGTTTCTACAAAGTTGCGCGCTAAGCACACCAAGAAAGTTAGCCTTGCCAGTGTGAGTACGTCCAAAACAACTTGTAAGCTGGTGTATATACATGACAATAGACTTACTTGTTTCCGACGTGGATTTTGATGATTTTCCTTGTTGGGTCTTTTTCGTATCTGCTCATAAGAACCATGAATTTCCCGCGCTCGGCGCCATCTTTTGTCAAAACGTGGTAGCAGTCACCAGGTGGTTGATAATGGTACGCGACGTTGTCATACGTCACATATTGGTTGTTTAGTACCTTGCAAGTCGCTATGTGAGCAAAGAAAAACAAAAATAAAATTTTGTTAGTTTAGCAAGGCTATTTTTGTCACGAAGATATGATCGCTGGAAGTATGTGAAAATGTGTACAAATTGTTGCTTGGAGAAGATAAAATACTATTTCGAGTACTAGATTTTGCATATCTTGGGCGTTTATATCGACGTTACAGCAAGGGAAAAACTATTCCACATTGAAGTGATCAATGAGAGTGCACGTTCTGTTTGCGACAACGTGCCGCCCAGAAAATGTATAGATCTGTTCTATTATACAAAACCATAACACATGTAGTTACGTGCTAACGTGAAATCTTATTGGTGTTGAGTATTTCAGTCTCACCGTATTGACTTTGGATAACATTCTTCATGGTGTCAACAACGTTTCTCATGATGTGAGTTTGAGGGCCAGGGACTTCCGTGATTGGAACTGGCAAACGCATTCTTCGTCTAATCATCGTCACTCCTGGTAACTTGACTTGAACGTCAAGAATATCTGGGCTTCTCAAGATTAAGTTAGTTTCGAGTGTCCTTGCAGCATTACTCTCCATAGATACCTCGGCAATGTCATACAGATACACGTAGGTCTCAAGGTACATTTTGATCCTGTGAAAATGACGAAAATACACTAATTTATTGAGTCATCGACGAAAAGTCAGGAGTAGAATGTTTGTTGTCCCCCAAAATTTGTAATTAAAGGATCAGTAAACTTTAATTTTTGATGATTTTTCACTGCTTTTGATTTGAACGTCAATCACAAGAGCCACAGCTACCGTCCTTTGAAGGTAACGACATATTAAATAGACACTTTCAGATTTTTATTCTTTTCTCATTCTTATAGAAGTCCCAAACCCAATAAAGTAGATATTTTCTGCAAGCAATGATATTGGAGATCTGACCGTGCACAGTACACAGTCATTATTTGCATAATAGTCACGTGACAAGCCTTTGCTAAACCTTCCAAACATCGCTTTTTTTCCTCCCTATAGCGAACATGCTGCAAGATTTCCGGTTGAAATTTATGCATTGGCAAGCGGTAGCAATACCCTTTAAACCCCTGTCTGCGATTTATTCTTCGAGTCTCCAGTCAAATTATATGGTACGACAATTACAATTCCTTGAAAAGCACCTTAGTCTAACACCTTAAACAGTGCATAAAACAGGCATATGAAAGAAGTCCCAAACACGGATTTGAAGGGTATTGCCAAAGCTTGTCAATACACAAATTTAAACCGGGTATCTTGCACCATGTTCACTAAAGGGAGGAAAATTCAATTTTTGGAAGGTTCAGCAAAACGCTTGTCACGAGACTATTATGCAAATAATGACTATATACTGTGCACGGTCAGATTTCCCAATCTCAGTAGTTTCAGAAAGTATATACTTTATTTTAGTTTGGGATTTCAATAACTGAGAAAAAAATAAAAACTCTGAAAGTGCTATTTGGTATGCCGCCAATCTTGGCTAACGAAATTTTCAACGTTAAAGAGACAAAGTCGCTCATTTTTCATGAATTTTGTTTGATACGAGATACTTCTAATATTGTTTGACATGTTGAAAGATACTGAATGAATGGGTGACCATGCATATATTCAAACCCAGTTTTAGACACGATACATGAAACCATCGCGAAAATGAATTAATGGTCATGACCATTACTTCATTTTTGCGCTTGTTTCATTAAATGTGTCTAAAACTGGGTCGAATATATGCATGGTCACCCATTCATTCAATGTCTTTAAACATGTCAAACAGTATAAGTAGTATCTTGTATTAAACAAAATTCGTTAAAAATAGGCGACTTTGTCCCTTTAAAATGTCAAGATGCGCATAGAGTTGACGTGATGCTTACATTTCAAGGGCTGGCACCAGTCTCTCTGGGATAGAGTTGATAGTTGATTTAATGTTGAGTTTGATCTGAGGTGTTTTCTCGACCAGATACGTGTTCTTCATGGTGTATTCTTCGTAGTTACGTCCCATGGCAACCAGCAGCTCGGCCTGCCTGTAGACATCCTGGGAAGTGTACGTAAGACGCATCTTCTGTCTCTCTGCAAAGTTAAATGAGTAACTGTGTCACTGTTTTTACGTACCTTACGGTAGAATACGCCTCGTCGACAAATATTTTGACTGTCATTTTTTTACAGTCCTTTTCTGATTTACCACTCATAGTGGCTCGTTTTAAAGCTCTTGGAGTGAACAATATTTTGACTGTCATAATTTTTCGACAATCGAAAATTTCATTAATCCCATAGAGTTAACACAGGATGGCGGTCATTTTATATTTCATATATCGGCAAATGTTAGGTAATATGTTTCTATAGCGCCCCTTGAATTTTTTCCTTGATTTGTAAGGGAATGATTGAAAGTTTCATCAAGCCGAAGTTTAAGTCTTTCACTTTTGAGGCAAATAACTCTACCTTAATACGAATTACGCATATGTTCTTGCTCTCATCCTAGCTTTTGATGAGTGAGGTAAAATGTGATGCAATCTTGTTTGCGATGGACTCATTTTGAGGCTTGTTGGAGTAAGTGACATTTTAAACATCTGGTTTCTTTTGTGAAAATCGTCCGTTTTAGTTTCTTAGGGTAAATTTGAGCAAAGGTTTAAAACTTTCAGTTTTGTGGCGTGTACTAACTTAAAGAAGATATCAATTACGGTAAGCTTATCTCTAACACCTTGCCTCTCTTTCAAAGTGACTTTTACATCGGGCAATTACCTATACGCTTTTTCGTATTGTAAAGCTAAATAAAGGACATGAAAGGTCGAAAACTATATCATACAATTCTTTGCATGATATGAATCAATGGCCGGAGAAATTTTGAACTTGAAACCTGGATAATATTACTTTTCGCATGATATTACGTTTATAAATATTGTGTGTGGTAGCAATAACTTGAGAACCCTTAGCACGTATTGTTTTCTACGCCATGTTGCCGTTCATTTCGTTATGTCCACAGCAACCAGCGACAGCTTCGATTTCAGTTTATCGATATTGCATTTGCAACGAAAATAGCCAGTATCTCAACTTGCCTCACTGTGCAATATATTTCTATGGCGGGTATCTCGTTTGAGTACTTCTTCTTGTGCTCGGCACCAAAGAAGGGAGCCCACATGACACATACTTGTCTTCAGTGAAAATGTAACTAAATGCTTCAAAAGCGCTGTTAACATGATGACGACATAAACATACCTTCCTGCTTTACGTCAGCTGAAAGTTCAATGACCTTCTTTCCAGCTTGGTCGTTGTAAGTGAGGGTGACCTCGACGTCAGATTGGCGCTGACCACCGATGGTTTGAATTTCTAAAATTGAATCCAGTTTTCCACGTTTGATAGATTCCCATGAGAATGGTTCTCTGTTGGTCAGAGAGATCTTTACTTTCTGTGGAGGAACCGCCTCTGTTGGAAAATTGGACAAAATCAAATTAGTTGATTAGACTATGAATTTTAATTCATTCGGTTGTACACATCAACTTGAATGAATTTAAACATTTAATTTCATCCTTTTTTATTCCTTTATTATTCCATGTACTAAGACTCGTCGGGCGTTTGGAATATATTGATAGCTGATGGATTTTAAACTTTACTAGTTCGACATGAAATACTTGGTATGCTTTAGTTTGTTTTCCTCTTCAATTTTGACAGCATTTCAAGTATTTAGGTATCCTTCACAGTTAATTATTTATTTACTCACTTTTATCAGTGTCTAAAGCTCACTCAGCATAGTTCGACTGATTCTTTGGCAAGGAATACGTTTGTGAGTAACTTTTTAAGCTGAAAGTCGACTACGAAATTACCTGGGATCCAGGAAGCCGCAATCCTGATTGGTCCATTCAGTGGTAAGTACGGAGAGTTCGCAAAGCCAGCCCGTGGCACATATTCCATGTTACAGCAGATTTCAGCACCAACAATTTCCTCCAGGAAAGGCACACACATTTGTGTCTTCTGCAAGAGACGAAAGTAGGTAAACCATTTAGAAAGGGAAGCGGTTTGTCTAAAATAATTCATGCATACACATTTAAGAACAGAACTTCATACAGACCAAAATTTAATGACTTCGTGTTGATTGTCGAAAGTGATGGTGCCTTCACATATAGAAGATCTTTCAGTTCCAAGCATTGCCTGTCACTCACTGAATCACAATCAATTACGATGACCTAACTTTCAGGATGACAGGCCAAATCAAGCTCTGATTCTCAATAATATTTTATTCAATGAATGCAAACTATTGAAAAAAACTTACGCCTTCTTTTTGTCACATGGTTTGCCGGCGGCTGATTGGTTTAAAAATATTATTTGAATCAACGCACACCAATTTGTTTTCTTTAAACATGTAGAAGAATCATCAGCCCAAAACATTACGAGCTTACCTTGACGAAAGGACTGTCTGTCATTGGAGTTCTCGGAGGAGAAATGATTGTAGTGTTTCCGTTCAACTCACGAGGAGATTTGGAGAAAGTGAAGAGATCAGCGCTATAATCAGATAAAGTAGACTGTTAAGTATTGGAGCAACAATCTTTGTTTCACATCTGATTCATAATGCATTCAACTACGGGTGCCTCTCTCCTTTGTACCCTCCTCGAAGTAGGGTGCATTGACGAGTTTGGATCCGACACCTTAAACTCTCGTTGATAGTTACTTTGCATTCTCCCAGATAAGAATGTCTCCGAAAAGTACCAAAGACTTGTGAAAGACCGCTCCAACAGTGGTTCTTATGGAAATTTTAAAAAGTCATATTCGTATAAGAAGGCTTTCATGCACGTCATGAAGACTAAGAAAATGTCTATGAAGACTAAGAAAATGTCTAGACTTAATAATGATTCTCTCTCTTTCTCTCTCTCTCTCTCTCTCTCCTCTCTCTCTCTCTCTCTCTGCACAAAAACGTATATAGAATATTTTGAAAAGGGGCTAGTTCGTATAGATAACTGTCTAGCCCACGGTTTACAGGTATCTCATTTTAATGTCAAAACACTAGGATGGAAATAAATAAAAACAGTGCCTACCTCAAAATGAATGCCTCGAAAGGTTTGGACACGGGCTTGGCTGTCAAATAGTATTGACGTTGTGTTAAATCAACGCCAACTTCACCGGCTATCGGGAGTATACTACGTTGTTTGACGGCAATTCCAACACCAGTCTGGATTAAAATGGCGTCAACACCCATAGCAACGTGCACCATCATTGCATTGCTGTTTGGAAAAAAGAAAGAGACCCAAGACGTTGCTATGTCTGTGGAACATCTTGTAAGCCTCTGTATTTTGACTTTGAACCATTTTTGTTTAAAAAGAAATAAACTGCGTTTATAAAAGAGCGATGTGAGTTATTCTCGTATAGATTGTGATGAACAGTGAGGCAGAGGTTTCAATAACTTTTACACAAATAAAATTTGTCATTAACTGCTCGTAAAAAGATGCTTTATTAGACAAATATTTATGTCCTTAATATATTTCTAATAAAAAGATACTTTATTAGACAAATATTTATGTCCTTAATATATTTCTAATACAGACCATTGTAACTAGACCTAAACAACGCTTTTAACTATGTTCGCAGCCGAACATGGTGTAAAAAATTGGTCAAAGTCACTTAAGCAACATGACTTAGGATTTACGAAATGGTAGAAGTCGTTTGTTTGCCTACTTTAAGATCACTTTGGCCTCTGCCTTAACTCCACGCAGTGGCTCAGAGGAATAGGCACGCATTCTTCTCATCCTTCTTTCCTTTGATTCGGATTCAGATCTGTAAGACTTCCCGCTTTGCTCTTCACTACTGCGATATCTTCGGTCGGTCTCGTATTGTACCTCCTTACTGTGCCTGAATTTTTCAACTTCCCTCGACCACCAACTCTCTTCGCTGCTCTCGGCTTCTGTCTTGGAACCAGATTCCTTGCTTTCTGGAGATTTGTTGTAGTTGTATGCACCTGACGTCTGGCCAGCTCTGACGTGTCCCTCTCCACTCGTTTCAAACGACTCATCAGGGTTGCGAATAAGCCTTACGTTTGCTGACAGGAGGGAATACAATGCGTGGCTTTTAAAGGACCAGTTACGGTAACTTTTGATGATTTTGTTTGCTGTAATGTTATCTACAGTTTCATGTTGTACTCCCAAAAATATTGAGATGCATGTTATTCAGCTTGTCCACGCATTTGTACACGTACAAACTACATTTTTATTTTTGACCAGTGAAATCAAGAATTGAAATGTAAACAAAAACAGTGCATTTTACACGTCGTAAAGACGCTGTGTTGAAAGGCTAAATGATAAGGTGTTTTGACATGATTTGGGGAGTGGAACAAGAACTTGCAATTGACATACAAACAGAAATTGTGAAAAACTAATTCAACGTTGCAGCCTCTGGCCCTAGACAAGCTACTGGACAAAAGAGATTCCTTATCAAAATGGCAATGATTACAAACAAGTCAAACCATTAATTTATTTTATGGTAAGGAACTAATCATCAGAGCGCCTGCGAAAATCATTTTATGAAACTATTGAGCGACTATCGATCTAAATGTATTATACGTTCAAAATACAAAATCTAAATTTCTTTTTTGCGGCAAAGCAATAAAACTATATTCTCAGGTTGTCTAGAACATCTTTATAGTTTTCGCAAAGTAGCCAAAACCTTTGGGTAACCATGCAAATCTTCAGAGAAAATAGGCTTATGCCGAGTGATATATAAAATGCTTTGAAAAAATTTGCTCATCGTGTTAAGGCGGCGAAGAGGGTAAGTATACATATGAAAAGTCATCTTACTGTCTATCTTCAGAGTACCGACCCAAGATGACGTAATGTTAAGATTCACTGGGAGACCAATGATAGTTGGTATGGCAGTAACACTCTCGAACATAGGCATGACCTTCAACCACTTGTAACTCAGCCCTTCGCTTAGTTTCCTTTCAATCGTCTCCAAATCGAGACCAAACGAGCCGCTCTTCAGTGAAAGGATTTCAAAAGACAAAATATACATTTGAGAGACGATACATCGTTTACCTTTTCTTGAATTCACCTTGGGGAAAGATATTCGGACTCTATAATTATAGTTTTTTTAAATTCTTTTGTAATCTACCGCTAATTGCGGCTTCATCTTGAATTTCTTGGGGTGTGTAAAGATTTTCATCGTATGACGCAGTGAAAATATAAAAGAATTTCCCATAGAGTTGAAAGAGGAATAGCGGCCCATGTGAATTTCAAATGTTAGGTAATTTATTTCTCTAGTACCAAAAACCGATTTTCATTCTTGATTTTTAAGAGAATGGTTGAAAATGACATTTGAAAAACGTTTGAGCAAAAGTTTAAGTCTTCACCTTCGAGGCTCGCACTATACCTTAATACAGCTGCAGTCACACTGTGAACATTGCTGTGAATCGTTTAGGAGATTTACTGACCTTCACAATGTCTGTCACCATTGTTTTGTTAACATCGAAGACATACAATTCGGTGTCGAAAATTCTGATGTAGATGGTACCGAGGTAGTCGGAATCTTCCTCCTCGATTGGTTTGTACTTGTAAAGCTACAATGAAAATGTGAATGGTTCCTTTAAACATAAAAGCTGTCAAGTTGTCAAAAGTTGAAATCCACCCATTCATTCATTATTTCCTCACGTTAAACCTCCTGAAAATCAGTCCCTATAGATATAAACCACCCGACAAAGAGTCCCAATAGATCGATGTTCTAGCTAGATTCCCAAGCCAATAACGTCTTCCATTTTGAAAGAACTGTTGTAACCAGGTTCCCGGGCCGGGCTCCAAAGGAAACCTCCTTTACCAGTTATCGAGGTTATCAATACCGCTTCAGGAACAGGCTAAGTTAATCAGTTGGAAGGACCAAACACTATAGGGAAAAAGTGCGTGACTAAAGCGAGAAATTGACGCTTTCTCGCAATCGGTGAGAATCTGTTCTTATTCTCACCACTGACGGTGAGAAAATTTTAATCTCCACTGGAGATTGGTGAGATTCTCGCCAATGAACGGCGAGTCTTGATGATTCTCGCCAATGAATTTCAATTCTCGCTGTACTTAGTGAGAATTTCCATTCTCACCGGTGAGAATTTGTTCTCACACTTGATTCTCGCCAAGGAGTGCATTTCTCACCAATATTGGAGATTAAAATTTTCTCACCGACAGTGGTGAGAATAAGAACAGATTCTCACTGATTGCGAGAAAGCGTCAGTTTCTTGCTCTAGTCACGCACTTTTTCCCTATAGTGAAAGGGATGTGTTTGTAAATTCAGGGTGTGATGATAAAAATCTATGTTACGCTTCACCTTGCGCTCATAGGATTCAGTGTAGCTAGGTTCTTCCTCGCGCCTTTGAGTGCGTCTCTTCTGAATCAAATCGCTGAGGGTCGTGTATCTTCGCAACATACTCTGCGGTTCGGTGATATGTTCGATCAGTTTCTGCAGGCCCTCACCACGAATACCGATCTAAAGAGGGAGGAGATAACACAAAAAAACGGAATGTTTTAGAGAAGCGACCTACATATTCACATGTGTGTCCTAAAATATGCACCGATAAACCTACCCAGTTTGATGTTGATGTGAGAGTACAGACATGAGTGGGCATCACTCAAATTTCTAACATAGCCATGAGGAAGCTTCCTCAATGCTGTGTGCGCTCTTCTCATACTACTACTCTTTGTTGTGACGTCAAACTTTTATATTGAGATTTTTCGACGAACACGAGTAGAGAGAAACGGTAGTAGAGAGGGCAATGGAAAAGTAATCAAAATGAGAGAATGTACAGACACATGGAAGAAAGAGTACAAACTGCCAATACAACGTTTGCGGTTTTTTGAGAACGAGGACTGGTGAGGTCTTCATTATAAAAGTTATGCAGTTTACATGATATTGTTTAGTGGGTAAATTCGATAAAATTCCGGGAGTAGGAGGAGAGTAAACGGTGAACAGTTCGTGCCCGGATGCCCACCTCTCTCTCTCTCTCTCTCTCTCTCTCTCTCTCTCTCTCTCTTCTCTCTCTCTCTCTCTCTCTCTCTCTCTCTCTCTCTCTCTCTCTCTCTCTCTCTCTCTCTCGTCCTCCCACTTTCGATTTTGTTACGACTTCATTAGAAGTCATCAAGAACGGCGGATTGTAATACGTGCGTTTTGTTCTTTGTATGCTTTACATCAAACGCTAAAAAGTAGACTTGCCCCAATACCTGTGTGAGCTTACTTACAACAGGGAAGATTCAATGACCAAAATTTGGGAAAGCGATACTTTCACGAAAATTCAGCTTTCTCTAAATGTTTTACACAATAAAATAGTCACTTACGTCAATCATGTCGAATGAATATCCATGGATGTTCAAGTTAATTTTGCTGTTGACTTGTTTCGGAACAAAACTGTCTGTGTTTTTGATCATGTCAAAATGCATATAACCACCCATTCTTAAGTTGTCTGAAAACATAAATTTTAAAAATTTTGTTAACATGTAATAACTTTTTGGGAGATGTAGACAATAGGTAGCTTTTATCAGTACTTCACACATTCGCTAAAAATCTTAACATTTGCATTTCTTGCAGCATCTCTTTCCTTGAAAAAGTTGAAGATCATAAACTACTTTCTGAAGAACATCGAAACAGCGGAATACTGGACCACTTTCTCCTTATGGGACAAGTCAGTGCTTGTTTGAGGTTGCCTTACTTTGTGAATATATACAAATATACCCCCTAGGATACTGTTGAAATGTGCTACAGCTCAGCGTTGATCCATTATACTTAATTATATTACCATGCCCTGTCCGTCGCATTTTGATTGGTCGAGCTGAACTACGTGACTGACCACAAATACACAGTAATGGTTTGGTTACATGCCCGTGAATACGAATAATAAGACTAACAACAAAGTATCGTAACTTTACAGCTCAAACATAAATCATAATCAATCACAAAATAAAATGGAGCACTTGTAGGTCAAGTTGAGATACTTTTTTCTGAAAACATCTCCGGATTTGCCAATTTTTTACAGCGCGTGACAGTGCGTTGCGTATAGCTCAGTTTCTGGGGCCCAGTTGTCGTTCGCTCCTGAAATTTTCGGAAATATTGACGATTTTCTTGGGTTCACTGATAATATAATGGAAATAACAGACTCCGCTCTGACCATTAACGTTTATTTGTGGGCGCGGGCTCGAGGAAAGCCAAATTAACGGGCTCGTTAATGGTCAGCGCGTCGCCCCTTATTTCTATAATATTATATAGCGCTAAGCCCTTTGAGTCGCGCTCCTGAGAGGTAAGATTAGAAATTTTGTTTCCGTCTGACGATGCACAATCGACGCTTACATGGTCAATAATAGTATCGGTTCACGATAAGTGATAAGAAAGAATAAAATATAATTAATTGTTGTTTGCTGTAAAAATTAGAAGAACCATTACGCATTGCGTAAACAATAAATCAAACACCCATTTTACCCTCAGAGTCTGATGAAAACAGTTCACACACGCTAGCAGGCAGGTATAGATTTTGTTTTTATCTGTCACAAAGTTGGACATAAATTGGCAATTTTTACAAAACTAACAACCCAATGTGTTTGATAAGGGACGTATTGTGCCATGTTTTTCGTTGCAATAGCAACTGTACTGCCAAGCTTCCAGTTCCAAGCTGAAAACCGGCGTCCCAACTAAAAACTGGCAATTTATGACAAAGAGGGGGCTCTAATATTTATTCCCAGCATTCCCAGTCTTTGTCCTCATTTATACAAAGGACGGTTTTTCTCTTTTTCTATCTTTAAAGAGTAATGATACCGATATCCTGAACCACGATATGGAGAATAATATTTATTAGCTAATGGCAGTTATATATTTTATAAATGACGTGTGAACACATAGTACGTTGCACGTTTCCTATTTGTTTCTTTAAAAGCTCTCAAAAAACACGGCTGACTCGCAGCGTGTTTGCAAGGTTATATCTGATTGGTCGATTGTCACTATTCACAGCAACTTAGGGAGTTTATTTGTATTGTTTTAATTATATTGGTAAGATTCAGCCAACCAATAGGATTACAGCTTCGAAATCGCTGCAAGTCGCCCCAAAAAACATGGCGGCGCCCATGAATTTAGTTGGGAACACTTCTGGTTGCTTGCATAGTATATTATGAACCAGTCAGTAAGTCGCTGGCGCGTTACTATTAATGCTCATGCTGCCTCTTTATGAATTCGTATTTTTCAACAACATCTATGCCCATCGCCCATACATGTACATGGGTTGTGCTGGCACGCCAATGATTGAGAATTTAAACATGTTACAATAACTAGACCAATAAACTGGTTTGATACAGGGTGAACGAATTATCATATGTCTCCAGTTTCATTTTGTGAGGGAGTTTCCACACCAAAAAGATGCAAAGCTTACCGTAGTATGCAGACACATGGTAGGCTTTGGAGTAGCGTAACGTGAGTCCAGATCTAAGACGGGCGAAATGTAGAGCCATCTTGGCGGCACGGGCGCTGAAATAAAGAAACAAGTAGCGAAAAAACGTCATCTCACAAATATTATCTCAGCAAATTTTGAGTGACATTCAGTAACAAGTAAGGGGATGTTAAGATAACAGTGGGTACTGTTGCCTCCCTCTAAGTATGCAAGATAACAATCGTATTCTTCGCTTTCCATTACAAAAGGTGTTTATTATAAAAGTTTTGTTTCATTGACTGATCTCATTTCAACAAAAGGTTCGAAAAGGATGCACCATATAGTCTGAGGCATTTAATATGAAATATTTAAACTTCGAGAACATACCGGATCTTTTCAATATTTGAAGAGAATTATGATTTGTTTAAGAGATATTCTAAAGTAAGTCATCGAAAAACACGAATTTCAATAACAATATGTAAAAAATTCCAGATGACATTGATTTTACGACTATGTGGTTGCAACTGATCATCACTGTTCTTTTATTCACACAGATTGCTGAATACATTAGACAATTAAAACGCAATACTGCGAGAAATGTTGGTTCTATGCACACAGAAGAAGAGGTTGTCTCGACTGTTCAATGCATGGCCATATAGCAGTGAAAACTTGCCTGTCCTAGTGAACTGAACAATGCCAAGTCATGCCTTTGATTCACAATTTATCGCAATGCTTTAGAATAACATGGTTATAACATGGTCCCAGGATATATTATATATAATTTTTATAAGATTCGTAGGATGATCATTTTAAGAGGCAGATTGATGAACAGCAACTATACAGGAGTGTATGAGATCATAAGATGTTTACGTGGTTTCTCCACTTACAGTGGTAAATTGGCAGGCGCTGTGCTGTTGGCCAAGGCAATCAGGTGACTGTAAACGAAGGATACAACTTGGTTACTGGGTTCAGTGTTCAACTGCTGAGCAAGTATGGTCAACGTTGCCACGGAGGGCTTCGTGTCGAACAAGAGTTTGCAGGTTGTGATACGCACTTCTGGGTCGTAGGACGGGTCCAGATAGATCGGCAACAAGATGGCACGCGCCCGGACGGGATCGGTCAGGGCCAGCCTCCTCAGGGCCTGAAGTGCAGCCACCTGAATCCTTATACTCATCTTCTCTGGTTCTTTGAAGAGTTTGCGAATAAACGGAGCGACAACCATTCCAGCGTTGCCCATGGCCTTTAATACGATTTCTTTTTCGGTGTCGTTGGGAGCATTATTGTACTTGGCGATAAGAAACTGTTTGAAGAATACGGACAAATATGCAAACTTCACATCAAATTGAATTGCGATTGCTACAAGGTACAAAACCTCCATTGCATTTGAATCATTTACCTCCTAGCGCTAAATGGTTTTAGAAAAAAATCTATGATCTGCACAGAATTCCTCACCAGTACAATTGTTATCGTTTACTTTTATAATGTGAAGAGAAATATTGAGAGATCTCCTTCATCTCATATCGCCAACAATCTTATTAAAATAAGATATGCGGATTGCAAACGTTAAAGAGGTAACTGACTGGTATCGAGATCAGCGAAGAACAAGAACAGCTTAAGAAATCGCCTTTTCAACGTTTGATTCCCAGTGACTTCAAGTTTGGCAACTACAGTTCTTCAGTGCCGAGACAATTACTCTCCCCGGCAAAACATAGCCGGCAATCTATATATCTAAGCTATTTGACAATTTATTTAGCACATCCAAAATAAAAAGAATTCTCAGTGGCTATTTAGGCGATGGAAATACTCTTTGAAAAATATGAGTTTTAATATATCAATGTTTTTATTGGACTTAGCGAGCTCATTTCATTACATGACATGACCGAAGTAAAAGCGCAACTATCTTTAAACGGTACTTACGTCGTACAGCTCTGGGATGCACTTTGTTTTGTTGTGACAATAGTTGTGAACGATTCCACCGTAGGCCAAAAGTGCAGCTCTCCTTGCTGGATAGTAATTTTGCACGATAGGGTCTTCTATCAAAATCTGGCGGTCAACGGAATGACACAGGTTAACATATTGCGTTGATCACTGCCTCACCACAATGTGTGTTGCGTGTGAAATGAAATATATCATCAGAGAGCCAGAACGGTACAAATAATGATAATTTATTTAACAAATGTTTTCGGGAGAATATTAAATACCTTTTCGGTAGCAACTCACTTCACATGGCATTAGTATATCAAAAGTACTTCCATACCATGTGTCTCTGATATCGAGTCTATATTTACTTACTTATTGCAATGGAATATTTACTGTCAAAACTATGGTCAGAAGCTCTCTTTGCCTTATTCTTATGCATTGTACAACACAGAACGTGAACTGACAGGGTAATTATAATATCTTCTTTGCCTTGACACAGTGTTATGAAATTGTGTTATGTAACTACTTTGACCCTGGCTGAAAGTATTACAAAAGGTCACGGAAATGTCATTTTATGACCCATATATTCGGTATATTTGAGTTATCTCTCTGTCAAACCTTGTCTTTCTTCAGACTTTTTTCACAACAATTTACAACAATTTACCGGTGACATAATTTCAGTCCAATGCTGTGACTTACTTTGGCTTTCTTAACGTACTCTTTTGTTGGTGCGATAGGGAAGGCGAGACCGGTGAAAATGCATGATGTGTGCTCCCTGATGATTGCTGGTTCTGCCTTGATGATGTCGTGGAGGGCGTCAATGGCCGCTTCTGTACCAACTATAGGTAGGGTATCAATGAGGAATTTCCTGTCAGCAGAAAAAATACAAAAAGCAATTCACGGACTTTTCCATCATAAAAATTATTTGTTAACTTGCATACATACCTAAAGTAATTGTAAAACGATCGAACGTCGAAATATCAAAAGTCTAAAAACAAAATACCTATCAGCAGTAAAGAAATATGCTGATAATACAGATCGGACTTTTGTCAAATATGTATGTCAACAATTCCAGCTCTAAAACAGCTGCTAAAACTCTAAAACTCATTTTCTGAATTTATTTAAATTTTCTTGGCCTTGTATCTCTTTGCCCTTATCATAAAGAATCGTCAAAGTAATTGAGTTACTAAAGGAAACGCACCTGGAAGATGGCTTGTCTGAGTAATTTTCCCAGACTTTCATCAAGACTTCATAGTTTGCTTGGCGCAAGTATTTGGTCATCTGTATCCAGTGACCGGCAACTGAAGAGGTGATGTAGTCGAAGGTCATCTCACCCATGATGGTTTCCATGACAGCGCTGATCTGTTATATGATACGGAGAGGGAGAAACAGATGGACAGAGAGGTAAGGACAGGTAGGATTAATATATAATGGTTTCATAATTTACACTTACTAATAGACGTATAAAGTAAGTAAAGTATGTTTGAAAAGCTAAGCCAAATCAACGAAAGAAAAGCTTTAAGACATTTTAGGGAGCGTTCAGTTATTCCGGCCGGGGCTTGGCCGGTAAAATTTGAAATTTGAAATTTTAAAACTGCAAGGGGAAGCCATGTATTTTTCAAACAGCAGAGAGGGGTCACTTAATTTTCATAAGTATCCGTCCCGTCAAAAAGCAGTTTCTGTGTTCAAAATACTCTGGGAAATGAAAATGATTCGCCGCATGAGTTCATTCTCTGAAGTCATTTAATTGTGAGTCTGAATAAAAGTATAATTATCTTTCGCATGGACATCTTGCCTTAGTAACTCTGAGGCTTGTTTTCTTGTAAATTGAGCCAAACGAGGGCAATGAACAATTCTTATTTCTTACAAATTGGGGATATAGCAAATTTGTCAGGGAAAATATTGAACAGTTACCTGTATCCTATCATGAAAAATGAAATAATACTTTTAGGTGAAATTCCAATATCTTTATTTATGTCATATTCTTAACTTTCAAACACCCTATTTAAATGAAGTTCATTCGTATTAATTGTTAAACACCTATAAAAGGTCAGAATTAGTCAAATTAGTATTGTAAACAATTAATATTATATAGGGCTCAGCTCTTGGTGTCGCGCCAAAGGTTAAGATTGGCAATGTTATTTGTATTGATGTGATAAAATAGAATTAATTGTTACTTCATATACGTTTGTATGACAACTATGCCCAGTTTCCGTCTGATGAAAGCAGTTCGTCACGTACGTACACGACGTCAAACCCTGCAGCAGTGCAGGTATAGATTTGTGTAAAAATGTTGGACAAAAATTTGCAATTTTTACCATGATAACAGCCTACTAACAGCCTTCGATATTATGCCATCATTATCATTGCAATGGTAACCGCACTGCCCACCTTCCACTTGCAAGCTGAAAACTATAGCGTTCCCCCAAAAAACTGGCAATTTTCAAATCTAGATATTGACACAGGAGGCGCTTTTCTAAAATTCAATCCCAGCATTCTTTACGTTTGCCCCCCCCCCCGTTCATATGCACGACAGTTTTCTCCCTTTTTCCATTTTTTATGCATGATATTAACGATATTTTGTATCAGCGACAAGGTGGATAATAACACTTACTGGCTTATAATTAGAGGTCAGTACCCAATATCGCCTGTTCCTGTGTCGTATCAGCATGAGTGTCATTTGTGCTGCGTCAGACACGAGACTAAGTCGAATGCTGATACGACGCAAGGAACAGGCGATATTGGTTAATAACCGATTTATCATATACCCATGCCCATAATTTTAGGGAATTTTTACTAATAGAACGAAACACCTTAAATTTTGAGGCTTTACTTTATTACGCCTTGCGCATAAATATCAGAATGTTTATGCGAACAGGCTTCATTCATAAAGTATACGACGAATATGTCAACATCACGCGCGACATTGCTGCAAGTCGTCCATATCTCAATGACACCCACGAAGAAAGACACCGGGATACAAAAATCGTCATACAGAAGGAATATTTTAAGATGCAATATGCTATTACAACTGTATATTATAAATATGCGCATGCGTAGTCAGTAAGCCGCTGGCGCGACTATTAATAGATTTCTCATCGACTCCACTGTATACTGATAAAGATTTCAGTGAAATTGCAAAATCAAATATCTTGCACACACATCCACTTGTAACCACCCTAGTCTAATCAAGTACATGGAAATGAATTATAAAACGTCTGTAAATACTCAGATTTAGCTAGTTTTGTATTGGAAAAATTATTCATAGTTTCCTTATAGACTACTAACATGTATACTGAATCTACATTTCGGTGAAAATCCAAAATCAATTTTCTTGCACACACATCGATCGACTTGTAACCACACTATTAAAATCAAGTACATTTATGTTAATTGTCAAACATCTATAAATGCATAGATATTGCTAGTTTTGTATTGAAAAAAATTACATGGTTTTCTCATAGGCTACCATGAATAGTGCATCATCATTATCAATTAAATCTATATATTAAATGTTTGTGCACACACGCACTTTTAACTGTCACTGCGAGCAAAGTACATCTACATAAATCATCAAACATAAATAAATGTACAAATATAGATTATTTTTCAAATGGGAAAATGTTAATAGTTTGCCCAATAGACGCCCATGTATTATTGTTTGATAAGACGAAGCACTATATCAGCCAAATTTTGCTTTCTTAGAGTTGTGCAAAAATTGGTGACCCTCCCAAAAAAGGCATCCGTGAAATTTCATTTATCCTTCAAAAGTGCGACCCACCTGTACTTTGTCCAATCCCTTTGAGGGGGATTTCAAAATTATAGCTAGTCAGAAGGGGATATTTGAACTCATTTTGGGTTTCTTAGGGGGTCACTTCATAAAATTATGAGAATCTTTTTTTTTTCATTCTATTGGCCTCCCCCCCCCCCTCCAGAGGTGTTTGTGTTTGTTTGCAGCATTACTCAAGCAATGGCGGTCCATGACTTTTTTGTCATCTTAAAAGGGGATCATCAATTTTTCGGTGCAATGGGTAGGGATTAACTTATTCTGACTGACACACAGGGAATTTACCGGTCCACCCCGGCCATGATAACTAACGCTCCCTTACCTCTGCAATACTTATGCCGTGAGGATGTTCATTGCGTTGTCCAGTGCTGTCTTCTGGGAATTTGTACATAAGGCTTCCTCTGTCGATGATGTTGCCCGATGTTGGTTCCCATGAGTCAGCTTTTGCGGTTTGGTCAACAAGTTGTAGTCTTTGTCTGCAATTACAAGTTAAACAATGTCGTCCGGCTACCATCCGTTTGAAAATTATTTTGCTAAACGTAACTACTCCAACTCAAGCTTTTCAGTCGTCATGGATAAATCATACGCCTAAGGGTACACCCTAGGTCACAGAGGCACATTTCAAGATATAACTTTGTGATGTTGATCGAGCCACTTCCATTAAACGTAAACGATTTTGCATTCAGTATTTTCAAAGTCACGAACGAATCTACTTGTTATACGGATAACTTAATCTCCTCTTACCATATCCACTATGGCCAATTAAACTCAGTACTGAATCGCAAGAGTGGTTTAACTTCAAACGAAATGTGTATGTGTTTGTCCCTCACAAAGTTAAACTTTTGAATGATGCAATAGGGGACGGGATTTTAATATACCAGGATTTTAGTGAAATTGTTGACGTATACCTGATGATAGATTCAACAGCGCCCTCCTGTTCGGCATAGGGACTGAAAACGTTATGTTCCTGGGAGTATGCATCGCGGATAATCATGGTATCGCCTTTCTCGGTCAAGTTGTAAGTGAAAACGGCGCCTGAATGCAAGGCTGGGACCTATAAAGATTATGAAGCATGTTGTTCATATTATTTCACTTTAACCGACGCAAGTCATTCGGTGACGTAAATCGTATTTATAGGTTTCGGGTACATTTGAATTTAACAGACGGTGTTTATTAACATGCAGCGTGTTCTGACGATAAAACAATAAAGTAACTTGCTTACCTGATCGGTATGGTACTGGTTAGCACGGAAGATGTTTTGATAAATCGCTGGACGTTCGATGCAGTTCTCGTAGTTTTTGGTTTTCACGGCTCTGACAACGCCAGGCGAGATGTCAAAGGCCGTGTAGGCCGTCTCACAGATGCCGACGATATCCATCTGAAACACAGAGAATTGAAATGCTTTAATGTTACTTCGTTAGGAAAACATGGAAATTTGGTACATGGTAAAGAGTGGATAGGGGAAAATTCGTCAAATGTTAAGTAATGACATTCTTTCAATAGACAACCAATTCGTCGGGTTGCACATTTTTTGTATAGGAGACCGTAGCTTTTCAAGGTAAATTCCATGCGATCGCATATTCGATTAACAAATACCGACCCTCCTTAAGGCTCGTGGATATTCCCTTCTTTATTTACTATTTATACATCCCATTGTACTCGAACAGTAATGGTAAGCTTTACAACTTTGCTGCTGGCGACAAGGCTTTAACTGGACTCACAACAGCAGATCAGGACACAATTTACGAGCAAGAAGTGAACAGATTGATTCAAATGGTGTGATGGTAAAAACTTGTTTTTGAATGTAAAGTTAATAAAAGCAATGACTGATCTCAGGAAAAACAAAATCCATTTATCTCCGTTCAATAAAGGTGAGGGGAATGAAAGAGTAAACATTTATAAATATTTGAGGATGCTTCTGACAAACATGGTTTCTTGGGTTGTCATATCAATATGTTAAACCGTAAATGTCAACAAAGAATGTATCTATGGTGCAAGGTGCATAGATTTGATGTATCAGGGAATATTTTCATAGTTTTACTGATCAACGGTTCAGTCTTTCTTTGTTATTGTATTTCCTGTTGAGGCTGTAGCATTACCTCTTCTAATCAAAATCAGATAAATCGTGTCATCAAAACTGTTAGGAATATTCAAGACGCACCATTTTTAGCTCAGGTGTTCACACACGCGAACTAATGTCGTACGATGTCTGTCTGTGTGTCTGTCTGTCTGTCTGTCTATCTGTCTGTTCACACAATAACTCAAAAACGCTTGAACGGATCCAAGTCAGGTTTGGTAGACAGGTACTATGTGCAAATGGCACTTTGGTTAGTGTGGCTTACATATTAATAAAGTTATGAAATATTATTTTTTCATATAATGGTTTTCTTTTGACGACTCGTGCATGATATCCATAAAAAACAAATTAACGATTATATTTTTGACAAAATGCATCCACTGAATAGCAATTTCACTAAAATGAGGTCTGATACCAGATATCACTCAATTAGGTGCTGCAAAAATAGGTTTAGAAATACTTTTGTGCCATGAGCAGCGAGAATTCGTAACAAATTTTCTATTTAGTGGATATCTCATCACGTAGACAACTACCTTCATTATCTTAAATTATACTGCTAATGATCGACAAGTGCTCTGCTTCATATTTTGAACTGTTTTTAATCTTTGTCATCACTCTGTATTTTATCTGTCCTCAAATTTTGGTCTTTGCGGCTGTTAGTATCAACATCATCATCATTATCATTATCACTCTTTGCTTTTTCTTTGTGGAGTTTTAAGTCATCCTTTGCGAGTTTTATAAAAACACAATGTAGCCGGGTCACTGAGTTGGTCAATGTAGTGAAAGAAATGTCATGAATTTAGCTAATCAAGAAATAGCACTGAGTCTGCAGTGTTCTGATCGTTAAGGCACAACAGTTTAATTGAGTTTCCTCGAAATGGACACATGATCGTAAATGTTATCGTGCCATTAAATTCCACTGCATTGTCAAGACGTTTTGGGTGTCATGCTGAAAATTCCGATTTGAAAGGAGTCCAACTCATTGGATATCGTATCCACACACATTCTTCATACCGAAATGCAGCTACTTAGCTTTAGTGGAACTTTTTAATGAAGGATCATTTTTAATTTTAAATCCTTTTGTCGTTTTTGGATGAATTCTTGAACTATTTAACTGCGCTTCCGCGCATGCCAGCCTTGTGTATTTCACGACTTACCTGTTGGAGTTTGAAGTAATAGTCTTTCGCTACCACGTCAGTGGTGAGTTGCAAGAAGTTAATTATACCTCGATGGATGTTGACAACATTATCCGGCAGAGAAGCAGGTGCCTTAATTTCACCGACCTAAAGGAACGGTGCAAGTGGAAAATATGTAAATTAAAGGGATACAATTCAACAACAGATCATGGTGAAAAAAATCAATGTCCAATAGCTGTTATAACATCAAAGGCGATTAAAAGCAAAGAATATTTTAAGGCATTTAATTTCAGTTTTTTGATTTTGTGAAATGGAGTTCATGTATTCTGTTCCGTTTCCTATTCATTTCTCTCGGTTTTGTCAAAACTATTCTTTCTGCGATGTAAGTTAGTGGGTTGTTATTTTGATTTGTCGTTTCATTTATGAGCGTAAATACCATAGAATTCTTGTTTGCCACATCACCGTCTGTAGACTGTCGTGCCAGGCTTCTTTTTCCTGACAAGTAATTTTTCCTAACGTTCATATCGATTAACTTCATTCATGTATAAATTAAATTTTACCAGCGAAGTGGAATGAACAATATAGACGCAATAATACAGATAAATTCACATTAATCAGTTGCCTGTAACTTAGAACAATACTCGTGAATTCACACGAATCCACATGAATACGGGCTTGCTGAATATAAGAAATGGATTCTTGACTGTATTTATCTGTATATGCACTCTTCAGCTATAATACAGGCAATAATCCATGCTAATACAGTAAGTACTATTGGGTTTTTATGCAGTATGAGTTGTGCGCGTGCGCACAATGACACTTACCAAACCTTCGCTGTATTCAAATTTCACCGGTGTCTCGATGAGTGGTCCAAGTGTTCTCTCCAGGTGTGGAGCATCTTTGAAATCTTGAACCGGCCAGGTACCGTTGAACGTCATAATCTTTGGACTACGAACCTGTGCAAATCAAAAAACATCAAAGAAATGTTTCTGTAAATTTCTCAAATTTTCATCTTGAGCATACCTGCATTATACTGCCAAGGGAAGGCGAGATTGCCTTGATAAAATTCACTTAAATTTGTTTTTAACTTGCGTCAGTGAAAAGTGGCAGGATGCTTTTTTGCATGCTTCCGCACAGAAAAGAAGGATGGATATTTAGAGCGTAGGCAAAAACTGTAACTTTGCTCTCACCTTCATCATGATGTGTCCATCGTCCAAGATGCTGAATTCGGGTTTGGCTTGGATCTTCAGGCCAGAGTAAAGACTGCTCGTGCGTGGGGCACCACTGAGCACATAGCCTTCGTACTCATAACGGTACTTCGTGCCCACCCGGTGCTTCAGATCTGAGACACAGAAAATGGGAAAATACGCCATGACATTTTATTTGGTGTCTGCGGCTTTGTAGTGTGCGACTCGAGAGTGATATATGTAATAAATGAACAAGATACCGATTTAAGGGTGTGGGCACCTCGAAGGTGAATGACTCAGACTTTTCCTAAAATTTTCATAAACAAACTTTCAACCATTATCAATCAAAATCATGAATAAAATCAAGGGTCACCGTGCAAATTTTGGTATGAGAGAAACAAATTACCAAATATACCGCTAAATGAAAATTCATAATGGCCGCCATCCCGGTATGAATTCTATGGAAAAAAAATAAATTTTCAATTGTTCATAAAATAAGACAGTGACACTTTTTACTTACTCCAAGAGCTGCAAAATGAGCGCATACAAGTGGTAGATCAGAAAAATATTGGAAAACTTTGAGGGTCCGAATAACTGTCCGCGAGGTGCATTCTACATAAGTAGAATGAACAAACATATCAGGTCCCGTCGGTTGCGTGACGGACGGAGAGTTCAAAGATTAAAAGGTTGTGACACCTTGTCCTTTCTGCTCAGCTTATGTGATTCCAAGCGTTTCTCGGGCAATATTTTTGAAGTCTTGCCGGTAAAGGAATACAATTCCTATTCTCTAATGGATGAAGCTGCATTACCATTACCCCCCCCCTCCACACACACACACACACACACACCCGCCCGTCCCCAAAACGTAAATTTTCACCTATGCAATTTCTTTGGTTTAAATCGTTCAATCACGTTTGCCTGAAGATGAAACTAACTTACAATTTGACTTTGCTGGGTCTTTAGATAAACTTATTTGCCATTGATCTGCGCTAAATTTCATTGAAATGGCAATATTCAAACAATTCAAAATATAACCCTCATGAGGAAACAAGATATTCCACAATTTCGGTGTGTGCCTGCATTTGTATTCTGGTCTACAGATTATACAACTCCATTTAAATCTGCACTAGCGCTATCCTCTTAGTGGAAAACTATCGAAGTCTTCAATTTCTTGTACAATACACATTATATATATGGAAACTATTTTCGCTCTGATACATACTCAGTCGTCCTTATAGACCGAATATGGAAACCAGAGTGTTTCTGCAACATCTCTGATAAATGTGGCTCAACGAAAACAGTTAATATTCTTTCCTTGAATTACTGTGTACTTACATGGTCCGGCTGTTGCGCAATCTATCGATGACAACACCAACGGCCGGGATAGAGGCGAAGAAAGAAAATGGGGAAAAGTCCAGTTATTTATGAGGATTTTTATGATGAATTCATAATGTTAGTAACAATATACTTAAATGAAGCACATAATGTCCTAAATATCGGACGATGCAAAACATTAAAAAATGTACATATTCATTCAACGACTGGCAATTATCATCCATATATGTCATATCACGTATTGTAACAGTCCAAAACGAACGCTGATGGTTAATCGTATACCGCACATTTCAACAGAAGTCTATACATGATACAAAGTGTCTTTTTAAACTTGCTTTTTGCGACTTAAAAGCAAACATATTCTCGTCGATCTATTTGAGTGAGATGAACTGTGCTATAGAAGAGACATAAAGGTTGTTTTGTGAAGAAGCAAAAATCACCGAAAAAAGTAAAACTAGTCACTAGAATAGAAAACTTTCCACATCAAAGTCAATACATATGATACTGATGAAATCAATCAATAACACAGGGATCGTACTCACTCGCAATCGCCACGAAGGCGAGGAACAGGAGAATCCTCATGACAGGAGACTTTAATGTACAGTTTCTTAAAACTGTATTAGTCTGCGATGACGATTCGGGCCCTTTTATAAGATTTTGGTGAACAATAACATGCCAAAAGTCACCGTGTTTTGGACACTTACCAATTATTTTGACCAACCAGTTCTGAGCAAACGGAAAGCGTGAAATCAATCTTACTTATAAGGTCCACGTCGGGCATATAGCCAACACTTCTTGGTAGTTAAGGAAAACTCTATTCATAACTTCGTTTGTATTTTTTACCCTGGAAAAAAGCTCCTTCAGCATATTTTAATCGACACTTATCTCTTTGAAATCTACCCGTGAATCTTTGCTGACTAGGGTATGAAAAACGACTTACAAAGTATGTTAAATCATACTTAAACTTATCTCACCACCAAAGATGCGTATTGTATTGTTTAGCTAAAACTAGCATTCAATACGGACGATTTCAAGTCAAATAAGATCAGTTTATTATTAGTCTCTTATTTCAAGTCTGCCATATGTATCTGAAAATTCTGTATGTTTTCTTTGTGCGGCTTGGTAGATATCCAAAACGCTGCGATGATTTACAACTTGATCTCCCAAACATTGGAACGAACTGATAACTCATCTTAAAAATATTTGCAAAGGACACTCGAAAGGACGTTGAACTATATTGGACTCGATGTGTACAGGCTATCCCATGTGTTAAAACCGTGTTCTCTACAATGTTCGCATGCAGGCAACCATGCCATTAGCATCAAAATAAATTATACCGACGATCGCGTTCACCTTTTAAGGTCTGGCACGCGTTTCACTGTATGATTGAACTAGTCTTTTGGCTTGTGCGCACCACATGGATGCGTGATTGCCGTTAAATTTCAAACCCATTCGCAGGGAGACAAAATTGCGTTACGTTACGTCTGTATTTTGCCCTTGATGGACGTAAGTAGAGAGAACTTCTGGAGATGAAAGAACGAATTTGTGAGAGAGTAGAAGGGAGATCTGGCACGTTATCGGAGGAGAGGGGCAAAGTGTGTTGGAACAGGAGAGAGAGAGAGAGAGAGAGAGAGAGAGAGAGAGAGAGAGAGAGAGAGAGAGAGAGAGAGAGAGAGAGAGAGAGAGAGAGAGAGAGAGAGAGTCAGTTATCACTCCACTCGTGCAACATAAGGGCGTCATCGTAATCTTGTAGATGAGAAAAGTAGGACTCCAAACTTGGCACAATGTTTTGCATTGTGTAAAAATTGATGGCGTCAGCCACCTTTCGAGGTTTTTCATATCACGCGATAACCTTTGACTCAGATCAAAAGAACCGCTTTCAAGTAAATTGCGTATTGTTCTTAAGTGCGCTTGGTACGATGTAAATGTTCATCAACGGACTTCCCATAATGCATATTTTGCAATCGTTTAGGGATCGATAACAGTGCACCGCAGCTCTATACCAACTGTATCATTGAGTGTTTTTATAGTTCATGTGAAAATTTTAAGACATAATCGCGCTCGTACCTTCTGAATCCCCCGATTGCATTGGTATTCTGGCCTTAGTATATCCCTGTTTGTTTTTCCTTCATCTTGTTCTGGAATTTTCTACCCGGTTTACGAATCAATTGTATCTTCTGTACATTTTTTCTTTGTGAAAAAAAATATGAAAAAATCTATGGGCATTAATGTTCCATTCTAAGAAGATAAAGAGAGACTGGCAAAAATGACATGTTTTACATGTGGACATAAACGTTCATACAAGCTAATCGATGTCACATTTAAGTCTAATGAAATTATTTGACATCGTAATCGACTGTATGCCAATGTGATCTGCACTACCGTGAATGACCATGACATGAGATATTAGCCAGTCTGTTTGATGATTTGATTACTAGCGGTTTGGTAATGCCCCACTGCTAGTATATGTAATGTTATTCCACGATATAATACATTTACCTGTTGCCTCCAACGTTCAAGTGTCATTATTTTTTAGATATTTTATGCTACGATCTAATCTTGTCATGCATGACAAAAGATAATAATGTGTACTTGACTTATCGTTATATCATAGCATTGATTGACTTTGATTGACTTTCACTCTATGAATCTACACTGGAGAGAGAGGGAGGGAGGGAGGAAGAAAGAGGGCGGGGATACAGAGGGAGACAGAGACAAAGAGACAGATGCAGAAACAGATATAGACAAAGATAGATACAGACCTACAGAGGCAGAAATATTCATGATAAATTGGAAAAGAAGGTAAGAGTACAGAAATTCACAATTTGCACAAGTTGCGAAACTAAGTATATATAATTCTACGGTTCCAACACAGTCGGGAAAAAATATAGTGCTCGAATCAGCAGAAAAGGTTCTCATTGAAGTTCATTTATCAAGCTATTTACAAGCAGCAGCAGTATAGGTTTTCCTGACATAATGTTGGGCATCTTTGAACCGGTCCATATTACCCGTATATTCTTTACCCCCTGTAGCTTAGCCATGATCCTGGGTAAAGAACAAGACGCGCCCATGGACACAGCCTTAATACCAAGCCAAGGCTTGGCAACGCACCCCATGCGATAGGAGCCGACGCTCTAACAACAGGGCCATTCTGCACCTCGAGGAAAGATATTCGGGCTCTATAGTAGTGTACACTGTATTGTTGATGCGTCGTTTGTGTGGAGTCATTCTGAAGCCTGTTGAGCGAATAGAATGTTCTGGGCTTTTGGGGGAAATCGAATAAAGTTCATACATCAGTAAATTTAAGTCATTCGTTTCTCCGATCCAAAACTTCGCATAGTGATCATTGATTATATTCTTGATTGTGTAGGGCAACTGTTTAAACTTTCCTTGAGGTTAAAGTTTTCCTGTGGAAACTTTAAAAGGTTTAAAACTTTGCTTTTCGTGGTTTGCAGCACGAAACATTATATTCTTATGACGGAGAATTGTCGAGTGGCTTTCTTCAAAAGTGGCTTTGCTGATCTGGCAATAACACTTTACATTTAGAAGACAAACCAGCTAAACTGCATGGCAGAGGCGTATGTGTATCGGAACAATTTAGGACTCAATAAATTCAATAGAGTATAACAGATTGCTGCGTCTAGATCTGGCTTGGCTCCAGCAAGTGTATGTGCACATGTAGATTAAAAGTCGATGCATTCTATTAAATGCCTTATCAAGATGGTTTACTGATGCAGAGGTTAGTGGACTCTAAAGGCCAATATTTAAGGTAGAACACGCCTTAGGGAATTTTTTATCAATTCTCTTCTGATCTACCACTTGCTTTAGGCTCACTTTCAAGCTCTTGATGAAAGAGAAGTTGTCACTGTCTTAGGTTTTCAGAAATCTAGGTGATTTGTCTCTCTAGTTACGTACCAAAGTCTGCCAAGTGACCCCTGATTTTTATTCTTGCTTTGGTAAGAGAATGGTCGAAAGTTTCATTGAGGAAAGGTTGGGCAAAAGTTTAAGTCTGTCACTTAACTTCACTCTATAGTAACGTGGGCATAAACGTCAACAATGTCAATCTTATTGTACTGTGAAGTGGATCCCGAAGGCCAACAATGTAAACTCCACTCTCCTGTAAACGGTTTTACATATCCCCAATTAATTGGTTAGTCTCTCATGCCTACAGTTGAATTAAAACTAAAACAGAGGACGTAGCAAGACATTGCTAGGTCAAACAAAATTACCCAACAACTACCAGGCCTAATCAAACCCCGTTGTCCAATACTGTATTTAGTCCCATGGTATTGCTAGTTTGGTTCATATAATGAGCATTCGGGTAAATCACTTGCGTTGGTCAAAACCATAGCACACTCAGGTTGACAAGAATCAAACGTCCTGATGTATTATTATGTATAACTCAAACATTTTGTGTGGAGTAAAAAGTTGTTCGAATTTCATAAATTTTCGATGACGACAAATGTGCATTCAATTTGCCACTTTCACATCAACGAGAACCCCGAGAATGTATGATTTTATTGTTCGGGACCCATTAATACGCTGAAGATTTGGCCAATCCTGCCCTGGAGTGACTGTGCACAAACAACAGATCTGTCTGGTTTACGAAAAGGCAAAACCGCATCTCTGCTATGATAGTTCATTTCCATTGAGTATTCTCAGCATAAGAGTTTGATGTTTTTCTGAAACGTAGTTTTTCTTTCACAATGTTATGTCATTTTCACGTTTACGGAATACGGGGTCTCCAATTCTCTTCTGCAGGAATAGTATGTGATTGAGAAAATATAATTACGTGAATGTTGTGCGCGCTTTGAAATTGAAAGACTGACACTTTTACCAAACTTAAAACCACACTTTTCAAAATCAAGAATTAAAATCAGGGGTCGCCGCGTGATAATTGCCATAGCCATGGCGAAACAAATACCCAATATTTCACCGACATTTAAATTCAAAATGGCTTCCATCCGTGTATTAACTCTATGAGGAAAACAAAATTTTCCGTTTTTGAAGAATTAAGACAATGAAAATGTCCTTCCACAAGTGATAAAGCAGAAAAAATTGTAAAACTTTGAGTATTTAAATATCTGCCCGCATTCTACCACAAGAATAACAAATATGCAAGGCAGTTAATCTTCAGCAGATTTAATCTTGCGTTGCGGTTTGGAAGACGACATCCCCAATCGTACTTTGTATCCAATTTTGTACCGTGAACGATCGTACGGTTATTTATCTTGCAATTATCTAATGTTATACTTGAAAATAAATGATTTACAGATAACGTTATCACTCAAACATTTGCTTTCACGATCTCTGCTACTGTTGGTCGTTCAACCCTGTCCCACATTGGGATCGTTGAACCATTTTATGGTGTTTTTTGAGATATTTTTGTTATATCACATGTTGCTAGGTCTTTAGGTCGTGATCTTTGCCAGGGCATTGTAGACCCTTGATATGAAAAGAACATCCGTTCATTGCCCGCGGTAGTTTGAACTAGTTTAGGATGACCGTTGTTGCTCGAACTAGTTTTAGAGTGTTCAAGTAACGCTACCGAGATTCAATCAGTCAGTAAATCAAGTTGAGGCACAATTACATTTTGATAAAAATGGATTTTAACTACAAATTAAAGCCCGAGTCCGTCAACATATCGAGCCCAAGCTCATATGTTGTACATCTGAACATTATCCAGGAGGTCAGGTTGCTCCCCGGCCACAGAAAATATGGGACCTGGTGAAAAATGCAAGCTTATACGCAAAGTAAACTTATGGACCCTAGCATGCCGGCTTGGTACAGATTATCTAACTGTTCATACGAACGTCCATTATGTTCCCTTTGCCCTGCAATTTACTCCTGTAGTATTTAGACCTAACTCTCTCAAAACGTTCTGTGCTAATCTGACGTCCGCATTCTATTTAGTAGATATCCTTCACCAAACCTTCGGTATCCATAATTTCCTTTCATCCTTAAGCCAAGGCCCCACTTCTCATTCTACTTCAAAAGACCATACCAATAGCTCTCAATCATAAGAAATTTTACACCAATATACTTGGATCAGCCTCTCCCCAATTCGCAGCCTTGGCCGCATCCATTCTTCGACGATGAGGTTGTTAGCAGTATCATGTTCTCCGTCGAAATGAGTGTTGACAACACGTTACTTAGTTACACGTTAGTTAGCTGTTATTTAGTCAATATAAGGAATACTAAAGTTTGAAATCGAAAATGGAGTAGCCGTTAGGAACAAGGATGGGGAGTAGTGAAATTTGCGAAATGGTAGCAATTTTGGACTGTTGGCAGTATTCTGCCTAGCATAATTTCCATGTGTGATTTAATAGTTTGCAATGGTTTTCCATAGATTAAGCTTCAAACTACATATATCAGTTAAACAAGCAGTGCAAAGTAATTTGCACATTTCAGAGATGATTTTGCGCAATGATAGATACTCAAGCTAATACTGATCAAAATTGTATGGCTATATTCCAACGAAATACATGCATCACCATTGTGATCTTTTTAACCTTCAAAGTCATAAGGTCAAAAGTCACGCTGACATCTAACTAAATTATAGAGTACCTTGTCCCAGGTGTCAAGCACCTTGCTAATTGTGAACTTTGACACATGTTTACTGCATTGCAGTGTGCATGGTCCAACAATTCTTTGCCATGGTTACTTTGGACGCACGCCCATTACTTTGTCATTGTGTTGCATGACCCACTTGGTGAAAAACAAAAATAAAACAACAGTATATTAGTCATGGGATTTCCAGATAATCTACATGTTCATTGGTTGGAACTTATAGACAAATCGGCCTTCTTCGTCCAACTGTTGATAAAGCCATGTAGATCAAAGAAAAAAGACCAAAATCAGCGGTGTCTAAGACGACTTTATTACATTTTATGTTATCAGCACTGATGGATAAAATTTAAGTAAAGATACACATTGATTGGCGCCCGTGATTGATCAGTGGTTTTTAAAGAACCCAACAATACATTGCACTTTGTCGACTTTAACCTCGTCAGTGATACCGACTAATCTACATTCTACAGCCTGAGCATTGTTCATGTTGTTTTTTCAAAGTACAAATTCCTGCTCGCAGATTTAATTTAATTCTCCCACAACTGCACTAACTAAACCTTGCATTTGCGTATTAAGAATTACACAGTATCAGATATCTGTACATTCTAACGATGGTCATTCCAAACTCCGTCGCGACACTTCGCGAATTGTCAAATGAATTTTCTGTTCCTTGACACTCTCCGGCAGGACAAATCCTCTGTACATGAACAGGCAGCATACCTGAATTTCCAGGCCACGTATATACCGACCGACTCTGGAGCTTTGCCGGAATAACTGCCAACTGTCAACTTAACGATACCCAGATCAACATGAAGTTAGGACCTTGCGCTAGTGAAACAGTTTTCGCATATTGTTATCAAAGTGTTCTCTAATAATATTATTAACATCATGTCCTACCCCCCTTCAAGGCATCAATGTACCCCCTTCAAGGCATCAATGTACCCCCCTTCAAGGCATCAATGAATGTTATTTGCGTCTTACAGCCTGTCGTTTGTATATCATCGATCTTACACCCCTTCCATCAATAACAGAATTTCCTGAGGTGTGAGGGTAATTTTACATTTTTGATGTTTTTACAAAAGTGTTCTCGAATAATACTGTGAACATCATGCCCCTTCACAGCATTAGTGAAAGTTCATGTTTGATCTTGCACATCTAGATATCATGTTATAGTGACATACTAAAGCAATTTGCCGGCATTGGTCAAGGTGATCAGTAACCATAGTGATCGGTAATCATAGTGTAAACGTCAATGTACCCTTGGTCCCAAACTAGGCCTCATCTTTACCCCTTTACCTCACCCTTCCCCTATCCCCTTCCTTTTAGTTTTATTCCCAGCAAAGTCCATGTTGATAAATTTCCACAAGCATCTGATTCACTGGAACATTACAATTAGTAATTTATAGTTACTGAGGGACTTATTGATTTGGTTCAGTGCATGTGTGTGTGCGTCCACGCAGATATCTCAGACGTACCCTGGTCGTTTTCTTTAAAATTGGTATACAATGATAATACACTGTATGGTATACATGTGCGCACCGATTGGTTTTGTTATATGATCCAATATGGCCGCGATTTGATCAAAAGGAAGCCACATGGCCATTTTATTATGATTGTTTTCATGTCCACTGCCATTACTAAGACATCCCTTGACAGATTATTTTAAACATGGAACGAGGAAGACAAAGTACCATGACTTACATACGCATGTCAAATTATTTTATGATACGATTCAATATGCAGGCAAATTTCACGGACGTTGATGACAATAGATAAAATCTGCTCACGATTATGGATCTATTTTCATAAACCGATGTGTTGCACAAAGCGAGATCACGGGTCTACCCTTATACTTTTACTACGCTATTTGTCAATCCCTGTGGCCGAAGTGCGGGGTACTTATAGATTGTGTACCGTCCGTCCGTCCGTCCGTCCATCCATCTGTCCGTTTCCATAACTCAGACATACCCTGACTGATTTATTTCAAACCTGGCACAAAGACAATGGACTGTTACTTACATATGCACATAGAATTGCTTCATGGTATGATCCAATATGGCCTCCGGTGGCCATTTTCCGATTCTTATTATGTCAGTCACTACACAGACATGTAAGAACTGTTTCCTTTCAAGTTTGCCACACAGACAACACACCAGGATATACATATGTTCATCTGATTTTTTCAGCAACGTGATTCGATATGGTTGCCAGGCAATAATTTTGTTATGATTTTTTCATGTCCAAAGCCATTAATCACACATGCTGGGGCCGATTTAATTTGAAATTGGCACAAGGACAACAAATTATGACTTTACATGTGCATGTCGAATTTCTTTGCAATAGAACCTAATATGGCTGCCATGTGACAATTTTGTTCTATTTTTTCATACCTCTTCTCATAACATATAGCCACATCTACTACCCAACTATTACACAAATTTAGCTAACATAAATAGTTTATTCCATTTTTACTGGTACATCAACAGCATAGATGCACATTAATACAAGGTCAATACTTTCTCTATCATTTTCCGATTATCTTTTGACTAATTTCACTTAACAATTTTTCCCGTCAATACCTTCAAAATGTATTAACCAATCGGGGACTGTGTCATTTACAATGACTTCGTGTAGGATACATTGCACGGCACATACGCTCCTGTCGTTTTCGTATATAAATTTGACCACGATCTTACTTCCCAACAAGGGGCATGAAGCTAAACTATAGTTTTTAGCTTCAAACGGACGTATAGACACTGTAGATATTAACACGGGACTGGACTTCAACTTCCAAACGGACGTATAGACACAGTGACTGTAGATTTCAACACGGGACTGGACTTCAACTTCCAAACGGACGAATAGACACTATAGATTTCAACACAGGACTGGACTTCAACTTCCAAACGGACGTATAGACACTATAGACAACACGGGACTGGACTTCAACTTCCAAACGGACGTATAGACACTATAATAGATTTCAACACAGGATTGGACTTCAACGTGTGGTATATTTGACTTACCAGCAGAGACAGGAAAGTAGATATAATTCAGTACGTTATAGAACTTGTAAGTATAATCGGGTATCTTTGAATACGTTTACGCCGACAGGACGACTCGGCACTAGACTAGACGGCGTTGCAATGCCATGTATAATACAAGGTATGGTACGCAGTCTAGAGTGAAACACCAGCATGTTAACATGCATGAAGTTTCATAAGTAGAAAATAAATATTACGTCTCCAGGGCAAAAATAAGACCATTGATCATATTGATACTGTCTTGTATTATCTTTGAGCTTCGAAGGACCTATTGGTTCAAGATTAGATGACACATTAGGCTACGTTCACCAATAACAGCTAGAAGGGCTGGAGGAATCGCAATTGAAATCTTATTTTTTTCCGAGCCCCTCAATACCCTAAAAAATTTCCAAGTCCCCCGTCTACATGATCAATCAGTTAACCAAACTCTTGCCAGGTCAATGACACCTGCTGAAGAGCCCACAAAATGACGATCGATCATGATAAAGTATGCAAAGTGTGAATTTTGGCAACATTAGATACTACTTATAAGTTTTACAAAATTGACAGAACTGGAAGGTTAAAATATTGCATCAAATAAACGTTTTAATCTTAGAAATGTTCGGTGTAATAATGATTAAATTTTTAAAATTAAAATCATTCCATTTAGTCACACACTTTTAATTAGAACCTTTACTGTACAAAGTTTTAATTGGGTGTTACTTTATGTTGAGAGAATTTGAAAATTTAGAAAATCAAGCATGGTAACCCCATCTTTAATCTTTAATATTTGATTATTTTCATAAGGGAGAATTCAAAAATCCTTGATAACTTTCAAGTATCCTGGTCTTCCGTGTGTTGCTTTCTGGCCTGATCTGGTGTACAAGTATGTTTCACTGTCATGAGCGTCACATGAACCGAACTCTTCTTCAGCTACTTCATAGTCAGAGCCCGAGCTACCCCTGTCACTGCCGATGGGTAGAGCAAAACTTTCAAGTTCCCGTCTACTACCCCAAATGTTTTTAAATCCCGCCTGAATTCCTCCAGCCACCCCTCCTAACTGTTTTTTTTTGCAAACGCAGCCTTAGTCATGACTTCAGGTCAGGACTGGGTATCGTCGCGGTATATTTGTCCCAACGCTGAAGACTGAAAAGCAGATATAATATAGGCTACGTCACGGTTTTAGAAGGTGTACGCACAATGCGGGCTGACGTCGAAATTGTTAGACTTTGTGCAAGTCGATCGATAAAAACGATTTCGTGCGTACGATATAGTGGAGAAATTGCGACTGATCTTGTGGTTTAGTTTGTATTTTCTAACCAAGATATAGTGGCGTTATTGCCAGACTCAGTCTCGTTCGGTAGACCGCCGGTTGCGTCCACTCTACGCATGCGCAAACGCAAAACCCAGAGAGTTCCCGCACACAAGCACAAATACGATACCACACACTGTAAAACTCAAGAAGGCATAGGATCGTGAAGCGTCATCTCAGTCAAAGCATATCACATAAAAAGTAACATGAATGTTTTATAACTTGCTGAAATTATTTTATTTTAATTCAACACTGAACTGTTGGCATTACGATGTCGTGAAGGTACATGTCAGTGCCCGGCTGAGATTTCGGCAATCTGCACCAATATTTTACCAACACGATTTTCATGACTGACTTGTGGTTGTAATTGGTTTTCACCTTCGCGTTTCTCTTTTCAATTGATAGATCATAAGCGTTCGATGTAAATCTATAATAAAAACAATTCGAATCTACTTTTATTTACATTCGTCAGCCATATTCCCTGCCCTGATAATTAGCAACACACCCTGTCAGAGGATAGTGAGTCCGAGCGTTGATCCCGACCAGTACTCTACAGCCTAGAATAAATGTATTCAGATAACAAGTCAAACGTACTTGGCTTTGTGAGTCTAATTTGGAGTCTTTACCTCGAACAGAAAGTTAAATCAATGATTTCAGGCAAACGAAGCCCCAGAATGCAGCCTGTTGCCCAGAGTCGGTTTTTAGAAAGTAGAAATCAAAGCGTTTATTTGTCATTCATATTTTATGAAATTGTTAGACTAAGAGAACACTCGAATAAAATCTGCATTTGCGTCAACCTCATTAAAATCGTCGAAACTGTTTTTCTATTTCTGTGTTTGACACAAGCGGAGTTTTCTTTCGCTATGTCACTGTCGTAAATGTTTGGTTGATACCCAGCGCTGTAATTTCACCAGAGTAAAGATATGGTTTTGTCAAGCGTTGTCAAGGCAACAGTCCTGAACGCGTTCATAAGAAAGGATTATCAAAAATGCCATTAGCTCGACATATTAACGCTGTGTATTGGACAGGTTTATGTTATAGAATGCTGCAATGCGTGCCTGAACACCTTTATGTCAGATCAGGGACGTTCTGAAAAGCAAGTATGGAATATTATGGAAAATGTCGACATATTAACGCTGTGTATTGGACAGGTTTATGTTATAGAATGCTGCAATGCGTGCCTGAACACCTTTATGTCAGATCAGGGACGTTCTGAAAAGCAAGTATGGCATATTATGGAAAATGTCGATATCGACTTTTAGTTGCGTCAATAATGTTTCGAATACAAAGGGGAACAATATGCCTCATTATTTGCAGTTCAATTATTGGCTAAATGAGGTTTGGCGAAACTAATACGTGAATAATGTTATTGTGTAGAACGGCCAAACATGTCTGGTTTCAAACATGACCATTTCTGTGGATCCTAGCAGAATAAGACCATTTTTATAATTCTTTTTATTATATTTCATGCGATCGTCTCAGTATAGCAGGTAACTAAAAGAGCCACTGAAGTGCATGGCGTAATAATTCTCATGAGATAAAACACGAATTTATTTGGATTAGCCAAACGGACAAAGGTACATCATAGCAAGATGTTGAATTTCAATTGTACGCACTGTCGTTGTCATTGTTATCTCGCCAGGATGTCTGATATCATGTCTGATTTTACAAATTTGCAACAAAACTAACAATATATACATATATTTGTTAAAGAAACAAACAAATGGATCGTATAAAAACTTTTTCTCTAGACTTTTCAAAGGGACTACAGCTGTAACTTTCGGTGATAACTTCATTATTTTTCTTTAAAAAATCGTTTTTTATCCTTCACCTGAAATTACGTTGATATTCCTAGTATTCAACGTCTTGTCGACACAATACATTTGTTACAATATGCAATTTCAATTACGGAAAAACGAATTATAGTCAGACCTAATTTCTGTTTTCAACAATAACATTGGAATTTTAATACACACATAAAGCCTGTGTCATTACGAGTTGAATATTATGCGTTTTCCCATGATTTTTACAGTAGAACGATTCACATTGCAAAATGCATCAAAAGTTCCTGGTAATGGCGCCTTGACAATTTCATTAACAAGATCGCGTTTTGAATGTTATGTATATCAGCTAAATGATTCGCACTACATGATGTCAGTTATTTTGATGTCCAATTAGTGTATCTATTTACCCCGAAAGAGAGACCTAATCGCTCTGGGGATATGTTGGTATACAGACTCCCCTGACCCACTCACCGACTTCAACCTCTGTCCTACAGAGGGCATCCTGTGCGCTCTTGTTAGCGGGTGGGATTCTGTTTTCAGGTAGATTTTCAATGACGGGTTTATTTTTATCGTTGCTTTTGCACATTTCAACTTTTTGACGTTTCTTGTCAGAGAATTCCCGAAACGCGAGGGAGCATGCGCAGGATGTTTATATCTATTGGCCAGTACTTTGGCTGCTAACTTTCTTTGATTTTCCTTATATTGATCTTCTTCATCGAGTTCTTGGACGGGATCAACTTCTTTTATCGTTTCTTCCTTATCTTCCGCTTCACAAGATATGTCGTTATCTCCATGGCAACAGTTGTCGGTTACGATGACTGATCGCTTGTGTCGGTTCGATTTTCTTCCTTTTTTCGCAACTGTGTTCTCCTTGCTGTGGTGAGCGACAGGGTGCGTTGTAAAGTTTCGTAACCCCGTAGATTTGTGAATTGATACTTCGGAGTCTGGCTTTGACCGCCCCATTTCGATAGGACGCAGAAGATCGTTTTTGTCATTCAAATCAGTGTTGTTTGTTTGTTTGTTGTCAAATGTGCGATCACTCTTTCCTTCACCAGAATGCTCAGCTTTTGTCACAATTAAAAGCACTTGATTCGGTGACCTTTCCTTCTCCCCTCCTGGTCTTGGTATGTCAGAAGTCCACTCCCCTGACGATGAGAGACTGGGAGACGTTACCTTGTTTCTCGAACTGCCCCTCCAGCCCCGCTTCATCGCTTTCAATTCGTGCTTCAATTCTAATATCCTGGCGTCAAGTTCAGCTAAGGTAGCTGAGGTCCTCGCCTGAGAATGTGGCCTCCGCGAACTATCACCGCTGCCATGCCCTTTTGGAAATTTGAATATGTTACCATCCGCCAACGTCCTCGGACTGGCTGGCAACGATTCTGGATTTCTGGGCCTGATATGCTCGTTGATGTCCTTTGTAGGATCATAATCAGTAGATGGGTTCCCGGACCGATTCAGTGTTCCTTGTTTTGGGGCGGATGATTCTCGAGAGGACATCTGTTCAGCAGCGTCAGGATCAAATTTTCGATCTCTGTCTTTTATATCCCAATTTTTGTCTCTTAGTTGAATGCTCTGTCCTGTAAGCTTGCTTGAACTTTGACGTAAAAGAAGCCTCTTCCTTGGAGATATCGGTCTTCCAGCGATCTGCCTTCGATATTTCTCGCTAGCGCTGTTGCTTCTACCACCCCCGTCCTGTGTTTCAGTACTTTCACGCTTCCGATTGTTTTCAGTTTCGGGCTGAATTCCCTTCTCGTGAATTTCACGAAAAGGTGGAGAGTTGCTGCTGTTCAATCCATAGCCGTATGCAGGCACAGGAATCGATTGACTGGAATGCAGCTGCGTCGGTGACGGTTCTGGCGTGCATGATTCAGATTCACTTTGAATAACTTGTAGGCTCGTCGACAAGGATGTGAAAAATTCCTTTCTGTGCAAGTAGCCGACTCTTTTGGCACTTTGACTGGATTTGTCTGAGTCGACACTGTTAGGTCTAGTTGTCGGGCCCGAATTCTCGCGTGATTTGCTGTTTTCTCCCCCATCATTAACGTTCACATTCTCCTCATTTTTTACTTGCTGGTACAAGTTTTTCCTCTGCCGAAATTTCTTCATGGTAACTGCTCGAAGAAAGTTACTTGAGGTTTGAGAACTGTTAGGCGAAGATGCTCTAGAACTCTCTCCGTCGCTCTGAGTCTTATCAGGTGTGGATGGTCGACCCGATCTCCTCGGAGTCCGCGGTCGCATATCAAGTCTTGCCCTTCTTTTGATCGTTGCTACGGTCTGTGCCGTTGTCGTCAAATTGTTCAGTCTCTTCTGGGCCTCGTTTTGAGTCTTTCTTCCGCCCCTTGCGCTCTTTTTTCTGAGAGGTTTGCCGAATGGCAAGCACAGTTCATCAGTTGCCGATGACTCTTCTTCCGTCGGTTCCGGTGACTGCGTCGGTAGAGGGATCAGCTTAGCCGGCAGTCGATACGATGCCGAGTGCTGCGCGCAATGAATACCGTACAACCGCGCAATTTCTTCGTGGGCCGGATTTCTAGGATGTTCGAACTCGCTGTTTAGAAGACTGACGACGGTTTCGCTTTGTGACAGGCAAAGTCTTTGTTTATCATGTTTTGTCATAAAACTCGTCGAGTGCGGCCTCTTTGCCGAGAAGTCATCAGACATCACTGAATTCGAGCCTTCTGCGACACTTGCTGAAAGCGTTCTTACTCTCATTTCGCGCCTTTTTCTGTTGTTCGGCATTAGTTCTGACGACATTTTCCCCGCGCGTTTCTGCAACCAATCTGCGGCATTCTTAAACTCCAAATTGTCTCGTATCGTTTGCGATGCGTTTCCGCGCGAAACTAGTACTCTAGCACATTCTGTGTGGCCATGTTTAGCGGCTAGTATCAAAGCCGTTTCACCATGATTTGTAAGTGTATCAACAGCGACCCTGTATTTTTTATGGTGATCGATAAGCATGATCAGTATTGACAAATCTCCATTAGCGGCGACGTAGTGTAGCGCCGTGTAACCTCTCTTGTCCTGGTGAGCTAGTTTACAATTCCCCTGCGACAGAAACATGGCAACCATCCCCCGTCGTCTGAGTCGACACGCATACATCATTGCGTTCACTCCCTCAAGATCGGTCAACATCACATCTGCCCCGTTTTGTAGCAACAATCTCGCGATGTTGACTGCGGCATTCTGGGATTCAAGCTCACAACAGAGAATTAAGGGCGTCTTTCCATCGCCGTCCTTCGTGTTTATATCAATGAAGATGTCGACGCTTTCTATTAGATAACGCACCTGTTGTGAACGGCCGCATCTCACGGCTTTGTGCAGCGCCAGCGCCATTACTGTTATTTCTTTGATAAACACAGCGAAAATTTCTTCCCGTAAAATATCACTTCATTTCAGTTTACATAGCTTAGGATATGGATCCCTGATGTCAGAAGGTCGATACCGTATCAATTGAAGACAACTTACCGTACGAATCAAACAGAGACAAAATAACGATTATTTGATGTTGACGTAAACATATACCTTAGCAAGGGTCTATATGCTATAAACCGTTTGCTAGCCCTGCGTGATGACGTCCGCATTTATATTAGCATTTAACAAGATCTCCTGGGCATTTTGACTCTCATCAGTTTTGTCTTGCTAGATCGTCGTTGTAAGCATTGTCATTTCTGTAAAAAGCTGTATCCTGTAAAATCGGTAGTGGCGTGGATATGAAGCGAACTACTGTCCGAAAACACTTCATTCTATCAAAATCTTGACCGAGAAGATGGATGCACAGCAAACAGTATGGCGAGAGGAATACAGTGTCGATTTCGACATATTTTCCGTCATATGATCACGCGAAGTATCCATGTATATACTTCTAAAACGTGAAATACTTGTCTTGGGTCTTCGAATCCATTGATTTGTCTTCCAATTACACCCCTTCTATAGCCAGACAACACAGCTCTAGTGATGTAGATTCATGTGTATCCATATCGTAGATGCTTTGGTACGTTGTCACCTTTTTCTCTCGCTTGAGAGAGACATGCTGAAAGCGTCAAACGTACTCTCTGTACTACACACACTGTGGGAACTACACCAAATTTGCTGATGAGCGCACTGTTCGTAAGAGGTCAGCCCGTTGCCTTGACGACAGCTAACAGAAATCATCCAAGAATGACGAGTGTCTTGTTGTAAATGATCATCATCTTTTCTGAGCCCTGTAGGTGGAGACCATCCCTTCAATATTCTGATTGTTTAGGTAGTTACCACGGTATTTGATAACTGTTGGGGTGAACACATTCAATCAATGTCTACGCCCACGGTACTTTCAAACCCTACCTCCTGTATCCTGTAGTACCCCATGACAAAATGGTTTTGCTCAAATAATGCCCGAATGATCCTTTTGTCTCCCGCTGCTATGGTTACTGTATGTATAAGAAGGCTTGTATGGAATATGTTGCTTTTTATTCGGATTTTAATATTGTCATCGGTCAGAAGATTAAACTGGAATGGAGGAATTTTTTAGAAATTCAAGACATAATAATCTAGAAGCTAACGGTAGTATGTCATGAATATTCATTGACTTAAGGAGAATGACATTTGTTATTAGCCATCCATATCATATCAATTTTACCTCTGTGTGAAATAACAACAAGGTTTGATAAAGCGTAACGGTTGGCGTTGTAACCGAGCGTTGTCCTTTAAAACATAAATTTTGTTGTAACTGTCTTCTAACTCTATTTACTTATTCATTGTAGAGCTGATATTAACGATTAAAGAGATCCAATCGCATTAGAAATATTACGACGAACACCATCCATGCTATAGACATACTGTAACACACTATGCAAAAAGGAATTTCAATAAATAAATCGACCCTGAATTTTACTGACAAAGGATTTTTTCCAACCGATGCGTGACGTCGCATGTTTTAATGTTCAACCCTGCACGCTATGATTGAAGACTTAAGTTTTCCATACAGTTGAACCGAATAGTGTTCTATGTACCTATTGAAGAGCTTAGCTAGTTATTTTAATATGATCTCTGCTAATCGTACGGTAATTGAATTGTTTCCGCTGGCTACAAGCAAATGTATCCGGCGTATCAAATTTTTATTGATATTTACACAATTATTGAAGCATTTGACAATTTTGCTAATATTTCGACCTGTCAATATTTGATTGAGACAAGAAGTGTTTGACTCGAACACATCTCTGACGGAAAATCCGCTACAGTGCAATAATCCAACATTTGAATTTTCATTAACTTACCGGGACCCGCGCCAGGCAGGTAATTGTCACGCGTATTTGCGTTGCCCTGACGACGCGTCGTAAACACCGAGATCGTAACCAGGGACATTTAACCATATAAAATGTTTGATCCGCTCCATTTAACAAATTCAGGGTTCGAAGAAAGGTTAACACAGTCTATATGTTGAGCTCTGAGGAGGTGTTTGAAAAATATCGATATTATTATGCGCAAGACTTGAACACGCGAGTAAAGTTGTTCGAGATATGGTCGTGTATGAATGTACACAAATCGGTAAATTATTTATTGACTCCTATTAATTAGGATAACACAATTGGAACTAATTTTGGATAATAGGATCTTTTAATTGTTGAAATTTATCGAAAGTGTTAGTTTTCCTTATTGTTGAAAGTTGCAACATAACAAATTACACACAGAAACAGTTTGATTGCCGAAGTAGATAAGCTTAAATTTGCTGATTAAACCAACATTACTACGATATCTGATTATCCCAAATTAGTTCCGATTATGTTTGGATGAAATTGGCAACATTACCATGATCACTTCAGTGCACAATTTAATTTGTAGATAAGCACGTAGCTACAAACAATTACTCATCAGTTTTTCTTCTCTTTACTTTGAAGTAGATACTTCAAAATAATTCTATGATGATTTATAAGAGAGTTCAAGTTGAAATTATCGCTCCTTTGGAACATGTCAAACTGTCAAATGCTATAAATGCAAAAACTTACCATAAATTTTGCCAATTTAATTTTTGTTTTGTTTTGTTTTGTTTTGAAATTTTCTGATTTTTTTTTGAACTGTACAATGTAAGCGAAGAACAAAGATACAAACTATGTCTTTCAAACCAAACCAACCTACAAGCTTGATAGGCCAGAAACATGAACAATTTATACTTCTTAGGGGAAATACTGGTGTAATTGATTTCAAAGCTTTTCTGTCGAGTTTGGTAATATTCTAAGTTTTAATTTTGCTACCTACAAGCAAATTTCAGCAATACTGTTTTCGTTGACAGGTCATAAAACACCAGCCCCCTTTACGGCAACAGCTACAAGCGGTACCATCAAGTTGGCTGGCATTGGGTTAGGTTCGTAGTCGTAAACACCGGCCCCTTTATGGTAACAGCTACACGCGGTACAATCAAGTTGGCTTGCATTGGGCTAGGTTAATGTACCAGAATGAAAGCTATAACTTGCCATGCACTGTTCTCAGAATCACATACCTTGTTAAGCTCTGTTAAGCTCCATCATCACGCGTATGGTCACACGCTTTTGTTACGTATTCTTGAACAATGAAGTTGAAGTATAGTATGCCCCTCGAAATGAACGACTACTGACAACTTTGCTCAAGCTTTCCTCAAGGAATCTTTCAACCATTCTCTTTCAAAATCAAGAATAAAAATCGGGGGTCACCGTGCACACTTTGGTACTAAAGAAACAAATTACCCAAGATTTATCGATATTTGAAATTCAAAATGGCCGCCATCCCTGTGTGAACTCTATGGAGAAAAATAAATTTGTTGATTTTCGAAAAACCAATACGGTTAAATTTTTTTTCTTTAAAATGAGGTCCCACAAGTGGTATATCAGAAAAGAATTGTAAATGTCTGAGAGTCCAAATATCTGTCCCCGAGGCGCGTTCTACCTTAACTGCAGAGTTAGTCGAAGAATACACCTGGGTAGGTTCATGGATTACTGCACGGTTTATCGTTGTTGCCTCTGTTGATATGCTGACAATGACAAAATTTACTCGAGGTTATAGTATCATTGTGATCATACCTTTTGATCGCATCCCATAACCCACTAAGGCATGTACAATGTCAACAATATCTCCTTACTGTTCTGGCTAGAGTACAATGCCAAGTACCAATAGCTACATATTCAATCTGATTAATAGGCCTATCAGGCGTACAGACGGCACATACATACATACATACATACATACATACATACATACATACATACATACATACATACATACATACATACATACATACATACATACATACATACATACATACATACATACATACATACATACATACATACATACATACATACATACATACATACATACATACATACATACATACATACATACATACATACATACATACATACATACATACATACATACATACATACATACATACATACATACATACATGCATGCATGCATGCATACATACATACATACATACATACATACATACATACATACATACATACATACATACATACATACATACATACATACATACATACATACATACATGTGTGTATGTTTGTTTGTGTGTGTTTCCATACGCCGTTATTGAATATGTGAGACAGTGCGTGCACATCATAATTTATCCAAGCTGTTTTACCCCGTGGCGATAAGACTGTTTAATATATAATAATCGTAGTTCCTTTTGAAAACAGTTCATTTGTCACACCACACAATGTGTTCTGTTACCTCTTGTCACCATGGTGACAAGACAAAAAACATCACATACCGCATATTTGCATCGAGGAATGAGTTTACCGTCACGCGACGGTGTGCTTGAAAAAAAAAACACTAGGCCGCAGTGGAGAAAGCAAAAAATGAACGTTTTGATTGTTGCTTTATTAATTGCGTTTTATAGCCTCTGCTTGTGTCCCAGTTTGTGAAAATGAAAGTATTGCTTTAACCGCTTACAAATGGTGAACATCGTTACTACCTGTGCAACATTTGTTAACGTATTCCTTGTTTACCCTCGCTAAAAACCTAAAATATGGAAATGAATTTTCATGATTGTATTGGCTGTTTTATATACGTCCTAGTTTTTGTGATTTCTCTCTTTCAAACAATTCTATGTTATTCTCGCCCTGACAACAAAAAAAACGCAAAAGTGAGGTCAAAGGATCAGAATAAAGAAATGCGTCAAATCAGTCGCTCGAATTGAGCGGAACTACGCATGGAAGAGGAATATTTTTCCTTCGGCTTCATTGGTATTTTGTGTGTGTGCACTCAATGAGTTATTTAAGTGTTCAGAGTTACTTAGTGCGGACGCTAAGAAGAAAGGCGATATTATGCTTCTGTGCTAGCATTTACAAGAATGTCCTTGACATGCGCAGCTTAACAGCTTGGCAAATGAATGGAATTCTTTGTCGACATTTCTTTGTAGACGTTTATCAAGGGCACGATATCATGAGAAAGTGCGTGGCATCGAAATCGACGGAAATATGTTTGTCTGCCTGAATTTTACTCAATGAACTGAGTAACTGAGTGACTGACTGACTGACTGACTGACTGACTGACTAGATATATGAAATTTGATTGGTTCGACGAATTTTGTAGCGCGGAAGTGTATTTGCCACACATGCTGTGAGCTAGTTCGTCAGATAATCAGTATCTTTTGATATTGTGCAATAAGTGTTATGTAAACTACTATTTGACTGAGGAGGCAGGCACCACATCGCTGCTACTAATTCTTCAAAATCCACTCTTCAAAGGCATGTAAATCGATCTACTTTCTTATCGTTACTAAGGTAGTATTTTTGTTCTGCTCAAAATGATGAAAGGCTACGAAACAACCAATAAAATCGTTTCATAGTCATACCGGTTCACAGAGAAATTGTCAATCAAAATGCACTTCCCATGCGCCACCTTCCCCGCCACCTTTCCGCCCTATAAAAAATTAAGAGTGACATTCTTTGTGTAAAAGGTGAACATTTAAGTCACCATGGCGACGCAATGAATTCGTTTTTAGTGATAGTTTCTCTCACGAGATATTGACTGCTCTTGAAGTATTAAAGGTCAAAAGGTCAGCAGCCATAGCAACAGAGGGATATACACACCGTAAAGGGGTAAGTCGTTCATCAGGGTAACTTTTAGCGATTGCATCAGAGGATGTAACATGTAGCGATGTAGAAATATCCACCGTGTTACGTTAAAGCCATCAGTGCGATCCATCAAACGACAGTAAACTGAAACTGATGATTGCCAGGTTCACAGGTTGTCATAGTTGCTATGGTAACTGGTACAATGTGACGGTCGTGGGCGTTCGATCAGGAAATAACAACGTTATTTAAGGTACATTTGTACATTTAACTTTTTATGCCCCTAGGCACCTTTTCTTGTATTATAGGGAATTAATTTTTTGCACTGGCGATCAATTTTTGCATGTTTTCTGTTGTGTTTTGTATATTATAATTTTCATTTCACTGCTTCTTTAATCAAAGTTTGTTCCTCTTTGATGTACTGAAATTACGACCCATAGCTTTGATGAAAAAATATAAGAAATAAAATAAATGTTTCTGGTCATCATGTTTTCTTTCCGAACATTTCTCGACGACCTGCATTTTTCGAAGTTTACGTTTATTTCCGGTTAGCCGGTCTGCTTTCCCAATATGGAGTTAACAGTTGATGTGTTGCTTTGAATTCTGGTTATTTGAATGCCGAAGAAGATGTATTCTAGTTATTTCCGGAATGTCGGAGAGAAGGTAGTTTGTATGAAGTACACCATCTTACGACTTTTATACTTCATTTTCTCCATCGTTGATCTCTTCTACACAGAAACAGAAAAGGATTAACGCGAAGGCTTTCAAGTGACGCATGCGCTGATCAGAAACAACTATCTTTTGCCTAATAATGCAACCCAATCACGGAAGTACCTGTCGAAATGTCCGATTTTGTTGCCCTCTAGCTAATCGAAGTTTGTTTGTTTCGACATAAAATTAGCTATGTATACAGTGAACAAATAAAACATTTGAGATAGCACTTTCAATAGTTCTTTTTCGGGGGACGGGATAATCTTGAGGTAATTTTTAAACACAAATTTCTGAATGTTCAACGTTTAGTCGAACCTGAACTTCTACATGACCATAAACATTCACTGACAACAATCGGCAACACATGTTCACTTTTCAATACACCGTTGGTGGCGTAGTATATAGTGGCGTGCTTATGCAGGACTGCAGAAGACCAAAGATTATATTAACGGAAGAAAGAATCCGTTCCTGACTGCTTTTCGTTGAATGCCGCCCCCAAGTGGTCATGAAAGGAAACCTCACTTATTTGTCGCTAAGGTACAAGTTTGTGTTAAAATGTGAAAGCGATGAAGGTACAATAATAACCAGCAAGTTAGTGTAAATTGTCATCGAAACTTTTACTGCTTTTACCGTCGATTTCTGCAAGCGAAAAGTACATGATCTTCACTTGATGGATTCTGTCGGCAATTCAATTTTATGCATTGCTTTGTCTTTGTTTTTGTCTTGTTTTATTTTTATGAAATTTTAAAGAATTATTTTTCTTACATGAAACAAAATGAGCATAATAGTTGTGTCCTGTCTCTGTAAAGTCTCCAGACGCCTCTCATTATATCCACACATACACACACGGACACAGACATACAGACACAAACACACAGACACACACACATACACAACACACACAATGCGTTCGCAGACACAGATGTGCATACAGTTCAAAATCACCGTGCGATACTCACTATAAATATAAATTCATCAACTCTGAGATTATTATTCATGAGAGACAAGGACGGATCTGCCGTATTAACTGCGGACAATGTTTCTTGTTAACCGCCTATAGGATTCAAAGGTGCCGTAGTTACTGTGGTTGCCGACACTCCGAGGTAGCGCCTGCCAAAGCATGTCATGAATAAATGGACCATCCTAATTTTCTAAACGTCCCATTACAACCCAGTAGATTAGCTAATTGAACCAAAAACATTTTATCTATAGATCGTTTAGTTGAGCTTGCCAACCGCCTTAAAGCTGTTCGACCATTCTAATCTTGTTTTTTTCTAAACATTTGAAAGATTTAAAACAAATTCCTTTCTTTTGTGTGAAGATGTTTGTATACTGTCCCCTCTTCGGAGGCTTTACCCCCGAAAACAACACGCATTGAGTAGGCGTACTGCTTGGCTAAGTATCTCAGGAAAAGCGACGTCTGAGCTGGGACGAGCAATCTCTGACGCAGGTGTGCACTCTGCTTAATGGCTCGAGGGTGGGCGGTTTCCTTTACTATGCAAATTTATGGAAATTGCATTGAAAGCCCAAACAAACGCCGGCTAAATCCATGGGTTGGTTTTCATAATTTCAACGGGCGTCTTTTGTTTATGTGTTAAGAAGGGATCGATAGCTTTCAAAGCAAAACGTTCCACAAAGAACCTTATATAGTCCTTTAAATAGTCTCCTTTCGGATTCTGACACCTTGTCTAAGATAGCTTCATCTTTCATATGGTGTTCAGGCAGGCTCTCTCTCTCTCTCTCTCTCTCTCTCTCTCTCTCTCTCTCTCTCTCTCTCTCTCTCTCTCTCTCTCTCTCTCTCTCTCTCTCTCAATGTCTTCGTCGTCGAATTTCTTTAACAGAGCCATCAAGTATACTTTAATTAGGTACATTTTAACATGTCAACTTTATTTCAAAAGTCAAATGTGATAATTTAGTGTATACCTATGAACTTTCTGTCAATTTTTTGTTGTTGATCCCTCGTCGACATAACAGGTTAACATTACTTTCGAAAAAAAACATTTAATAATGAATAGTCATCAGTTGTGACTGTAAAATTAGAGCGTTATTTAGTTAAATTGTTTGTAGGAAAATTCTACATGCTTGGGTTTGACACTGTCACGAAGTCGTATCCAAGGTTTCCGCCACATATGTTATGATTATTTCAGCTATTTGTGGGTTAAAAAGGCTATTGTGAAATAAGTGACACTACAATCAATACGGTTAATCCTATTTTCGTATCTGGTCTTGTTTTCTCAGCAATTATATTGCATCGATTGATGAGTTCAGCACTGGGTTATGTACGCGCTTACGTACACACATACGTGGAGACGGAAAGGGTTAAGATAATCTTGAACAGCAGTTTTAACAGAATTATTTAAAATTACATCTGCAAGCACTGCGCGCCTTTTTTTTTTTTTTTTTTTTTTTTTTTTTTTTTTTTTTTTTTTGAAAGCTGATCTCGGTGGTTCTGTAGCCGAAGGGTGGTGAGATTTGATATTCATGTCGGAAGCTGCGCGACGAAGAGATGTGTCGAGGGGCCGGGGTCGTTCAAACGGAAAGGAGAAAACACGTTAACGGCGTTTTTTATCATTATGAACCAGGAATAGTAAACTTACAGGAGATCTGTAAGTATAGTACATGATATCCGCGGGACAAGGCGAGGCACAAGCAGGTTTCAGGACACCTTCCAATAAGTTAAACGCAAACTGCCGTCGTCAATTGTAACAGTTGGATGCAAACACAACTGGTCAAAAGTTGCTCACAAACAACAATCTGTTTTGTCTGAGTCTCTTAAATATGTCGTTCGAAAAATATTGCTAAACTGGTATCGGTTTGAATGTAGCAATTTTATCCGTTTACTTCCATAATCACTCTTTGAAAGAAACACTTTCAATTTGATCTCTGCGGGGCGCTTGTCTGCATTTTCCTCGTCGGCGGCGTTGAGTACACGTTTCTGGGGACCCATATCAACTTAATTAGAGTAATAATAAAATAATGCTCTAGCTGCACTTTGCTTTAATTCGTATCGACCAGCGGAAACAACAACAAATGTGCCGGATTCAATGTGGGTGTTAAACCAAAAGATCGTCTCAGAATATCGATCGAATTAAATGGAGGAAAAATGGCCGTCGGGCAAGCGGTGTACAAGATCACCGACCTGTTGTTTTTCAACATCTGCTTCCATGTATATCTGTATAAGCAGACGGCTTCTGTCATTTACCACGTGATGTGTATCTACAAGGACATCTGCAAGAATAGTTGGTAAGGGTGGAACTGTAAAGTAACCAGTGCTATATTTTTGACCAGCAAGATCCAGCACTGAGCGAATAACCTGGCGGTCATTTTCGTCACAATAATGCTCTCAGAAAGAAGAAATTATATTTGTAACTTCTAATTTGCCATGTATATTCCGACGAAATCTCTCTCTCTCTCTCTCTCTCTCTCTCTCTCTCTCTCTCTCTCTCTCTCTCTCTCTCTCTCTCTCTCTCTCTCTCTCTCTCTCTCTCTCTCTCTCTCGTATCTTTAAGAGGACAGATTAAATCTGCCATTTTTTTGATAATTCGATCGGGTTGTCGAGTATTTCAATGGGCACAGACGTAGACTCCCGAAATTACCAATTACTCTAGACTTTATCCAGACATTATCGGATCAACTCGATTCTAGAGGCCCCGTTATTATCTGAAGTAAAAGTTCAACTTTAATCATTAATGCTTCAATATTAAACTGACAGCCATAACACTGCACAGATTGTGAAGTATGTTCCATTTCCCCTTCTTGTTCGGCAACTGCTGAAACAAGCCAAACCCCGCGGCTTGCACGTGCGTGTCCATTATTTAGGCATGTCGAAGCTTGGTGCCTTCGAGCTTATTTTCGTAACAAGTCACAGTTAATAGAGGTCCACCTTTCCAACATCATAAATTGTTTCCATTTGTGATTGTACTTGTTTTTGTTCTTCCACGATCACCTCGAGCGGTCCTGGAGTTCTGTAGACAGAAATGGCGACTTTAGGACCCACCGATGTCATACAGTTCCGCGTTTAAACATTGAAACAAAAATTTGAGCGTTTTGATGATAGACAAAACAACACACACACACACACACACACACAGAAACTTCATGTAGGAATAGGAATAGGACTTTAATTTTCTTCAGCAGTCTACAACTTTAATGTCGGATAATGCTATCAGACAGACCATGCCTGTAACACGGTTACCCTGGCTGTAACGAGACAAAAGTATATGTCTTTACGTCAACAACATTTGTTCGCTTTGGTCTAAACACCGATAAAAACAAACTTAAAAATACATTTGAAGAACGAGTAAGTGCCCAATTCGTCAGCGAAAAATAAATTAGAAAACGGCATTGCAGGACGAACTCTAACACATGAGAACACAATATGATCTGGGGGAAAAAATAGTTATGGTGTTATTTAGCCAAATACCTGTCTGCCGCCCTCTTACGACGCCGAAACGCAACGAAGGAGACTTTTAACTGCATTCTGATATTAACCGGCTCATTTCGCTTCAAACGTATCATGTTTCGAAGGTGATTGGTAAAACTGAATCCATGAATCGAAAAAAAGATTTCGGCCCAAGATTTTCTTCCGGGACGAGAGCCGGCGAAGTTTTGGCCGTTACTGCCATCCAAGCTGGCCAGTTGTCGTTTTGGCAAAAAGTGTTCTGACCAGTTAACTGTCGTTAAGCTGAATACCATTACTGATTACAATGACGTACTACTCAAAGAAAAGCGATTTGAAAGAGAAAAAAGAGGTGTCCAGCAAATGGGTAGATTAAATTGTATTATAAACTAATTAATTAGGTAATCTGGCGTTATGACTTTCAAAAAAACGCAACAAGACTGTACAACAATGGAAGTCCTCTCAGATAATGGCCGTCTTTTTGGACGCAGCCTCAATGAATGCAAGGCTGCATTGGAAATCTAGCAAAGCAGCCGCGCCAATGACGGTTTTAGCCGGACGGCCTTATTCCAATACCCGGGTATAAGACGCTAAACCAACCGGTTAATCTGTGAATTAATTGTCGGCTGGGGTAGATGGAGTTCTCACGACTAGTAACAGCCAAAACACGTGTCTTTAGAGCGATACTGGTTACTTTATTCTAGTTGTATCGTATGCACCTTCACTGTTTCATTTTGTTCTGAGTGCGGTCTTAACCTCCTGGACCAAAAACTTATTCTAGCGTAAATACCGCGACATTTTCGCGTCGTGATGACTTTGGTTTCTCGTTGAAAAGAGAAATCGCAGCAAAAATTCAACAAGTTTCGGTTGTGCATGTGCAAGGCTTTCAATGAAAGGTCATAAAGAGAACAGTGCGCCATACCTTTCAACTATCTATCAATCGACGCAAACTGATTAGTAATCGAATGACTCAACGATAAACTTCCGTTTCTTAAAAAAAAAACTGATTTGACATATCTGGTTTTATCCCATAATTTAAATTCAACAAGCCCGTTTTACTTGTTTTATGACTGTTCCGCAAAAAAAATAACTTTTTTTCAAAGTAACAATTCATAGCATGGTTATGAGAGATCAAAGCGGAATAACTCTCTCTCTCTCTCTCTCTCTCTCTCTCTCTCTCTCTCTCTCTCTCTCTCTCTCTCTCTCTCTCTCTCACACACACACACACACACACACACACACACAGCCTACTTTTTGGCTCTACTTACAGCCAAGAACAACAGCTATTGATTACCAAGGGTAAGGACCGGGCCCTTCCGAGATAAATTGATTAAGTGATTGAGCGGGGGAATCAATTAACACCTTGCACAGTGTTTTGATTAATTACCGTGTTTGTTAACGCAACAGAAGGTGTTCAATCGATTTAATTTCCACACACAAGGTTATTGTTCACAAAATGAGTTGTTTGGAAAACATCTTTCGCGGTGCATTGCTGTTGTCGCCGTGGTGAAAAGCGTTGAACGCTGGCTGGTCGAGGGCGTCCATGATATCTGTAGTAGTTTTGTCTCAAAACGAATCAAATGTTCACCCTTTAAAAAATTAAATGCTTGAATGTTACCGGTTATCTTCACAATTCAGAATAACTATACCGTAAATGAAGGAGGCAACAAGTCACGTACTCGGAGTTGTTGCTGGAAGTGTGAGGCTGTCGGGGGTAATATTGGCGGCTTCGAGTCCTGATTACAGAGCAGGTCCTAATAACGTTACATTAGCCAGCGTCACATTTGACTTTGTACGGCAGTAAGAGTAAATAAGAGTCACGGCAAATTAGCGTAGTAGATTGAGGCCTTGAGTCGACAACTCATTACCCTCAACACCCCGGAATGAAAAAAGAGGTGAAGCGGCTCAATTTTCATGCAAAGTACCTCAAAACAGATTTGAAGGAAACCCGTCATGGTGTTCCAGCACCCCCTCGGGGCCAAATAGTGCACTTTATCCCCTAGCATTTCTCTTCTTTTTTTTCAAATATTTTGTTTCATCGTGCATGGAGTCAACTAAGAGTGTGAAAATGCTTCGGGGTTGTTGGGGGAAAAGCCCATGGCGCACGCACTGTTGCAAGAGTTGTGTTGTATTTCAGAGCGCAAATTTCACAAAATGGCTTAATTACTTAAAATTGAATTGTCATCAGAACGCAGCGAGTTCGGTTTGAGTCTGTATCTGGTTACAACCCCTGGGCTATAATACTCAATCTCTCTTCACAGTCATTGTTTATTAGACACCCATAAGAAGCAAAAATAGAACACCTCTACAGTCATAAACTCGCTGGCTCAAAACTTATACGAGGCATCCAACACGCTAGTGTCTCTGATTATCTTTAAAAAGAATACACAGTCTTAATTTGATATGTTTTCCAAGGGTTTTATCTTCAGCGAATCAAATGTTATTTCCATAGAAATAACAAAAACATTTTAGAGTCGTTATGACGCCTTTAACACGGCGCTTGACCCGAATAGAGCCCAGGGAAACGATAGATAGTGACTCTAACGACGCCGAGCAAAGCGGAAGTTTGCAAGCAATTGAAGAAATTAGGCCAGTTATGTTCCAATTTAGTTAAGTGAGACAGAATTAACTCCGAAACGCATTAACCAACTTTTCACACCGCCAAGTCGAGCAAAAAAAAGTTTCTTTTAAAGGCTTTTAAGCAAAGAGGAAGAGAAAGATGGTGTGCGTTGGGACACCAATGGGTTCGCCTAATTTTCGGCTGAAAAAAATATGGTAAAGTTGCATACATGATTAAACAATCACAAATGAAAAGCATGGACGTAGTGGTATCGATTGGATTATTCAGCCATTGCCTTAAATTTCGATAATTAATCCACAGAGGCCTTGGGTTCCAGCGGCGCTCGACTCGTCGCTCGGCCATTGGTCCAACCCTTTCCGCACAATTACGGATTAAAAGGCTTGCATTGAGGCAGCGGCACACACGCCATTTTACACAATTGTCCGTGTCTCAAGCAGTCTGAAATCCACAGGGCTCTCTTTGAAAATGGAATATAGTTTGACGGAACCGCTAAATAAGACGAGCCGTGTTTGTTAACTTCTTCCTGGTTACCGACAAAGGACGGTCATGGATCTGTCATATCATACCCTACCAACAAATCACTTCATGATCTCTGCATGTTAGTGATACGTGATAATGTCGGCAGATTGAATGTTTGATCGCACAGACCAGTATGTGAAAGCCCCATTTTTCTGTTTTAGTTACGCGCGCTAATGCATATTGCCAAGGTCATGTAGTAAAGTCCTGTAACTAGAGCAGACATAAACTTAAAAATTTCAAGTTTATTTCCACAATTAATAAACTCTTGATTTTTCCACCATTTTTTAAAAATCTTTACTTTATTTTCACTTTATCCCCCTAAATGTCGAAGATAAATGGAGCAGTGTAAGGCTCTTAATGCGGGTTCTCTTGTGGTTGTCAAACACAACAATGGGCCCCTGTCTCTACTTTCAAACAAGTTTATGTTGCGTCATTGTAACTAATCACACAGCTATTTGCAATTTATTAGAACAAAAAGGTGCCGGTTTGTTCTGAAATGGGGATAATCCTTAGGCTGTGGAATTGCACATTCCATCATTTCTCTTCCTCTTTATTTTAGTTTTTTCCTGAACGCGATTTTTTTAACTTGCACACGAACAAAAGCTAGCAGAGATGGCTCGTTTTTTGTCAGATATGTAGCAACAGGTTTGATGTTCCCGAAATGGACAGCTGTTATGATGATTCAAGCCGTGTTTGTTATTCATGTCATCCATCACTAAACAGACGAAAGTTATATTATAGACTACAATTGAGCAACGCAGGTTCAAGTTGGCAGCATCTTTCGTTTCTGAGGACCATTGAAACTGACATCATTGAGAGAGATTTCTAAGGTCAATGTGACGGGAATGTGGTTAAAAAAGTTCAAATTTAATGACCGAAATGTTGAAAAACTAGTCAAGCGCTCTCTATGTTTCATAACAGAGAAAAAATATTATCTGTAGATAACATCATCCAGCCACGCACGCACAGTTACGCCGTGACAATTCGCCAATTCAGATGTTTTCAACATTTTTAACCTTTTTTCAAATCGGGGTATTTTCTATGTCCTTGTTGTAGATTTATTTCTATTCCTAACAAATTTTTAACAATTTTTCACTGACCGCGAACCGTTTTCAGCCTCGATATCGCGAATAGATTTAGCACAAAAAATCTAATCACGCTTTTCATGTTATATTTTCAGTTTTTTAACAAATAATGGTTACTAATGCCAAGTTGAAGGAGTAAGGAGTTGCAAATCATACCATCGCTCTCTTGTTTCACGCTGTTTCGTCTTCCTTCGCACTGATACGATGGTGCGATCAGCTTCACAGTGACGACGAGCTCGCGACCGCCATAGGCTATAGGAGGGCGCCGCATACGGCAAGGATTAATATGGAGGGATATGGTGCCCATCGAGCGTGTTATGTGAGGCCGTGCAGCGATTTGTGAATTATGCAAAAACCTGTTGAGAGAATGAAATCGATACCGAGCGATCTGAGACAATTTTGAAAATTACTCAAACGAATGCTGTGAGGAGTGATACGACCAAGCTAGCGCCAGTAATTGTACGCAACACCTGTAATCGGGCAAATGACGTGACAAAATGTCTTAATTTCACTATTGCCTTTGAAAAAAATCTGATGTGTACTGGAGATCTGAGATGAATAGAGAAAAAAATATCGGCCCATGAACTGAAACCCATAACCTATTAAATGAAAACGTATACCTTGTTACCTTGTAGAAGTTATTCATCAAACTGCGATGTATGTTCAACTGGCGGGTGGGGTTTTTTGATCGACGGAGTGCATGGTTTTCTCGATACTGTAACCTTGCTGATAGATATTGCGACAAGAATATCGAATTACACCGACGAATCGTGACATATAAGAATATTCGTCATGGTTTTCACTTTATTTAGCCGACTGTATCAGAGTGCAATTTCTTCGATTTGTTTCCTACTTGTATGTACATGTATGACTTTGGAGTCCGGCTGTTATAGGAGTTTCTGGATGAAGACGGCAATTTTACGTTCGATATTGACATCGTTTTGCTAACAGGGACAAAAGCGATAATTTTGATAGTATTTGTGTCCTGTGAGACAAATACTTCTTTTCTTATCCTTCCTAATGTATGTTCAAGTTGAAATACAAATAATTAGCGTGACAATTCGATAGATAGTGTGATACATGACATCATTGTCGTCAAAGGAATTCTCATCCGGACTAAATTTCAGTATTCACGTTTGACTCTGAGCACATGCAGACTGCAATGACAAGTTCAAAACTGGGCATTTCGACATGATCTGGGGAGTAGAGCAAGAAACTGCATTTCACAGGCAGATACTTAAAGATACATCAAAGTCAAGGTAGTAAACCGAGCTTTAAAGTATGCAAATTTTATTCGAAAGAAATGCTGGTAAAGGAAATGCCACATGAAATTATCAAAGGAATACGAAATAACAATATAGGTGTGTTTTATTGCAAAAAAAATCAGTAACACAATCAGCATTTCGAATCCTGCGCAGAACAAATTACATTTAACGCCCATCCATGACGGGCTATTGAATAGATACAATGGTTGGAAAAAAAATATACTCTGGTCTTAAACTGTACTTCGTCACTATCTTTATATTTTACGAACACAGCTGCAACCTAGTCCAAATTAACAATTTCATCTAGACAGACATAGCACGTGATCCGTAACTGCCGAATTATTATAAAATTTCGAATGGTGTGTTTTTTGTCATTTAACATTTTTTCCAGATACCCTCCATTAATGTTCTGTAATAACCCTCATTCAAAGTTGTTCAGGTTGTTGTTGTTGTTGTTTATTTTGCATAATGAAGACGGCTTTGCACCATGGATTTAAACGATTTTAAATTTTCGTGAACAATAATTCTTTTCACCTTATAATTGTATCACTGAGTGTTTATGACCCTACGCTATTGCTGAGACATTTGAAAGCCAATTACCTTCTCATTAACACCTCTAGCAAATTGAATTAAATCGTTTTCGTCTTCAAGACTATTGGAGCACAGCAGGAAAGCTATGAAACTTACTAGAAAGGCCTAGCAAAAACATCATTTTCATACTTCTTTTGTCTTACCGTGTACCTGACTCGACCTCAACTGGCCAGATTGTGTGTCTCACCACCCTTCGCATTTGACTCACTAAAGACTTCTCTTTAATCTCAAAGCAATCTTCAGCTTCTAATGATAGACTTTGATTATATCTCACGTGACCTCGAGATCTTGATTCAATGCGAGGGCGACGTTTACCCAGGCGACGTCTTCACTTTTGCTGTTACTAATAGAACACGGATGACGGTGGATCGGTCTGGGTCTGGTCAATTTCAGGTCCGCCGTGGAGGCTTTACGATCACGTCCTTTGTATGAACTGGTCACATTGCGCGAATAGTTGTGTCTTGACTTGATTATTTTGGCTAGTTTCTCTCACCCAATTATTTTACACTCGTCGTAAGAATGGAATAGAAATGGCAAAACAGTGTATGATAGTTGTTGCTGACTGCTACATCACCTGCATGTGCGTGTATCACTAACCAAATACATGTGTGTACAAATTATTGACTTGACAATCCCCTAATTCCCTGTAAACAGCCCCAAACTCACTATGGATAACAATGTATTTTTATGCCAAGTCATGGTAAAAGGGTTAACTCATTATGTGAAAGTGTTCAATTTGACTTATATGTAACAACTGTGGGTCAAATATTTACTGAACACTCAGAGACCCTCTATTGTAAAACATTGCTGTCAGGTCATGTGCTTCTAATATACGACTGAGAAGCCTGAAACAACTTCTTTTTGATGATGGAAATAAATAACCATTGTTTCCCCGTTGTACACCGTAAGATTTAAATTTGTTAGCTGTTTTGATTTGATTCAACAATTGTTTTTCAACAAAATACACATGCGTAATCGCGAAAGTCGCCATTGAACAAAACCGAGCATATACTTTTGAGAGCGCCATTTTTGTTCTTTTGTTCTTTCTATGATGTCGCAGGGCATTTTCCGATGTCAACACTTGTTATTCATAACGAATGGGAAAATATTCTCTGAACGTCACGGTGTGTAGTGCCCAGATGTAGTGTATATTATAAAGACACGCGTTTCAATGTCTCGTGCAGTATCATTCAGAGATCAGCAGTCGGAGTTGGCATTTGCCTGCGAGTGAGGGCACAGACGCCTAATCTCTCGCTGCCTGTGAACAAAACCGATTAGTCTCTGAATTTGTAGTCCACATTGAAAAATGTCCAGAGCCTTGAACGAAAAGTTAAGACGAGAAGATATGCTGATTTATTTCGACACGAGGTCACAAATGCGGCCTGAAATCTCTCATGCGAAAATCTGAAAAAAAGGATTGATTACGTAATGGCATCATTGCTCCAAGAAAGCGTGTAATTACCGACTAAAAAAGAACAAATGCCCTTGGCACTGCATTTACTAAAAGGTATGCAATGTCAATTACAGCAAAGCCTTCTGACCTGTGTTTAATACAACTTTGAAATGTAATTATTCAATGTGTATTGACGATAAAATGTTCGTTTACATCTGTGTTGCCTCTCCTCAGACCGTTGTCAAGAAGAAGGGGGTGTACTTTTAAAGCTGAAGGAGACTATTGCATGAAAAAAACGACGTCCGCGAGTGGCGTCAGATTGAGGCTACCATATCATCTTGAAACTTAAGCAAGTTCAATTACTATCGTGTGTTGTGGTGCAAGAATGTTATCATCATAGCCATACTTTGTTAGGTCGCATTCATGGGAAGTGGCCTGTCCCCTCTTTAACTTCAAAACTCACGAATAGAGGGGTGTAAAGGAGTGATGGCGGTACGAGAGTCGCGGTCATTTGATAAAATACGGCCGTCACCGCCTTTGGTTATAACTCAAAAGCTAAGACGGCATGAAGGGATTTTGTCACGGTTTTAGCAATTTTCTGTTCAAATCAGATAATGTTTACCCTGCTCATTCAACGTAGCAATGCTTTAAAGAAGAATAAAATCGCAAACAACATTGGGAGCTTGAAGTCCAGCCTGGATTAAACAGCGCGTTGTACATGTATGCATGCGTGCGCACAAAATGACCTGGGGATTAATCTGTTGTTTGTTATCGTGCGAATCAACCACAAGGTCGCGATATAAACGATTACTCGATGAAGATTAAACATGAATCAGAGTATCAATGTGATGATTTTCTCTGCTTGACTAAGTGGTCCTCCTCTTTGCTCGTTGTTGTACTGTTTTTTCCACTCACCCGTCTTGTGACAACGTTCAACATGCACAGCAGAGACAGAAGAAAACTCAAGACCGATAATCCGTTAAACGTTTCTATTATGAAAGCAACGTACATATCAATCGTTAAACGTCTAATTCGCTTTAGCAACTCATAAAAACACAACCAAGGCTTGTTTCAATTTGATGCGAGCAAGAAATCCATATATGTACGGCTCGTTTGATAACACTTTGACGGTACACATATGAGTAAACATGTACCAACCACCTGTTGCACAATAAAACAACCGCGTTGAGTTGTGCCGTTGTTTCCCCAAGTTTTGTGTTTAGTATACACATACATCTTGCAGATAAATAGATAAGTCATAGGTGTACTTCTCTACTTTCTACGCTTTACTTTCAGAATTTCTGTTTCTGCCCATGTTTTTATGTTTTTGTGCTAACCAAGAGATTTTTATATGCTTGTTACTACACTTGTGCATAAAACGCACCAAAAATTAACGTGACCAGAAAATCAAATAAAAGTACACGAACGATGCTTTTAGAAATGGCCGCCAAATGCATGAATGACGTCATGCCTAGCTCTACGTATTTGCCAAATAAAAAGTGTAATGACTGACGCCCCTTTTTTCAACACCAGTCCAAAGCAGGGAAGTTCACTATTTTGAAAGCGATGAGGCAACAAAGACGTGGTAGATTTTGTAATGTTGTTTAAAAATTAAAGTTAAATTTTGACACCAGATGAACCTATCAAATAACTTTGCCTTTACTTTATGTCGCCAAGGTATGCCATTCCGAAACCCGATACAACTTAAAGGTGTGATTTAAATAAAGCAAGATTCAAAAAGAGGCAACCTGTGGGGGCTTTAAGGAGATCAGTAAGTATTCATAGTGTATCTTTTATTTATCTGAAATCAATTCCTGCATAGCTATAAATTTGGAAAATTTTAATGGTTACTTCGCTTTGCCGTCACTTGATCAGAAATCTCTGAAGAGACGGAAAAATGTGTCACTTAGACACCGAAAACCTTCATTTTAGTATTACCATTTTTTACAAAACTTTCACTTAATTCAATGCACCTCGTCACACAATAACAAATAGTCAACCACCTCAGAGGCAAATTTCAGTATCGAAAGCAATATGTGGACTTAATAAAACTGACTACACAAAAATATTCAGTTAATTTTAATTTATCGAGGCAGTCCAGCTAAGACTTGACGAAACGTTTTGGCCATGAACAGTTTCGATATACATGTACTATTGTGTGTTTGTGTGTTTGTATATATATATATATATATATATATATATATATATATATATATATATATATATATATATATATATATATATATATATATATATATATATATATATAAGTATACAGATGTCCTCGTAGAAAATTACAGTGGTCGATGCGGAAAGCAGAGTGTTATATATAATAACAACACAATTACTTAAGTGCAAAGTAATAATATCTGTGACTTAAGTTTCAGGATTCTTAGCTCCACACTCTCATTTATATGTTTGGGACGCACCATTCTATTTGTAGGTGGTGTTAAAATTTGATAAATAAAATTAGTTTTGGTGGTGACATTTTGTAACCAACTAAGAGCGTTTGTTTAACAGGGTAGATTTGTAAGCATTGATAATGTGTACCTTTTGTGATATACAAAGATTACATCGCTTGCTTATGTAAGAGTAACTGTATGCTTTGGCAATCCACGACCAGGTCTTTGACATATCGTCTCACAAAATAGAGAAATGTATTATCATCCGCCATCCAGAATGCTCAACGCTCAACAAAAGAAACGAACTTGTGTCCTCATGTAGGCGAAAAAGCAAGACATTGTTATGCGACAACTAACTTCCAAATACATACCGCTATCTAAATCACTTGTCTCATTGATCATGAATATTCATAACAGTAGCAAAATGTTGTTTTGCAACAACTGTCAATCCCAACAAACATTCCAACATCTGCGTAATTAGCGATGTGTAGAGATGAGTATATTCACACCAGTTTAGAAATGATGAATTGTAAAATCATTTCTCTAATAATCATTATATATATATATATATATATATATATATATATATATATATATAATATATATATATATAAAATAACACAAATTAATAGTTATTTATTCCCATGAAGACATCTGTGTACTTCGATATATATATATATATATATATATATATATATATATATATATATATATATATATATATATATATATAGATAGATAGATATATGCGTGTGTGTGTGAATGGAGTGTTCGATTTACAAATGTTTTACTTTATAAAAGTGTTTGGGCCTACTAGGTTTCAATTCTCGAAAATCCTTCATAGGTGCAGAGTGTTTTTAAAAACTTTCGAGTATAGTATAAATTATGTCCCTAAATTAAGCCTCAGTTCGCTACTTCTGGTTCGTGTAAGTTTTTGTTGGCATTGTCTGGTGGTAGTAGTATGTTTTGCTTCGAAATTTTATCAAGTTTATCAAATTTTGCTGATAAACAGTAAACATCTTCAAGTTTCAGTAGAGGATGATATACTGATAGGGATGGCAATGATGAGTAAATTTCGGAAATCACTCATTTATACACAGGAAAAGTTATGTTACAGAAACTGCTGGCATATACAAGAAGTAATTTAGTGTACAACTGTCAAAATATAAAATTACTAAAAGTGGAGAATGAGACATAGACAGGATGGTACGCCTGAATGTAACACACACAGACACAAACACAGACACAAACACACATACACACAGACACACACATACACACAGACACACACACATAGACACACACGCATATATAATATATATATGTGTGTGTGTGTCATATATAGCACTGTGTATGTCTGTGTGTGCCTGTGTGTAGTACATTTACGTCTGTACTACACATACACCCACTCACATCGATGCATTACTTGGATTTCAAAATTGTTATGCCTGTAAGTGTAATGAATGCTTTAAATGTAAACACCAGCATGGTTACATGACACTGTGGAAAACACAGTGTAGACACCTCGATATAACGAGAAGAGATATTCAGACAAACCATTGTTGGTTAGACTATGGGCAAATAACAAAGGCAAAGTATAACACAGAATAGTTATTGCGGTTTCAGTAGGGCAACACGGGCATGGAAAAAATTAACTAGAATTCAGGCTATTTGTAAAAGTCACTTTCTATAGTTTTGCTAAACTAGACAGGCATTCGCAGTGGTAACATGTTGCCTCCATGGTATGGCCACAATTGTAATATGAGGTAAGTAATATTGAGTCGGCATGCCGAGGGATTAACATCGTTGTAAATTTCAACAACAGAAAAAATGTCAAGGGCCTACGTATCGAATTTCTTCCAAACATCTTAAAGGAAACAAGAGAGATTTGATCTACGTTGATCGCAACATAATCTGAGTTGAATGACAAAATATGAACAAGTTTGAAACACCTCCTCCCCCCATTTCATGAATTCAAATCCGTGGTGCGGTGCCATTTGGCATACATTGTAAAGAAGAGACTATAGACTTTAAATTTTGTACACACAGGCACACACGTAATCCAACAACATGAGGGTATGTTTATTGCTTCGGGTTATTGATTATCGATTTGGTTAAAGAAAACACCACACAACTAAAGTCCAAACTAACTGCCCTATGTCAATGGCTGATAGACACAGCGTCCATTGTTATGCATATAGCACTGCTCTATCTTTACAAAGTGCATTAAGGGACATTAAGGTGGCGAGAAACGGCGTTTCCGTCCCTATGGTCCGCATATTACGACATTAAATTACACTGTCCCTCGTTACATAAGATACATTATGAGCTATCAAAGAGTATTACGCAGTAAAAGGGTATCTAATGATGCTGCGCAGACATATCAGTTTAACTCGGTCGATAATATGGGGCATTTCCATGGTGATGACCCCTAAACAAAGGATACCCCTGGGTTATAAAGGTGTAACAAAAACGACACTGAAAAAATCTATCGATCGCTGGTGGCTTCTGAGGAAGATCTCCACGCTAAACTGTTGTCAAATTAAACCAACTTATTTAAAAACTTGTCGGCGACTAAGTTGACTTCAGCATGACAGATTATCAAAGCTCAGCTGTTCAAAGACTGTATTACTGTAAATAGTCAACCAGGGCACGCCTCAGCCAAGCAAGCCCAGAATTTGTTAAGTGTTTAAACGATTGTACGCTCACTGTAAAATCTGTCAACGCGCAGCTCACCAAGGCAGTCGCCTGTGACATGAAGAAATTGTCAGAATATTTATAATACCTACTGCCTTTCAGTACTGTCAAGAAAACACCACACACTGGTCTTAAAATCAACATTACACTTCCCAACTTATATGACCTTGAAATAGCTGTCATGCTTTAGTTTGTTTTTGAAGTATGTAGCGCAGGGCACGGTCTATGCTCCACTCGACAGGTGTGGCTACATTCTGCAGTCAAAGATTGACAAAGTCCGCGGAGTAAGTTACGATGCTGTTTCTCTGATGATCGGTATTAAAGGCGAACTGTATGACATGGCGCTGCTAATTTCCAACCTAGTTGGGGTGGCTTGGAAGTCAGGTGGTGTCGATACGGGACGGAAGGATAATTGTTCTTGGTAAATATCAAATAGCTTTCTCAGATCGTCCACCATAGTTCGCCGTCGCTTGCCGTGGGCTAGGAATTCAGGTCCGTTGGATGCCATCGGTGTCGGCATTGAACTCACCGTCGACGGAGGCCGACTTCGTCGACTCGCGATCGCACTTTTCTGTCTAGCCTCTAGACTGCCAATGAAAGTGTTCAGGCAGTTTTGTTTGTATCTCAATTCTGACAGAAGACTGTTCGGTCTTGTCTGTGTCCGCGGTGTTGTCGCGTTGCTGATGGGTGGTAACGACTGCTCGTAGTCACTTGGCGTTTGAGGGACTGTTTGGTATCCGGAAACGGGGCTCGAAGTTTGGCCCCATGCTTGTTTCGGACGATAGAACCCGCATGCCGTTTTGTCTCTCCTTTTGACGGACTCGGCAAAGTCTGCATGGCTCTCCCTAGCCCATTCAGCGGCGTTCATGAAACGTTCGTTATCTCGAGAACTCACCGAGGCGCGTCCTTCCGTCAACAGAACATGAGCACACTCATAGTTACCATGTTTTGAAGCTAGAAGCAAAGCAGTGTAACCCTGCTTGTTCCTAACGTCCACAGGCAATCCGAATTTCGTCAGCTGTCTAACAAGCAATTGTATTATCTCTAGATTCCCGCTGGTTGCTGCATGGTTTAAAGGTGTATCATCATTGTCATCGGTAAAGTTTATCTCCAAAATTTCTTCACGTAGTAACCTTTTCACCATTCTGTCTCTCCCATAGAGACACGCGTAGTTAAGCACGGTCCTTCCATATTGGTCGCGAACGTTGGGAAAAGCACCGCTCCTTAAAAGAATCTGGAACATCTTGTAAGCATAGTCCCGATTGTCGATGATGCAGGTGAGCATGAGGGGGGTTCTTCCAAGCCTATCTTTCTTCTCGATGTTGACGCCGAGCGACACCAGCAGCCGGACTTGATGAAGCCGTTCGGCCAGTATGGCCTGGTGTAGCACCGTGCTCATGTCACTTTGAATGCCTTTCATCTGGTCAATTCAACCTGTTGAACACAAAATCAAGAAATTTGAGTCCCACAAAAAATGTCTCGTCCCCACCTCCGGGTTCTGTGTTCTTTAAGTTTCGTCTCTGGTAACGCGCCTTAGCGACATGGATATGGTAACTCTACCGGTGTTAGGGACACGGCTAGGTCAGAGGTTCGGCACTCCCCTTTGACTTGTTGAGGAAACCATAGAACACGCTCGTATAAATGTTTACCGAATGGTTTTGTAGACAAACAATGCAACTGCCATTTAACACGGTGGTACCGCCTCAACAAGAATATTCGTCGGTGACTTACTGGGTCAATCTCTATCGTCAGTGTGTGTGTGTTGGAGAGTCACATATCACTTAAACACCCGCCGTTGGCTGAGAGAGGACCCTTCAGTTGGATCAAACAAGTGAACTGTCCACATTGTGAATTTTCACTGCTATCTAATCCTTCGGGACTATTGTCTCATGCGTTTAATTTTTCATGGAGGCTAGGCCCAGCTATTGTGAATAGGCTCGGTACGGTGCACGCAAAAAAAGAACTCCGCTGGTTAGTCCAACAAATCGATATGATGGTGTCCCCTACCTACTGGTAAATGATCGACGGTGGTAAAGTTACCGATGAAGGATCTCAAACAGGAAAACACGAATCAAAAGATTAGCAACTTGTGACACGATGGCCAGCTTATTTTTCAGATCCATTTTCCTTTGTTCTTTTGAAAAGGGTCGTCATTGAATTTGCTTTACAGGGTATAGTCATCTTAAGGTGAATGCCTCCGGAGTTCGCGACCCGGCATTTTTGTGCATTAGTTACTGCGTAGATGCTAGGGGGCTGAAGTATTGATTTAAAGCATAGACCAAATCACAAAATGCCTCAAACCACTTGTTACCTCCATGGGAATCTAGTGTTATTTTGAGCATTGTTACGCAACTTAGCTGCATGTTGTGGAGGGGCTTCAAATTGGATCAACAGATAAACAATAAAGTGTTTACAATTAAAATACTGTAACAACAGGATAATAGTTTTTGTAAACAAAAAATGTAAACAGCTTTCCTTGCGTTGTGTTGTGTGTTTTGAAGTGCTCTGTTTATTAATAAACGGTGTTTTTGAGCTCGTCCGAAGTTTGAATATGGTCAAAGGTCAGGTGTATTATCTTTGGATGAACCGTTAAATGCAGATAAAATCTTACGTAAAGTAAACAGTTGAACTTATACAGAACGTGTGTACAATCTTTTGACAGGAATTATTGTTTGGAAAGACTTGTACACGTGTTCGGCCGGTCTACAATCGGTGAAAACGACATGCTTTACGAACAAACTCCACGATGGGTACTTTGGCGTTCCAGAATTGCAAACGATGAAATAAACAAATTAAACAGGGGAATCATCAACAACAACAACGAAGAAGAAGAAGAAGAAGACGAGACATATGAAGCATGTCATTGTCAAGTTCGATTTGGAGGTCTTGTAAGATGTTTAGTAAGTTTCATCACTCCGTTTAGATCAGCAATTGCAAATTCCGGACATAAGACAGAAATGTTTATTTTAACCGGATCCGACCTACTATCTTCCATCGACAAATTATTGAGTCATAGATTCCCGATACTGCTCTGACGTCATGATAAATCACAATGCGAAAAAATTACCGAGAACTTACATGACTGTGCCGTCGTAAGTCCCCATTCGCACTTTTCATGCTTGAGCAATCAGCTAAAAGACTGTACACTTTCTCTCATTAACTGAGCGTAGATGTAAATGAGAGAATAAACCCCAGAATGCAAACGTTTGTTGTTGTAGCTGTGAGTTAATGCCACCGAACAAGTGGATTTCGACCCCAGATAAGTCAACCATTTGCGCGACAACAAAGAATTGTTCAAACACCGATTGGACATTTCAAACACGGAAACGAGAGTTCAATGGGGGAAGTCCACTCGTTTTGTTTCTTGTCAACTTTACGGATAAACGTTACTGGTGGTTTTTGCGTCGCTTTGAAGATTGGATTTGTTTTTTTTTGGTTTTTTTTAGACAGGAAAGGAATAATTGCTCGATCACTCAAACAAACACTTATACAAAGGTCAATGTGTCTAAGTGGATGGTTCTAAGTAAGCGGACGGATTACCACTAGGTAACATTTGAAGATGCAATGAACATGGCCGTAGGTTTGAACTTGATTACGGTGTGCTATTTAAAACGACAATTTATCCGACGAAAGAATGGCAGGAAAAGATTCCATCGTTCACATATACAGGCGATTGGATGCTGGTACTACCCATTCTTGAGGAACGTTTTTGTGAAAACACCAAACGTGCATGAGAGTCGTCCATGATATAATTACGAAATGGTGACTCACCAACGGTACAAATGCTCCATTTTAATACATCAAAAACGGTTGATCTCAGTGACACCTTCAATTAAAAGATGCAACCATCGCTATTAATACGAGCAAGGAGATAGCACATTACTGTTTGCTACCTAATGCACAGACTTGAAATATTTATCGGTAATTTTGGATTTCAACGTTTATAGCCTCATTATCTCTAAATTTCACAAACGCAGTGAATTAATTAAAAAAACTAATATCGTTACGCACGGGAGTTACCAAGGTTGATAGTTTGATAATTTCGCTATCGACGGTGGTACGAATCTATAGTTATTTAAATCTCGATTTTGCAATCCCATGTTGCAAATAACATCAAATCAGCTCTTTCCGATTGACGACACTAATGAGATTCGTTGACATGACAACCAGACGTTAAATCTACACATTACCCATGATGCGCGTATCGATTAATTTAATCTGCTCACAGACCCGACAAGATTGGTCGCTACACTGATGCGTATAATTACACAGTCTTTGATTGTAAAACTCAAATTGATACAACAGACAGACAGAAGATGTTCATAAATTTCTTTTGACAAACAAAAGTCGGTAAAGTAACTGCATTACTAAATCGATCTTCCGTTGGTGTAATGTGATTTACCTTTTTTTTCAATTCTCAGTAATGCGACGGCTCTGTATTAAACAATGTTTAATGTCGATTATCTTTAGTTATTTGTAATGTTTACAACCAAATAAACTTCAAATGCGGTCTCTTTTTTCTCTGGTTTTATGACTAAAGAAATTAAAAATTAATGTCATTAAAGTTACATCGTATACAGAATTTATACAATCAGCTAAGAGGGCAACATTACGCGACATGCTAATTCTTAGATAACGTCAGGGAATGCCACTGCACTGTGAAAGCTAGTTCGCGCCTCGAAATTAAAGATTCAAAATTTTGCCGAAACTTTCTGTGAGTAGCCTTTAAACCATTCCCTTTCGAAGTCAATAATAAAAGTCATGGGCCATTGTGCAAAATTTGCCACTGCCATGGAAAAACAAGTAGCCAACATATCTCGACTATTGAAATTCAAAATGGCCGCGCCACAATCCAAGTGTTAACTCTACGCGGAAAATTAATTTTTCGATTTTCACAAAAATAAGCCGGGACGGATGAACACTTAAGTTACGCCATGAGCTTCAAAATGACCCACCCCTCCAACAAATGGTAGACAAAAAATTCGAAAAGTTTCCGTCCCTGAGGCGTGTTCTAACTTTAAGCGGACTGCCCTCATATTGTACAAAAGATGCGGTGTTGAAAGTGTTCCATTTTGACCGGCGCGATATTAGTCAGTGGCTATCGCCAATGTCAGTGTAGCATTTATTTATGCACGTGTCTCTGTCTCCGTTTCTCTGTCTTTGTAGGTGGTTGTATGGGCTTATGCAAGACCTAGTTGTTGCCGATAACTGCTACTATTTCCAATCCTTAACAATAATTACAATTGCAGCGTGCACAAAGTTGGAATTGTCACACGAGTACATTACCCTACTAAGCTAACCCGGTATTTGCATGACAAATCTGCCAGACTGCAAATGACATAACTATACACTTGTCTCACTGTGCCAGAGTTCAAGGCAGTGAGCAACCTTACCTGCGAGACGAACCCGTCCCTTCAGCCTTCTTGTCTCGTTTATCGCAACAGTACTTGACCGAGACTCGGTCCAATATTCATCGGGTTCGGGTGTTCGACTCCCCGATAGGTTCACAGTATACCGCTGAGGCTAGCCTTGGTTAGTAAGATGTTTCACCTATCTCATCGCCCGTGTAATGGTCTTGTAACAACCACCGTCTCTGATTTGGTAACGCTCTATCGATCTCAAAAGGGTTTGCCGACACGAATCAGAGATAAGGCCAAACAGCCACGAATAGTGGTCACTCCTGGAGTCCAAAATAAAGATTACAGCCTACCACGTGACATTCTATCGTCGGTAAGGCCAGGAGATATCAAAATACAATTGCTTTTGTTTGCACATTAAGTGTTTGTTAATATCGATTTTATTTGATTTCAACGATAAATGTGATCTTATTAAAAACGTTTTCGTAATTATTTCGGCTTCGTTATTAGAAGAATTAATCGACGTCTGGGCAGTGATGACATCACAACAATTTATTTCTTTGGTTTGTTTTTCCTTCTAGCATGTCTAGTGGCTGCAATCAAGCTAGCCACGCATTGCATGCTGGTCAAAATGACCGCAGTGCCATGCCGATTAAAATTCCCCGTGATCTACCGGTGTCGGGCACATGGAATTTCACCATGTTGTGTTTTGGCAAAGCATATTAACAAACTGATGGCGAATAAGTGCATCATCAAATAGATTTCAAACGAAAATACAGGGAAATCGTTATCCTGCTATTGTATAACGGAATATATGCTGAATTGAATTGTCAATCACACTGTTTAAAGATCATGTCAAAGTTTACAACATCGAACACTTGTTGGTTGTTACACTCCATGGGCAGAATAACCTTTACCACGTTTCAATGTGTAGTTGACTTGCCCCTTCGAAATATGAACCAAATATACAGCAGATGATTAGAGCCATCACTGGAAGGACTTGGCAGCAGCCCCCTGGAATTGTAGTGTAGGGGGAAAATTTAACAAATACTGATATTCTTCAGAGCGCAGATGTTTTCATTAAATATTTAAATTTCCATGAGAAACGGATTCATAATAAATTCGTGAGTAGGTAAAGTGTTAGACGCATGATCTTCACAGGTCAACGCAATAGTGAATTCAAGACAGCACGGTGCTGTCCACATATCCAGACTTAACAGAAAGCTTGTTCTGAGGTTAAAGGTCAAAATGTAGGCTGTCTGTCACCGTAGCGTAGGAAATTTGTTCCCGACAAAAGCGTCGAAATCAAAATTTAAGCGACTAATTACAGTTTGGCACACAAACATGTATTGTTTATGTGAAGCTTAAGATAAGTACAAAATCTATTTCTCGATTCATCGATGAAATCGATGGCCCTTCATACTTGGTATTTTCAGGGGCAATTTTCTCACAGGCCAGGATTTCATATCTCTTTATGAAACCAGTCCATACAAACGATGCGCAACGGGGCCACGAATGAATCCTTATGAGACAAAGAAAATAGATTTGTTTCTAGTCATCACCCGTATCACATTGATAAATTCGTGTTGTGGCTTTCTTTCCTGTATTTGCTGTGTTCACCAAAAGCCTCACCATACTACCCAGAATTAAATCGTGATCGTTGCAGATATGCCTGCCCACTACTTACCAAGTCACGTGATTTCTGTCCGATTTGAATACCCGCCCGAATCACGTGACTGTTGTCAATTGTCCTACTGTGTCATGATCTGATTTGCCTTCATGCCAATAACTTACTGGAAAGGAAGAGAATACTTTGAAGTCAGTTTCAACATAATACTTGAAAAAAGCGAGAAAAACAAATCCGCAGCATTGCATCACTCATGCTAAGCGTCGAGAACCAGAAACATGGGTTTTTTTCTTTGCTGGCCGAAGATCCTCTTTCACAGGGTATAAACACTAATGCCGGACGAGTACCCCTGTCATGAAAGACTGGACTGAGCATAGACCCTCGAGAAAGTTTTTCTCGAGGGTCTATAGACTGAGCGACAATATATAGTGAAGTTTTGACAGGTCGCCCGGGGGCCTAGTTTCTTCAGAGAAGCAACCATAGTGTAGTTTTCCAGCGGGGTGTGACGGCAGGCCTTGCTTTCAAATATTTAAAAGTTGAACTTCAGTGAAAGGCACAGTAAGTATGCCATAGTACAGTCTACAGGGAAGAATTACACCTGAAAATAATGGTAATAATTCCCCAAAAATGACATTATAAAGATGTGTCTTACTCTCAAAAATAGTCCTGTCGCTTGTATATTTCGCTTGTATACTTGTCAGATAAAACTTCGACTGGACTCAAGCGGGATAACCTTTTGAATATGCTAATATCGAAGATATCATAATGAGGTCAAATTAAACCTGTTGTATGTAAGGATGTGAAAACAGCTAATTACCTAAATGAAGATCAGTATAATCTAAAATACAACACTAGCTTCGACTGAAGAAACAGTGAAAGTCGATGAATACAGGTGTTATGGGATAAAGTTTGCATGAATGCTTGAATAATAGTGACGAGATATTTTAAAGATTAGCGACTAAGTCGGTCTTTGGTGATTCCATCCAGTATACTGTATAGCAATAATCCAGCTGTGGCCATTCTAAATGAAGCGATCACTTACGGAGCGCAGTTGTTCTGTACTTAGCTAATGTTTTAGATGAAGTGCCCATCAACTCTGATTTCTTTTGGAAAAGAGGGAAAGCAGACTGAGACGCCGCTCGACATTGGGCCGCCAAAGTAACTGATTCTTTGCTTTGCGTCCCCGCGTTACAGTGCATCTTGGGGTTTTTTTTAGTTTTTTCAGGGTAAGAGTCTGCATTAAGGTAGTATGCGCCTCGAAATGAAAGACTTCAACGTTTGCTCCAACTTTCCTAAATGGAATTTTCAACCATTCTCTTACCAAATCGACAATGAAAATCAGGGATTACCGTGCAAAGTTTGGAACTAGCGAAACAAATTACTCAACATTTTGCGATATTTGAAATTCAAAATGGCCGCCATCTGTGTGTTAACTCTATGGGGACATATAAAATTTTGGATTTTAGAAAAACTAAGACGATCAAAGTTTTTGTTTCCCCAAGAGCTTCAAAAGAGCCACCACATGTAAGTGGTAGATCAGAAAAGTAATTGTGGAAATTTGAGAGTCTGAATATTTGTCCCCGAGGTGCGTTCTACCTTAATAGGACTTTACCGCATAATAACTTTTCTTTCTACAGATCTCTGTTCACAAAATTTATAAAATATATTTAAAACGCCTGCATGCTTGCAGAAAGTCACATCATTAGTGTCAGTCATGGAAATGAAAAAGAGGTGTCCCAGGATGCCTAGATTCTTGAATGGACACTCGTGTTACATGGAAACCATGAAGTAAATATGAAAATTGCTTGCGTAAAATTTTATGTGTGTTTTTAACCACTTACCCGCTTACCTCACACAATTTTGAGTGTCTGCAAAGCAAAGCTTAAGAATCTTATTACTCTGGCCTAAGGTGGTGATCAGGCAAATAAGGTGTAAACTCTGGCATCAGGAATCTAGAAATTAATGATAACTTTCAGATACTGTAATTAAAATGAGTTGACATAAAGTTTTGTGCAACCTGATGAATAACAAGATGCTATCATTCCATTGTCTGGTATCTGCACTTTCATTTCAGCTCTTCATTCAGACAATCTTGCCATGTTACACTCTAAAGCCTCGAAGGCTTTAACTTGATGGATTGTTCAAGTTTAATTTCATTTGTTTTTCTATTTCTAATGCCGAAATCATGACTGTGTGTATTGTCCATTCCTATTGATGACTCTTGCGTTTTGGATGACTTTGTATGTCAGCAATAAAATTGCATTTTGTATATGACTCGGTGTGTTTACAAAGCCAAACTTTGTACTGCAGTACGCTTTTGAGAGAAGGAGATTGAAGAAAATAAACTTGTTTTCCCGAACAAAAATAATGGAAAGGTTTTCAAAAAAAGGTTGTTTGCAGCTATTGCCCTTCAATTGTATGTCCATCGAAAGAGCTAATATCTGGATTGTTGCTAGCTCAGTATTACGCAAAAAAGAAAGCGGATATAGGGACTGTCAGAAAACCAGGACCAGTTCTGCTGTGTGCACTGATATATGAATAAAATCCTACAAGTATTGCTTCGATCGTTGTAGCCAAGGTCAGGAGTAATCTTTGGGGTTCTCGTATATCTCCCATCATATCGGCATATCTTTCTGTATCGAAATCGCATTATAAACCAGTCGTACCAGGCAAAAGACTAATTTGCTCAACGTGGGACGTTGATCTTTTAAGCGACTTCATCCAAACATTAAGAATCATTCTCATTTTGGAAAAAGCGGCGTGGTTGAATCAAACAATGAGGTTCATTGACCACATGCGACAAGAATATGAAGGGGAAATGGGCAACAGAGTATTTCTCTGTCAGTAAGATATAAGGCAGGTGCAGCCAACGGAGCTATTCATCGAAAAAGCTATTCCGGGAGCAATTTTTTTTAGGGCAGGGGAAATTTCGATTTCAGTGCTCGGGTAGGGGCCATATTTTTAGCTGGCAGGGAGTAGATTTTAGTGGTTTCTTTTTGTTTTGTTTTCGTTTTTGTTTGTTTGTTTGTTTTTGGTTTTTGTTTGTTTTTAGGGGGTTGTTAAAATAGAACTTCCTCTCAAAGAGCTTGAATAAAGTTTGCATTTATAGGACCCTGAAAATGAATGATTACATATGATTGTCGTTCTGCACAGCTGACATGTGTTTCTTTACACGTGAAGTGTAAGACCCGCTGCTTTAGAAGACGTCACGAATAACCAAAATATTGAAGCCGTAAAAATAAAAACAGTTTTACTGTGATTATTGTGTCTCATTTAATTTAATTTTCACATTTTAGTAAATAAGTCTGTAATGCCCTACTGAGCAATCTCCTCCTCGAATACAGTGGTCTAGTCATGTTAAGGGGCACTTTGACGCTGCATGTTTTGCGAGTATTTTGATATTACCAAACTAATTACGTCGCTGTATTTTCGCTATCAATATACTTATGCATGTATATAATATGATATAATGTGATAGTAATATCCAGTATCCAATATGATAGTGCATGTACGTATACCTTGATAAATTTACACGTTTTTATACACAGCCTCATATTACACATATTATCATGCATAGTTGAAGACTTTTTGACGCTATGGTGTTATGATTTACACGACGCCTCGTTCATTATGATTTTGTCTCAAGAATACTAACATTATATTACAAAACAATCTTTGTAAAGCAGCGCTCTGTACGCTGAGCCCCAAGGGCGTTGTTTTCGTATATCGCCCTCATCGATAAACCTAGTGTCGCGAAACATGGTGCATCAGAAGTGTGAATAAAATTGTATGTAAATGTTAGCTTCTCTGGTAGAGTTAGCATTTAAAACATTTTAAGGTTTAATCAGTCTTACGAGCAATTTCACCAGATTTTGCGATCTATTCGAACCTTTCATGCAGTCTCCATTGCGCATAGAACATATAGTTTGACGTTGGTGTACAGTTACCACTTACTTGTTCAACTTAAAATTCCTTTCGAAGAACCAGGCGAGATAGAAATGCAATTCAGATGTTCATTCGGATAGTTGAACCATTTTTTTTCCTTCACTGTAAGGCACACAAGTCCTGCAAATTACAGTGCAACACTCGTCTGCACCACAGGACTCTTAAAGGAAAACAGTTCTTGTTTCTATTCTTGTCTTGAAACTCGGAGTGCCTTCTTAATCTTAAAGCTGTTTATCGATTTAGTGTAGATTGATATGAAAGTGGGGCAACTGTTCATGATTTATGTTGTCCAAACGAATATTATTATTATTTCTCTTTATTTCAGACTAAATATGTCCATAGAATTCTCAGTACAATAATAAATAAAAGTATAGATAAATAAATATCATAAAACAGTCTGAAGAAATTACATTTAGTGATGCATTATCATGTCAAAATTACCACAACCGCTCAATGGAAAAGTGATTTTATCCACATTTTGCTAAGATCAGAAATGAAACATATGACATCATAAACTTGACGTACACTCGTATTTCCACTGCGTGATAAACGTTCTATAAAACCATATGTTTGCTTTTTTAGAAAGCATCAAAGCTGCACAGTCAATTTGTGACAAACATAGAGCTGGCATTACTTCGTCTCTCATAACCCTCCAAAAATACATGCGGCATTCTTGTAAGCAACTTTCCGTTTTCTAATGACATTAGCAGAACATTTTGCCACCGTACAATTGAGTACAATACACTTTATGCAGGCCAAGTCCATTGTTAATGATACACTTGTTCACAAATCTTTCGGTAAGTACATGTAAATGAACTAACCTTGGCTGGAAAGTAAAATCACGAAAATTATGCAAAATTTTGCGGATGACAATATGAAATAATGTAGTTCTCATAATTTCTAAGGCTGTCTATAAAGCCTCAGTTTAGCGGCAATGGCTGTATATTTGGAAATATCAGTTTACTTTTACTATGTGTGTTCTATATAATAAATGAAGGTTTTAATTTGACTTTCATAGTGTGATGAAATCAAAAGCATTGCCATTGCCAACACAATGCAGTGTAGACGATTTTCAGTATTATTTTTATGAAGTCTGAATTCTGGTCCTGACCAGAATTCAGTAGTCAACGATTACAATGGGTTTTACACACATAGTTTGCGTTGACAAGTTGCGTGTGATTGTGAAGAAGACACCGTATTTTGTAAATACAACACAGCTACTTGAGGATACGTCACAAGTTACGGCTAATTGGACTTTCTAAGCTTTCTAACATTCAATTGTCGTGTCATTGAGAGCCGTGATTGCTACTGACGTCCACACCGCCCACGCATTATAAAAATTTACACCGGAAAATTTTCTGTGATTCATGCGAAACGATTGCTTGAAATATCAATTTCAACCTCCCAGAAGAATGGATTAGTTGTAATATCACTTCTAAATCTCGCAGATCTGAATTGCTTTTCTTGAGAAACTGGTATTGACGTTGTTGCCATGATGATCGCATACGTCATCATGCTTCTCCCCGTGACGTATTTACGATTGTTTGAGATTTGTAATGGAAATTAACTACAAGTTTTAGTTAATGAAGAATTAAGAACCTCACAGAATAAGAATCTCACAGAACATCATCACGCGAACAGAACAGACTGAAGCAAAATTATTGTCAGAACTTATACTGCAACAGGAGTGCGAATGTCATTGGCCGTGGAGAAAGGTCAAAGGTCAACACAGATCCTAAATCCCAGGGATTGATCACGCCCATCAACATGCCTGTCTTCCTTGTCTAACATTTACAAAATAAATCCCAATAAAGCCCTTTCGTCTCTTCGTTTGCACTGTTGACTATTGACAGAGCCTGAAATTCACCATAGGTCACCACAGGTCAGCCTTTTAACAATTTTATTACTAGCATTAGTTTTTTGCTCAGAAAGGTGCATAAATATCAAAATATAACTATTCAATAGATAGTAGTACGTGCCAAACTACGCTGACTTGTGCTCATTTAGATGGGATAGTCCTCAATCCTTGGTTCTTGTGTGTACAACATCTTCGCTACAAGGGAGCTGCATGTATACAGTGACCGTTCTAAGCTCATGCTGCAAAATGCCTGCTCCCTGCACAGGCTTCCTGTTGAAACCTCACATTTAAATATCGACCAGTTCAAAAAGTTCCAATGCTTTGAAAAATGTCTAACTATTCGGTCATTTCAAAGTTGAACCAATATTATTCGCAAGAACCGTTAAGGTGATTGATACGTCACACGTTTAAAGAAAACCCTTGAAGATGGGTGAATAATAAGTTATAAAGTTCAGCAGTCACACTCTTTCGTCATCACAATTAACTAGAAACATACAGTTATCCTCACTCAAACCTTGTTGCTTTTCAAGACGACTATCGAAGCCTAACTCACAGTTCCTCTGACATTTCATAGAATCATGCTGTGTCCAGCACGCATAGGATTCAACGAGAGGTCGCGCTAAATGAGTGCATACACTCGGAAAAGTCCGTTGTCTTTCTACATTGCTTTGTGATGTTTGTAAGGTCAGTCATATTGATCGGACAGACTGACAAAAGGGATTAAGACAAGCAATGACATCACATCCGGTATATCTGTAAGTAAGGCGTAGATAGTAGAACGGGATACTACTTTGTATATACTAACCAACCATTGCTCACAGTGTAAAAAGGGACAAAATAAAGTTCCAGATAAATGGTTTACTTCAAGAAAACGCTGCTCTTTATCCTGTTAGGAAAACCTTAAACAAAGCTGAATTCGCTTTGTCATTGCTGTGTGGATCAAATTAAGCTATTGGTATCAATTTGGCAAATTGGGTGAATTTCAATCGAATTCCATGTCACAGAAGTATGACTATTCAAATCATCAAAACATTTTTAAAAATGCTGAGACGTAGAACAAAAAAATCAAAATTTATTGTTCTGTACTTTCAGATGTCATCTCGATGTATGTTTCAAACACGATTATCATTAAAAACATCAGCGATTTGAATTTCAAACTATGGAGGTTATGTGGGAACGGTCACTCTAAGACATAGTGAATGATTTGATCCTGATATTGAAATGACGTGAACGAAAACAGACGGCATTTCAAATTAAATTAATATAAATTAAATTGGAATATGACAGTGGAACTATTTCCGCTTTGCACATGGCCAATGTAGTGGACGGAACAATCAAAGAAATACGATATCAAGAATAATCCTCTTCAATGCACATACGATTTCATGCCACTCTGAGTTTAATGCCCCTACCTGAATTATCAAGAAATGGCTTGGTCACTAAGTTGTCACTTGCAGCATTCTGCCCATACAAGTGTCACGAGAACTTCTGCACAACGAGATATTACAAAGTTTTGAACATTTTGCTAAAACTTCCCTCAGGTGAATTTTAAACCATTTTGATTCATAACCAAGAATGGGGCCAACCTGTCTCTATGAAAAGTTTGGGATTACCTAAGTTAATAATGACCGAAAATTGAAATTCGAAATGGCCGATATATTCTGTGTTAACTATCGGGAAGAATTTAAAATTTCGATTTTCACAAAGACATTGGGTGAAAAACTTGAGTGTTCCCAAACCGTTTCTTCGATGCATTTTACACATGGTTTGAGGGAGAGTCGATATCGAAATCGATCGTCAGGTCCGATAAGTGACAATTTTATAGAAACTGCAATGTCCTGCATACCGGATTTCGGGTAAAAATGTCGGGGTAGTTAAAGTGGTTCGGCGAAGTTTCTCTTGGCATGGGCGATTTCGGAAGGGGGTAGTCACGTGACTCATATCAAATCATCAAATCATTCTAAGCCTCCGACCAACAACGTAAAATTGAATCATAACCATCTGACCATAGAAAGGCATCATAACTAAAATTTCGTTAAATTTTCCATGTTTTAATAGATTTCCATGGTGGACTATGGAATGGTAGTTCTGCGCAAGCACGGTTCTTATTAGCAAGGAAGTATAATCAGGGTAGGTAGGTGGGTCCGTTGGCGGGTAGACAGACAGACAGACAGACAGACAGACAGACAGACAGATAGGCAGACAGACATACATACACAGACAGTCATGCAGAGACGGAGACAGCGAGAGTTAGCTCCGAATAGTTAGGATATTTGGGAAAATATGAATTATCGTTTGGCTGAAAATTGATCATATTTATGAAAAGTGTCAGTCATCGGGGAGCATGTTTCTCTGATCTGCACATATAAAAATTGATTTATTATTTTTGAATTTAACACTGTAAAGAAAAATTTTTTTGCGCCTTCAAAAGTTGTAAACATTACGCTAAAGCACTTGCATTCTCATGTCAGATTTTATTTCAAAATCCAAATCCCCGCACAAAGGTGAGTGAGCAAGAAATGGCCCACTAAGTTGTAATAAACATTGCTTATCAATTTAGCTGTCCAATTAATATCATAAATAGCTTGGTTAATAGTTTTCCGTTAGTTTGTCGAAGTATAGTTCCCATTACATCGTGGTGTCCGAGACACGGTAGATCCTAGGATCTTTGGTCTCAGAGACACGCACAACAGATATGCCGAAAGCCTCGCGGACTAAAACATCCTAGATGTGCGCCCGCACTGGCGATCAATGGAAAACGCTGGTGTGACGTAGTTTCCCGCCGTGGATGAGTGGTTAGCTCCACGGCGTTAGGAGAACGGCACAACACAATTCAAAATACTGTAAAGTCTTACACATTGTCGGTAAACTCAGTATGACGAGTTATCAAAAGAAGAGCACTAGTGCAACATGTAAAACACATTTCAAGTAAAACGGTTGTAGTCTTTTTTTTATTTTAAGTTGTTTATTGCTGTTGCCAAACGATGATTAGGCTAGAACGAATACACCAAAGCGTCTCTTCACGTCTGTCTTCGTCATTACCACACAGTCTGGCATTTTACACAGGCGGTGTGGGTTTCCTTTAAAAGTCACAATGAATACTTCTTTGTCGCCGAGAAGGGAATACTGTAGTAACACTGCGGTGACGTGATGTCTTAATATGAAAACCTATATGTGTTGACTGATACACGAATACGAATGCACTTCGGTTTAGGGATAAGAGAGAGAGAGAGAGAGAGAGAGAGAGAGAGAGAGAGAGAGAGAGAGAGAGAGAGAGAGAGAGAGAGAGGAGAGAGAGAGAGAGAGAGAGAGAGAGAGAGAGAGAGAGAGAGACGGACAGACAGACAGACAGACAGACAGACAGACAGACAGACAGACAGACAGACAGACAGACAGACAGACAGACAGACAGACAGACACACAGACAGACACACAGACAGAGAATGAGAGGGGAGGGAGAGACAGGGGGGGAGGGAGAGACAGAGACAGAGACGGAGACAGACAGACAGGCAGGCAGGCAGACAGACAGGAGGGAGAGACGGAGAGAGGGGGAGAGAGACAGAGACAGAGAGACAGACAAACAGACAGAGAGAGAGGGGAGAAAGGGACACGAAGACAGTGAGAAACGTGAGCGAGGAAGGGGAGGGAGGGAGAGAGAGAAAGAGAGTTAGACAGACATAGACAGAGCTACAAAGAGTGATACAGGGACAGAGAAAGAGGGGGAACAGGCCAAACAAAGCATTTATACCGACATTCATTGATATAGCTAATCAATAGCTGCTTTTGTTGGTAGCCCCCAATTTTTGTCAAGTCAAGTTTTGTACTCTATATTATTTGAATTATTTCATATGGATATTTTGATATCATTTTCGTATTTTGAAACAATTTTAGTTATTCTACCAATCTTGTAGCTGCTGTATAAAGTATGAAACTTGTCACGACTCGGTCTATGTGATTTGCTCATAGCAGTCTTCCAAATCATTGTCTAACCCCAATGTTCTTGTCTTCATTTTCTCCGTCTTCGTTTTTCCATCCTTTTGTCTACTTGCCCATATGTTTCTGCATAACCTTATTTTTCTCCCTGTGAATGTACAAGTAAGCTGAGCAAACGTCAGCATGTATTTACTTAGGTTTGCTGCGTACACTTAAAAAGCAATTAATTATTCTGTGAGTTTATATATATATATATATATATATATATATATATATATATATATATATATATATATATATATATATATATAATATCGTATATACATACTTGTAATTTGTGTCAATGTATATATATGTGTGTGTGTGCGTGGGCGCGCACACACACATAATATGTAATATATGTATATGTACTAGATAGATAGATAGATAGATAGATAGATAGATAGATAGATAGATAGATAGATAGATAGATAGATAGATAGATAGATAGGTTGATGGGTGCATGTATGTAAACGAATGTGGATATAGATAGGTACAGCCACATATATTCATACTCACTCACATGAGACTGAGTACCTGAATCACGAAAACGAGAAAAGTTGTTGCGTTAGAAAATGTACATGGTTTAGACAAAGGTAATCTGCCAAAGTGAGCATCTTAAAATAGCAAAGGTGGCGTTTAGTAAAAGTGTATGTGTTGGTCTCACAGTAAACAGAAATTCGCATTTCGAAAAAGGATTAAGATGTATTACAAATTTTGCTTTGATGAAATTGTTTTCTATCCATTTATCGCGAAAATCCAGTCAGCAAAAAATGTGGATTCAACTTGTGGAATTTTCGACTGAATATTTGTACTAATATTTTGAGTTTAAGACCAATAACAGAACAGTAAAAAACGACGATTGCCGGCTTGGCGGCGGAAGTACTCGAAACCCACAGACAAGGCGGCGAGAATTGAATGGCAAAGACGTGGACAACCATAAATGGTAAAAAATGTCCCGACAGCATTTTGGAAATGGTTAAAAATGTGTACCAGCTATCTCTTCCTCTCATATTTTTTTCAGGAGGAAATATTTCGTGATAATCTACTTGGAATCAGAAATCACAGGGGGAAATTACAGTCAATTTATTGGCGAGAAAGACAACAGTTTTTGTTACCAGGGTAGATAATTGAATCAGTGTGCCTGCCGTGGAGAAATATTATGAAGTTAATAGCAAATATTGTACCGATCTCTAGCGGGGTTATTCAGAAGAATTGACTTATCGGCGAAGGGAAATTGCCTTATTAGGCAAAATGTAACCTACAGACACCGGCAAACAGTTTGCTGAGTGATCGCCACCCTAATTCAATCAAGTTAACGACTGCGAATGGCCACGCCAAACGCTGATAAATACCCATCAATGTCGTTATGCTACAAATCAAATAATCCTCTGAAAGTTGGCTCACTTTTAAGGGTGTTGACAGGGGGCTGATATGGAGATTTCCCGTTGCTTTTCCCCCATTCCGGCGGTCCGCCGGGTGCACTTCCCTTCTGGGAGCGCACGTCAGCCGTAGTTGGAAAATGAGAGAGAAAGATAGCAAAGGGCTTTAGTGTAGCGTTGAGAATTGAAAAGCTGGTCACTCTAATACGATTAGGGCTGTCATCTCACAGCTCGGTGACTCCGACAAAATGAAAGGCTCCTATAAATGATGACTCTTATCCAGTCGGCTTACTTCCGATGAAAAATGTTTCCAAGCCCGGAACGCTGAACAAAAGTTTGAATTTAACCATAGCGTAAACCACTCACTGACCCCCAACTTGCATCTGAATTTTACTCATAATTATGCAAATTATTCGAACTGTGACCTCAAACACAAAAATTCCATTGACAATGTTGTGAGGATTTTCTTTTATTTTTATTCTGTGTTTTTATTAGTGAATTGTCTTTTTATAAATCAAGGTTTACTAGCGGCGGCTCATGACAAGAAAGTATACACTTTCCGTGTTAAACCGTTTACTCGAGATTCGGACTCGGTTTCAAATTCTGCCGTGTGAACAGACTCTGATAGTTGGGTTTGAATTCCAGAAAGGTTTGAATTCCTTAAATTTTCAAATGAATCCTATATTATCTAAAGTACAAGGGTTGTAAATAGCGACTCATTGGTTACGAAGAAAACACTGGTAAGAACATGTTGGAAGCTACTTCGACTTGACATTGTATCAAAACCGACAACTGATCACCACCTCTATAAAGAAGAGTTTATGTCATGTCCATCATCCTTTCATAACGTTTTGCTTTTGAGTCGTGCAAGAAAGTGACAAGAGAAAAAACATCAAAGAAGGAAATTGCCTGCATTGTACCTCTCGTTTCGGTGTCTTTGAAACAAACAACACACTTCTAACTGATGAGACACTCTGTGTATCTGCAGGTGATTTAAACAGCGTCATCAAAAACTGTGACGTCCAAAAAAGAGAGTGTGTGACAGTAATTGCTCTGATTCGTTTAAGTTTTTTTCGGCTGTATTTAAATTGTTGCACAGCACACCTATGTAAGTAGCCATAATAGCGATGACTTTGTACAGGTAGGGCTGCGGTGTGGCAATGTAAAACTTCCCAGGGATGCAGTCTTGTGGAGAGCTGCTGCGGCCGTACAACGTGATAGTACCGCTGATACGGCGACGTGTTTTCTTCTGACTGCCAAGTCCCTGATTTAACAGCATTCAATGTAATTCAAATCATCGAATAACTCTGCCCAATCATTGGAAAAAAGCAAGCTGGAAGAAGAAGAAAACAAGAAAATATTTGAAATGCAACAGAATGCGATGCAGAATTCTCTCGTTAACTATCCATTCCTATCCGGTGGGAAGAGCCTGAAACGACGGTGTGATAATTATCTATTACTGATCCGTGTGTAATATACAACTAAGAAAATACGTACAGTGACAGGAACATGTAAATAGGTGATCTATTTTGCTTAATAAATCTCATCTCTGAGATTGCTTGTCCCCTTTCAGCGCCATCCTAATTATTTTCCCACTTTGCTGACGTTCCGTCTTGGGATTTGAATTTCTCGCTTCACGTGCTTAACGAGCGGAGGACTCGTATCGCGCAGCGCGGACCGAGGTAACTCGTCTGTGTTCTGTGGTTTCAGCTAAAATGCGTTTATACGTATATAGATAAAGATTGTCTCAAAGGAAGGTAATTGAATTTAGGATGTCTATTGAAATTGGTAGTGCCCTAGAGATGTTCACGAACAGATCCCCATGCCCTAACTGATATGGATTCATCAGCCTACAATGAAATCGACAAATCATATAAATTGTCCAACAAAGGGACACTTAATTTTATTTAATGATTCTGTAATTGTGGATTTCATCCTTAAATGAGTTCCTCGTCACAACAGAGCGAACCTATGACAATCATGAAGGACCCATTAAAACACGATTGGGGAACAAAGGGCGGGGTTAGTACATTTTGCCCTCCAAACCAATAAGAGAGGAAAATTTCTGAAAAGGCCCCGGCAAAACAACCAAGCACAATATTAACAAAGACTGTTACCGGTAAAACGAATATTTGAAAAACGGCGTATTTGTCATGCTATCCCTCGGGGACGAATTCATTCATACACGTTCAACTCAAGAAAGACACCTTTTTTCCAAGGCAGTGGGTGACTGACAATTTTCCCATGCTTTTCAAGATAAAAACATATGTAAATCATAGAAAGTCAGTTTACAGTCGTCAAGCTCACACAGCTCCGAGGCGAATGGATATTTCGGACGACAATTATGAGACGCGGTCTCTCTCCTTAATGGAAAAATTACTTTCAAAATTTATTGAATTACATCTGAATATAACGGCGTATTTAACAGTAACTGTACGAGATGGAAATCAGGGTAGAAAGATGTCGTAACGTATAGCACAGCGTGGCGTGGCAAAATGCCATGCAGAATAGTGAAAATAACGACCGAGCAATTCGTTTCATAATATTGCACAAGCTTTAATTAAAAAACTGAGATCCTATACTGAAACACCTGCTTGTGTGGTTTGTGTTAACAATTGTCTCAGCTACGCTAATTTGATAGCTTAATGGACGAAGATTGCCGAGTTATCCTCTCTCCTGAATAAACACTGACTTTAACGGACAAAACTGGTCAGTCGAATTCTAAGTTTGCTCATATCTTTTCAGTCTCAGTTTTGATGAGAATTCGTTTTATTTCAATTTGTTCTTTTCGCGTGAACAACAAATTCATAAACCATCCTATTTCTTGCCTTGTAATGTTTGACAAGTCGCATTTTCTATTTGACTGACTGAATTTTGAAGGTCTATCTCATGTTGCCTCTTTCTCGTAGAATACCAGATCTACACGTCTGACGAGAAGTTTTCTACTCCCGCTTTGAAGCCGTGTGTTTGGGGTGACGCTTGGCAATGAGTTGGCACCAATTATGTGTCCCCTCTACACCCCGAGAAACGGCTTGCAAGATACCAGTGCGTCAATGAAATATTGCAGAAGATCTGACTGGAGCAACAAATATTAAACTAAGTCCGCCACCTTCAATAAAGTAAAAGCGTGATTGCAGATTTCAGCAGATAGGCTGATTTGGCTTTTCGCCAAGTTTTATTTTGGAAACTGTAAGTTTTGAGCTATATCTAGTAGTAGATTTCCAAGAGCGGTTGCAACCAATATCGGCCTGAGGGTATACGTGGATCCAAGGTACATGAACAGTCTCTATCGATAATAACTAATTGTTTGAAGATTTGCATACTTGATTAATACACTTTGCATAAATGATTATTGATATATCACGCTTCGACCACTAGATGTTAGGATGAGTGTTAGGATTTCCCCACAACGGCCATCTAATTAACGCTCTATATTTCATGCGTTGTCCACTCTAATACTGTGCGTTTTCCTGTCTGATATTTGCTAATAGTTTGATATTATTATTCAGTCGTTAAAGAATTGACAATCCTCTCAATGTTAAAGTTCATAATACCCAGAGCGAAAATTTGTGTAGACCTAGAATGGAGTCAGCGAGTAGAAGTATTCTGATTGGCAAGTGTGCTCACCATATCATAGGTAACCTATTTTTATTTGCCTGGCTTTGGTCAATACTCGTCAATAAAACGTTGAACGTGCCATCCAGTAGCCGCTACGCTTTTCTTCATACTTTATCAACTTCCGTTTGTTTGTTCCTACCCTATTTTCACATCACGCCATCTGCGGTCACAAGTACGGCCGATCTCTTTTTTGTTGGACTTCGAACACTCACTTCGATCAAGCTTTGATTGACAACTCATAGAAGTGACCCTCCCCGGGGCAACTGACCGACACGGCGATAAACCGATACCATACAATTAACATATAAATACACAAAATGTTTTCGTCCCTGCTAGAACTCGAGTGTATTGAGTGACATATACACAAGGCACTGCCATTGTGATCTTGAAGTAATTTGCATAAAGGTGTGACGATCACGATTAAAACGTTAAATGATATCAAATGAAAATACTGTATTGCACTGATGGAAGAAATTTTATCAATATGTAGACTATGCACTGTGTCTTTCAGATCTTGGAAGCATCTTAATTCGATGTTCATTACATCTTTTATCTTTAATTTACTCAAACCCTTACAGAAAGTTGCCGACAATTACTTATTCCCAAATGTTTTTCCCGCCATTTCCTGTGCAGACGTCCATGCAGGCGCCATGCGACAGGAAAGACAACTTACTATGAAAATGCCGTCGACGTTAATACACTTTAATCCGGGGGTTTAATATCATTAATTGCAAACCGAGGTGACAGTTGAGTCATCAAAAGAAAACCACACCTGAGCTTAAAGTTTTATTTATTTGCTCAGTTTTATGATATCTCGTGCCACAAATTTTGTCCCGATTATCCTTGCGATCTTATCCGTGTGGATTTTATTCCGTTGTCGGGGGAATTGCCCGACATTCCCATTCCGACGCTAGCTTCCGATAGAGCCGTAGGGGTTCATGTACAAGGTATTAATAAATCACAATGACAAGAAAAAAATTGAAATTAAATCTGAAGATGAAAATAGACAAACTATAGGATTACAAAGGTGATAAAACTCCTAAATATTTTCACCGTTCGGTTTTCAAAACGATTTACGCAGGCTTTACGGCGTAAGGAAATTACGATGTTTGGTTTTCACGAAAGAGGGTTTCCGAATTCTCGGAGGAAACATCATCCTTAGTTGAGGACTTAGCTACAAAATTACTGGCCAAAAATATAATTTTACGAGCTATTTTATCGTGTCATGTACATTTATGTTCGTGACAATACTGCTCTCCAACGTATATAGACCAACGAAATGTAAAAGTTTGCTGTTGAAAGCCGCCTTTAATCGCAATTTTATGGCCGACATCAAGGGACATTTGTATTCCTTATATGCTATCCTTAACAACAGAGCTCACGGGTAAGGTCAACAGGAATAAAACTGCATATATATATATATATATATATATATATATATATATATATATATATATATATATATATATATATATATATATATATATATATATATATATATATATATCGAAGTATACAGATGTCCTCGTGGGAAATTACAGTGCTCGATGCTAAAGCAGAGAGTTATAAATTAACAACACAAATATTATATATATTATATATGTTTATTTATTGTTTTATTTATTTATTGTTTTGTTTAATCATTTATTGTTTTATTCGAGTTTAGAATAGTGCGGTATGACATGGAAATCAGGAAAATGTATAATGTCAACGAATTGAGATTGTTCACTGGCAGTACATTGTACAGCCCGACAGTAAATGTAAGTATCCCTATCTCTGTGTGATATTCCATGCGTTCTCCACACATCAACTATATAATTCAGGAACATAGGCAGTTTGTGTATATCAGTCCGTCACGTACGTACATTATCATTGTATGAGCATGTACGTACATTTTCTTTTTCTTAAAAATCCATCATCGTAGGGAGGTATGACATGCCATCTAATATTTTCTCCTGGTCAATTGTATAGATTCTTTCTTCGGATGATCTTGTTTCTTTGGACGAGGGGTGATATTTTGATTTTAATTTTAATTCGTCAGTTTCTGGCTGTTTAAACCATTTATATATCTTTGAACGTGAGTGTGTGTGTACACCAGTCGGTGCAATTGTGTATCTGCATATCATCGTATGAGTAGAGTCTTACAACAATTTGTTCATGAGCGTGCAGATGGGACTGCTAGATTCACACTAGAATGATGAAACAATCTCGAATTGCCTTCTGTTTCTTGTTTGACAATGCACACTGTGCCTCTCAGCAAAGAAAGGTTCACAGTCCGTGTCATTTCGTGATGAATTTCATTGCCATGTAAGGACAGACAGACTGCTTAATATGCAAAATATAGCTAATATTGTTCATACATGGCGAGGCGAGTGACGAGTTGTGATGCAATAAACTGAAATGGGGTGAAAATTCACCAAAAACTGTAAAGATACAGACGTTGCTACTGTAACGTAGTTGAAAATTATAAGATTTTAATGTTAAAATCACAATCTGATATCTGGCAAAATTCACAGCATTTCAAAGTTAACGTCTGCAGCTTGTGAACTGTTCAACGTCTCCTCTATTCTTCAGAAATGGGCAAATACTGGCTATTTAGAGAATACTTATGTAGCGGTGGATGCCAACTGGCTAAGTCTCATTGATACAACGGTGTTCGAATGAGATGGCAATGATCTTGGCCGACAAGAATATGATCAGAGAACGGAATGGCTATGCTAAATGTCAAGGCCAGGAATGTGGGCGATACTTTTAGACTTAAACCTTGTATGGTACTAGAATATGGACAAAATAGACTCACGGAAAACAGAGGAATAATGGTTGGTATTTATAATTGCAAGTATTTGTTGACGTCAGCCCCTTGGCTTCGCACTTACCACACACGGCTTGTAACTCAGTTAAGAATAAAATGGAGTCGTTTGAACACAACATAGTAAAACAAGGCTAAGAAAAACATGTTTAACGGGCAAGATTGTTTCAAACTTGGATAGGTACATAGGTCGGTAATTTTTTTCAGTTTATATTCTTTGCTTTTCCAAGTTTCTTATCAAGATGCCTTTTGTAGTGAAAGTTTTTCCTCATATCGAGTTGTAGCATGTACCCGATAGACTTTAACATGTAGCTCTTTTTTTGTGTATTCTGTTTTCTTCCAAAGGGTATGTAGCAGACGTCACGTTAAACACAGATTGAATTGCACGTGTAAAGATCCGGGGAAGGAAAACTGTTTTAATGGACCAAATCTGGGTCGGTCGGACCGGTGAACAGATAATTTTCTCTCGCGCCAAAAGTTTCAATTTTTTAAAACAAAACTACGTCAAACATCATATACAAGAACGGAAAGTCGCTGGCATTTAAGAGGTGTTGGCTGGAGGATTGTTTAGGTAAAGGACTTTAAAACTACTAGAATTCTGGAAGACGCCTTGAGTTATAGAAAAGGTATCATATTGTGTAACATCTTTTAGAATGTGTTAATTGTTCGATGCACATCAGAATGCTAAAGAAATGGTCGACTAAACATAAGATATATAAAATTTGATACAAGTCAGGAAAATTTTGTTTCAACCTCCAAAAAATGTTTAAACACTCACACGCGAATAAAAATGATAATCGTAACCAGCAGAAAATGTTGAACGCTAAAGTTCATTGTGTCAAAAGGGTGATTGTAAGCTATTTTATTTCAAAACTTTTTACGAGTTTACGTACGAATAGAAGTGATTGTTACGTTGACTTTACTTTGTATCAGAAGTTTCGGGTCATTGAAGTGACGAGGTTTAGGATTCGAGTACTCAGACGACAAAGGCAGATACTATTATTGAATGTTTAAATCACGACACACTGGCCGGAGAAACGAGAACTCGTGAGTAGAATGGGTCTAGGTGGTTTTTCTGATTATTATAGAGACGAAGTTTGTGAGTAATATTGGTCTGTATGCTACTAGCGAATTGCCCATGCATGGATGGATGAGAACTTATTGACAGAATACAATGAAATGTGGTGATATCTGAGCAGCTATCTCTATGTCTCATCTTATCGATGAAATCATTAGAAACCACGCGAAAATGAAAGTACTTGTACTTACAGCTCTGCCATGACTCAGCCATGTTTCAACCGTGACAAAGTTATTACAAGTAAAAAAACGCTAAAAATCATGAACTCAGGAGCAGTTTACATAGATTGAGTGGAAAACGGACAACTCAATGAAACAGACTTGTCTATCATTTCGACTCATCGGAAATTAAGACAAAGTCTGTGTTGGTGGAGAGTCGGTCGTAACACGGGCTAACACGAGGACTGTTTCCTATTTAATGTGTTCCAATTTCCCCCTAGTTGTGCGAGAGCAAAACATTTGGCGCTATTCGGTAATTCGGCGTAAATACATACCGACACAAATCTACATCGGTTTTGGCATACAGCCATTTGTATCTGGTTTTCGTTTCGCGCTGTCAAATTTCATCTTTCAACTTCTTTATGAATACCGTGTACATTTCCTCCCGCTTCTGTCGTTTTTTTCTGCCTGTTCGTTTGTTCGTTGTAATTACCTCATTTTAAGTCTGCATTCGTTCCTTCCGCATTGACGCCAGGAAACGCTTTGCCTCCATTTTTCTTGTTCATTGTTCCAATTATCCCCATTTTGAAAATCCGTTTCTCAACAACAGTCATAAACGTTTCTCTTTCTATCTCTTTTTAATTTGCGCGCGCCTTTATATAACAAGTGTGTTATTTACTGTGAGATGCTGGCCTAGATTGCTCTTCTTAATGCCCCTGACACAAACTACTCTCTGATTCAAGATAAAGGTCACACTGGTTAATATCAATATAGCATTCAAAAGGGTCTTCGTATATATTTCGTATTTCGCACCTACCTTTGTTATCTCTGTAGAGGAAAATGAATATTTCCTTCATAAATTTTCTGTCGACAAAGAAGAAATTAAAACTCTATGATTAACCTCCTCAAACTTACGCAAACTATAATATCTATCTATCTATCCATCTAACTAACTAACTAACTATATATATATATATATATATATATATATATATATATATATATATATATATATATATATATATATATACTTTATTATTTATAACAATTATATGTATATAATATGTATAATAATACATTGTTATACATATTATATACATATATAATTGTTTATTTTCACATTTTGTAAATCCATCTGCCTTCAAATTTGTTTCATGACATAAAAATCTTAAACTATATCACTGTGAGAGACGATTTCCACGTGCCATACTGTCTAATACAAAATAATTCAAAATCTGACGTGATGGCCTCCATGTAGTAAGGATTTGGAGGATTTCTTTTCCACGTTAAGAAATACCAAACCAACGTCAAGAAATTGTCTTCAGTCACACGAAGAAGTACGGAATACGGTCACATCATGGCATGCAGTCGTTCACTTTCATTAATATTTTCCAATCTTTGTTTTGCTGAAGTTGATGAGGTGACAGTCGAGTCTCTTCCAGAGAAAGCAGGGTTATGCTTCAGCATTATTTTACATCTCCCTCCCTCTATCTACTTACCTATGTTTTCTCTTCCTGAATGCTTGCTTATCTATCTGTCTATCTATCTGCCTATCTATCTATCTGTCTGTCTGTCTGTCTGTCTGTCTGTCTGTCTGTCTGTCTATCTATCTATCTATCTATCTATCTATCTATCTATCTATCTATCTATCTATCTATCTATCTATCTATCTATCTATCTGTCTGTCTGTCTGTCTGTCTGTCTGTCTGTCTATCTATCTATCTATCTATCTATCTATCTATCTATCTATCTATCTATCTATCTATCTATCTATCTGTCTGTCTGTCTGTCTGTCTATCTATCTATCTATCTATCTATCTATCTATCTGTCTGTCTGTCTGTCTATCTATCTATCTATCTAACCATCTATCTATCTATCTATCTATCTATCTATCTATCTATCTATCTATCTATCTGTCTGTCTGTCTCTCTATCTATCTATCTATCTATCTATCTATCTGTCTGTCTGTCTGTCTATCTATCTATCTATCTATCTATCTATCTGTCGGTCTATCTATCTACCCTATCTATCAGTTTATCTATCTGCCTACCTACCTATTCATCCATCCCATCCCATACATCCATTAATCCATCCATCCATCCATCCATCCATCCATTAATCCATTAATCCATCCATCCATTAATCTCTCTCTCTCTCTCTCTCTCTCTCTCTCTCTCTCTCTCTCTCTCTCTCTCTCTCTCTCTCTCTCTCTCTCTCTCTCCCTCTCTCTCTCTCTCTCTCTCTCTCTCTCTCTCTCTCTCTCTCTCTCTCTCTCTCTCTCTCTCTCGCCGCTGAATGGCTCTCCGTACTAACAAACCTTAGCCTAGTCTCTCTACGAAGTATTTTTGCCTTAGGAGATTTTTGGCCTTCGCCCGTACTCACATAGGCGAAGGCCAAAAATCTCCGAAGGCAAAAAATACTTCGTCGAGGGACTAGGCTAAATTAAGCTGGTGGAAACTTACTCAATAAACTTCAAATGAGCCCAACAAGTGGTAGGCAATAAAATCAATATTGTAAAGAGTTTACGGGCCAGACCGTGTCCCACTACTACCTACTTGCTCACCAGTGCACCTACTAATGTACCACATACTTGTATGCCTGCCTATCATACCACACCGCTTACCGGCACTTTCTTTATCACCTACCAAATTTAAATCCACTTATTTAGTACTTTACCGGGATGGACCCGCCGGTTTATCAGTACATGAAAATTGTCGTTGCGTGTTTCTCTATTTATCTCAATACATGTAAAAAGATGAAAAGTATATTTGTGTTCCTTGGCATCAGAACTACATATAAGAAAGAAAACCGCTTAGCGCAAGAAGGAAGCCCTTCGTGACTCACTGCGCAGTCGCAGTAACTGGCAGTTGGACACACGCAGCGAGAGATCAACATTTACTGCCGTTCAAGTTTATCTTCCCTGAGATTTAGCAAATTACAAAGTGTGAAAGACTGTTTGTTCAACTCGGGGGAAAGCATTCCGGGTTAGTGCACCGATACGTGGCCCGCCATAGGAGCCAGAGCGTCCTATCGCTTTACATGAACCAGAATGGTTGTGTCTGTCATCGGAACAGGCTAATATGGAACAATTGAGCATGCTTCATCTTATCGCCTCTTTGTACTAACAGCTTTCACACTTCAAACCATGTCAGGGGCCGCATTTGTCAAAATATCGCTTATTGGGATGGTTACTTCGCGTGTAAACACCGAAATCATATACACAAGATAAAAACAAATACAGCGATATGATCAAAACACTGCTGCATTCCTTATCGCGTCTGCATCGCTGAACGGGAAACTCAATTTGTTCATTTCAAGCAGTGTCTATTTCATTGTTTTTGTTGTCAAGTTTTTATGGTCTCGTCAAGATATCCGATACACTAGACTTAACGGACATGTTACACGCCGGACGGTTTCCGAGGACCCTTCTGGAGATTCTTATTTGGAAATCTGCTAACTTTTCGAACTTTTAGCCCTTTATTGCAGTGTGAAAGACCATCTCATTTTTTTCCCTGCGAGTTTACAGAACCATGGCGGTCGTGATGTGTTTAGTTTGCGCAAGGCTTGGGTGCTCGTCTTGTGGATCGAGTATCACTTATACTCAATATGTTTGCGAGAAGAATGAAATCTCCTTCTTAGGTTACTGGCCAAAGATTCGAACCAGATGTCCGGGGTGCACAGCGCGTATCAGGGAATCAGACAAGGGCTTTGATTGGAAGTGACAGCCCTCCTGGTAGGTCGTAAGTTATCTCCATACGCGTAAACTGATACGGTTGCCATGGCAACTAGGTCTGATGAGACAGCGAGAGCACGTTCGAAAAACATACAAACCCAATGTTGTGCTTGTCTCTAATCAGGGCCTGGTATAGTTTGTGACTGGATCGTGACGTTAACTGCATAACGAGTTTTTGTAAGTCGACCCCGGCGAAAGGAGGGTCGCGTCAATATTTGGCCTGGCAGATAAGTCGGTAATTTTTGCAATAACTTCAGCATATAAGTTGACAACCTCCCTGCTATAACTGTTACGTTTGTCTGTGTTAGAGTAATCAGCCTTGATTAAGTACTTCACCACTTGCATATTTAATGACTCCACATTAAACCGTTGAATTCCGCTTAAAAATCATGCATCTCTCGTTCTCGTTAAGAGACGTAAATATTTTAACACGGCGGAGAAAGACGTTTGCGTTTCACCGTCAAGAAGTTCAGGCTTCTCCGTGATTTCTGTGCCATATCTCAATAGCTGAAATTCTGAACATTGAAGTCTCTCACTCGGAGATGTTTTCACTCCGTTCGTTAAATCGTCGCCATGAAAAAACTCCGAGCTAAGACATGGCAATTTAAGTGACTTTGCTATTGGCAGTTGTTGGAGTGCAGTGAGAAACGACTCGAGAAAGTGCTACTAGTCTTCAACTCTGCACTCAGTCACTGACGTATCACTGAACTAACATCTTCAAAATTACCGGATCGCCATCTCAGAAGAAGATCCGGTGTAGGTCTGTGTTTTGATCACAGTCCATCCTCTGATGAGTCATAGCTTTCAAAGCGATGATCGTCTTCGATCTATTCACATTTCACTGTATATCAGTGTAGTTTACGATGTCGTGTGGCAAATATCAGCGACATGTAACGTAAATGAAAGTTATAAAAGCCGTCATCATTCAAAGTTAGCCATACAGAGAAGGGGGGCTGATACAACTTTGAAGGCAATAGTTTTGGAGAGTTATGAGGTCGCTGCAAAACTAACAGTCCGCTTTTTCTTCGGAGTTACAGCCCGGCGTAGAAAAGCCTTTTAAAACAGTGAGTGAACGTAGTGATGGCACAAACACGTACCTTGAACGCCTTAAATGCGGCTTTCATCGACCCCCCCCCCCACTCTCTCACTCTCATTCAACTTTTCACATAATTCTTTTTGCCTCCCCTATCATAGTTTCAGTCGATGAAATCGTTATAGCGGGGCAAATTTCATCTGACTCGAGTCATGACACATCTTGATCTTCCCAATGAAGAAAATAAACATCGGCCGCGCTACCATTACTTTTTACGTCCATAGCCAGTGAGCATAGTGTCACAATACCAACAAAGCGCTAAGATAAATTTTGTTTTATAAATGGATTACATTTGTGGCCTTTCCCTCTGTTTACACGCCGGAAATCTCCCAGTCCTTGCTTTACATCCCAAGCTAGACATCCTTTATTTTCTCTGACGTACATAAAGTACTGGCAGATGCTTGGTGTCTGATGATGAGAAACGCACAGGAGTACAATCACCTGCGTACCGTGACAAAGCCAAGGTGAAAGATAATTTCTACGATGCAACATTGTCAAGTAGATTTTTAAAAAAAGTAAGATTTAATTTATTTCGTTAGTAAATTTGAAATGTAAAGATAGTGTGGAGGTGTACTTTCCAAATTGCATTCGTACGTTTGAATTCATTGGCATAGCGTCGTAATGTATTAATCCGTTGAACATTCCGGTGTTAAATGGTCCCAGACAAACATTTTAGTTGTGTTTGCGCGACGCTACACTGAAATCCATGGGCCGGAAATTCCCTTTCGCAAATTGGCCAGGGAAAAGTGACAGAAAATAACAATAAAAAAACGAGAGGCTATGTAAACAGAGCGTAAAAGAATCTGCATCATTTCAGAACTGGACAAGATCAGGCTGATTGCAAGGCGGGGTATAATGAACCCACATTGGTGTTCCACCTTGAGTGATTTCTGTCCTTTGTGAAGGAATGGCTGAACTCTCGGAATGTGGCGCGAAGACTGATAAAACAGAAACCAAGTTTTTTCCCTCTCAATTCCCTGATATGACATTTGGAACTCGCTGATCCGTCCACTTCCCCGTTTGATTAATATAAACGTTTTGCCAATTTTCGTATCGGATGTCAAGAGGTAAATTTACAAATCAAACACTAATAAAGAAAGTTAAAACTCAGCGATGACTAAGTGTTGATAAAAACAGACACCGATACGGGCCTGTCAGCTAGGATGGGCTCCGAAAATGGAGAACTGATTTTCATCAATTTCAAAACTCTGAAACCTTATAACCACTCTCCGCTACATCCATATTTCCGTCCCTAATTATTTTTTCCTCTTAGTAATAAACTGTGGGTGGTTGAGTGAAAATGACATATTAAGTAAATATGCGCTTATATCTATCGCCTTTTGCCGGACGATCTGTGTTGTATATCTTTCATCGCAAGGCGATTATGCTCCATCTAAGGAACTGTGGGACTAACCAAAGACGTGTAAGAAACGTGTTTGCTTAACTCTCACGCACTCGTCGAAGTCATTGATGTGGTAGCTTTAGAACTTACTCCTGTGAAATGCACTTAAAATGTCAAAGTTGAGGTTTGTTTTGGTGTGATTTTTGTAAGTAGGCGATCTTTAATGCGGGCCGTGTATATCAAGTTGAAATACAGATCGATCGATATTGGGGAAACATTGTAACGGGAAAGTCTTTACTGTGGTAGAAAGAGTGCGGGTGAAAACTTCGAATAGGTCATTACTGAATTACAGAATTTGCTGCCATATTCTTCCATTAATTACTTTTTTGGAGGAGGGGAGGGGGTAGCTGAACCCTTCCTTATAAGGATCTACTCTGTTACCGGTATACACAGCGTTTTGTCACATTTTATGGGGATTTCAATTTTGCTGCCGTTTATAGATGAACTCAAGTCGAACTTGTGGTTGGATCTTTAATCTAGTCAGTTGATTTCAGAGGAGTACAAAGCTGTCATTTCAGACCCAAAACTATGAAACGCTCGATACTTGACTAATCGTACGAAAACGATCACATCGTAACAGGATGACTATGGTGCCGCAACTCACGTGTACTATCTGAATATATAGAATAGTACTGCGTACAAGTTAAATAGACTATGGTTTGTTTTGAAACAGCCCGTGTGAGCTGGAGCTAATATAAGACGTGTGAAGGCAACGTATTGCAAACAAAGTGGTGGCTACGTCACGTGATGTGCTTTAGAGTGGAATACCTCGATACGAGTCATTAATTTTGTATTTATATACCATAAAGAGAGAGGAATCGTAAACATTCTTTCAAACACGCACTTTCCACCGTTTCAGAATTCTACCCTAAAGCTTGCTCCAAAACAAAACAGAAAATCGCCTCGGCCGATGTAGCTTACAAAATTTGCTCTTTTTTTGCCGATGTGCTCTTCGTTCTCTCGGCAGACTTTGCGCGGGTATCAACATGGGTGGTTGAAAAAGCGCCCGGATGTAAAACTTTTACTGCTCACTTGTACTCCGCCCTCTTCGTTTTGTGAATGGCTGTGATTAAAATGGTGTGAATGTGCAAGTATTGGTGTCAAAGCCAAGGCAGGGCATGCAGGCGAGACATCATCGAGGGCTGTATCTAGTGGTGTTTTGACCCCTGCTCGACACCTCTCCATGATCGCTGGCTTTCAGCTTGATGGACGGCCTGTTGTCTAGCGGGGGACAGCTGTTGATGCTATCAAACACAAGGGTTTTATCACAGAATGGGAGAAATGTCCAAATATTGTGGTTAAGGAAGGCGATATAAGCAAACACGCTAGATAGATTACGTTTCAATTGAACAAAGTCTGCAAAAACAGCGAGATAGGCACGCACCAATGGAAACCAACCAGTGTAGACGACAACGTTTGGCGCTAATTATTTTTACTAAGCCTCACAAAATGAGGCTGACCCTTGCCCTAACCGATCATATAAACGTTCAAGCGAAGAAACAGACCAATAAATATTTCAAACTTAGCACAAGGCGGTGACTATCAAACGCAGACAGTGGTCAGAAGGCTGGTAGGCACGTAGTAAAGGCATTGTGGGTAATTTAAGTCGCTCTATAGCAAGTACACGTTGGGCTTGTTGGGCTAAACTTTAAGATGTGCTGAAGTGTAATACTGACGTGTTATGGTACGCTGGATATTATATCACGTCTCGTTGACACTGGAAATGACGTTTTAATAAATTCTGGATAAAAGATGGGAAGACGTGAAATCAATAACGATAAAGCTGAACAGCCAGGAAACCTATACAGGAAAGATATTTTACCAGCAAGGAAATGTCTGTATGGACTCGTACAATTTCAGCATTGTTAAATTGTATTTGTCTGGTGATTTTACTGCATGACATTTAGTTCAACGTAGCATTCTTTCCTCGAACATGACTGCCCTCCCCCCCCCTTTTCCGCCTCCCCCCCCCCCACCGAATCAAATGATACGATTTCGTCACCTTCAATTTAGCAACAACAGTAAAATGTGCAACACAACGGAATCAAAGTCAAGAACCCTGTTTGTATTTGACTATTCCTGAAAGGCATAAATCGCATGATGAAAAAGAGAACAGCAAGTCATGGGACCTTTTAGTCAGATGAAGTATAACTTAGCAGTATAGCTGAAGCTGAAAGCTATGCAAGGATATTCTTTATCACTTATCGTAGGTGTGACATACCTGTCAACTTTGGAAGTTTTTGAAATCTACACTCAGAGAACTGCGGTAGGGCGGATCGTCCGTCTGGGATCGTATATCCTGAGTACCTTGCAGAAAAAACCCTACTTCATTCAAACCTAGTCTGGGTAGCAATCTCACACACCCCTTTTTGCTCCTTGCTTTTCTTTTATTGTTTGAGTTGTGGTTAAGTTTGGCTTTTAGAAGTTAAAAGCAAATAAAATAAGCAATGGACGTGTTAGGAACACGGTATGTCCCAGTGACTGGCATTGCATGGCCACTTGAAAGCATGCGAGTGGTGGCGAGGTTTGTGAAACACTGCGCGGTTGAGAGAACGCCGAGTTGACACAACCTCTGCAGATCGTAGGCCACAAAAAATCGACGAAAGGGCACAGCTATGGCCCCCTCATTTGAAGACAAAATAAATAGCATAACACGGAATTCCACTTTAGAAAAAGACCGCCACTCGGAAACTATTTCTAGAAAAAAAATATGTTTCGCAGATGTGGTGGCTCAGGCGAAATAATAGCGCTGGGCTGGGTGTTATTGTCCAATGTTTGTCTTGCATTGGCTTACGCCAATATTAAAATAAACGGCAGATGATCCGTCCGTAAACTTTGCCTAGGAACTGTTAAAATGATTGACGGATGAAGATTGTGTTAATGAATTGTTTTGGACTCCCCATGGTGACAATGTTCTCGGATACCTATCAATTTACTTAAATAGTAGTCACTATGCTTCAATGTGATTGGAGTAGATTCGTAGAGCAATACTCTGGCTACTTCGATAAAAAAACGATTCGTCCAAGACCTATCTTGTTTAGTGTGGGCGCTTACGAAATGTTTTGCATTTCTGAGGCAAGTTGTTAGTGTTGTCAGTAGAAGAAATCTTATCAATTTTCAAGTTGGCGGTATCAATTTTTCTTTCGCCATAAACTATGTTACCACTACACAATGAGTAATCATTTTCTTCAATGTGGAAATAAAAAGATGGTTTTTTTTCTAGAACTGATGTGCAGAAAGTCATTTATGGTATTTTGGGAAAAAAACGGCAAAACCTCATTCAGCAGGACTTGGGTTAATGCTTCAAGTCATCTAGTAAACTTTCAAGCTTGTTCTGGCAGATTGAGCAATTGAAAATTAATAGGCCATCAATAGATTAAACATTTTATTTATGGTTAGCTTTACACTTTTACATCGATTGACCCATTGACCTTTAAACTTCTGCTGGTCAGTCGCCGACTCAGCAAGAGAAAAAAGGCGGGGAAGACGGTATTCTGAGTGGAGGAGAGGGGCAAATAAATAGACAAACGGACTAACGGACAGACAGATAGGCAGAAGACAGACAGACAGACAGGCAGGCAGACAGTCAGACAGACAGACAGACAGACAGACAGAAGACAAACAGATAGACAGACATGTGAAGAAATAGAGGTTGGAGCAGCAGAAGCTGACTCTGACATTTACAAGAGTGAAATCGTTCCCTAGAGACATGTATTTCACTGCAATATTTCGATAAAAAGAGCAAATTTACCATGGATATGTGTTGAATATTTCGGTCATGACTCTATTTTCTGGTGATCAGTTTGAATATCAGTCTGACCTTAGTTAATATATACTAATAACAGGGCTTTGTTGACCCAATCGCAAGGTCAAGTTGGTATGACAAAGAGTATGATGTCCGATATATGAATATTCATCGTGGATAATACATCATTATCATATGTTATGCATGTCGACAAATAATATAAATATGTATAACACAAATGGATTCTATCATGTCGTACTCCAGGCATTTATAGTTTGGAGCGGATGGACAATGTTAAAATGAATGATGACGAGATGTTTCATTGGACGGGTACCGTAATACATACTATTTAACAAAGAGGATCGGCACGCCGAGTATCGCTTCCTTAAATCAGCGTTGGTTGGCAAAAGGTCAAATCAATGAAAAAGCAACAAATATATACCCTTTTGACTTCTCCTGGTAGGGAATTCATTCTTGCGGCCAGTTTGCAGATGAGGTCGCCGTCTGGACATATCAAACTGGAACGTGGCCTTTCTAAAAGGGATGTCTCTGGGAAAAAGTGATTATCCGACCAAGAAACTACTGTAGTTCGTAGCTGGACAGTGTGATCCCAGTATTTATTTGATTTAAATATTTAACAGGTTGAGCTTGCACAGAGTCAAAATCGTCACGCCATTGAAAATGCCCGCCTTGCACACTCGGTAAAACTCAACTTAAAAAATGCGCCTTGTTGCCCTAAATGACACATCGATATCTCTGAAATTTGGAAATGTAAATCGGTCGTTGAAGTCAACCGTTACACGATAGTATGGACAGAACACATTTCGCCGATGCAGTGTCCCTAGGCAACACAGTGCATTGCATGTCCAGGATGTGAAATGTCGGTCTTTAAATCTATATTTTGAAACGGAAGTTGTTGTAAATATATATCTCAATTCTGGACTCAAATAGAAATAACAAAATCTTGCCAACAGAATCGTTACGGAGATAACATTTCCCGATATCTCAACAAACCGACTGTCATGTCTGAAAGTTCATTTAATAACGTAAAGTCTCATGAGTGTAACAGTTTTGGAGCAAAGCTTTCAATAGAATCAAAAGATTAAGTCTATCGCTCGCAACACGTATCAGGTTCCTATATTTGTCCTGTGATGGACACTGACACGATACAAACAATTAAAATAAATGTTATTTATATCAAATTGCATCAATTTAGGCGACATTTGCACTTTTGTCTAGCTGTCTTCCTCTTAAACTGTATATGAATAAAAGTACACTAGTTACAAATCCAACCCACAGATGATATCATCTATTATGGTTAGTCAACACTTTTACTGTTCAGGTCGGTCACGTGATCAGATACCGACAGTAAAGATGCCACCCTATCTTTATTGTTTGTTTGTTTGTTTTTCATTGGTTTTATTTCCACAATAAATAAAAAAGTGGTGTATATCGTCTGTCGGCTGTTTCGCACATGTGACCATCCTTTCATACTATAATGAGATCCGAAGAGTTCATTAAATGACCCAAGCCGCAGCTCGGCGTTGTGAAGCTGAAGGGCCGGACTCAAAGTGTCCGATGGTCGAGGGTGGTGGTACTGCGAACGATTAGAAGGCAAAAGATCAGCATCTATTGTCCGTTAGGGAGATTTGAGTTAAAATTTAGATCTGCTTGTCCCTGGGAAAATACCCAGTTGCCATGGCAACCAAATGATACTGTCATTTCAATTTTCCGTGTCCATGCAGCCGGCGACGGGACATTACGGTGACTCAATCAGTGAATGTATTGTTCTCCGCAAGGCCCTACCCAAACACTCATACCTAAATGTGTTCCGACGGTGAACGGCTGAGGAACTCGCACAGAAAAACAAACTCTACACGCTACTCAGGGGAGATTACAAATAAATATCGTTACAACTTGAAACCACTCATCTGTAGTGTTTATTGACACCGTCGTTGCAATTGGCCGAAGTTTACAGTTGAACTTAATCTCTTTTTTGGCTGAAATGCGATCTTTGAAACGTCAAGTTATAAGCACTGAAAAAGAACTTGTCAATGCTGTAACAATACGGAGTCACTGTCATACAATGAAACTATAACAGTTTTCTAATATGCCGTACTCCAACTTCACTTCATACAGTGTGTAGAAATAGAATCCTGCATGTTGGCTAAATATTTTATGTGTTCCCGTTCCTGAAGTTCATTGAACTCCGTGTCAATTAAGCAAATGATAGTTTGCTTGTAGTTAAGGGCAGAACCACGTAAACGGCGGAAGAGGTGGGTCTGAGGAATTCAGCTTGAAAGTTTTCTCATTAATTTGTTTTGAAACCTTAAAAAATCAATTAACAATGTAAAACAGACTCTTAAAGTTTACAAATTTTTCATGTTGGTATTATTTTATTTTTTTAATCATGTATTGGCTTTAAAACGTTAAAAAGTCAAGCTGCACGAACTCTATGGTAACTAATTGGTTATCAGTGCAAATTGCTATTTGACGTTTGTGTAGGGAGAGATTCTCGGGCATAAGTTTTGCCTTTGACCTAATTCAGTAAAAAGTTCCGGTATTCTCAGTGACTTGTGCCGGCAAACAGAGAGAAAAATCGCAAATCATGATTGCAAAGAATAAGATAGGCCCTTTGTCGAATTTTCCTGATTCCAAATATTAAAGGGGAATATCCTCAACCCCGGGGCTCGTTAACATAATTATTGCCCTATGTCTCGTATTGACAGGTGTTCAAATAAAGTTCCTCTGTATTTCCAATGCACGGCTGTACATTTGAATTCGCGAAAGGTCACTTCAGGATGGACATGACCATTTCACACCATGGTTTTCTTTTCCCACTCAGAAAGGAGTCTAATTTTCAAATTATTCCAAAATAAAACTATTCAATGTGCCAGAAGGACATTCATTTTGATCATTTGTCGAGCTATGCTGACTTACAAGGATTGTAACACTGGAAGAGTTGAAGTTTCAAGATAGCTTCATTCATGATGTGACGCCCTTTGAGCGCCCTTCATCTCCAAAACCTGATTCCACAAGATATATCGTGCTTCGTAAAAGTGTGGAGCGTTTACAGGAGAGAGAAGAAAGGTGCTGCAAGAGCGATTTCATCGCTTATTGTGTTCACAAAGGTCCCCTCTCAACGTCATGAAATTGAACGCTTCCTCAGATGTGTGTTAGTTTGTTTGTTTATCATGCAGCACATTACTCTAACGAAAAATGGGCTTACATTTCTTTACATGTATGTTTCTCGGAATATTGTTTACTTCAAACTTACAATACTACGCTAGGCTGTAACGAGTTATATTCATAATCGGTTCTCAAGACTCAACGTTACAGGCTGTCTTAGCTTGTAAAGTTCCCCTTACTGTTGCCATGGTATTGTATTTGTGACGCTCTGTTCTTATGACAGTTGGAATATACAAATTATTTTCGCTTTAGTACGTACTTTTGACCCACTTGAATTTGATAAGTGTGTTTTGCATCCTTGATGTGTTTGTGATTATAACGCCGTGATAACGGTTCCTTGACTTCTGCACATTGTTCTCTATCACGCAGCTTTATCACAGCCCTCGCATTATAAATTGGTTGGTTTACATTTTATACAAGTCCTACAGCTTTAACAGTTAACAACTCAACTGACGGATTCACTTTTGTTTCAATATTCCCTACATAAGCAACGTTACGCTGACGATCTAGGCACTTGTAAATTGAACAGTGAAATGGAATTCGGCGTCCCGTGGGCGATCGCTATTCGGAATAGTAAATTCTCGCACGAAAACGTCAACTGTCCGGCATTATCATCTCATTCGCAGCTTAGTGACCTATCGTATTCGTAAGTTTACGGTACAGAAGTCCAGGCCTCCTAATTCATTCTCTCAATCTAGAACCTCTACGGGTTTTTTGGTATGGTAAGATAAAGGCACCGAGCCAAAACTACGGACAGGTCCTAGACTGTGAGACTCCCGATTCTGCGTTTGTTGCAACTTTTAACAAAAAATGTTTTTTAGCCACAAACAACGTTCTACTCTCCAAGTCTCTGTTAGACAGCTTGTTTTTCTTAGCCACACCATGGGTCACAGTTTGGCAAAATTCATTTCCAAAAGAACAAATAAACCTAGATGACTTTTCATCTTGGGCGATAATTAAAGAAACTTGTTAATTCCAGATGTTGCCTCCATTTCCCATAGGTGAGTGTGTGTATCTGGAAAATTCCATACATTCCGTATTCCGAGTAGCTCTTCCCCCAGTCCCTGCGAACTGGCAGTTTAATTACCTTTCCTGGCATGCGAACTGCTTATATACATTAGTGATTTGTTGCTCGAAGTGGCAGTTGAAACAAACGTTTCCCATCACGGTTTCTCATTGTTGTTTTAATTCCCCCTTTTCAGCCTCTTGGAGCGTGAAATATGCCAGGCGCCTTGGTGTCTAGCTTTCTCCACGTGTTGGCGGCACCAATGAGGAATGGATGTTTATGTGAGTTAATAGCAAACACCTTGAGTGAACACGCAATTGGCACCATATGAGGTCAGCACGCCGCTGCTTCTGACATATTTTCGCCGGAATTATTATTAAACAACTCTTGAGCTTGGTTTAATCAGACCTCCTTGCACAAGACAAACTACTGAGGCCCATTCTTTAGAAGCAGGTCGACTTTAAAACCAATACTTACAACCGCGTCTCCTCTATCAGGATTAAACATATTCAACTCCTTACATTTTTTGTTTTTTTCATCGGCCTTTAGAATCTCATTCCGACTCGATTTTTTTTTTCAAAACTCCACTTTCGTTTTAGTCCGTCGGGAAGATTCACCCAAACCGATGTAATGCAATCCTTGAACAGTCATCTTGTATCAAAACCAACTTGAGCTTTCCTGACCCCACAGTGTTATTCTGCCATTTCAATTTACAGAACACAACGCTCATCGTTCAGTGAATCACTTCCGTCCGGCCCATCCGTTACTGAGAGATATGGTCGCGTTCTAGCAGATCATATTCGGGGGTTAAACGCAGCCAGTGATTGGTTTAATATGTGGACGATAAAGTGACAGAATAGTCAGAACGGGGTCTGAAGAGCATATAATTTAAGATAACAGAGACAAAAGACACCCGTGTGAATGGATATGACAGAAAAACCAACTCGTGGCATGGGAAATTGCTAGAAAGCCGACATTGTCAGAGAGAGAGAGAGAGAGAGAGAGAGAGAGAGAGAGAGAGAGAGAGAGAGAGAGGGGAGGGATAGTGTTGTCAGGGTAATGCGAGACCGGAAATCTCAATATGTGCAAGTTTATGTGCAAGCGATCTTGAAGATTTTAACAACAAAATTACAACCAGTATTCATAGGAGGAGCGTTATGCTGTGAAACGATGATCGCCTCTCTACTCCATTATTCGGTCAGAGTTTTAGCTGTCCGTTCAATTTAGATCACGACAGACATACATACACGATGCAATCACAGAAGGAAGAGAAGCTAGGAATTGTGATGCCCACAGCTTTTGGTAGACTGGTAAAAAATCATGATATTTGAATGTCATCTTAATGCAGCCAAAGTGGTCCGATAAAATTCATTATCAAGAGTAAACGTTTGTGCACAGTTTACTTTTGAAACCGAGCTTGTCACCATGGTAACAGAACGCAAGAAGAGATGGGGTGTGTAAAGTTTGTAGGTCTGTCGTCATGCAACAAAACAAAGGCTTCAAACTTTCTGCAAGATTGACAACCATTCCGTGCATCATCAATCACGCAATTGTTATTCGCCGTTTCTGTGATGATGCATCAGCTTTAGTATTTGATATTATTTTCCAGTATTTTTGTGCTGACTGCCGCTAAGTTTCTTGTGCTGCTGCTAAAATAATGTCAAAATATCAAATGTTCAGCTTCTCAGGATAGCTTGTGTATGTGTGTTATGCCCAATGGTATTGTTGACAACTGAATTTTTCGGCCTATTACTAAATTTGTTTTAACAAAGGTCATTCAATATTGTACGCAATGCTTTACGTTGACATGGCAAGAAGTACTAAATATTTCAGCGTATTCAGAGAATAAAATTTCAACTATTTTATAGAACACAAACAATGAAAATGTGATCAGTAGTTGCGGCCACTGAATATAATTACAATTGGCTGTGAAAGACACGTACAATAGTTAATGTAGTGTCTCTTGCAGGAGAAACGTGTTGTAGGTAACAAGTGTTGTTGGTTGGAAGTATATCGGGTCATTTCTATCTTATCAGCGTTTTCATCTTACAAGCATATTGGCATCGAATGTACACACGCCGTTTTCATGTACTTATGCCTGTTGAGTTCTGCGTGTGGTCAAAGGCGCGAGGGCCAGACAGAGTTATTTTCTCGTTGGCAGGCACTTTACAACACAAAGAAAAACATTTCATGCCGAGATGGAAATGCTTTTCTTTCGTTTCACATACTCGGTGGTATGCTAACAATTCAATACGATCATTGAATCAGGGCAGGAGTGATATCATCGCGGTATAAAAGCATCATCGTATTCGGCTCGTTCGAAATGTGAACACTGTCTTGTACGTGTAACGTTATTGATTGTCAGTTATACAGTTTTAAAGTTTCGGTCATACTTTGTTTTGCGATACGCTGATCACCTCTAGCCGTACAACTGGTATTCACTAATTTATTTTCAGATTTTTAGACTTTATCTTGTCCTCTCCGTTAAACTCTTCGGCGGTAGATAGCTACTTTTGTCGTAGTTGGTCTATTTTGAAGAGATGCGAATCCGAACAAATGATCGATTTTCGTTGCAAAACCGAAAACGTCTTTCAAGACTGCCCGAGCAATGGCAAAGTCTTGGAGATGCAATCAGCTTAGATATGGTCAGATTACCAGTGTACATTCCCTTCGTAGCCCGCCAATAGCCTTGTTGGCAGTGTTTCTCAACCGACTTTGACAAGCTGTGTGGGAGCAATAAGCCCACTTAGGTCAGCTACAAAAACAAAATTTGACCCTCTAGATTTTCCATTACTCATTGCCCGACCCTGGCGCAGTGATGAAGTGTTGAAAAGCCTTCTTCTTGTATGCCAATTTTTTTTAAAAACCAGTCACTGGTGTGACCGTGAAATGAAGCTCCCGTGTGCATAAGAAGGGTGAGAATTGAACACGGCTATTTTGGTACGTCACGCATTCATTTTTTATTTTTTTTCAAATTCTTCCATAATAATTTCAGAAAGAGGAAACGTTGCAACGAAATATAAGTTTCTGTGAGTTTAACTAGCTCTCAGTACTACGGTCAATTCACACCAATGACTGTCATTGCTATGTCGTTATGTCTTGTAGTTTACAATCCTATTCATTTATTCCACGACGCTGTTGACTGTGAGCAATGACACACTTTTAAGTCTGCTTGTACCTCTCATATCCGAGCGTTAACAGTCCGACATGACAAGATAGATTGAAGGAAGGCTGACTCCAATTAATCCATCTCTCACACAATATTAGGATGGTCATGTGACGAAATCATCAGTGATGATAGATTCATTCTAAAGACAAAAAAAAGTTTGACCTACTTCCTGGAGCTATAAATTAAAAAGAGGGAGCTATCATATATATTGTTCATCATCTGGAATTTCAACATCATTTAACAGCCTGAGTGTCGAGGGAACATCTTTTCATATTTTGAATGTAGTAGTCTTTCTCGTGTTACTGAACGTTGAGTGATTTGCCACACCGAAGCTCTTTTGAAATCATCTGTTACAGTTCATTTTTAATTATTAGATAATGACCAACGTGCTATATCTGGACAAGCTGGGAACTTTTGTGGAGCAAAACAGTTATTTTTCGTTTTGTCGAACAGTAGAAACGACTTTGGGACTGAGATGTCAGGGCGGTAACCCCCGGGATACTTACCAGCTGGATATTTCTTAACCACCAGTTCACGCCACGGTTAGGGGTTCTGTTGGAGTAAGTATCCGGTGGATAAGTATCCAGGGGGTGCCTGTCCTAAAACAAGATTTGGTATTTGGTGTCTCGATGGATCTTTGCCTGTCACTCCATTCTAAATCCAACTTGATTCGTTCTGTGATTTTATCTGAATTGAAGGAAATACTAGATATCAAGTATCTTGCAAAATGTCTGTCGAAATTTAAGAAAGATGTCTTCATTGCGTGATCAAATATTTTCACAGCAGGAAATGATTCGGGTTTGATGCTATAATTCATAATTACAGTTTGGTTATTACGCATTGCGATTTGAACAAAAATTGTGAATTTTGTAGGCCAGATTAGTCAAAGACACTTTATGCTAGATGTGGTGCATGTCTGGCTGGTCCCCAATATCCTCTAAGAAATGACGTCATCATACCGCTGCTATTGAAGTCAACCAATATCTTTAATAAGGTGCTTAAAAGATCGCTGTGCACTTGACTTGTCCATTAAAAAGTTCGTTGACGTTTTGGTATCTCATTAGGCGTACGCCTGTTGGATGATTGGTTAAAATTATCTGAAGAAATATAACGATCTGGTGATACGCGGACAATTCCGACCATGGAAGTAACGTATAGTAGACAGAAACTCCCCTCTATTGTATTTGAATGAAGGCGTTACAATGACTTCGACGTGTTATATTCTAATTTCAGAATGCCATAAAGGCAGGCACGGTCAGCAGTATAGAAATATAATAACAGTGAAAGTAGATTGTGCCGTGAAAGATAAAGACGTTTTGTCTCCAGCGATTTTGATTGGAACACAACCGTCACAGGGTCATAGTCAAGCATCCGCATCTCCGAAGCCATGATGATCTTCCATACCTAATACGATTACATGCAGACATATAGTCTATGACTCTGGTTGATCTAGTATTCCTTCCCATAATATTTTCTTATTAATCAATGACGACTCTGAACTTTATCTGTGTTCGCAGCATTAAGGGGGAAATCATTTTGGCTGAAAATAAGAATTTATAATTATTAACCATACGCCCTCTAGCACTGAAACGGAAAAGAGAGCTGCTGTTGATGAAATTGAACAGAAAGTAAACATTTCTATCCGTTCCGGTAATTTGCATTCTTTGTGGTTTTCATGTGAGCACATTCTTCGCTGAGAAGGAGAAATCAAAGAATTCTTGAGACGTTTGTTAAGAAAGTTTATAGCTAGAGTAACCCCGAATGCGGTATGGGTTTCAAACATTGGTTTCGTATTCATCCGAAAGCAAATTCCTGCTATTGTGTCAATGTATGGCCATTCAATACCTGTATGCTAAATAAATGTCTTGGACTCGTTCTATAATATCTGTGTGATAATGATCTTTATTGTGCGACGAATAAAATGATATTCAAATGCCAAAAAATGTGTTACTCCTTGCAGAATAAAATTTTCCAAGAAATAGATCCATATTCCTCTACAAAGCGATGCGATTTTTCTTTATTTACAAAGAAATACTTGAAGGGGAGGTACTTTTGAAATCGAGATGGACTTGTGTATGGAGCATCTGCCGCATGCCGGCCTGCAACAACTTCCCGCTCAAACGGTATCGACTCTCCGAATTATCGTTCAAGACAGAAATTCCACTTTAAATAGAAAATAGTGAGAAGACTTTGCGAATACGAAACAAAAAAATGACAGTAAAGAAACAAACTTATCGATCTTGAGGAGATTACGACCACCTTTGAAAAAATTACCATCGGCTGTGGTGGAATTGTTATTAAACACTTTCATCTTTGCTCTGAAGGTTACGGTTTAAATTGGTAGTTATATGCACACGGGAGCCCAAATGTCTTAAGTGAGGAGTGCACAAAACAGTACTGGTGTAACTGGAAAAACAAATTTCCAGTTCGTTTTTAAGTCAGCATCCGATTAATAGTTATCAAACTTACCGGGCAATTATGAAACAATTATAGATACCCTCCCCTTCAAGTTGACTTGGAAATCGATTGAGTATCAAGTTCGTGATGACCATTATCAAAACAAACATAATATCCGCTGTCGACTAGAGTTGGCTGCATATACCCCGAAATCAGATATTAAACTCTTATTTTAAAGGATCAGAACCTCGTTATCGTTCGTGTCACGCCAGTTGAATGTAAAATGTGCGTCACCACACGACGTTTTCAAAGTGAACTTGGCCAGTGGCTGGCCGAATTGCAATTAGCGTGTTTATTTCATCTTTCTAACAACGGCAGATTCATACACGTATACCACACATACAAGCACGTACGTTAGGCAGAGTCGGAAACTATGAAAGAATAAGAAAGGTCACGTCCATAGGGTTAGTAAATCTTTATCCCTAAATTAGCACTCTTTATTTGTGATATACTGAACAAATACACGACAATTCGTTTAACAAGCGGAGAATTGCAATAAACACGATATTTGCCAACTTACCAGTCCTCACTTTTACAAAAGTTATCCATCTAGTGTTCAATTTCTACGTAACGTGATCCAAAGATCAATGCCAGCGAGTACAATTCCTCGTTTTTATGTTCAAGTACACGTTTTGTTTTGTTGTTTTTGCAAACTCAAGGGTTAGGAAGAACTTATATATCTCCTTGTTCTTTCAAGCGGATTTGGTCGAGACAATAAAACCAGACGAACATCAACAACATTTTGTGCCAGAAATTTGGCGGGAAAGGCTACCGTGGAAGGAGGGTTAATTGAGGTTTGGATTTGACGGTATGCCTTCTGGATACTCAGCAAAATATACGGACAGACGGCTGTTCCTAGACGGCGTGTGTCTATTCTAACTGTTTTATTGGTAAATCAGTTTCGATAAATTTCCACTGCAGATGGCTGGATTGTTTATATGGGATCTGAAAACCGCAATTGCACTCGCCACTGCCAGGAGGAACCCGGGGAGGTGGCTGGTCACGTGACCGCCATTAGTCCTCCCCGAAATGTACACGGTGCGCTTTGCATGTATCTTGTACGAGCACGGAGACATTAGCGAATGATAATCAGCCCTGCCTTTGATGACCCATGGCTAATCACAAGAAAACGACCTGGTGATGCCGGTTTTATTGCTCTGATTGAAATGGAATTAATCAAGAATAGACCCGGCAAATGCTGGGGATTCGACTGAAATCTGTCGCCATGAAAACTGTCTTACAACAACTGTGTCAGTTTCTAGCAGCGTTTCCCGTACGACGATCTCCGCTTCCGGGGAACAATTGCCGACCGACTTCAAACGATCGAACCTCTCCCTCTCTGAAATCTCTGTTTTTGAGTTTTTCCATATTTTGAAGAATTCCTTTTCAGTACCAGGAACGTGGAAATGGACATGCCTATTGTTTGATAGATCCACTTCTGACGTCACTTCCTGGTGATGCTATGCTGTAGGAAAGAGCGGAAAAAGAGAATACTTGATTAGTTGGTGATAGAGAGATGTGTAAACTCCTTCAAACGAAGTTATGGCAACGTGAATATCTACGCTGCGAACTGCCTACGAATTAAAAAGAGATTATTTCTTAGATGACTGCCGAGATGGATGACTAGTAAATATGCCAGTATCCCGTACCACTGTTGTTTCCTATGTAGAAAACAGATTACATTAAATTCGTGTTACCATGGTAACCGGATAAGTATGACAAACGAGACAAAATACAAAAGAAAAAAAATCAGTCATTGCAAAAATATTCTCCGAAAGCCTGTTTCAAGAAAGTTATGGAAAGATGCAATAATTCGTAATAAAAGCGCAAAAATAAGCAAAATAACATTTATTGAAGAAACAGAAGAAATGTCTTTTAGCGTAAGACTGACTGACTGGGTCTCTAAAATGTAGAGACGGGATTTGGAGTCAAGGGAAACAGTGATTATTTGGCTTAAAATCGTTGTTCAGCAGTTTCATCTCGTAAGTCGCGAAACTACGTTTCTCTGTGATCGACTTTAAGTACAATTATTCAGCCCTTTCAAGGTTGTCCAAAAGATAAGATTAAAAAAACTAATGTCACCGCCATAAACGAGCACAAATAACGTTTGACATTGATTTCACCAAATACAGGGTCTTGCCAAAGTCTCCTTTCCGTTCAAGGGCTTCTTTTCATGTCGTTATTGTTCGCTAAAATATATACAGCAATACCCTCAGATGGAAATACGGGTCGCAAATTGACATGCGTGAAATTGCCATTTAATGACACCTTTGTTCACGCAAAGGTGCGCGCCGTCGCTGCGCGTGTCATCTTTCGCTCCAGGGACCGTTGGTGAACCATCGTTGGGATCGACAAATTAGTTAAACTCAAATCCAAGGTACTTCCGAAGCACTATCATTAGACAGAATCGGCGTCGTTATGCTTACTCGTTCAGCTTATGAAATACTATTATCATTTTGAAATCAGAGATACGGGGTAAGCACCAATTCGTCATACGGTGTCGGGTTTTTTTGACGGGAAAACGCACGGATTAAGAACCAAACATCCGCAGTTTTCTCCGCTGTCAGAGAATAACTAATTCATTAATTTGTTGATCAATAACTTTAATCTGCTTTCGTGTCATTTTTCATCTGCCGACGGAAAGAAACTTTGGCAAGCCAAAAAAAAAAGGAGTCTTAATAGTAAAACTAAAACCAAGCCTTTTGTGTCATTTATTGGAAATTTGTATATAGTATCATATTATTAAGGACAATCAAATATTTTATCCCCACGTGTTAAACTGATCGACCAAAGCAATATTATCGGTGAGGTGAATCGCACATGTCACAGGGTTTTCTTTGCTCGTGTCCGTGCCGACATGGCCCCGTGTCTCAAAGACAACTTCATATCCCTAGCTCTATGGCATTTCACTTCCCAAAAAAACTCTAATTTCCCTTTCGCCTCTTCTATAGCTCTCGTCGAAAGGAAAAAAACGTTCACAAAACAAGGTTTTTTGTGGCGAAAACAAAGCTCGCCTGATTAGTTTTGTGCGCTTATTTGTCATTCTCAACAAAGTTTTGCAAATGGTTTTTCAAATCGTATTTCCTGGGTACATCTGGGTCCATCCTTGTTGACACAAACGCCGTATTGTGTGTTCCAGAAAGACGAGTCTGTTCTTTTAATACGACCATGATGCGCACACATAGACACAGCCACTCATCACATGTGCCCGTTTATAGCCATTCTCGCGGTGCTTATTAAATCGCCTGCCTCATCCGCTTGTTGACAGATTGATATATTTCTTTGAAAATATTTATCAGTAGAAAGAGGGGAGCTTTTCTTTAAACGCGACATTCAAATCGCTCCACAAGCGGAAATTAAAACGTTTGAGGTCTTTTGTAATTTGACGGAGACGACAGACACGGCAATGGTCTACAGGAGTAATCGCCGATGTTTTACAGCCCTGCAGCTTTGACTTATTCCAAAATGATCATATTTTATATTATTTTCTTCTTCTCGGAGTTCTCCAAGATATGGCGGTTGGCGGTGCAAAATATGAGGCATTCGCTTGCGATATCGGCAAATATCGCCGAGAATGGGGAGAATGGGGCGATTGGGGTGAAACAGACCGTAACAATACCGTGCCCAACTCTTTACGACTTTCGCTGTCATCTTCAAATAATTTCATGCATTTTGCGCGCAAATCTAGTCGACTTTTTAAAGGCGTTATCATCGACAGCGTATAAGAACAAACACTTCAACTATCACCCGTCGCTTTACCTAGTCAAAAGGCACATTTATCGTTTGATAATATCCTCATTTCTGTCAAACAATAGTCCACGTATGGGAAGGACACGGCACCAGCCCGGTCATCTGCCGATATTGCTGAAACCAAATCACCAAGGAAAGTACTTCGTCTCTCAAACTAATTTTCTTCTTCTAATACGTCGGGCGATAACGCATCCTTTCAAAAAAACATATATCATTAAAGCAAATAAAGTAGGTGTGTCGACACACCTGACTTACACAAAATCTTTTCAATAGACCAATGTTCATTTTAAAATGTTACCACTTTTGACACCCCCGAAAAAAAGGCGATCGCCCTGATAAGGTCGGCGGCGTCCGCCAGCACAACCCTCCCAAAGCAACGCGCTGTATAAATCTAATTGTCAAAAAAAGAATTAGCCTGCAATTTGCGATTATGATTAAATGGGGGGACATAGCCCGACAGAATAATGGCAGGGTAGAGAACATGGTGAGCGAGATAAATAGCTCGATGGATTCCCTCGATAAGAGAAATCAAAAGCGTTTCCAATCTGATATAGAGTCAACGATTGAAACGGTTTTTATATAACAGTTTAACTTTGGCAAGGCGTCAATAAGGCCGATGTAGGCCGCATTTAATAACGAGGTGAAAAGAAATTCGGAGTCCACAGCGATTCGTTGGACTTCAATGCTTCAAATAAAAAAAAAACTATAAGGAGACCATTTATTTCAAACAAATGGTAGGACACTTATAGCCTGAACACGCTAATAAATCGGCAAATAAAATTGTTTTATCCTCGATGACGGATCAAGCGTTCTTTCCAAGAACATTTCGCAAACTTCATTTGGGGTGAAAACGCTTGATGGAGACTCTAAGCCTTTGATTCAGTTTCGGGGAAATATGTATAACAACGGGTGGGGAGAGAACAATTTGAGATCTAATTTGAGGGTTGCAAAAATTCAGAGGTCTTTTAGGTGGATAAAGGGGAAGCCTATGTCACCAAGTTTACCACAAATACTTTGATTAGGAAGCAGATATACTTTAATCAGAGCCAGACAATACGTTCTCTTCTGATTATACTGCCTTAGACGGCGTATCTGTATGAAGATATGGTTTGTACCTAATAGAATTTAAATACGGATAAGGTATTAATGCCAATCTCGGCTAATATACACTTTTCTAGTCTTCTCGTAAATTCCACCTATCAATAGCTTTCCAATGTGACACACACTCTTTTGCGACACAAAGCAATCCAATCCGCCGAACAAAGAGCTGAAAATATACGGCTTCAAAATATTAATTTTGGAAATTGGAGAGAGAGAGACTATTACTGATCGACTACACTGCAACTGACTCTCTCTCTCTCTCTCTCTCTCTCTCTCTCTCTCTCTCTCTCTCTCTCTCTCTCTCTCTCTCTCTCTCTCTCTCTCTCTCCGCACACGTCAAATTATTTATTAGGACGATTCCTAGATGTAGACGCAATGGGCTGTGAGCGAGTGTACACACACCCGCGTGTGTGTCGAGTTCGTACCTCCAAGGTACATTTTTCACTTGCTGCGATTATCCATACACTCTCGGTCCAAAATAAAAAAGAACAGAGTGCCCGAAGCTGCAGTCACGATTGAGAACTTCGGGCATGGAATTAATCTTTAATTAGAAACCCGCGTTGAAACAAAATAAAACGCTTTTTCACAAAAAAGTGACTCGCGTGCGCGCAATATATTATCTGATTTCTAGGTACAAAATGCTACCTTCAGAACGAAATGGTAGAAACAGCGAGGCCCGTTTTGCCACAAGATTTTTACCGATTTACCGATTAAATAAATCGAGATGGGAAGCATTACCGTACTCTTAGAGCGATTTCATAAATATTATCTTTGTTGGGAAATTGGTATATGAATATTTCAACAGTCTGGGCGATACAACAAAGAACACAATAGAGAAAGCTGGTGTCGGGTTCTTAAGTGTTTCTTCATGTCATATTTCGTTTTCACTTTGATATCTCAACTCGCTTGTCTGTACCCATGATTTATTGATACCAATTTTCTTATAGTTTGTCTGATTGGCTGCTTCAAGTTCGCCACGAGTCGCCGGTTGTATCTCCGCCAGGCACCGGGGCAACGGATATAATGTTGTGTGTTTAAATGCACGGTTTCAAGCCTTTTTTGCCACGTTTTTGGTGTGTGTATGTGTGTTTCACGAAAAGTCCAAAGAAATAGTATGAGTAAAAAAACCAAAGGCGTTTATTTTCTTTTAAATTGAAGCAAGTCGAAAATTAATCCTTTCTTCAACGGCGTTGTTGTGAGCCTTTCGTTATGAAGGTTCTCGAATCTCACAGTTATATCTTCATTTCGGCGTATCGGCGATCTTTTTTGTCTTCAACCGTTATGATTGACATTTTACCTGTTTCCTCCTTATTATTATCAAAGTCTTTGCCTATGTACTTGCTGTGTATCTGTGCGCCCGTCCCTGCGTATGTATACAACTGTGCTAGCTTTTTTCTGTGTTTATGTATCCACTTCTCTTCTCCCGGGTTCGCCTTCTTTTCGGGCATGCGCACTGGTTCTTATTCAAATATAGCGTTACATCTGATAACAGAGGAAACTGCGTTTTTCACAAGTAGTGGCTCCGGTATTGCCCAAAAGTACAAAGTACGGATGTGTGAAGCTCTGATTTAAATAATATCAGCGATACTTTATCACTTATCAGCAAACGATGAAAATTTCATTTTCGTGAAATATCGATTCTAGGATGTCCAAAATACACAAATCCGTTACTTCTCTCGTTTTTGACGCTGTCATTTTCGCCTCAATTTTATCCGCCCCTGTCATGCGTGTGTATGGATAATATTGTATTCTGTCTAAATGTTGGAGAAAAGAAGTGCAAAAGTTGCTTTCTTGTCAGGTCAGTGAGTGTTTTACTTTCAGATTTTAAATATATGAGAGAGAGAGAGAGAGAGAGAGAGAGAGAGAGAGAGAGAGAGAGAGAGAGAGAGAGAGAGAGAGAGAGAGAGAGAGAGAGAGAGAGAGAGAGAGAGAGAGAGAGAGAGAGAGAGAGAGAGAGAGAGAGAGAGAGAGAGGAGAGAGAGAGAGAGAGAGAGAGAGAGAGAGAGAGAGAGAGAGAGAGCCCGTAACAGTATTGGATGGTCTCTGGGTGATTGTTTATAACCAATTTAGTTGTAGATTTCGTGTTCAATTTCCAACTGAACGATAAGAGAGATACAGCCTAGCTTTTTGTTATCTGAGAAATCTACACAATGATAGCTTGAGGAGGTATAGGTACCGACGTCGGGATTCGGTTTGAAGAAATGGACTGGATATCCTGCCGCTCGATCACATCTAGGTCTGATGAAGTGTTTACAGCCCCTAAAACAACCTATTAGTATGTCCTATCTCTGTAATCGAAAACTGGCCACAGCAAAATCCCCGAGTGAGTTCGTCTCGGAAAAATCTCCGAGTTGAGTAGCTGAGTGGGCTTCGCGTCGAGGCACAGTAAACTGTTATGCCGAGTGATACAACGGCATTAATAATGAATTGTTGGCAATCGGGTCGGTGGCTGACAAACGTCTAGCCTCTATACAAGCAATACACTTCAGGGAGAAGCGCTCTTCTGAGTCCGGGATATAAATGGCATGCAATATGTATCATCCTTGAGATTTGAATCCTCGTCCCATGCCTAACAGTACACCCTGATGTCTTTCATGCGTTCCTGATCAAACCTTTGAGGCACGGAGTCGATCTACATCGTATTGCCGCCTTCGAGATTCATGCCAGCATCTACGCAACAGTACGCCTGATTATTCAGTTCCTGTATTTCCTTCACTTTGCTTTGCTTGGGAAGTCTTTTCTCCGATTCAGAAAAGCACGCACTGACAGATATGTTACAGATTCGGTTTTTTCACCATGCGAAGCCAAATCAGTGACATTACAGAACTTCACATTCTTTTTTCTACCTTGAATTGAAATATTCGTCTCACTAACACTCAATGTTCATTCTGCGTTCTGCAAAGAGTACAACACTCGACTGGAATTTTTTTGAGAGTCTGCAAAACAAATTATTTACTGACAAAAACAGGAATGGGATCAGCTATTTGTTAACGCCCATCGCTACCATGTTTACAAGTCTTGTTAATTTATAGCTTGTTTATTTGTTTCGCGCCTTCCTCCAGAAAAGGGTCAAACTTTGAAACCTGAACGCTTTTGAATTTGAATTCTGCTCTTTTGGTACCATTAGAATGTACTAGAAACACGATTTCTGGCAGGTAGACTTGATCTTGGTGTAGTGTTGTAGTGTTTTCGGCCAGCCCTTGTGCGGTAGAGCAATCTGCTAGTTGCATTAGACCAGACAGCGTGGAGCCTGAAGTTCGGATTTCAGGTAAACGAGACGCCGTGTGATCGAGTAAGCATATGTGAACAACATACCCAGTGAACAACGTGGAAACGAAAGCTTGGGTAAATTTCCTTGCCGTTCACATTTCACGGTACAATGGATCGGGTCGTTGGATCCGCATCTTTCCGTCTTGAAGATGTACGGGGACAATTTCTACAGGTAAACCGGAATGCTCCTCTCATAATGCAACATATTCTCAACTCTATGTAGGCAAGAAAGTCTCTGTACGTTCGACCATCCCGAGTCAGTGTGTAATTTAAGCCTTAATATATCACCACCGAAGACGGCTCAAGGTTTTAACTAAAGACGAATATTTATATGATTTCATACTCTCTTTGATTTAATGCAAATGCGAGAATTCGAGAAATATCAACAGAGCGTGGGAACGCGTATGGCTTGACCCAGCCTTAGTCAAAACTGGCTAGCATATTTTGAAGACTTCTTTGTCGATACCCTAGCTTCCGATAAAGGAGGACAGGCGTTCTTTTTCTCTGAAATTTTGGCTTCCTATTTCTACGGAATTAAAAAAGGCTGTTATGGAGTGACAGTTTCTCAAAGAAAGGCATTAAAATAACTTTTAGATGAGAAAATTACAGAGCAATTTATCACGAGTCAAAATCATATATATATATATATATCTGTCACTGGCTTTGTCTACCTGTCTGTTTGATTTTCTCTTGTCCGTCTCTTTTTTGTCTCTGTCTCTCTCTATCTCTCCGCCCCTGTCTGTCTGTCTGTCTCTCTGTCTCTCTCTCTCTCTCTCTCTCTCTCTCTCTCTCTCTCTCTCTCTCTCTCTCTCTCTCTCTCTCTCTCTCTCTCTCTCTCTCTCTCTCTCTCTCTCTCTCTCTCTCTCTCGTTTCTTTGAAGGAAAACGACTGTAGCTCTTGATTGTCTATTTCCAAAAAACAAATACACATTTTCTTATTCTTCCCAAAACTATAGCAATACAAAGTGATTGTCAGCAAAGACAACGCACTGTGTACAATATGCAAATATTGTTGACAAATTAATTCTAGTCCGGACTAAACTTCAGTTGTTAACGATGACATTGAACGTCACACAGCTAGCCGTGTTGACAAGTCAAACACAAGCCATGTTGACATGATTTTACACAGTTGAGCAAGAAACTGTATTTTACAAACAAAACATAAATGACAGAAAATAAATCAAAAGTTACAGCAAGTATAACGCAATTAATGAACAATATGCGACCATTGTTTAACAAAAAACATATTTTACTGAATAGAATTTACGACAACAGTTTTCTGTTCTAGGTAAATTTACAAGTAAATCCCGTCCGTTGACAGTCAGTGGATAACAAAAACTTTAATAACTTTTCTAAGATTTGGGGACAAGAAGCACACTGGGAAATGATAACATTTACAAATTACTGGCCAAAAATAACGACGCTTTCTTTGAAAAGATAAACAAGTGTGGTTCCAGTACGCGTCAAAGTTCTTTTACCACAACTCCTTCCCAATGACTCTTCTAAATAACAGATCTTAAAGATTTCACACGAACTGTAAGGATGAGACTGAGCACAATAAATTTTTCCATAACGCTACAGAAGTATAGTTTCACAATCAGCGTCACACTGTGTTTTTATGGAATCTACTTATATCTCTCTCATGTCATGAAATTGATGCTTCCATAGTCAACTGATTGCAATGTCAATTTCACCCACCTTAACAAGAAGCGACCAGCACCGTATCTAGCGTTTTTAGGAAGAAGCCGTTAGTAGCTTACCCCGTGTAAAAACCCACCTTAAATTGGTCTGAAATAGATTAGGTATTGTTAATCACCAAATATCAATATCCGTTCCATCTAAAGCGCATTATCTATTACAAGTCGTTTATCCTTTGATGAATTGTGTGTCTTGGGTGTTCCATTATATATTTGTCGATTTCAAACCACTCCTACCTCCTCTAGCCTACTCGCTAGCGCCTGATTCAGCAACGTCGTTCCTCAATTTCCATCTCGTAAAGAATATGTAGACTTTGTTAAACTTCCGCGTCGATTCATATTTCCCCTCAGGAATACCATTTTAATTACACATTTTTTATTTATGTGTATCCAATACTAAAACACTGCAACTTCATTTTTTATCCAATTTCTACTGCTTTAAGATGAGTGCCGGTGTTGATGTACCGAGTCATGCGTTGTTCAGTGTCCATATCTGTTCTTCATATACGTGTGGAGTGGCCTATGTTCCGTGAACGGAAAAGCGATGACCGTTTTCTGCATTCCTATTTTCAAGGGTCAAAAGCAATGTCTTGAGGATGATAATTTTGACCGAGCATCGATAGATTTCTATAGATATATCAGGCGGAGTAGGGTGTGACATTGTCAGTAATCAGAAGTTCTCGTTATCACTAAGATCTGAAGATCGCCATCTCAGCATCATCACCACCACATTATCATTAGTGAATGAGAACATAGACAGAAGATTCACTGAAGCGTGTTTTAGAAAGTATACTACACCATGGATGTTTGTAGCCCCCGCTGCAGCTTTAAATTGCCTTCTCATTTCCAGCCCTTGTTTGCATATAGGATAGAGTGAGCTGTGCTGGCGTGGTTATCTACTACGTTGGGAATAACTCTACAATGAAAAATACAGTGCCTATCGTATGCCCTTAGGTTTTCTCTTAAACTCCCGGTCTCGGAGCTTCCCAGATGATCTCGCTATCCAAAGGACGTCTTTGATCAATTTTCCTCCGGCGCCACTGTTTATTTCCCCGGTGAATCAAATAAAATCACACTCGGAGAATTGAAACGCGCAAATTGAAAATTTGCAAAACAAGGGCCTAGAGTGAACCGATATTCTAATATTATTCTTCGTCAAAACAGACATATAGTCATCGTCAGGTATTGTGATGTTGTCAATGGCTAGAATGGACCAGCTTTCAAATTGTACGTTAAATGTTAAGTGCCGGGGGTGGCGGTAGCTAAACTTCTTCTGAAAGGATATTTCCTTGTCTTTTCAGTTTCTCTACAGGGTTCATCTTGTGAACCCAGGGGAAATTTTTAATACAATAGCGGTAGAATGGTAGAACACTTCTGAAGAATTCATAAAAATTGTTATTTTCTTCTGCATTTTACAGAAATAACACAAAGTGACACATTCAATTTGTCTGTCGTATATGCTTGTTATCTGTCGATGGAGTAGGAAAAAAAACAACTTATGAACATGTCTCCTCCAATGAAATTTGGTTTCTTTTTTTCTGTCAAATAAACGGTGCAATGATTTCCGTTCAATCGTATTACTTGTCTATTCTGATAGTGTTATACAAAGGGCTTACCATGGTATCTGGCAGGAAGAACAAGTTAGCGTCACAGTGAATGAGAACATTACACAGTGAGGGCAAGAAGAACAATGGAAAAGTAATCACGTCTCTTCTATTTCACGTAACTGCGAAGCCATCGAGTGGCCGACACTGTGATCGGAACCGCGTCGCATTGTCGGTTTCGTTTGAGCATCGGGGCCAGCCTGGCAACTTTGTTTTCGATTTTATTTCATAATCGTGTTTCTATAATTAATACTCAAATGTATTACCGTTCGCAACCGTCGGAGAGTAAAACAGGGGGAGCAGCTTCTGCTGTTCATCCTGTTGCTATAGAAACAATAATGGATTTGACGGGCGCACTCTGGATGGTAAAGCACAGCATATTATCTGTCGGATCACTAGTTGGAGTGACACGCTATGCAGTGAAAAAAAAGGCAAATTTCTTGTATTTAATCTACGAATGATTAAATTAGAGGTGGTGTAAACCGTTGTAGAGTATTATAAATTATCTTCCGTGTGCGTGGGAAACGTCCTCAACAAGCAAGCTATAAGGAAACCCGACGTAAAGTACTACTTCCGAATATTCGTGAATAATTATTAATTTATGTTGAAGGCTAACAAAAACGACGGGTGTTGGAGAGTAGCTACTTCCAAGAACAGCATGTTTATGATTATCTGTGTTAATTAGTTCCTCACTGCGTTATAATCTCCTATCAATCCACAGTCAGCCCACTTGACGGTTCTTTCACGCCATTCGGTTATCTCTACATTTCTTTTATAAGACACTTTCGCTCTTGCGGGAGAGTTTAGACCGGTATTCATAACCGGTGCGTTTTAGATCGAATTTATCAAATTTATATTTTCTTTTCAGTTTTCAAAAACTGAGGTTACAGCAGAGAGGCACGGCACATGAACATAAAGGAGCGTTAGAGAGAAAACTTACAGATCGATATTGCACTAAACTTGTGTTTCAGTGAATCGTATATATTTTCCTATAAATTCAGACATTATTTTCGATTTTGTAATTTGACCAATATTTATCGAACTCGTCACTCGCCCATACGATGGGGGGCATGGAAAATGTAATCGAATTTAAGCACAAGTTTCGCACTTGTTCATTTCCCATTGGTGGGCGAACCACCAGCTCGTCCACCGAACACAAATCGCATCTTTTTGTTTACTTCAGTTTGACACACTAGTAAAAGTCGTTACGACATTGAAATGCCAAGTCTTGTAATCTTGGGCTGTAATCGTCTTCAGTCGTGGCATTGGAGGGACTGTGATTCACGATTGAATATGGCCGTGCTTTAAGAGAGCTGTAAAAACCAACAAATCTCTAGTATATTCCTCGGTTTATGAGTAATTTTCAAGAAATGACATTGTCTTTATTCAAGCTGTTGTTTGAAGTTGTAATCTTGGTGTATTATGCACATGTGCAAAAAATGCTAAACATTGTTATGTTTCAGCTAGGTTCTGAATAAATTTGTTTTTACGTCAAACCACGTTTTCTCTATCATTTGGCCAAACTAATTACTTTTCATTAATTTAACCCGACACCAAGATATGCAACGTTTTCAACTCTCATTAAAATTTGCACCTTTCAATGCTTCCAAACAAAGACACAGATTTCGTATCAATTCGCTTCTTCAGGAAGGCGAATGGATGTTATATAATGATGACATTTTGTCTTTTTTGACCTAATTTGTTTGTCCACGGTACACGGTCCCCGGGTCCGGTATTCGGAAATCTATTCAAGAGTTTGATCCTGAAGGTCAGGGCCATTGGATGGGCTCTCGCATATATTTCCGTAGCAAACAAACAAACCTAATTGCGGCTGATGAGTATTCTCACACTTGCGATTCCGCTGTTCGCAAAGAAAATAAACAGTTGTAGAGTGACTTGTCAAAAGATCTATTCTGCAGTCAAGCAGTCAGGACTTGATTCAAAGTGGTCAACGGATACGTTAGCATATCGTAGCTACAACCACGAAACTGTTTACGGTGTCACCGTTAGCAAATACCCGAACCAGGAAATCTTGTCTGTGTGTCAAAAAATACAGCACCACAACATGAATTCGGAGACACCCATAGCTATAACAGATCCTTGGTAGCTCTATAGATAAATGTCCTCAAGCCCACCACTTGCCCTGTAATGTGCTTTCCTTGTCTATATTTTTCGAAGTAAAACTTTGTATGGCCAACAGTAATATTCTGTATAAACCCCAAAACACAGAAAACCAAGCCCAAGTGAATATTTGTATAGTTAAAGCGGTGATTCAATATAAGAAAGGGGCTAGATTGTGGAGACTTGCTGACTTATGTCGATAAGTTCCTTTAAAACAAAAACGCCCATATTTCTCCTCGTGCATTCATGACATCCCAAGTAAACGAGAATCAACATGTCACATTCGAAATATGGACGCACTAAAGAGTTTGACACAGTTCTCTCGGTCGAACTTGCACTATATCAATGTAAGACACGCAGGAAGCCACGTAATTTATCGTTGGGCAGCTTACTCTGATTTGAAAATTGTCAAGAATAGCTCACTCGGAGCCCCTAGGAAATTTATCGAACCACCGGAAGAAAAACGAAAAGTCGGCTCGCGCATATTGACAAGGCAGAGAAAGAGGTATGATATGAACATTAAAAACTGTCAATAGATGTGATATGAACATTAAAAACTGTCAATAGATGTCCATTGTGTGCAAATGCCACCAGAATATTACAGTTTTTATGCTTTTCTGTATGATGAAGTTTATGATTCTCGAAACTAGAGAGGACAATTCTCTTCCCCTTGAACTTTTAAGATGACAAAAGACACCGCCATGTTCATGATATATTTATTTTCAAGTCGGAGAAAAACGTGAAACACAAATATTTTAAGTACATTGTTTAAAAGGCCAGAAGCTGTAAGTTTTGATGATTTTTTTCACCATTGTATTTGTAAAATTTCACCTTCAATTTCTGTTTGTACTCCTCAAAACACGTCAAAACCCCTACTATTTGGCCTGTCAATATAGCGTCTTTTCATGTAAAATGCACTATTTGGATTCCATTCCAGACTAGGATGCACTTGTCAACAATAGCGATGCAGTTTACACATGTATAGGCTGACTTGACAAACCGAATAGAGTGTATTTTCAATATGCTTTGGGGAGTAGAACAAGAAGCTGCAGTTGACATGAAAATAAAAAACAGTGAAAAAAATCACCAAAATTGAAGCTACTGGTCCTTTAAGGTAGTATGCACCTCGAAAGTGAAAGACTTAAACTTTTGCTCTAACTTTCCTCAAGGAATCTTTCAGTCATTCTCTTTCAAAATCAAGAATAAAAATAGGGGGTCACCGTTCAAATTTTGGTACTAGAGAAACAAATCACCCAAGATTTACCGAGATTAGAAATTCAAAATGGCCGCCACCCCTGTGTTAACTCTATGGAGAAAACTAAAAATTTTCAAATTTCGAAAAACTAAGACGGTGAAAAGTTTTCTTTCACCAAGAGCTTTAAAATGAACCCCCGCATGTGGTATATCAGAACAAAATTGTAAAAGTTTGAGAGTCCGAGTGTCTATCCCCGAGGTGCGTTCTACCTTAATGCCATTGTCAGCAGAGAAGTTTTGGTCAGTGGAAGCAAGGGCGTGGTTGTTATTTGAACAATAGACAGCAACTTATAAGACTATCTACACGATCGTTGCCAGGACACGACCCTCGCTACAGTACAAATCGCAACATTAATGCGCTAAACCAGTACTTCCATTGCACAGAATCTCTGCCTACTATCTCAGTCCGTCGCAATATATGGGCAACTTGTCTGTGATAAGCACTGTCGCCTGAAATATAAGTTCGGAAGTTTTTGATGAGTTTTGTTTGGAGGAGAGATTTTAAAGAAAGACAGGCTCACAGTTTTAACTTTGGAGATGCCGCAAGTATTCTTGTGTCAATCCTCTCATAGCAGAGATGCGCGCGCATTGCGACACACGAGGCAAGTTCTTCGGAGTATTCAAATTGGCAGGTCGCTGTTGTCTTGTTAAAATGACAACACGTCAAAAACTGAAAGTTGAATTTCACACCGATACAATAATTGGAATGATACTGGTTCAAAAAAACGGCAAAAATTTTCAGAGTTGTAACACCGAGAATCCAAACTATGACAAACAGGGTGTTTGGTGACAGCATCGTTGTAGGTCGGCTGAGATAAGTGGAGATAAACAGTTTTACTTATAAAACGAGAAATCTGATTGGATGACAGCTGTAAGCTTCTTAAAGCTCCTCCACTGAACGTAAATGAGTAAGGCTTTCGCTCTGAAGTGGTTGCCGACGAGCTAGGAAACACGGAGACCACAAAGAGTCGTTATGTCGACATTCTACGGGGCCGCTTAGCAACCAAGCCGGAACGGTTGGAATCGCCACTGACAAAGAGATCCGCCGATCTGGAGACTCTCAGTTTTGCTCAACCTATTTTCATTAAATGTTGCCTTTATTGTATGCCGCTGTGCTAGCTTAAGCTGAGAGAACCGGCAGGCCCATAAAGGAAGTACTTTAGAAAGCTTTCGTACAGGAGCCAGCAAATTAAGAGATAGGTTAGTTCAACAGTAAACGCTAACGACGCAGTTTTTTGGTTCAAAGTAAATGATGGTGCCGTGGCGATGTCATTTCACACGAAGGCTGGGCTGGAAAGCATCTGCCAATCACTGTCAATGACGTTTTTTTTTACAGCCAGCGTTGCACACTTTCGGCAGTCACAAACACTAAATAAATGAAAAATACATAAAGTTTGCCAACAAGCACAGCGTTGAACAAACTAACGCAAGGTTGGGAGCCCCATAAAACTAACGTGCAATAATTTGAACCAATTGACTAGTTTTGCGAATGAATTTTTATTGTACTTACCTTTGGGTTTACTGTTTGTCTTATCTAAATGCCAACGGTAATCTTTACAGCCAGGCTGTCGACAAATGCACGGTTTTATCGTCGTAAAACATTGGCTTGCTGAGTACACAATACCAATGCTTGGAGAGCAAATTTAAAGACAGGGGCCATAAACAGCAGTCTGTTTTTAACCCTCCTATACAACGCTTAAGTTTGAGTAAATGTTTTTCTAGGGCACTTTTAATATCAGAAAGTGGCTGATAAGACATGACCTTCTGCAAAAATGACCTCGTTGAAATGTTTTTATTGTTCTGTACACTGTTAATGCTATCACGTTGGACAGGTGTACAGCTGAAAACAATGGTGGGGAGTGCATCTGCTACGTCTTAACACAGACACAAAACCAACCTGAATTCTTCACTTTAATTGTTCTTTACACGCTATATCAATATATATGCGGTGCCCATTTAAAATGAAAGAAACGCGGGCAGGTTTAGCTGATAAATGTGGAAATGTCATTTTCACACGCTGAATGGGTAAAGAAAACAGTTTTCAGCACTAGTGCGTATTTTTGTCGATGGAATTCGATTTTGGAGCCGAGCAGAGACGCGTGGTCGTTTAGTATGCAAGCCGCATTGGTTGGATTTGTATTCATACTTGCCGACCCGTCGACATGATTTACGAAGCTAAGGGGATTGACAAGTATATAGGCAAACGTTTGAATTGGTACCGAGCTTACGGGGGATATCGGGGCTCAGAGCGCCGACAGCTCACGGAGGGACCGTGTGACCTCCTGTCAGTCTGTCAGTCAGCGTTGTCAAACAATGACACGTTTCTGGCCCAAATCATTTTCCAGTCAAAATTCCACAACGGAGGAGACACGCAGTCACAGGTTCTTGCCGGCGGAAAATTTACATAGAGTAAATGCCAGAGATTTCAAATCGAATGAAATAAAATGTCATTCTTTCATCCGGTGGTAAACTTTTGAACGCGTTTTGCGTGATTATGGGTCAAAGGGACATACTAGCAGCATAACCCAAGGCAAACGAATTAGATAGGTGTTCAACCTGGATATGGAAGTGTGACAGACTAACTTAAAGTCAGAAGACAGAGAAAACGTTGACATTCAACAAAGTCTCATTGCAAGTAAATTCGTTAAAAGTTAACCTGCACTGTACAATACTAAATTATTGTTTTATCAGACACGTGCAACAACGTGGAAAAATCATAAAATATGAAAGAGGGATTCTTCACAATTGTCATTTTATTTCATTATTTAAACATCGTCCATTTTGTAATTCAGATATCCGAAACGAATAACTCATTCAATCATCGACCTATACTAAACTCCCAAAATTCGCTCTACTGAGTTGTTGTGGGGAGCGCCAGACTTGACTTTGATTTCATACATAGTAACGAACACGGAGATACATCAACGCAAAAATACTCACCTATTTGTTTCTTGTTTTTGCTTTGTCTCAACCATGCTAAATGAGGCGGGCTTTCTTAATTTAACCATGCATAAGATATTGTTGAACTTTAAGTTTTTCGAAGAAGGGCTATTTCCTAGCATAAATATTTTCCAGCATCATTTTTCGATTTAAAATTTCTGTGATTTTTTCTGTGATTTTAAGTTTGAATTCAAAAGCATGAAAATGCTCATTACAACAAAGTGACTATGCTGTTTCAACAGCAATTGCAAACGATGTAAGTTTTCATGGTCTATGCAGCAAGGAATCATTGGCTGCGAGCCGTGTCGAGTGAAAGATTTTAACACCAAACAAACTTGCAAATCGAAAAATCAAAGCGTTTAGATTAATGTGAAAGGAAATTGAATTGACTTTATACTTGAGTGATCATGACGTAGAACTTGGATATAGTTGTGTCACTTTCAGCAAATTCTACAAACAGTATGAATAGGAGTTAATTTATCTCTAAAGACTTTGCTACTTCAATATCATTGTTAGAAAATGTAGTTAAAAGCGAGGACCAATGATCTTACCAATCGTACGCATTATTGAAATAGCGATGGTTATATCATAAAACATATTCCATTACAGATGAAAATAATTTCATATGTAGCTACAAAATATGCAAAACATTTTCGTCGATTCATAATTAGAAAGAATGGGGTAAGACAATCGTTTCACGAAAGGCGTCCGTAGATGCAGTTTGAGTTTCATGACGTCATGGTAGCGAGGTATTTATTTGATGCAAATGACATCATAAATGTTCAGTGCTTTTGTGAAAGTTTGAATGACGTGGGAAAATTAGCTTTTCAGTCTAGCGTTTTCAGTTTTGCCCGTATGTGTGAGTATTTAGAACTGTTTGTTCGAGGTATGATATTAATTCCACGAAGACTCTACGGAAACGACCCTGTGCAGTGGCACGAGCGACCGGTCCTTGCAATACTTTTCCCGATGGTGTGTTTTTACAACGCCGCCACTTTGAGATTGGACAGTGACCGCCAGACCGTCATCGCCAGGTCCACAACGGCATGAGAATACAAAATGACAGAAGAATGCCGAAAATTGTCGCGAAGATTAGCTGTATGTTGAACTCAAAGCCGTCAATAAACCTACAAACTCTACAATCCGTGCGCCTAATCTCCAACAAATCGCCTTTTGCTAAGGTTTTTCCCAACTGAATGCTAATTTATCAAATTGAAAAATAAGTTTCATCGGACTTTTCCCCTAAGTTTGTCGTCTATCGGGTAAACGAACAATATTATGTATTCTCAATGTGACTTTGGCAGTATTAATTCACAGACAACACATAGGCCGCTGACATTGATAAGCTTCGTCTGATTGGTGTAAAAGAGTTAAGCTTTGTTAGTTTGATGTAATTCAAGTTTGAAGCGTTTTTCCCCCTTGAGACAACACCGTTGTTATCGTGTTTTATATATTCTCATAAGTGACTGTGTGATGTTTTGAAAACTTTTATGAAAATCCTTGGCATTTTACATTGCCAAGCTTAAATAGATATAATTCGGTCATACACGGGCAAGAAACAAGCGGCCATTACTGATCGCGGAGCAGGCCAGGCACCAGCGTGAGGATGACTATCAACTTTTAGATGCCATTTATGAAACGGAAATATTTAGTCATTGTTTGCGCGCATGAAGTGTTTCTGGCGATAACTCTTGTCGTCTGAATGGAAAACCTGTAAATTATGTCGGAATAAATACTTTTGAAATAATAAGAAAAAGAGCTCGTCGATGAATCTCTCTCTGCAGCAATAAATCTTCAGACTAGGCAGGGATATATGTAGCCAGCCGCCCTTTCATTAGTTTTACGGCAGGTGGGTAAACTTTCCTGGTTTGTCAGCCTGGTACCTCCCGACAAGTGTAACACGCCACGTTTTAAAACACACACAAACCTAGACACCTAGACAGAAACACAGACACACGAATGTACCGTTTTGGAATTTGCCAATTGCCACGTCACTGAATAAAAACAAATCTTGCAAAGTGTCCCGGTGATTAATCAAAATCTCAGAAGAGGTATGACGGAACATCGGCACATATAAGGCCAACCTGTGGCGCATTGGCGTTGCTTCGGCTCATCCTTGCCAGATGCGGAATGCCTACTCTTCCTGACATGGAATGTCGTCCAGGAAAGAGGACGCAAGATAAAAGATTCAAAGAAAGTTTAACAAGTCAAATAAGTTGTCATTTGCAGCTGTTGTTTAGACATGCTTCTCAAAATAATTTCTTTTCGATGAAGCTTCCTGGAATCAGGAAAGAAGTAGCCTGATTTTTAAAAGTTTTCTTTCATTTTTTGCTTACTAAATATTCGTACAACATCGACTGTTACTTTTCAGGGTGGCTAAATTTACTCGGGTGCGTCAAGAAGAGCCAATGATATAAATATTTTGACAAATGCAAATGACGTGACCTGTCAATTTATGGGTTGATGCGCACAGCGATCACAACAAACCTTATCGAAAACCAAACAATGACAATTGAAAACGTTCGAAAAGGAAGAAAAAAACACCCACCATTGTTTAAAGGAGATTCACATGTTCTCTTTGACTAAACCCTGCCCCTTTCTCAATCACTGGCATTTTGAATTGAAGTATCGCACAGAGAAATCAATCTGCGGGGACTATATTACCGAACAGATTCTACCCGACTTCAAAAAAACGTAACATGGTTTTCGCTTTATCGTTCCTTTCTGGTTTTCTTCCCATCAGCTACTTCCCTTGGAACATTGTGCAGGAGAGCACTCAACAAGTCGTTTAACTTTGCGCGATTTGCAAGCGCGCCAACTCAGAGATGTCTGTATTCAAGTCCAAGGACCGTGGTCGTGGACAAAATCACAGGAATCAGATTTCTTAATTCGAAAATCACTTGATTAAGCTGGAAGATTTACTTACTGATCAATCTCAACTCTAAGCCATAATGTTGTATTGATACTTTCTGTCCGCTAACAATAGATACATTCGTTTGTTCTTAATGTCGTCGATGTCTGCCTGAATTTGATCTCATCTAAACGCAATAAAACACATTGACAGGTTTGCTCAACATCACTGATAATCAGATCCCGATGTACGTTTCCTGAACTCATCATCAGAGATGTCTATTTCTGATAGAATCACACAAACTAATACAGCTCTGTAGACGTGGGCAGTGTTGCAGCAGCCACTAGTTCCACAAGACCATGACATGTTAGTAATATTAGCCAGATTAAAAACCAGGTCTGAAATAAATATCTGCCATTCTCAGAACCTATTGAAGAAACGTTTTCATGTTGTTAAAGACTTGGGAGTTGTTGGGGCTTCCGCTGTAGTTCAAACCAAGCCATACAAGTTGACACCAACTGTATTAATTTTTCTCGGATTTCTGATACCGTAGTTTTAAAGGAGCGGTAAGATCTAGCAGACCTACACTCGCTTTGATAACAGTTGGTTATAAAGATACAGGGGCAAGACTGTTTTCAATACAGTGTGTGAACATTCTCAATATAACAATAAAGAGCCCCGGAGGCTACTTTCAACATACATTTAATTCGAAAATGGGTCCTTTTGGTGATTATTCAAGTAAAATTACAACAAGAAAATAATTCAGCGACTAAATAATAACTAGTGATCGTTTTTAATATGGTGTAGAGTTGAATTAATTGTTTCGCGGTCTGAATGTCTGGTCTCAAGATGTGACTTGAACAGTCTGAAAGTTTCATTCTTTTTATAAACTGATTGGCAGGAACTCTGAATGAAGACTCATTTTGTAACTCGGGTACAAGACAGATATTCGGGCACAAAATACAGTCAGTGAAGTATGTTCCACAAATAATATGGTAAAACGAAAAATCATCAAGTATTGTTCTTATATGTTTGAAAGTTCTACACAGACTGCCAGTTGCCCGGACTAGTGGGAATGCCAATGCCACTTATGAGACAAAGGATGGCAATATGATGTTTGTGCGTGGCAGCGAGTTTTGGCTTCATCCGCGACAGTTAATATCATTTACGCACGTCAGGACGTTGAAAAAGAGCTTTTAAGGACGATTTCGAACAAAAGCGTCGAATCACACTTTACTTTCCGATGTTTAAGTATTCGGAGTTTAGTCGATGTGGTGTTGGCACACACACAAAGCCCTCTAAAACGAATGTTTTTCATAAAAAGAGGCAGGGTGTTGTCTTCAGCCAAGTATCGGGAGTAGTGCAGCGCCCCGGGCAGGGATTTGCTTCGGTTGAAGCCATTTAGTTTTTTACGTATCGCTCGGTAAATAGAGAGTAAAATCCTTTTGATCGGGTGGTCGAATTTCTTCTTTACCGAGCAAGCTTTGTTGGAGTTTATCTGGGTTAATATTGTTGAGAAAATAATACGATATACCCAAGAAGGTTGCATCATGCAAGTCTGGATGTTCTAAGCTCACAAAGTGAAAGAAACAGCGGAAAAAAAGGAAAAGAAATTAAATATATTCACGCCTGAGGAGCTTTTCAACGAAACCGGAGCGGCTGAGTAATAGGAAAGGTGATGGTAGATTTCGAAAAGCGTTTGTGTTGCTTTCATTTGCCGCTATAGATTTCTTAGTGGAGTGTCTGAAAATGGACTGTGTCATAGTGTATTGAATGAAATTTAGTAGTAATCACGCTAAAGGCATTGCTCTTTTTTTCATTCTTTTGGAAAACACACTGACAATATACAATAACAAAGATTTCCAAATGGCAATAGAGAAAGAAAACATGTTGGTCGGTTCGATTCATCGATGCGGTCGCTACTTGCAGGCCATTTTTTAGCGGGCCAACCATCGATTAGTGGATGCCTACTCCTTACAGATGTCCACGGTCGGGAGAGCGATCGAAGACAGAAGAAATGAATCGACCACCCAATGTAATTTTACAGAATCGAAATATTTAGATACTGTGGGCATACAGGAGAGAAATCAGTTAAACAATATCTTGTTGAAGCCTCTGCAGATATTCTGGTTGATGCCATTTGAAGGCATGTACACTTCACAACGGCGATGGCAAACCACAGTTACGGAATATGGCTATGGGCGTTGAATGCGCTGCAATAATGTGGTACTTTCGCCGAGCTCTGACAGCCTCTCCGGAAATGCACCAAACCTTTGGGGCGAGTTTGCGAAAAATCTGTCGGCCACAAAATAGCTGTTTTGCTTCTACAGTGATGAGAGTGCTCCTCGGAGGAGATAGTTCATACATACACCGGGCAGGTGTCAGTTTGGGTTGGGGAAAAACAACCACACGGAAAGGGTACTTTTTGTCTTGTCTTGGCTGTGTGCCGTCGCGTCGAGGGCTTTTCAACGTGTTTGTGGATGGTGAGTCTCCTGTGGGTCATCTCGAGCAGGGGCAGCTACTGTCGATGACCAACACTTCAAAGCCGACAATTTTGTTTCATTCCTGACATGAATTTCGATTTTGTGCGACGAAGCGCGCACGGACGACGTCACCGCGCAAGTTGTACAACGATGCAACATTCCGTTTAACGAAAGCAAAATGTTGACAAGGGCTGAGAACGCTTCCATAAGAGGTAATTCCTTGGACAGGAAGTGGTTCCGAAGTTTTACAACTTGATATCAGATCGGAGACTAACACCTAATAAATTATACAGCAGGCCTATTCGGCATTTTCGCGTACGTGAAAAGTCCACACCGCGCAATGTTTTACCTCTAGGCTTGAAATGTACAGCAGGAAAATTACGGTTCTAAGTACTTGCTAAGTCTCTTTTAAGTTGTGCGCGGGAAAATCTGGCGTTTGTACGGACGACAGACATACTAATAAAATGTTCCAGATCTCGACTTTTTTGGTGTATGTACAGTGATGGAGTGATATAATTGTTACGACGCTTAACTTCTGTACAGTTCAAACCGTTAACAGATTAAAAGGCATGTTTTTAAAGAGACCGTCTTTGTTCATTTTAGCCAGCAAACGACAGGGGCACTCCCACCGTCCGACATATGCGCCCCAAACAACCAAACACCAACGTACATATTAAAAACTATTCTATTGCTGATATCACGGCCATACAATGCATGGTAATAAGCGGTTAATGACTGCGACAATTGTCGCAATTATCGGGGCAACTCTTGCAGAAAATTACGATTTGAAAAATGTTACTATTACTTCACCCAAATATTGTTGTATCCAAGCAAAATAGTGAGCTCTAAGCCGCTCACTGCAATTCACTGCCGACTCCCCAAACTGTATTCTTGTCGCTTAAAACGCCAATACAATCAACACCTAATTCAATTTCTGTCTAATTTTCGCCATGATGACAAAACGTCCGCCTAAAGAATCAAGGGATAATAGTTGGCCAACATACGTTCTGGGGAGAAAACGATGATGAAATTATAGGGAGAGAAATGAGACGTCTTTTGCTTAGCGTAATACCCAGAATCACTACCTAATGGTACAGCAACAGTCTCGCATCAGTGCATTCTGTATTATTATGTCAAGTAATATGCGCCCCGATAAATACTTCTGGACTGCAGACTGTTATCCTCTTTGCCATCGCGTCAGCTCAATTTCCCTGGCTCTTTCCAGAAAGAGAAACGTCTTCAAATTAAGATGAGTACGAACCAATTCGCTCTCTCATGAAAGACCTACATACAATCCGCGGGAAGTATTTTAAATGAGGGCTGTCATGTGTTTGTTGTGGCGGCCTTTTTTGTGATACTTATCCGCTCTGCCAACACTGAGTGCCGTATGAATCCATAGAGTGGGCAGAGCGGAGCGGGAAAAAAAGTCATGCCAGCCGGCGTTTTCGTCAATAAATTAGTGAAATTGTGGCTGTAGACGAGCAATGGCGACCAGCCTGTGAATACTTGCCGTTTTTGATGTTGTTATATTCGATGGAAAACTAGTGAACTGGGGAGACACGTGTTTATTGTTTACTGACAGAGGCGACCTGCGTTGAGCGATAATGCAGCCAATGTATGGAACCCGCTACTTCTGAAAGTAGACTTGGACACTTTTCAATATCATAATTGATAATTTTTTTCGCCTTTTGTTATTACACTAGCGTGTATTTTTGGAGTCGTCACGGGCATCAAGCGTTCACAGTGTCTGCCATGTGATAACTTTGCCGTCCATCAACAATGGACGGTTACAGGTTTTCCTTGTTCATCCCACATTTTCGATGGGACACAAACAAGCAGCGCTATTGAAGGCGGGAAAATAGATGCCAAAATGTCTTTTTAATTGTTTTAATAATGTTGTCTGCTCTATGCGACTCGCACAATGGTTGAACGATGCGTGTAGGGCGTGGAGACACTTCACTACAGTTCCTAAATGCTTGAAAGGGGGGCCGGCAACTTTACATATTAAAATGCTCCGACAAAGCTCTTTATCATTTGTGAAAATTTTGGAAATGCCTTTTATTTTCATTTTTAATATTTGAAAATTGCAAAAGGCATCGCATATGAGTCATGCAAGCAAACAAATAAACAAACAAGCAAATTATTCTTTAATTAATTTCTCTGCAAGCACTAATGTTCTAATGTTTCAAGTCGGTTGACATTCCAGTGCTGTGATTGGTGATTGGAAACTAGAGCTGAGAAGTGAATCAAGAGGAAAGACCCGCCGTATTCGTCCTAACAGTATTCCATTTCGCATCTGTTAGCTTCCGGCGACTATTATGGTCTATCTCGGCAAAGGTCACAGTTCTAGCTGCTGAAAATAATCTCTAGTTTCTGTGGCAGAAGACACGGGTAGTGGAGAGCGGTTATCAGGTAGCAAACCTACCGAGCATTGTCTGGGGGAAAGAACTCCCGCACTGCAGGCGAAAATCGATGTGAAACATCACGTAATTGAACATTTTTCGGAGGGGGGGGGGGAATATTACCAGACTTTTTAAACTCACATAAAATGCAATACATCAGACATTAGCGGGCACTGACAAGGAGTAGACAAGGTATCGTAAAAGGTGCATAAATTGTTGAAAAAATACTGTTCTGCGATCCGCTAACGATAAAGCCTGCAGCGCAGTATCTTTGCAGCTATGGCAGCTTGCTTCCGACAAAACACCCAACAAGATAAATAACAATAATAACAAAGCATAAATAAAACTTTAAAAAGACACACACAAAACGAAAATAAATATGTGGCTCACCAAAGTGTCAAAGGCCAAGCGCGGTTCTTGTAAGACAAATGAAAATTTTATAACTTTCTGAAGAAAAGAAAACCATACAACATTCATTAATTTGGGGGAATATGTTCCATCATTCTTCAGCGATTTACTGGACGGAATCCCTTTCGTGTTGGACTTACAATGGGACGTGGTGGAAAAAGGTCATAGGTCACACTTCAGCTCGTGACCTTTAACCTTTGACATGGTACTTATCATAAAGTTTTAACTTAATCCCGTATGGCACTTGAAAGGTTTTACATGGATAAAATCACATAAAAATGTACAGAAAACGAAAATTATGGCTGGATATTATCTGAAAACTAGGACGTCTGGTACGGCGCACAGATTTGCAATGTGTTGAATGACTCTGCATAGTCGTATACATCCACGTTGACTTCAACCGAACCGGTTGTTTACAAGCAAACCAAACAAAACAGTGGCATAAACAAACAAAATAGTTACTGGTCTTTTTGTTGGTAAATTCGCCGATATACAAATCACATACGCATAATTTGATAAAAGTTATGATTTCAATTTTCTTCGTTAAATTATTTAGTTTTGCTCATGATTCGACTATGTCGCTGTTCCCTCAGTGTTGATAGAGAAACTGCTATTTGTAAGATAACGTCATGAAAATGCTTAAACACTGCAAAGCTCAGGAAAATCTCACACTAGATTTGCTCTAGAAAAACTTGACAACAGTCCAATAAGACGTGCATACAAAAAATGATATGACTTGCCTTCGATCAAACGTTGACTGAATGACCCGGAAAATTATGGCTGTTGAACAAACACTAACAAGGCCTAACAATTTAGCTACTCTGACGCTAACGAAATATTTCAACTGTGTGTTTTCTTTCCTCAAATAGTCGCACCTTCGTAATTTTACGCTCGATATGGTCCTACCAGGATATTTCCTGGCAATTTAAAGCAAATAGTTGAAAAGCTTAATGTTAATCTTGTTTTGAGATGAATGCACTGCCTTTGCATGGGAAACCTAACAACATCGTCGTCAGTAGAATCACATCCAACTGCAATATTGTCTAAATTGAAATGAAAAATTAGCTAAGGGGTTATCATGAATCTCATTGACTGCCAATCGTAGATGAAGACATACAACGCGAATTGATTTTTCCCTCCGTATGGGGAAGGCAAAAGATGTCAGTTGCTTTCTGAATGATGGATAGCTCAGTTCGCCTTTTTTGGAACGGCGTTGCTCCGAGTTGTCAGCATTCCCTGGCGGCGTCATCCATGTGGGGCTGGGGATTGGGACGACAGTAGCAGGCAAACAGCCAGACAGACACTTGCAAGGACACTGAGACTGATAAATAGAAAGACGTGGTCAGACAGGGAAAGAGACAAGACGAGATTGAGAGGCATTGTCTACTTTGTTAAACTCATTTTGTTCGGTGGGGCGCCTCGCTGCGACGCCGCCGAAATTCGACTTTTTAGTGACGAGGCTCTTGTTCGATCAAACTGAGGTGTTCATTTCCCGTGAGATGTCAACGCAACGATTCCTATTTTATATTCAGTATTGCGCCGGGGAATGGTTGATGTCGGTGGCATTATTGGCGCTGCCCCCGTTCCGAGCCGCCGTTCGCTGCAAACATAGTCGCTGACTCCTAATGTTTAAAACGACACCACGTGAGTTAAAACGTTGTCTGTCGTCACAACAAGACTTTAATGAGAATCTAATTTTTCGTGATTGAAATATGATAAATTGAAAACGTCGTCTGCCCCGAGCACAAATTGTCAAAGGCTTCGTTGTCGACGGAACATACTGAGGCCCTCTGTCAACGTTCGGGGTCTTCAGATGTGTCGGTCGGACGAACGAATCGTGGCTTGCAAAAGCAGACAAACGATTGATTACGATCCGAAACCGATGCCAACGAAGTACACAATTTATGAACGTAAGGAGGAAGCTGTGATCTGTTTTTTAGACATGAAGAGACAAAACAAACGAAGGCGATCTGCCCTGTAGGGCAGTCCGCTGTTGTGGACTCATGGAGCTAATGTACTGTGAACAGACGGTCGCTAATTTCGGGTGAAAAAAGTCTAACTCCGACACAAGACTCGGCAAAGCTGTCCGTGAAAGCGCTATAACCCGAAGCGCTTTGCTTAAGTTGTGGGCTTTGCCTTTGTCTGGCTGTTTACCAGTACACACACAGAAATGGCTCAGAAATGCTTACTTTTGAGGATAGCTTAAGTGTTAAACGAGCTCTTGCATATTGAATGAGTAGATATCTGTCATTGAAGACAGGACCATACCATGCGGTTTTATGTTGCGCTAAACAGATGAGTGTCGTTCGGGGAAAAAAGGTGCTCAAAATTGTCATCGTTCTGCAAAAATTTCCGCTTGTCAGAGTAATTCAAGTAGGCAGAATTTTTGTATTGCAATATCATAAAAATGGCTGTAAGAAGAAAACAAACTTAAACAGTCTCGGTCAACAAAAATCGAGGGCAGATTTAGAGTGTTTTCGGCAAACATATTTCTCGACATACAGATGTTGTTGTTTGTTTGGCTCGATCTCATTAAACTCGCGTTGTCTTTGGTGACAAGACAACGAGAATTTGAGAAAAGTGTTTCATTAATTACCCAAAGCCTTTGAAATCACGAAACACACACGTGACATTGGACTCGTGCAACTCGAAACAACCGGACATCACGCCACCAAGAAAACCACGACGCGCACTCACTAATTGCGCTTTCTTTGTAGACACGGAGAGAAAACAACTGTCTTGTCATTTAAAATACTGATTAGAAGTTGGCAGATTTCAGACAAACTGATCTCGTGTCGGATACAGGCAGAACAAAGGTTGGAGAAGTTTCACAAACTGTGTAATTACTACACTGTACGTAGAGCGAACAGCGCTCTTCTCAAGCCACTCAAAGCCAATTATTTTGATGCAAGTTGCGAGTGTTGCTCTTCTAAAGGACTGAGAGGGCTTAAGAATAGCTCTGGGATTTCTTGTGTAAGGTTTATTTACTAATTTGTTTCAAAAAGGCGAAAACAAGCGCCGGTGTCACTATCCGAACCGTACTCGTTGTGCGCAAGTACCGAGGGGAAGACGTTGGTTCGTTTGTCGATTGGAAAACATCGGCTGGGCTGCACTGGTGCGATTTGACATGTGACGAGCGTACGTCGGTTTGCGCGCGCGATTTTTCACATCAAAGGCATCAGCTGTGGCGGGAAGCAAAACAGTTAATTTGTAAATCTACGATAAAGGCTACAATGTGTAAGGCTGGGCTTAGAATAAGCTGAAGTAGCCACAGCAAGTCTGCAAGTATCGTAAAATTAGAGGAAATAAAGAAGCATTATGTGGGCTGCAGATGTGGTCGCACTCCTCGATTCGCAACGCATTCAAACACACACACAAAAAGGCACTGCTTAAAGGTGCTCTGTAGCAAAAGGAGGTAGACAAACTATTCCCTCTATCACCACAAATAAAAAAAACTTATCAAAAGAAAATCAAACAACTTGGGATTTGTTTCAACGACATCGGTTTAAACAGTACATGCAATAATATTGACGGATCTCATTGAAAGGCTCGGCAAGTTTCCCCAATCCACGGGGATTATAATGCACCATGTGTATTTAGGTGTGAAAAATTCACCAAAGTATGGATACATTGTAAATTTACACAGCAACAAGATGCCCTTACTGTTTACTGTTGTTCTCATTACGTATTCATATTTCACCGTGTTTGTTTGTCCCTGTACATTTCATTATTTCTATCTTGCTCGTAAAAGTTGAGACGGTGATAAAAATAAAAGCGGGATATTTTAATGTATTTGTTTTACTTCTGGTGGAGACTTGTAATCAGCTTGTAAATTCGCAAGAACTGTTGTTGTAATCCGTTGAAAATTTAATGTCTTTTTCGCAATATTTGGACAACGCATAATAGTTCTGTTTTATTACTGATACGAAAACGAGCAGCTCATAATATTTCGTTTTTATACAATGAAAAAGAACCTACATGGTATGTCAAGTTTAAAAGTATCACCTACCCTTGCTTCGATTTTATTTTTTGCATTTTTTTTGTAGTTTTGTCATCACAATTTGCAAGAAAACAGTTTCATTAAATTATGCATAGGATTTTTTTACATAAATTGACAGTTTATGTTCTTTTTTCTATACCAACGTGATCCTTAAACGTTGAACTGACCAGTCTTTTTTCATCATTCGTAGACGAACATAGCGCCGAGTATAGATTATTTTTACTTTGGATAGAGTAGCTAAATGGGCCAGCGGGCAGACCTATCTAAATCTCTGGGTAGCGGTTCAAATGAGTGAATTTTGACGCGATTTGTCGCCTTTCAGGTAGACAAAATCCTATTCATGACGGTTGATCCAATATGGTACCTGTGAATGTCAAACATATTATCTTACGGTTTGATGGTTGGCACTGAAACTGAGACGGCTTTTCAAGTCTCTCGGCAGCTGCACAAATCTCTGCGATTTAAAGGCGAACCAACGGCGCTGAGGAGACTCGATGTGCGGGAAACAACAACGAGGTGGCGCTAGCTAGCGTTGTTGGGGACTACATTGGGCCGCTGAGTGCACGCCAGCCCTTGGTGTACAGTGGAAGTGTGAAAATTTTATAAGGCGTTAATATGGCACAACAGCGAAGCGTTATTTATGGTGGTGTCGGTTTCATCTTACTGATCTTAAGCCAGATAACGTCAGCGATAACATTACTTGGACAAATACCTATACATACTTAAAAGTGCATTGGATAAAATGGCAAAACTTTCTCCAAAACTGTCATTCAAAAGAGGTAAGGGAAACCCAAGCCCACATATGATGTGAAAATAATGTACGAGAAAGGTGATGTAATTCTTCCCGCGCTTCAGAAGAAACCGTCTGACCTATCAAATTGGAACTACAAAAGAAATACATGGATAATTTCTTTTAGAAGATAACCTCATTTTTTCTTCCTGAAAAGCAAAATAAAACAACATCTCCTACCTCTCGGACTTGCTGCTGATTGGCTGGCGCCTGGGAATAAAGATGGGTCTCGTCTCTCCGTTGGGACCTGTCGGACACTACTCCTTCAGTGCAGTCTACCCGTGCGTGTTTCATCTACAAATGCTTTGCTCGGTTGCAATCTTGCACGCTACAGATGTTTCGCATTGTCGGGGAAGTTCATAAGTTCAAATTTAGAACCACATTCTGGTGATGGCTGGAGCGGGCTTGAGATGACCACTGCAGCATTGTCCTGTCCTCCATGTTGTTGAGCTTTCTCGATGACGTAAAATAGTCGAGAGGGGGTCAGGAGGAAATTTAGGCAAAACAGATTTTTTTGGTCTGGTTGTTTAGCATTTAAGCGGTGGCTCCCATCATGTGTAATTGTCTTATCTAAGAACATGTCTGGAAACAGGGTGTCGGCTTTCCCCTCTAGTCATACGTAAGGACCACACAATTAAACCAGAACCCCTCCTGATACTGGTGAGCTGTGGTGGTAACTGGCCAGTTCGTATGCCCCGAGTGCTTGTCCGTTGCCGGGGCGAGTGTAGCACTGAGGATTACTCATTCCCTGATGGCGATCCCATGCAGCTGTAAAATCGTCAAATTGGCATTTTACACCTCCATCGACCTTCGAATAGTTGCATTGCCATCCCGGCTTGTTATTTACCCATGTCAGTTATAGTATCAAGTTATTGCTGTATACCTCTGTCCCGATTTGTCAGTGTGTATGTCGTAAAAAAGTAGCGGTGTCAATGAATAGCAAACTACTTTACAGGCCCGTGCATTTGAATTCAATTTACGCGGAACTCGACGCACAGGAGAGCGTTTTTAACGGAAGGGCGTTGGAAATTCCAGCCTAGTTGACTTTATCCAACGTGTCCATGTGTATAATCCGACTGGGAGGACTTAAACACACATGTACTCACGTCGATGAGTAGAAAGGCAAAGTTTCGGCACTTCTTTAACAAGCAAAGCTTGTGTACATACATAACATGGAGTAGGTCTGCCCTGACCGGTACTACAAACGGAATACGCCGCCGCACTTATTCAGTGAGCTCATCATCATCATCAACATTGCCTGCTAAATAATTTCTGTATGATCTCCGAATGACATTCAATAAAAATTGCCAAGAGGTTTTTTTTTTCTTTCTTCACATAGAACAACAAATAATATTGTGCTGCTATTTCAGTGTGTAGGAGCGACCCATTTGAATGCAATATGTATTGCATATGAAACTATCGCTTGCTCAAGGGCATAGCGTTTTATTATTATAGTACGTACGACAGAGCGGCAGACTGTTGCCTCGTAGTAACCCGTCCACTGGCGTGACCGCAGCCATTGAAAATTTCTACCCACAGCTTGTGTTCATTTCCTCGAATCAGCGGGAAAAGGAGTCTCTTTTTGTTCGGTACATATAGAATATGTGTGACCACACAATTTAAGACTCAATATGTCCATTATGTCAATGGTCGCTAGACAGCTTGCCAGGGCTTTGGGGGATTTCATTTTTGGGGGATGCCCGCAGTGTGAGCGATTTCAAACCGTCGATGACAGAAGTGGCGTTCCGCCGCCGTAGCTACGCCGTACAATTAGCAACCGAGAGAAAGACGGGAATCGTGGGGAATAACCGTGAGCGACAAAAGGGGCTTCGGGGAAGTTTATATGACGGGTTAATAGAGACCAAATTAGATGCAATCGCCACAGTGCTTCGCAATGAAATGGTCACATCCGATTGGCGGCTTTACCGTCAACTGCTGCCCCACTTAAGTGCTTACGCCCAAATGGAAAGACTGCGGAACCGAATCGAATTAAATACTTGATTAATGAGGTTTTATTCTTACACAATCCGATTGTATGGCCGGCTGAAAGCTTAAAACTGAAAAAAGGATCCCAGAATGTCCGCCAAACCAAGTCATGAATATCGGAAAGACAGTCTATAAACAGACAATCCCTCTTACATCATACTATTTGCTTCATTTAATACAGACTTACGCAGATGTAAGCGTGTCTGGAAACATATCCGAATTTCTACATTATTGCGTCTTTTTGTTCGAAGTTATTTCTGCGAGAGCGAGGGAGAAAAATTGACAGTCAATTTCCTTTGATTGAGACTTGGCAGTGCAGCTAATATTATTTCATACTTGACCAGCAGAAACCGTTTTCAAATTGACCGATCAACGAAAGCTAGGAGAAATTTATTTTACTGACAAATTTAAGTGACAGGGTATATCAGTACGTTTTGGGGCGTATCTCTTACGAGCAGTTCTTTGAGCTCCGCGCTGGATCAATAACTTCATTTTCCAGGAGAATCCAATGCCCTTTGACAAAGTAACTATCCACGTGGACTTTGACAAAATAAGCAAATGGATAATGAAGTGAGAGGATGGCTATACATTGATCTTTCTATTTCTTTCTCGTATTAAGAATGGTAACACTTCCCTTGTGTACAGGACCGGTTTTACTGGAGAACGTGAATTATCCTTCAAGGTATCTTTCTGACATTAATATGGTTGATATATCAAAGAAGAGTAAAAAAGTCAAAGTTATCACCGGGAAGACACAATTTCAGTGTTTGTTGAGTTTCAAGACTATTTGCGGTGAATACTGTTTTGGGTGATTCTTTGCGAGCCCTTGGCAATACCGATCGATCAATTTGCGACAAGTGTTTTCGCATGATATTTTACTTCCAAGCGTGTATCCATTGCTTTTCATTCCAGGCACTGACTGAATCAAATAGGACTTCCCCATACCTACTCATTCATCTTGAATCAGACACAGTCCATCTTTTACCATACAAGTGAAATAGACAATTGCTGTTGGTGGGAGTCAGAAAAAAAACACATTTAAATGTTATTTTTCAGGCAAGCAGTGTATATTCAGGTTTTACGAGAATCCAGAATCCCAAATAAAGAACATATCATAACATTATTTCGCGATCACAACTTCAGACCTAGCCTTCATCTTCATACGCCAAGGAGAAATTGATATCGCGGATTTGGAGTCTGATTGCTAAGTGTTTCAGTATGTCACCAGAGTTTTAAAAACTGCATTTAAAAAGAGACAATGTTGCATTTGAAAATCTTGACCATTTTCCTTTGTTACTTTATTTGAGCATATTTGGAACCATGTATATCAAGAGTAAATAACACACATCCATGCACACATACTGCATAGAGAAAGGCCAACAAAAAGTATTCCTGGCACGATGTTAAAGGTACATCTACCATATGAACCATAATGACAGGTCATACATAGGTTTCTAGATCATTTCTGACTATTAATAAATACTAATTTCCGACCATCTTGTTCGAGAATACCGTTTGAATCGTGTTCCTTTTCTCTGTCAGAAGAACGCATTTGAAACCCAACAGCTCCGCGATGGCCGTGTGTCTTCTTTAGTTTCGAGTTCTCAATTACGAAATGACTGGGCCTAGAGTTCCGCCAGTTTGTGGGGTTTGGTTCCTACGACCGACATCCTTGGCACTGGTCATCAACACACTCTCTTTAAACGTGTTAAAATATGAAAACAAAAACACCTAATTTTCAATGCATCCATCGTATGTTACGATGCGGCGCTTATAAATTATAAAAGAACAGAGCTAATAGGGAAAATATCGCCTGTTATAATTGTGTCGCCACAAACACTTTGATGTCCACCGATTCATGGCCGGCCATGGGACGCCAACAAGCTAGGGAAGGCCATGTTGGTTTTGTTCGCTGCAATAATCATGTGATTTTGAAGATCGTTTTGGTGGGTTTTTCAGTCACTCCAGAACAAGAAAGGCAAGGTGTGCGCCTATGGGGTCTCTTTAATTCAATTTTCAATGGTCTTTTTGAAGCGTCCTCTTTTGAGTGCAGAAACCAATGAAAATTGTCTGTTGTGAAACAATGCATAGTTGAACGCTGAAGGAGTGCGCCGGCCAGCAGATAAAAAGGTCATTCGCGAGACCTCGAAGATGAAACGAAAATTTGGACCGCTAAATGCGAGATGTGATATATCCGTAGGACTGTCATTCTATTTTGCCCAATTAATTTTCACATTTACAGATAGAGCCATTTACCATATCAAATGAATAAAACCACAACAAAAGCGACAAAATGATCCTTTCTCAATTATGAACAAATAATGCTGACCCCTAAATCCAAACGTTTTTCCTCTAGATCTGACGATCTTCTGTCAGTGCAAGGTGTGGGTTTTATAAATTAAAATAACTTCCCAGGAATCGGCAACTTTTCAAGTTAATTGTAAAATTTCAGGGCGCAGCGTGCCGCGAGTGTTTGGGGTCCGAAAATAAAACAAGTTACAATTGGAAAACTGGAAACAAAGTGCCAACTGCTATGTTTAGGCATCAACACAAATGACTAATAGGTGTTCCATTATACGGTTAGTAGCACCTCAGCGTGCTCATTACTGTCTATTATTCGCAAAGTGCTTCAAATTTTGCGATGCTTTTATGAAACGCACACTAGGTAGCCGGCTTGATTCTTGCTCGCCTGAAATGAATCGCTAATACGCAATACCGGAGATGTGCATTGGTTTGTTGCACCTACTCCATTGGATTGTCCAGGATAAGAAAGCCGGCGGGCCTTCATTCACACCTTGCTGGACAAAAAGAGGCATCCGAATCGGGATTATGACACGTTTCTTGTGTAAAACAAAGACAAATTAACAGGTAAATAGCGGTGAAGTCATTCGATGCGCACCGAGCTTAGGCCGACGATCGAGCAGATCGCTGACGTCGACCAACGCACGCCATCTACAAAAACTTTTCTACAGCCCTATTTCGGCATTGAGTTCATGACAATTTTTGGGTACAAATCGCTATTTCGACCGTCACGAAAGCAGATGACTTATTTACTCGACAAAACAACGTTAACTGCGAATAAATTACATGGCTGACAATCTCTGGGTTGCTGTGGCGAGTTTTAGGAGCGAGTGGACGGCTCCACAGTAGAAGTTCCAGCCCGCTCCGACAGTGGCGTGCCGCCGTAACCATAATACTAATTCCGAAGTCCTCTCTGCCAATGTCTTTCTGTACGTATTTTCAGTGGGCACAATCCCATCTCCGAAGCTAAAATCGTTTTTTGAGCATTGTCATATTTTCCAAAGTACAATATCGGGGATTCTCACAAACCATAAACCTGACGTGGTCAATTTCATTACACGTTCCTTATCGGTCACAAGATAGTGGCGGTGCGTTTGACACGGCTAATCTGTGTTTGAGCCGGGGAAATTATACAGATAACTATCGCTGCCTAAAAAAAAACGACAATCGGCGTCTTTTTCCGATCTAGATATACAGGGTAAAGCCAGGATACGCACACTCAACTGTTTAATACACATTACTCGAGTTAAGAAACGAAAACTACATTTTGTGTTACACAGCGATTAAGATAAGGCAATAACACTTTATTTACACGTATAGGCATTGTCATCGTATGTCCTGCGATAACATCTAGCATGTGAGCAGTTTGCGGAGATCAGACCAACAAACCAAATAATAACATTTAAATCAATAACATTCACACCTCAAATTGAAGCCGGTGTCATCATGCGTTGGATTGCTATTTGGTGGCTAAACGGTTTGACGAACGGCATTAAGATGTGACCCGCAAGGTCCCTCGTGTTAACTCCGATAGGATGTTTCGCTTAGTGGTGTGACTTGTGTTATTCACTGGCAGGGTCTTCATTCCTATTATTGATTTTTTTTGACAACAATTCCTTTACACACACTCACACATTCGCACGGCTTGTGCAAAAACAGTACAAATCACGACAAAATCGCGAGCTGACCAACAAAACCTAAAATATCAGTATTTAAGCGTTTGACCCAGCACTCTGTAGTATTGACATTTTTTTCAAAATGGCTACCGGTCTACAGCTACGTGCGCGTCATACTTAACCTAAACGTGTAGAGTTTTCGCGACAACAGTGTCCCACACAGGAACCCCCTCTGTACAGCCATGTGTGGCTGTCCTATTGGTGTTAATAGACAGTGTTCTGAGTGCATTCACACCTTGGCTCAAGGAATATAGCACAGACTTCAAATAGTGGGCTTGACTTTTTTGTGTTTATTTTGAGTGGTCTTCTGAAGCAGGAGGTAGCTGGCTACCAACCGACCCGTAAGTAATATTAGATCCACTACGCAGTTGAAGTTTCTTTTCCATCAAAATCATGTGTATTTCTCAAAGTTATCTTCAAAAAAAAATACGTACAGAGGATTGCTGTCAACGCAAAGACGAATACAACAATATGTGAGTGTCAGAAGCTGACCATACACAAATGAATTCATAGAACATTCACGTTGTTGCGGGGAGAAAATAAAAAAAAAAGCCCTTTGCACAGAGAGAATGTACAATACACATGTACAAAAATAACAGTTTCTTACACGGTGGGAGACAACATTTTCTAACCTACGTTCTAATGATTCAATGTTTGAGATGCTAGTTATAAATATGGCTATCAATTGACCATGAAGGTTGGTACAAAATGCCGGCAAAAATGACAACAAAATTATGATGAGGAAAACGTGAAGGAGACAATGATAACGAGGCAGTCTGCTTTTCATAGAAATCATAATTAATTTCCTTTGCACTTAATTTATGCAGATAAACTTATCTTAGCTATAGAATTGTAAAAGTTATTTCTTGTTTTTTTTGTACAAAATGGGAACTTGAAGGAAATAACAGATTTTAATGTACATTAGAGTGTCTTTTATTGGTCAGGATTAGAAGTAAACTGTGTTTTTTATTTACCGCCAGCCGTCTGGTACAGAGTTCAATCGTGTTGATGAGGTCCACAACACATAAATATGTTACAATATTGGCGTCTTCAGAAAAAAAACGTGCGATAAACAGCAATGCCGGAATTCCTTTTGTATGGGAATGAGAAAATTTATATTAAATTGTCGCTTTCTGTGGGGAAATGCGTTAATCCGTCAAACCAGTAATAAATTAAGTTGTATAATACAAAGACCGGAATGACATCAAGTAATTTGGTACCATGATAAAAGTAATGTAACATACCCAGTCACTATCCTCGGTAGGTTTCGGCAAATTGTCAGTATAAACATCTTATATAGACAGATTTTTCTGTTCTCATAAAAGTGTCATTGTCAGTACATATGAAGACATTACCTTCCGTGCACCTTTGCGTGTCCGGTTCGTTAAGTTTTCAAATCTGTGGCTCAGTTTTTAACTGCAGCACAGTAAGACTTGTCTCTCGCGTACTTAGTCTAGTCAATGCCAGTTCGTTGCACCGTTGCACTGAATACAATGTCTTTCTAAACTTGAAGGTAACGGTGTCGTGAAGGCGCTGATGCCACTGTGGTGATGGTGTTCAGAACCCCTAAGCGATGACTGTATTGATGACGGTGTGGGTCGAAACGACGTCAGAGCCGTGCACGCCGTCAGGCTTGTTTTGGTGGACGAAGATGCGCTGGTGCTCCCAATAATGTTTTCAATGGAAAAGACGGGTCGCGTGCTCGGTGTTGCGTTACAGGACGTAACTACCGACGAAGTTAGACTGAGGGGAAAACTGTTCATGAGGTTGAGGTTGCCTACATGTGGCAAAGGCAGTGGTACTGGTGGCGGTAAGGGTGTCACATAATGATAAGGCAACGGGTGAGCACCGCTTGGCCGTCCGTGCCCATATATGAAGTGGTGACCATACGGGTCGGCTGCTGCCATAAACGCCGTTGGTTCGCGAAGCGGGTCGGGATGCTGTCGTTTGTAACGCTTCCTGCGTCTCAAAAAAGAACCGTTGTCGAACATATCTTCGCTGGCTGGGTCTAGGGTCCAATAGTTACCCTTGCCTGGATTTCCAGGCTCGCGGGGTATCTTCACGAAGCAGTCATTCAACGACAAATTGTGGCGTATGCTATTTTGCCAAACTGGGAATCGTTCTCTGTAGTATGGAAACCTGTTCATAATAAATTCACATATACCGCTGAGTGTTAGTCGTTTCTGCGGTGATTGCAAAACTGCCATAGTAATTAGCGCAATGTAGGAATACGGTGGTTTCACCAAAGTTGATTTCTTTTTCGAATCGTTGTCGTCTATTTGATTTTCTCGGGAACTGTTCGATGAATTGTCCTCGTCGTGGGCTATGGTCGTTGTTGACTCGGCTGTCGTGTGAATGCCAAGTTCAGAGTCCCCATTGATCACGTTCTCGTATGTGGTGGACGTCTCACTTTCTGGTGGAGTTTGAGGTAGATGATCATCGATGATGTCTATATTTTCCTCTTCTGACGCGTCCTGCGAGACTGTCTCCGTGCACTGCGTCCTCTCCTCCGAGTCGTTCATATTCTCCGACGAGGCTGCAGTTGTCATTTTTTTTCACGTGCTGGGTTGGTTCAGTCCTGCTGCTCGGCTCAAGAGTACTACGGGACTACCACTGGCATGGGCTCCTGCTGCTTCGCTCTCAATCAGATCGCATTAGCCGACGCTACGCTAGTACCGACCATGAGTCAAGGGGGAAAAAACTTTACGTCAGAAGAAGCAATAGCAGGCCTGCCCCGCGTTCAGATCAGTAACGAACTCTGCCGACCCAGAGGAACTTTGCAGTAGGTGGACACAGCGAGTGGTCGTACTTGGTAAGGTTCACTGTTATATGGCTATGCAACGGCAACTAGCAGGCCACCTACCGGGAATACTCAGTAACTCTAAGTGAGCCACCTTCTGTCCAACTTCTCGCTGTATGAGCTGACTGGAGGTCACGTGATCGGCGAGGTTTCTGTGTCGGTAATTTCCATATCAATAGATTTTATGAAGGCAAGAGGTACGCCTACCTTGATAATTAGGTGATTTGCTCTCTAAACAACATGTACGTAAACTTTGCTACGCTACCTGTGTGTGGCGATAAGAAGTAGAGCGCCGATTGGTTGGGGTCGGTCTAGCCGAATTCCACACCACTGTCAATACCGTGTGTGTTATCCGTAGACACCGAAAGACACACACACTATAAAAACTGATAGGCGATCTCAGTTGGCGCAAATTGTCAGATCTCGGCACACAGCATCAGAGCTCTCCACTCAACACGGAGACCAAAAACTGCGCCCTCTACCATCGGGAAGCTGAACGTAAATTATCGTTTGGGTCGCTATTGGTTTATAAAATAAGCCACACAGGGAAATGTGATTGGTGGGCTGTTTGCAAATTTTCATTCGCAGATCAATAGATTTGCTCACTGGACGACAATTATCAACGAATCCTCTCTGATTTTCTTTTCCCTTTCGGGTTGTGAGGGCAAGTCAGTTGCCAGGATACCACTGACCGGGCGACTCTCCCCCTTGGTTACAATGCATGTTGGGCAGTGTCTGTGAGAACAAAAACCGAACATCTGTAGAAAATGTGCAGTAAAAGTCACACGGCAGTACTTGTGAAGCAAAGCAAGCACTGTATAGGCACATGGAGGAGCTACAAGGCTATCGCAGGCCGCTTAGGTAAACACTGCACGCTTTAGGAGTCTTGGCAATGTAAGCAAGATGAGCTCAACATGCCAAATGCCAACCGTGTTTGCGCTATAAATTGAAAACGACTTGACATGTTATTGTTTTTACTCCCAGTGTTAAAATTTATTTCCTTAAATTATCGGTAAATCCCAACATGCAATAAAACTCAAGAATATTCTTTCTTCTTTTTTATTATTTTTATGGTTCGTTTATTCTGTTTGACTTGAAACTCACTGACAATTAATGTCCTGCGGGGCGCAAATAACTCATAATTGTTTCGATTGGTTTTGAAAAAAATGACACACACCTGCCGCCCACATTCCTCCGAGTCAAACCACATTGTGACGTTCGCCAACAGACACGGAAGCTAACAAAATTCACTTGGTTTCCGTAATTCAAAACACCCCTACTCGGTTTACACAATGATTGAGCGCAAACATACACAAACAAAGAATAACAAGAGCTTTCTCCAAATTTGTCCGCTTTAAATAATTAAAATGCCCTCGCAATCATTGAAGTATTCGAATTATCTCATTTGTACTTACTATTAAATTCCGTGATCGGGGCAATCTTTACTCAATCCTGACCCGAAAATGGCTAAAACGCCGACAGATAGGGTAAAGATTAACACGAGTAGAGCATCAGGCATCCTGACAAATTCCGCCCCGGCTTGGACCACTGCTAGCACTGCGATTCAATGAATTACATCCACAAGTCCTGGCTTCTAACCCCTGTTTACTATTTTAACAGTGGATTTGTCGCAATCAATCCTTACTAATGTCTTGACTGCAATAACTCGTCGGAAGACCGTGTCAACTCCTGCAAAACTATAAGCGACCCGCTCAAATGATTCGACGAACAGTTAAAAAAAACGCGTTCTCCCGCCTCTTGTTTTTCTTCACCGACGAAGCAGACTTCTCAAAAGATCTTGAAGGATCTTCTCTTCCAGGTGTTTACCTATAGAACAATAAATAAACAAACGGGTTTGAGCTGGATTTGAGATGATAAGCTGGATATGGTTTTAGCTTTACCGTATGGTAGAGGCCAAGAGGCAATGCAACGGAGAGGGCAAGCCATACAATGATACCACACAGAGGTCAATCACGACTAACATATAAACATTTCATAGGCACATGTGAATTGTGTATACAATATGTGTTTCTCTTGGGCCTGGTCATTTATTCCAATGTGTGTGTGTTGCCGAATGCCAATGTAACCCGCCTCTTTCATATTTCCACTGGGAAAAACCAAAAATAATAATTTAGAAAAAGTAATCCAGTGAAAAGTGTTTTATTGGTGAATTGGGGAAATTAATGTATTGCAAATTATGATGAAAACTATAGGCACGGTGGTAAATCTCGACATAAGATTTTGCTGCGGGCGACACCAAATCTGAGTGCATACTCATATGTTTTTGGTTGTTAGCAAAGGTCAGGTGGGCGCTATAAAGTGTTTGAGTTATACCCTGAGACAACATCGTTACCGTAAATTTCTATAAAACAATAAACAACAAACAATTAAACTGGTCTGCATTGTGGAGGAAACACTTGTTCCCTATTTATTTGTTGTTTTTACATTTTCATATTTGTTTGTTTGTTTGTTTGTTTTACTCTTCCTCTCTTTAGAAACGGCTTCTCTGATTTGATATATACACAATGCCGTCTAATATACTCTATAGGTGGCACGGCACATGCAGTAACAGGAAGGAGGGTTTCAGTTGACTTGGCGCGTAATTGTGGCTACTCAGCCTGACAAATGGGTACAAATTGCTCTAAACAAAAACAGTCGCCGCGGGAAAAAAAGCCAGGACAACGACAGGAAAACCGACCCCTTTCGTCGTTTTAATTTGATTTTCAGAAGAGGAGACGGGACATAAAAAGCTACTTTTAAAAAGTTCCGGGCAGCACACAGGCAGGTATATTTGCATGTACGTAAAAAGATGGGTTGTTGGGAAGACGACGAGGCCGTATTGCCATAGTTGTACCGTATATAATTGAAAGCGTTTAGAACACACCACTGATGCTTATCTCATCAAGTTGTTTTAGCCTATTGACGTAGGTTGATACACTGCTTGTATATATATTTGCCCGGATTTCCCACTCATTGTGTTATCGGGCCGGGCTGAAATAAACACGCCGGGTCTGTGTACATTAAAAGCGAGAGTTGATGGTATCCCTGTCGAGACGGGGCCATGATATGTCCCGGGTGTACAACATGGAGCGTTCATCGGGGGGTTTGTAGTGTCCTGGGTAGGTGGGAACAGAGTGTAAATGTTTAGCCACTATAGGCACGCACTCAAAGACTTTGAGCAAACACCTTTAAAAAGCGGGGTATTAACCCAATCCATTTGCAACAATGCTATTGGAAGCAAATGACAGCTGCCGTCAATGGATCACTTCATACAGAAAAAAGCGCTCAAAAGAGCCGATAGTCCACTCTTCTTTCGCCGATACTTTCGCTTCTTCCAGTCCTTTTGACTCGTCATTCGCGCTCGGCTAACCCTGCTCCAACACCATTCCGCTCAAACCGTCTCCTGTATTCGTAGCGGGTGAAAAAAAAGGTGCGCGGAGACAGCACCTTGACACATCGCAGTGACCAAACCATACGGTAGCCGGTGGTAATTGCGGTGTTTAGCATTATTAATTAGACAATTTGATCAAGCCGGGATGTACATTAGGCCTCTTACTCTCAAAAGTTTGCTTGGAAATTAGTTAAAAGCCCTATTGACCGAGAATGAATGCCAAAAGTTTGTCTTGGTGAATGTTGTGCATTGTTTCCAATGTAAATGTCCACTTTTTACTTTACCGACCCCATTCAGTCCCCCAACTAATCCTCTCTTTATAGTCCGCCCTACAGATAAGCTGTGGATTTTCTTTATTGCTCTATTTACACGCCTTCTTTTCAAGCTTGGGAAAAATTCTTTTTACTTCACCCTGAGTTGTTGAAGTCAATCGGTTACAAATAATGAATGTACTACTTCAACTGGAATACAACCCTTTTCATTTGCCTTTGTGCACCTTTTAGCGAGGATGAAAGCACCAATGATTTCTGCACCGCCACGACTAGACAAAATCCATTGCGGGCAGCCTGGCACTCAAGGCAAATGAGGGAGTGGGGTGGAAGGGGGGGAGGGTGACTGCTTCTGTATATGATCTCCTACACTTCCGGATCTATCTCGTCAACCCCGCCGGTGAACTTCACCAAGTGCTAAATACACGTTCCCCACATCCCGCCAAAAATAACCCCGCGAAATGTCACCAATGTTCAGTGAGTACAGAAAAGTAACAAAAGCGAGGACGACGTACGGATGATTGAAAAGCACGACAAAGCCCCCGACAGCAACGCCGCCGGCCCCACTAACATTGTCGTTTGTCTGCCATTTTCCTTCGACACAACCCGGTGCCCAACAAGCGTCCTTGTCAAGACGGATCATCGTCTGGTCAAGAGCGGAAGGAAGACGGAGATGTTATCTTCTGCGAGACGATGTGCGAAAAGCGATAGTTTGGAAGCAAGAGTAGCCGAAAAGTGGCAAAACCGACACCTCTCCACGGAGTGCTAAGTACTTAATTTAGTGAATGAATTAGCAGTGAAGAATTGATCAGTTTTATTCATATGACTTGGAACTTGGCGAGAAGCACTTGAGTACTCATTGAAGAATTAAATGCCCACTTTTTTCAGCGCTGAATGCCAGGCAGCGATTATAGTAAATCTTTAATTAGCCTTAACAGCCGTCAGCATTATAGCTAAGTCTGGTTGGTTCTCCATCAGTGTTTGTCTAAACCAACCAATCGGGTTCAACTTACCTGGGGGAGGGTTTTTTTTCCTCATTTGTTCCAGCAAAATGGCCGAGCAGGCTTTTATTTTGCAGAAGAAAGAAAAGCAAGAATAGCTATGCCAACTGAGAACTCTGCCCGAAAACACAAACACTATTCATGGGCCATTGTGAATGATTAAGCCGTTGTGAAACCTTGGATGAAAAGGCGCAGGGAGCCTGACAAGGCACTGCTCAGCCGGTTGGAGTAAATTGAAAAATATCAATAGGTTTTTATCCTCTTAAAGATTATTTCGGAATTGAGAGAGTGAAAAACGCAAGTAAGTTGATGGCGACGTTTTTTGGCAGATCTATCTGCTCTTCAATAGGTGGCTATCTTAGGCTCTCAATAAACGTCAAAGTGCCCTGGGCATGTATTTGTCTCTCGTCGTGTAAAGCCGGGGAAATCTGCTCTGCCGGCTTGGGTATCGAGGTAAGAAAACAAACAAACAAACAGACAAAAGCCGCCCGCCGGAGAAAGGAAACAACCGCTTCTCTATGTCGCTGTAAGGAGTTGGTTCAGGTGCGATGGATCCATAACGGAAGAAAGACGTCTTCAACTTTCAGGCAGTGTTTTTTGTACTTAACAAAACATTTGTGGAATAAGTCTTTGCTCGGAGTGGCAAGTGGCGTCACAAGTATTCAATTATGACGAAAAGTAGAGCGTATACAGTCTTGTGTATCCAATTTACCTATTCCAAACCGGCTTTCTGGGCAGCACGTTTTGTCTGATACCATGAGTTATATACTGCAATTTTGCTATACACGCCAGACTCGTAGAAAGTGATATTTTATAACTTTCCTTACAAGAGATATGCTTTCCATCATATTTAACATTTCCTCGCAATCATACATTTGTTTTGGGAATAGAAAGAGAACAATATACTTTTTTGAACAATCCAATGTTTAGAAAATGGGCGGGAAATCGACACCTTGTTTTACACGCTGTTGACTCGGCTGTAGTACATGTTGAATCCTGAAATGGCAGCGCGTGCACGGTTCGTTGTCATGGCAACGGAGAATGAGCGAATTGATGGGGCATACGCTGAAGAGTTTGGAAGATAATAGTCGAACACAAACGTCACATCTTCATGCAAAACGGGCAAAAGAGACACGGCTCAACAGTCTGTGATGGCATTTGTGATAATTGTGACGTTGGTGATAGTTCATATTGACGACTGTATGCGCTGTATGACCTCAGCGGAAAAAACGACAGTTCTGTTCCAGTTGGAGAAAACTTTACTTTACCTATGAAAACAAATCTATCAATTCTATCCTCTTCGTTTTCCCAGGGCGTCGTTTCTTGGCGATCGTAAAGTTCATGAACGGCCTGCAGTATGACCCTCCTGGGATGTCCCGTCACCGACAGTAACGCCTATGGAGCAAATTACACAAATTGAATCTGTTAGTTTTCATTGCCTATCAAATTAATGCCACATATCACTGCTGGCTGTTAATGTAACGTTTACCGTTTAGCAGACCCTAGTGGACTCCACGCCACCATGCATTACAGAGAAAATTGTTTTGTAATCTTTACAGCCTGGATAATTACTGAGTCAATGCAAACCGTGGTCATTTGGCGTCAAATGATTTCCCTGATATCTGTCCTGGAGGGCTATTGACTTCTGTCACTTATCGATACATCCACTTCAGAAGCGATCCAAGACATATATTGCTGGTGCGTGAATGCGAGGTGTGCTTTTTTTGCAAAGTGCTCTCAACCAAGCTTGTTCAATCTTATTGACAACCACCGCACTTTCAGGCTACAAATACAGTGAATAAAATTGCCGTACACTGAGTGGTGTTACTTCACTGCGGCGTTCATGAATTAAAAAAAACTTTAATTCGCACTGAAATTATTCACAAGAAAAACCGATTTAACTGCTATTCATTAAAATAACTTGCAAAAGAAAGAATACATACAGAGGCAGACTTAGAGAATGTTCAGATGAAAAGTAATTTGACTAAAATGACACAAGACATATCATCATCGACTAACATTGCACAGATATCATAGAATACAAACTTGTGGAATCATTCTCCTCGAATTTTCAAAAATTCAAACATTTCCACTTGACTCATTCGTCTGAATGCATTTCACTGTCTATACTTATGTACTATGAGTATATATGTATGTATGTATGTATATGTATGTATGTATGTATGTATGTATATGTATATATATTATATACATATATATATATACGTCTATTTGTCTGTCTGACTGTCTGTGTATGTATTTGCGTATGTACATGTGTATGTGTATGTAGGTATGTATGTAGGTGCATATGTAAGTACATATGTACAAACATGTTTATCCATATATATATATATATATATATATATATATATATATATATATATATATATATATATATATATAATATTTATATATAATAATTATGTATTGAATTGGATGTGAGTTCACGTGTACGTGTATTAAACATCACACAAGGCGTTTTTTATAATACTGAGTACATTTTAGATTTTTACAACCTTACACCTGCTGGTGAGCATTTGATGTTAGTCACATGTGTGTAGCTGTTTACTTTAAAGGATGATCAAAAAGTGATTATATCCACGATGTTGTATGTCACTGTAAGATAGCAATCATTTAATGATAGTACGGAAAGATATGATGACGTCATTACAAGTAGATGATAATATAGCACGTGCATACTACGTCCGTAATCATGAAGTCTTCCTGACATCGGTGACCCGTATTGGCGAGTGTCGCTTTTACCTGCACAGTTAACCCTTAGAACTGTAAGCATAAAGGAATCTGCTGTCTGGTAGGAGTAATTTCTCAAGATGCATGTTACACTATCCTCATAGCAGCATTCTGGCATAGATGAAATTTTGAACCACAGACACATAAAACACACATCGGCATATTGGAAGATAATATTGTCTTGCCCAAGACACACAATAATGGCATAAAGAAATTACAGACGCTTTGAAAAATAGCAAAAAACAAAGAATCGTGTAAGAAAAATGCATCCATTTTTCTAACCAGCTTATCAAAAACCTTTCAAAAATACATTGTCTTGCCCAAAGTGTTCGTGAAATAGCGTGCTTTGTCTCCGCTATGACTTCCTCTGTGGATTTGGAGGCTCATTATATCTCTGAATACAGAACAGCTTCTATGAGTTGTCTGATATCTCCGGTATTCAGTATTGTTTTTGTACCACTTCCAGTCCCACTGACACTAATAACCTATCATTTGCATAATGACGATTAAGACACAATAGACAGCTAATGTCATCAGTACGCCTTTTTCTTTCTCGAGTTTTCCTTGGCTTTGTTTCCGTAGGACCGGAAAAGCATACCAAGTGTGGCGTTCTTGCCAGTAAATTTAAAGTTTGCATTTCCGATTTAAACGCCATTGGTGTACGATTTGCGGGAGAGCACTCATAGGTGCTACTGCATGTAAACTACGAAAAGTGGAAGAATGCGCGGTATTTGATCGCCAAACAGATTTTTGTATTTGGCAGCTACTGTTGTGTGCTCTTGAGGAGTAATAGCCAAATGTACAGCCGTAATAGATAAACGCTTTTGTCCACTACTCAATATGGACAACAAAAAAGGTTTCAAACTGGGGATTTACATCAGCGCAAAACAAAGGAAATTGAACCGAAAGGTAAACAAGATTAGAAGACCACACGGGGGAATTAGTGGCCAGTGGTAGCAGTTAAGCATACTTTGTAGTATTTGTTAATGGACGGGGATGGGCAGGAGAATATCCGCGTATTCATCAGAGTTTGTATACGCGTCTACACATCAGCAATGTAAACAGCACCATTGTATGCCTTTCATTGACTAATACTGTTGGCATTTTCAACAAAACAACCTTGACGTACAGCTCCACATTATTATTGGCACATGTCGGTGAACGTATCCAATAAATGCAAGCGTGTGAAAAAGCTGAAATATTCAATGGAGAATGAGATTAGAGATGTCTGTACACCTGCAGGAAATCCTACCACATTTTTTCAAGGAATTCTCGGTCGCTTTTTTTGGCGTCTTTTGACAACAAGTTTCTGGGTTAGTGGACGATACAGCTCTGTGGTGACATTAGACAAAACCATGGAGGTAAAAAAGAGGGGCCGTTTGTACTACCTCGACGGACAAAACATATTGAAAATAGTCCGTGCATTCAGAGTCTGCGTACAAGTGAAACATAGAAAACATTACATCAGAAAGGACATGTTTTCGAAAAGGTACTGTTTCTCGTCCTCGTATGCGTCGATGTAGACTAGAAATGAATAAATGAAAATGCGCTCGGCGCAGCAGTGAACTTTGATATCTGTTTTATCACATACAAGCACCGCACATATTCTGAGCAGTGCGCTTAGCGTCGTCGTCTTGCTTGTTTCTAAATTACCATAGCATGTAAACATGGCTATTTTCGTCATTTTAAAGGGTCAATAGCCGTGCCTTTTAATGATTTTAATCAACAATTTTGTTCCCTAGGCCAATGTACAAGTTTTTATTCCACTGCCCAAAGCATGCTGAAAAACCCGTTACATAGCTTGTCAACACAGCGTCTAGCCTACACGTGTAAAATGCAAATGTTATTGTTTACATTTGAATTCTAGTCCGGACCAGAATTCACTCATTAACAATAATAATGCAGCCTACACATGTACAGGCTGAGTTGACAAGCTGAATACTGTGTATCTCAACATGCTTTGGCGAGTAGAACAAGACACTGTAGTTGATATGGAAGACAAAAACTAGTGAAAAATTCATCAAAGTTGCAGTTACTGGTCCTTTAATGTCGGCAGTTAGGTATTCCGAGTTACAAAATCCCACCATAAAAAAACACATCGCCGCATCATTTTCGTAACAGACCTGAAATGAGAATCGAATCTATATGTTTCGCCGAAATGTGGTCAGAGTCGTCTTGAGCGACCGCCAAATCGTCAAAGAAATTCATAAAGTCGGAAGAAATTGTTTATCGAAACTGACAAGATACTAAGTAAGAAGTACGACATTGCTGACGGTAACTCGGTAAGCACTGGCAACCTGTGCTGACGGTAACTCGGTAAGCACTGGCAACCTGTGCTGACGGTAACTCGGTAAGGACTGGCAACCTGTGCTGACGGTAACTCGGTAAGCACTGGCAACCTGTGCTGACGGTAACTCGATAAGCACTGGCAACCTGTGCTGACGGTAACTCGGTAAGGACTGGCAACCTGTGCTGACGGTAACTCGGTAAGGACTGGCAACCTGTGCTGACGGTAACTCGGTAAGGACTGGCAACCTGTGCTGACGGTAACTCGGTAAGCACTGGCAACCTGTGCTGGCGTCAACTCGGTAAGGACTGGCAACCTGTGCTGACGGTAACTCGATAAGCACTGGCAATTTGCGAACCATTGAGACTTTGAAGTTTCCTAATCATACTACCTTTCAGCCTGAGGGAAAGAGTATGAAAATTAACAAGCCCTTCATCATACAGAAAATTGCAGATTTCTTAAATTTTGAAGAAATTTGAATAAAGATTGTCCAGAACTTAGGGAACTTGAGCGCACAAACTGAAGACACTGACTGGAAAACACTATTTAATAGTGTTTTCGTATCTCAATGAACCGCGGCAAAAGCGATAAGGATATTTTTTCAAAGGTGTGTAATTACTAATCTGTTCAAATTCTGAACAGTGTCTTCCATGGGGCACCTGCGGACCAAACAATACGGGTGGTTTCAAGAGAGTTGTTTTGCAGAGTTCCGTGGAGGTGCCGTTGGTGTGACAGTTACCCTCGGTTCGAACACGCTCAGAGTGTTGTCGACAGAAATGCTGAAATGCAGCTACTGAAAGCCGACACTTTCAGTGTATTCGAAAATTTGTAGAGTTGGTTTTGGTCTTTTTAAAATGATGTCGTCACAGACGTTCACTCGAAACAGTGTCGGCAGTTCCTAATGCCATGGCTATAGCTCTTTTCCAAGCTTTATTTTGTGCGAAGGAATGAAAATTAATGATACAACTGAGGTAATGTTTCACAAACATCATTCAACGACTTGACGCTTTTTGAGAACTAGTGTCATACTTGCAAATGTCTTGAAAATAATTAAGTGATGGGACTTCGAACGGGTACCATATAGTCAGTAGTTTTTTTACTGTCTATGGTGAAACTACAAATCACAGCGAACTTTGAAAACTACAGTGCATTTCAGATTAGTACCACAATTGAGTCTGTCATATAAACACTTCAAAGTCACCGACAGATCCATTGATCACAGTAAACTTTTCCAGTATCTTCCTGGGAGTGCATGGCCGTGTTACAATGCCAGGGTTATGCGGCATTGCGTGGCCATGTCACACTTTATGGCTGTGTCTCTTCGCACACGTCACATCATATACTGTCATATGGCTGTGTGACAGTGCGTGCTAGCCAATGTAATATCCTATGGTTGTGTCACACTGTTTGGCAATGTCACTTACGTTGCATGGCCATGTCTCAGTATAGGGGCACATTAAATTGCAAACTGAGGTTTCACATCGCGATGGTATATCACACTTTATGTCCATGTCTAATTTCATGTCTCGGATGACCATGGCAAATTCCATTCCTATGTCACATCGCACGGTCGTGTGTGTTACATTGCATGGCAATGTCATGTTGCCTGATAACGTCACATCGCGTAGCCGTATCACATACAATGGCGATGTCTCACATGATGGTCATGTAATATTTTATGGTCGTGTTGCATTTTTATGTTGATTAAACCGTACCTATGTCTTAACGCATGGTCTTGCAACATTGCATAGCATGGCAATTTCAAGTGTACATTATACTCATGTCATATTTCATAGCTATGTCACATTACACGGCCATGTAATATCACCTCGTCACACCATATTTATCTTGACGTAATAATGAATTCCATCCATACACTTTGGTTAAAGTCACAAAAGATGCGTGTTTCTTAACATTCAATCGTCTATGGAAAAAATACATGTAAGCTGGTTAAGAACTCTTTATCATGTATTAGTCAAGGGGTTTAAGGCAGATTTTGCAAAATTTCCTGAAACTTGCATGACTTTGCGGATATTGAAAAAAACGTTTAGAGTAGAGTTACCAGCAACACATTTTATTTCGTTCTATTTGTTGAAAATAGTACAGGTAAAATATGTAAAATATGTCTGTTGATAATTCCTCTCTTCAAACTTGCTTCTCAAACAGATACCTCTAATCCTTTGTTACTTCTGATGTATTCTCACCAGTTTTCTGCCGTTTTTGTAGCTAAGTTCAATGCCTTGTTTTACTCCCCAAGTTCTATCCAAGTTCTATCGAAATATCAAGCTTTAAACTTAACACGATTGGAACTAGTTTGGGATAATTGGATGGTGAAGTAATGTCAACTTAATCTACAAATGTAATCTCATCTGCTTTTCTTTTTATATTACACACTTGTTTTTATGGGTAATTTGCGATATTGTAACATTCAGCTATATGGCACCTAGCACTTTTGAACAATTTGCAAAATATGAAAATCCAATTATCCCAAATTAGTTCCAATCGTGTTACTTGTCGATCATTTGATACCTGCATGTGTACAGTGTTCCATATTACTGTTCACAAATGAATGTATGTTGGGTCTGGCATTCATTCGCAAGCAATAACATTGCATATACTGTTGTTGGCAAGGTTAATGTTTTGTATTTAAACAATACTTTATGAAGGAGAATATGAAATCCTGCTTGCTGTCTTGAACAAAAGCACCGAAAATATCATCAAAATTTGTATCGATTGAAGAGAGCAAGTTCTCATTGTACATGTACCGTGAGATATTCATCCAATCTCTCTCGTGAGTTTAATCTGGCCTGGCATCAGAAGTATATCAAACGACGTTTGTCAAGATTAGCAAGTCTTTTCTTCCAGAAAGATTTCTAGAATCAACCAAGAAGCAATATCAAATAGAGGAAGACGCTTCTTTTTATCGTCTCAGCGTATCACCAAGTTCACTTTGTTAAAAAAGGAGCAATGTTTGAATGATTCATTCCGATGGAAATCTGAAGTTGCATTTTTTTCAAGAAACGTTCCGACGCGAAAAGTATGAAACGCGTGACTCACGTTCGTCTCGAACGGTACAAGAGGCCGCTAAAGCATCAAGTAACGATGTAGAGATCACTGCTTATATCTTTAAGGATTAAATCCTGAATGTATGATCATCTTAACACAGTTTGGAAAAATAAAATTAAGCTTTCAGCGTTATGCCAACATCGCCGAGACTAAGAATGCATAACGTATAAAGATTGATAAGGCAAATAATAACGAGATACGCCAGCCAATCCTCGCCCAGACCCGGTCGTTTGGGATTGTACAATTCTTTTCAATTTGTGCATTTTACAGTTGCCGACGTGCATGCGATTTTATTCTTTACTAGGTTGAACATCGACAAAAAACACCGTCGGGAGGAAAAACAGACACACAATGGACACTTATTCTGTGAACAAATTAATGAAGGAGCTTTCTTTACGCTTCTTAAAGGGTCAGCAAGGGATGTCCGGCTTTGAAGTGGAGTGCCACCCGATTGTCAATGAGCAAGGCCGACGAGACACGGCGAGTCGGCTGCAAAGCCATCTTATGATTTTAATACTAATAAGACGAATAATGATTGGCAAAAAGTGATGCCTTCCTCCGTTACAGCTTGGGATGCAAGATTAGGAAAAACCAACACTGCATTAGCGTTATTAGCGAAGGATTAGGATCCATGCGAGCATGCGTCCATGCTTAGCCTTGCTAATACCCGCAGTGTCTTTCTCCGGGCATCTGTTAAAACTTAACAGGCACTTTGCAGTCCTGCTACGGCGTGGCCGTAAAAACAAGGCTAAAATATACAATTAAATACGCTTACTGCGTCCGCATCACTACACTCACAAATAACGAGTGGGCAGTCGGGTATGAAAGCAGCCACGACTAAAAAAAACGCCTTGCAGATGTTCGCTGTCATCTTAGGCAAATCACTGAAAAAACTATGATCTGATAATGCAAAAATACAATTTTGTTTTGAATAGATATCTGGAGGATCAAATAGGATCATTGTGGCAATTAGCCGTGACGACCTATATCACAAAAGTCACATCGTAAGGCGATTTCAGAATCTCTGTATGTTTTCCTATTACTCTCTGACGCAGTACTCTCTGCCTATTCACTAAATGTATATTAGTATTGTGTAACTCCCGCTGCCCCCTGACTATCCCAGCTAGGCTACCGTACTAATCTGCTGTCCAATATAATGAAACCAGCTTGCATTACATAGTTATGAAACCGTTGTATAAACTGTATATCTTAGAAAAAAATATTTGGGTTAGTAATTTCAAATCGCTGCAATGTGCTATTTGTCATACTGTAAATCTAGCGTCATGGAAAAAAGTCACCATAAACCGCGTTTTTTTTCTTATGATGATTTTAAACTTAAATTAACAACGCAACTCTTCCAGTGACAAACTTTACTTTGTTACAACAACTCACGATTAATATTTCATCTCTTTCGTTTATTTTTCGGCATTTTGTCCAAAGGGCCAGTAGCTGTAACTAGTGATGATTTCCTAGTCTTATTATTCTACTCTTTAAAGCATGTTGGGAAACACGCTATTCAGCTTGTCAACTCAGCCTGTATACTGTGCAAACTGCAGTGTTGTTGTTATTGTTGATATGTGGATTCTGATTCGAACTAGAATTCAAATGTAAACAGAATTGAATTCAGCCGTAGACTGTCTTTTTAGGGTCTTTGATTCTGCACGTAAAGACGCTGTGATGACAAGCTAAAAAGTAGGTGTTTTAACATGCTTTGAGGAGTAGAACAATAACTTACAATTGACATAAAAAACAATAATTGTGACAAATATCATCAAAAGTCACAGTTACCATTTTGGTTTGAAATTTTATAAGAGTCGTTACTTAGACGGGCCTTCGTTCCTGGTGGACGTTCCTATGCATATAATAGAGAATTAATGTTCAACAAGAACCAAGTCACTTCATCATGATATAATTAAAAGATAGTTTCCAGAGAAGCTGATGCGAAGATTCACGGACTGAAAGAGGCAGTTTCAAAGCACTGACAAGGAAGCTGTCAATGATTAATACCAGCATCACGCTTTCAATACAAGTCTGTGTAATGCCTTGTCCTTGTTTGCACAAAGAACTATCAAAAGGTGTCACAGAAAATATGTGAATCCCCCAGAGACACAAACTATTTTTGAAATCTGAAAATCTGTGACCCCTGTCTATGCGACCTCTATCTTTTGACCCCTTGTTTCTGCGACCTCTGTCTTTTGACCCGTGCACTTAACTTGATATTTATATCTTCGACTCCTGTATTTAACTCCTATATTAAAGGGATATAGTCGTCGGAACTGCGATCAAAGGTCGTATGGGACCCATACGACCCATGGCAACAATGTATCCAAGGCACAATGGTGATTGATGAAAGTTAAAACATGTCTGTCATAATCTATCATCGTATAATTTAAATATTGCAGCTATGATGATGAGGTGCATCTTGATATCGTGCACGAAATACATTGTTTGTAAACAAGAAACTCGCACAGGCGCAGTTCCGACGACTGTATCCCTTTAAATGCCGGCATGTTCAGTGCGCTCACTTCTTTTTTTTCGTGACGTCTCTTTCAAATGTTTGAAAGAGAAACACAGCTGAAATCGACATGGAAGACTGAAAGCGGATCATTGAAACGCCTTTGACCTGGTACAAATGTTAGAAATGGGTGGAGAAATGTGTGATATCATGGCCGGGGGAATTTGTCAATTTATGAACTTATACCACTGCCATTAACATCTTCGCATTTATTACCCAATCACACAACCCGGTATATATTCACTAACAGTTATTGTCCAATCACGGGGCCCAATTTATTGTCACTGACAACAATCATCTTATGGATGACAACGTGAATTTATTCAGTGATCAAATACTGTCTCGGCCAGCAAAACTTTTATTAATTAATTTATTGACTTAACAATAGGCAGACGATACAATGATTACAGGAAGTAGCTATTAACCTAGTCACTCCTATTCCCTGTAAACAAGTCGTCACACGCCATAGATAACAATAGGTCTTGGCCAAACCATGGTCGTGAAAGGGTTCCAACGTCTGTAACATCCACCAAATACGAATTGTGTTCTTTATTTCTTTGACAGCAGTAATTCTTACCAAACGTAGCAGCGAGCGCGATAAAAAAAAATATATTGATCGGTATCGTTGATAGAAAAATGTATCATTATTGCTTTATAATGGAAATGATGAAACTATAAGAGGTTTCTGTGGTTTGCAATAAAAGTTTCAAACCGGGATAAATATCAAAATTCCTTTCTCAATACCGTCGATATGTTTGTGAAGGACACAGCTGGAGATGACCGTGTGAGTATCGATGGCAACAATTTTCGAACAAACGTCATTACATTTGCCTGGTTGTTATGACACAACCATCAATTGACCAATAAGAGCAACTCTTGGAAACTGAAATTGTGAATGGTAATAAACATATAGAACAAAGCAGAGAAATCTATAATGACGTGAGATTACATTTCCAGAGACTGGTTTTCACGTTCTTCTCAAATGTGTAAAGTAGTCAGTGATTGGCGTGATTAGGGGTTACTTCGTTGAATGAAGTTAGCAGTGAGAGAGAGAGACAGACAGCAGACAGACAGAGAGAGAGAGACAGAGAGAGAGAGAGAGAGAGAGAGAGAGAGGAGAGAGAGGAGAGAGAGAGAGAGAGAGAGAGAGAGAGAGAGAGAGAGAGAGAGAGAGAGAGTGAGAGAGACAGACAGACAGACAGACAGACAGACAGACAGACAGACAGACAGAGAATCTGAGAGACACACGGATAGACAGACAGACAGAGACATAGAGAGACTGAGACATAGAGATTGCAGAGAGAGACAGACAGACAGACAGACAGCAGAGAATCTGAGAGAGACACACAGATAGACAGACAGACAGAGACATAGAGAGACTGAGACACAGACAGAGATTGCAGAGAGAGAGAGAGAGAGAGAGAGAGAGAGAGAGAGAGAGAGAGAGAGAGAGAGAGAGAGCGCGCACAATGACACAAAGAAGTAACACAAAACATTTCATCGCAGCAACGGAGTATGGAATGGAGCAGAAGAGATACGTCACAAGCCAAAACATCATATCGTTGATGACTGTTGATGAAGTCACTCGATTTTCTTTGGCCGGAGGGGGAGAGGTTGTTTGCGACGGCCTTGGACGAATGCGAATGTGTGGAACCTAATCACCTTTATGTTTTCAGACTACAATATTTCATGTCTTAAGTTAAGGTTCCAAGACAAGAAACGGACCTCTTTATTCTAACAATTCTCTGGTGGTTAATAAGCTCAGTACCCCCGTACGTTATACATTTTCTAAAAGCCTAGATATAGGGGAAGATTTTGGTAATCACAGTGTCACAATTGTTTACATAACTATCACGTGACAGGTAATTTGCATAACCTTTAAAAAATCGGTTTTCCCTATGTTTTGTCTCAATACTTCAAAATATCTGACTCAAACTTACTGGAATGCAAGCTGTCACAATGCTCTTCAAAAGAGTGTCTCATATTCTTTATATCTTGCTTAGTTTTTATTTGAGCACAATTTTAAAGAAATCAACTAGGGTTAAATTCACTGCTCTGGAAGTTTTTCTGGCATAAAAATTGTTTAAGAAAGTTTAAAAAAATTCTGAGACACATTTTGGAAGATCCTCAAGACAGTTTGCACTCACACAAATTTCAGCTACATATCTCATAGCATTGAAACAGAACGTGGGGAGAACCGATTTTTGAAAGGTTATGCAAATTCACCTGTCACGTGACAGTTATGTAAACAATGTGACACTATGGTAACCAAAATGTTTCCCTATATCTAGGCTTTTCGAAAATATATAATTCACGAGTCTTCTGAGCTTATTAACCTCAAAGTGTTGAAAATTGTTGGCTTGAAAAGGTTAATTTCTTGTCTTAGAACCTTAAAGACACAACATTTCAACATTTTGAGTATATCATATGTTTACGTGCATTAGTTTTCATCTCTCTAAGCAAAGTATGTTGACACATTAGCCCTGCAAATACAAACACACTGTGTGTAATATGCTTATTAAAAAAATAATTCTCACCCGGACTCCGAATGCCAGCAGCTTTGACAAGTTGAATGCCAGGCATTTCAATATGTTGTTTTTGATTTGAATGTTTTTATGGAGTGAAACACGAAACTTGATTCGACAAACAGAACAAAATAATGGAAAATGTCTCGGTTTATGATATGCCGAAGTTCAAATGGAGAGTGTCCATATCGCCCTCGGGGCAAGAGGTAGAGTTTGACGATCAGTGCTCCATTACGGGGAAACCCTTGACGTACTTTCAACCAATGTTGTTCTGCCTGTAAAATACAGTCTATTATTGTACTCCAAAGACCATGTCAAGAAGCGTTTTAGTCAACCAGTCAACACACCGTGTATGTGTTCTATGTCCAATATTATTATTGACAAGTGGATGTTGTTATTCGTTTGTCAACACACACACAGACACAGACACACACACACAGACACACAGACACAGACACACAGACACAGACACACAGACACAGACACACAGACACAGACACACAGACACAGACACACAGACACAGACACACAGACAGACACACTGCATATTTAACATAAGGCATTGTGTCTTGCGAACACCAAAGAACATATATTTGTTCTGTAGAACAAAAATAATGCAAATATTTTTAAAAGTTACAGCTATTTCCCCTTTAAACCAAGAAGGTCACAAGTTTTTTTTCCGACAAGCGTTAAGTGACAGATTCATACGAAAGGACGCTAAATTCAGATAATACAGTCAACACCATCACTGTAACTCAATCCTTTGTGCATTCCGTATCCGGTTTTATTGAGTACTCCGAAACTGGAAAGAAATGGGTCAAATTTTATATCACAGAGAGTTGACTTATGAAACAGACATGGTGATAAATACTATAAGTGAGACAACAGATAAAAACGGGGATGTTTATCAGCGGGCTTTCTTTGACAAATCAGTTTATTTTTGACGAAAAAAGTAAATTTTCTCAATAGCTGTACGGCATTTAATGCATAAGTCATTGATGGTATAAATCAAAGAACGGAAACACACGATAAATATCAAATGCAGCAAATGTATGAAAAACCTATAGAGCCTGGTCCATGATTTAGGGAGTGCTTAGTGAAATTGCAATACGCAAACATTCGCGATCCATATTACGGTACTTCTGAAAAGAGAACAAAATCGGCAAAATAAGTGGTGATTGCGACGACCGATTCTCATTTGATTCAGACAGGTACACTGAGAAGAACCACAAGCCGAAGATATTTGATGGTAGTGACATAACAGGGCCAGTATTGGGACATGTGTTTCGCAATGTCGTTAGGTTGGAAGTTGGCGGAACACACTTGGTAAATTGGTTTGTGGTAATGCGGGTACTTTCAAGGACATGTGTGGTACCAACAACCTGATTTAGTGTTCCTCGCGTAAAAGGTGGCAAGACAAAAAAGAAATCGTTGCCAGAGCAAAGGGCTCCATCGCCTGTCGCGGACGAACGGTGTCTTAATCTTTGAGAACGGCGTCCGGTGCGATTGGCCATCGAAAGGCATACCTTTGTCATAGGTTGAGGTTGTCACCGAGCAAACTTGGCTCGTCGGTTTTGAAAAGTTCGACTGACATGTATTGTTTTCCCGTTGGGTCGAAGGTAAATCGAGAAACTCATTTCTCTTCGCGTCGGATTACACTCTTACACGGTGGAGTTGAGGCCGATGCAATAACTTAGTTCACTTTGTTGAAATAATCTCCTCGAGTACTTCTAGAAACAGACACTATAGCTACGGTTGGCTTTCAACGGGACCACGATGATTGCTGGCAAAACTGACAACACATCTGCTTGACACGATGGCAGAATTCTCAGTTCGATAACATAAATTCTCAGAAACAAAAGCGAAGTAGCTACAGCACCACAAATAAAGTAATCGTGACATACAAGACGGGAAATTAATGCAATTTAAGATTTTAGATTGGGCAACAGACAGAACTTGGGGATTTTCTATGTTCAGTAGAGATATCAAAGAGACCGAAAATGTAGATATGCTGAGCTGGAGGTGACTTGACATACGGAGTGTGATATCTACACAACAACTAGATACAAAATATATGCTCGGCAATTAACTACGTCACTAGATTGTCTTCAAATGTGAAGTAAGTACGATCAGCGGCGGTGTCAAATGTCTGCCTTTCAGATATAAACACACATTCACAATAAGAGACACACGTTTTTCTGTGCACAACTCACTGCCCATAAACGTGGAAAAGTAGAGACATTTTCTTTTCTTTTTTTAGCAAATTCAGATCCGAGCTTCGCAACTACTGGCTTCTGTTGGACGTGTTGGTCGTACGATTCATTCTGAAGTCGATGAAGCCGGAGAGAAAGTGGGACCGAGTGTTTGGAAACTCGCGGTAAAGCGACAGTGTTACCTTGATCACAGCACTAATTAATACTTCAAAGATTACGTGAAGAAAAGCGGAAGCCCGCGATAAACGTCTGGTCGGTCAGCGTACACAAAGACTTAGCAATCACAAAGAGAATCGATATAATACACTCTTTTTTTCACAACACAACACGGGAGATGCTCGGAGCAATTTACATGGGGAGCTCTCCTCAATCTTCCAATCAATGAGACTGTTTAGCAAACTCTTGTCGGTAGCGTATATCATTTTCAAATAAGCCTTTCTGATCCCACTTTTTAGAATCGATCCCAACGCGCCGAAAACAAAGCTATTAGCACATGCAACAAAGGCCGCTATGCTGAAGCCTGCTATTAGCGGCACCACTCGTCGGGGGGAGATTGTAGGGCTGGCTGAATGTAACTAAAATAGGGTGTTTTGTTACAAAAGCGACTGCAGGTGTAAATTGAGATGGCAAGGTAAGTGACCTAAAACAGCGAGATTACCATTGAGAAGAACGGCAAACATCACGTGTCCCTCAAATATGACAAGCTATTTGGCCATATCGTAATGACACGATTCAATAGCGGATTAGAAGTGTCAAAAGTGAGAGGTCTATCTGTATTCTCACAGCGTAGCTGCCATTCACCGATCGATGCCGTCAATTGAATATTACATCGAAAACGATAACATGTTTATAATGCTAAATTTTTCTCCAATACCGGAGTATCACTTTATAGCGCGTCAATATTATTCCATTGAAGATTGCAGATATGGCTCACTGGAAAATGTTGCGAAAGATAGTGGTTGCTATGATACTGGCGTAGCACCGACTGCGTGTGACGAATTCAATTGGTGAAGTCATATGCTAGCCATCGACGTCAAATTGTAGCTTTTTACAAAATGTGCTCTCAATTTACATAAATACGTGAAACTGAACGCAAAATGCACACGCTTGCGCAGTCAGAGCTGTCATCGGTACAAATACAACACGATACTTTTCGACTTCTAGATACAATGTTTATTTTTGGAATTTTTAATTTTTCTTCTTTTATGCGCAAAGAGTGGAAAATAAATAATATGCAATGAACACAAAGTTGACCTTAAAATAAATTGCATTTGTGATTGTCTTAGCTACCTACTGCAATTTACTTTCACAACTTGAAGGAAGTGGAAATGAATAATGTCAGATTTCAAATGTACTTGTTCATTTTACATGGGTTACCTATAAAGACACTAGGGTGGACCGTTGATTGTTTACAATGGACGATTCGTTTCAACGGCAGTATTACATTATTTACATGATCCCAAAGCCATTGCAATTCAATATACATGCAAGATGTGAGGTACATGAACATTCAACATCGATAATAAATTATAAGCGTAACATTTTAATACACAAGCAATGCTCACTATCATAATTTGTTTACATGAAAACTAATGCACCTAACATGATTTAATTGCAATAGAAATAGATAACTGCGCAGATGAGTTCCAACACGTTTCGAACATTATTATAGATATTAGATATGTATGTAAGTTCTGTTGAATGTTCAATCATGATTACCTCATGGTAGAACACGCCCGGGGACAGATATTCAGATTCCTAAAATTTGCCAATACTGTTCTAACTATCGTGGGGGCTCATTTCAAAGGCCTTGGAGTAACAAAAACTTTCACATTAGTTTTTCGAAAATCGTTTACACAGTTAACACAGGGATTGCGGCCGTTCTGACTTTCAAATATCGGTAAATGCTATTTGTTTCTCTAATACCAAACTTTGCACGGTGACCCTGATTTTGATTCTTGATTTAGTAAGAGAAATTGAAAAGTTTCATAGAGGAAAACTTGAGTAAAGTTAAGTCTTTCACTTTAGAGGCGCATGAAAGGTCAAAATTATTCACAATGCAAGAAAGGTTTCACTTGCAGATTGAGTATTTTTAGGATAAACAGTGAGCACTAAGAACTTCAATGCTTGCTGTGCGACAGCTAACGTAACCGAGGCTATATTGCTATCATGTTTGTGTAATTTCAAGCTTTGATAGGACGAAGGAAAACCGGTACTTTGCTGATCACGCGGAGTAGACGCCTGACCCATGGCTCGACATAGGTGTGAATTATGGCAGTGACTCAACATTGAAAATAGAAAGGTAGCTATGTCTGACGACGGGAAGTAAGAGTAAGATAGCAAGCTTAAAGTATCCGAAGCTAGATGGTGAGTGGCGGCCTTAAAATGGTGAGTTAACCGTCAGTGAAGGGGAGGGTGACAGTAATGCGGCAAGATGACAGGCAGGAAATATTCGTAAAATTGCGAGGTAGTCTTATTTGAAGACAGATATTAGCGAGAAAATGGCAAGATTACCGCAGTTGGAGCAGTTGAGTGACTTTAAAATAGCAAGTTAGCCATATTTGAAGTTACAGTGATTGTAAAAAATGCAAGGTATGCCGCGTTTGAAGACAGGGAGTGGCTGTAACATGGCTAGATTGACGTGTTTGAAGCCAGAGAGTGGCAGTAACATGGCTAGATTGACGTGTTTGAAGCCAGAGAGTGGCAGTAACATGGCTAGATTGCCGTGTTTGAAGCCAGAAAGTGGCGGTAACATAACTAGATTGCCGTGTTTGAGCCAGAGAGTGGCGGTAACATGGCTAGATTGCTCGTTTGAAGCCAGAGAGTGGCGATAACATGGCTAGATTGCCGTGTTGGAAGCCAGAGAGGGGCGGTAACATAGCTAGATTGCCGTGTTTGAAGCCAGAAAGTGGCAGTAACAGAGCTAGATTTAAGATTGCCGTGTTTGAAGCCATTGAGTGGCGGTAACATGGCTAGATTGCCGTGTTTGAAGCCAGAAAGTGGCGGTAACATGGCTAGATTGCCGTGTCTTTAAGCTAGAGAATATCCTTCAAATGGCGAGGAAGTAGAATTAAATGAATCATGAGTGAAGATGAGAGGCATTTTAAAAAGCTTAATTTCAAATTGACAGTCTCGGTATAGGCCGGTACTTCTCTTTGTTCTTCTCTCATTGGTCCAGCGCTCTTCTTATGCATTCGGAGATTTCAGGAGGGAAAAGCCATCCTATTCCGGTTGCACTGTATTTGACTACTAGAAGAAAAGTGATTTTAGAGACCGTCTGATGCAGTATCTGATGAAATCATTGTAGGAAATCCACTAAGGTAGTATTACGCTTTCAATGGGATTTTCTGCCATCAAAACAGTCGACCTCCAAAGGAAATTTTAAGATATTAGCCTCCGGCCTTTCGGATGTAATCGCTGAAGTTTTTACACGACAGAAAAACACCCCATTGCCCGCAAGACCTACAATCATAAGCTGTTATTTTATTGTTGTCTAGGATCTGGATTTGACGCTTTTCGTGTGAGCAATTTGCCACAATTTAATATAGCTCGTCTGAAAGCGGGACAATTTCACTGGTTCGTACTGCAAGATATATATCCAAGAGCACAGTAACAGCTCCGGCCTTTGAAACGCGTGTCGGGTAAATCTGACAACGTAAGCCGGATGCAACTTTCTTTTGTGGTAGATAACGCACAGCTGAAATTCACTGCTATTAACCTCCATGTCTATCTTAGCCTAAGGATGGAAAAAAATAGAGTTGAACGAGGCTTATTGAGACTTGGACCTATAACAGCTTTGGTGGTGAAGACTGGATAAAAATGACCCTTCGAAAAGACGGCTTAGTTTATCAGGCGAACTTAGTTCTGAAGGGGGAACTGAATTAGGCTGAGACGGCACAAGGAAAAGCGATACCAAGCTTTAACACTTTCATTCGGCCCGCACTTTTCGATAAGTTCATCCAAGCGTACATAAATTCATGGAGGAATCAATAAAAAATGTTGCCGTCAAAAGCAGCAGGAGGGGGTGAACAGTAGCACACATCAATTGGTAAGGCGCGGCAGTGTGAATCGACCATAAGTCGCCAGTATTGTATTTGAAGTTCCAGCTGAGTAAGACCGAGTACGGCTGCAAAACCACCTCCATGCTGCAATTCGCAGAATCGTTGTAAAGACATGTTTCTGTTATCTGTACATTTTATCGCTTCAAAAACATAATACACCGATCATTCTTCCCTGATGGTTTGATACACCTCGGCTCGTGTGATCTGAGCTTCGGTACATAGTTCAGCGCATTCGGTGGTTCGATAAAGAGCACCTTGTATATGACGTGTTAATAACGTACACACCGCGGAATCAGTAACGATAAATTCAAAATGCATCAGATAGTTTACAAACACACTGAAATGCATGCAATTATGAAATATAAATCGTCAGGTGTCTGCAAAAATATTGATCGTAAATAGATTGTAATATAGAATGGTTATATCGGCGGATCAGTCGTGCGGCCGCCACTTTAGCGCAGACTATGTTGAAACTGGTTAAAATTGATAAGCTGGAAAGATACTGGAACAGTGTTTTGCAGTCATGTTACCAGGCGGCCGTTTTGATGAGTGAATATGCACGTTGATAAAACAACCTGCGAGCTACAAGCCGATATTTTTCACGGTTAAAAATGACTGTGCGCCTTAATAGCAATGCCGTCCACTATTTCAAAGTGAAATAAACACCAATGCAAAGCCACCCGTCCTCTTTCTATTCAACAGAGCTCACCTATTTCATTTTTCACAGAGATAAGGCATTGTTCTACTAATAAGGGGCGATTTTCTTTTTCTTTGCTTCCTGTAACTCCGAATTTGGCGAAATTACATCAATTTTGTCAGATACTGCTGGGGTTGAGAGACACCGGAAAAAATTGCAATGTATTACTACGGCCCTTCTCCTTATAGACTTGCCACGAGGTCTCGGAAAGCCAAAGAACCCATGGGCGGAAGAAAAAACATTGGCGACAGACCTGCAGGCGTTTACCTTTTAATGATATTTGCCGTGTTTGAAATCACTGCGTAGGGATGGCGATGCCAAACAGGCCCTCCGCTGACTATTAATGGTGGGGGGCAAACAGCCAACTTACATTGATAACGCTTGCCTACACTTCAAATGAGAACCCAAAGAAAGTGTGAGCCGCTACACCTGTTTTGGCAGCTGTGTTCAACATACTCTTTGTTGCTGCTGGCATCTTGAAAGAACATTTTCAGCAGAGAAAAGCATTTTAACTTAGAAACCGTGTCCAAAATCAAGGAAGGAAGGATTATAGAAACATATGAAGCGGCGTGTTTGTACTATCTTGCCTTTTATATGGAGTTCACCCAGTACAGTCTCTAACTGACTACTAACCCTGGTGATGAATTACAGAAAGTAAGAAACACAATAAACGGCGCAGAATGGCACCAGAAGAATTTATTGAAAGATTTGTGGACCTAAAATTATGAGATTTGATGCTGCCGATACGTGAGTCTGATCAAGGTATACCGTCACAACACTTCCCACAGATTCCTGGAAAAAATCAGCCTCAACCTGGAAGAATTTTGTGAATTGAAACGATAATTAAACGATATCGTTTTAAAATGCTCATGTGACAAAACACACTGCCGATAATTTTCCAATTATGAAAACATTTCATCAGCTAGGTCATACCCTGTGACACGACAAATCACCGTCTCACATTGTTTTCTTTGTTGGATGCTACAAAACTGTGAGCCCCGCCACACTGCGGTCTTGCAACGATCGAGAAAATAATTACACTATATCATTGACGGTTGGCTGGCTTTTTATTTTGTTCAGCTGCAAACGAGAATGGGTATGCGTATGGTGTTTACATGGGGTGAAAAATTAGTAATCGTAGTCACAACAATCTACATGTTTGTGCGCGCATATATATATATATATATATATATATAATATATATATATATATATATATATATATATATATACATAAATACACATATATATATATTCTCATTCTGATACGCATATATACATACATATATACATTTTATAATTATATTTACATGTATATATATATATATATAAATATTTTAATTTTTAATTTATTTATTTAAATCAGGCTCAAGGCCCATAGACGTTACATAAAAAAAGGGAAAAAATGGTAGCAGTATATATATATATATATATATATATATATATATATATATATATATATATATATATATATATATATATATATATATATATATATATATATATATGACATAGACATGTGCATACATATATGTCAATAAAGTTTGCTTTAAGAGTTCACTAGTCAATATGAAAACATCCTAAGAGAATGAAGGGAAAACTGAAGTGCGGAGATTACTGCGTTCATAGGGAATTGACGTTTGCCCAGAGGCTAACAGTAACCCACTAAAGACTATTTCTAATGCATTTTGTCGAATCGGATCTCAACATCTGTTGACCTCCGAACGATCACATCCTAACTTGCCAATCTCGAAATTTCTGTGTTCGATCTTTCAAATGCTTTTTTTTTCAACCTTATTGTATGACAAAGTTAACAACCCGGTAGGATTTTGTTTTGTTATGATTGCTAGAAACATTATGTAACTTATGCGTTAGTTTCACTACATTAATTTTATGGTGTAATGACTACTTTAAATTCAGCCAATTATTCATCATCAGCGGTGGTTTCCACTTACTCGATTTTTAATCACCCTAACACAGTTGAATCTTTTTATCGCCCCTTGAATTATGTTATAGAGTTACCGACGTCTGAGACTAGACATCGCCTTTTTATTGCGTAGTGTTTTGAGGTTCTCATTTGAGATACAGGTGCAGCTCCGGTCTGCAAATTCATTAGTTTGGCTTTCGACGAATTTCGTTGCTCCTGTACCTGCTTATGTCCTTCTAATATCGAGTCTCTGGCTCCGTATGATCTAAGAACGTGACCGGGTCTCAGACATTGAATGTGAACTAAAGAAAATGGAAACGTTATTGCCTATAATACGATCATCAAAACCAGACGGCAAATCTCAATTTGCTCACCATAATGCTTCGAATGCATGGGCGACCCTTTACGAGTTATCAATTTGAATTCTTGAGATGAAAATTTTGCGTGTATTTAACCCTTGAACGTACATTACTCTGTCAAAACATGAAGTGCACCGGTTGAATTTGATTTCGCTGCAATTTTTGCTATGTTTATGATTTGCTTTATGAATTTGTATCGATAAACTGTAGCGCCCTTACCGTTCCCTGATTTCTGATTGGTCGCGACGATCGCCTCAGCCTAACACTAAATACTTGAAGTTTAACAATCCACGCAACATATACACACATCTCTCGATCACAAAAGATAATGCCAAAATATTAGTATAATGCTAGCATAAATGTACTAGAACCCATTCATAATTTGTAAATTGATGTATACGAATTGTTAACGGGAGAGGAAAATGCCATTTGCTAAAGGAACAGAAAGAGCGATAGTTTATTGTGAAAGACGCGGTCACTTTCGTAATTTGATTATTTCATACTTACTGCAAAATTGAAACAAAAAATACAGCACTTAATGGCCAGCTATCTTTCGAGATTGAAAACAGTGAGTTCATAACGTGTTGAGTAGAGAGTGTGTCAAGCCACTGAATGTACCGCCAGGCTATCTGGCTGGCGAACAGCTGTAGCGATTAACTATCTCTTCATCGTCACACCATGCTAGATAAACTATATATGTATATTCTAGGTATACTCACAGCCATTGATGAGCCGACAACTACTTCAACGAATCCTTCAACGTTTTAAAAAAAGCAGTATTGGGAATTACGGCGATCTTTTTTGAGATTTGCTGCCCCGATAAAGGAAAAAGTTTAGTGTATTTTAGCCGCTTTTGTTTCTTGTTGCTTGGTACATATGCTATTTTTATCTTTGGTGAAGGATCGTTCCTAAATAACAAGCCACTGAGATGAAACCTTTCCCGTTCACGTGTGCGTTATGAAGTGGCCGTTTTCAAAATCAGCCGGAGATAGGCATATATCATTACGCGAATTCTTCAAAGCGGAAAATATGAATGAACAATATGTTTTCCTATTTGATCTGTGTATTTGCGACTAATCGTGTTATTTTGTTTACCTTTTCATTCCTTTTGATCGCTACGTTATTGATCCTGGAATTCTTGTGTCTGGAGTTATACTTATCAAACTGACGCTGTCTAGTGCTGCTTCTACAACTCATTGACATTTCACTGTATCATAATGTTTGACAAACACAACAGCGCTCGTTTTTCACGTTAAAAATTCAATTTTGAATATTGGCGATAAAAGCACTTCATGAAACTGCGTAAATTAAGATGTCAGTTTGGTTGAAAAATATATGAAATCATAACAGTTACATTTCAATTATATCATATTCTATCATACAATATTATATCATATTTTATATCAGAAAACATGTTATCTCACATGTTCGTGTTGACAGTAAAGATATCGAGAGCATGATAAAGACAAGCTATGCTCGCAGATCTGGACTTTCCCGTGTCGATGATGACAATGACGTCCTCATACATACACCCTGGTGTCGATTGCATATGAATTAGCATAACAACAATATCATTAGCATGACAACACCGTTCGTTAACATGACAATGGGCTCATTTGCTTAACAATGTAGCATGATGAGTATGCTGGATGAAACGTCAAGGTTTACAATGACTGCAGTTGTGGATGATTTCTTGAGTCTTGCACTGAGGCCGCCTAGAGATTCCTAATATATGATGATTTCAAAAGTTTCCAATTTTCATTACAGACACGCACGTTCAAGGATGTACGACTGAAATTCAAAAATAAAGTGACTGAATATTAACCATCTTCTGAATGTTTATTTTTAAAAAAAATTAAAAAACTACGGTGGAATGCCCATGATTCGTCACTTAGTTACTGACTGTCTCATTTTGTGATGCGAACGATATCGTTTTAAACGTTACCTGTGGCGGATCTAAGCTTTGCTCATATTACCTTGGACGAGAAAAGCGGCGCCGAGACATTATCTTGGTTGCGCGACTGTCTCATACAAATAGGACCAAGACACTGGAAATTCTGTTTGTTTTAGGTATATTCGAGATTGCCTTATTAAATATTTGGTTCCTTGAAGTTTTCTTACTTTTCTTGAGAACCGAGATACATTTAAATAGAACCATAGTGGTTGATGGTTTTTTCCACGACGTGTCATCTCGAAAAGGGGGCAGCCTTTGCAGAACAAAAGCAAACAGCATTTTCTAGTAGTTAGCAGAGAGAGAGAGAGAGAGAGAGAGAGAGAGAGAGAGAGAGAGAGAGAGAGAGAGAGAGAGAGAGAAGAGAGAGGAGAGAGAGAGAGAGAGAGAGAGAGAGAGAGAGAGAGAGAGAGAGAGAGAGAGAGTGGCTTGTTTTGGATTTGTCAATTCACTACATTTCGAGGCAAAACGCTTTGCAGCTTTTTTCGCCTTAGTGAACAATTAAATGTCTGCACTTTACATTAAAGGGACAAAGTCGGCCATTTTCATGAATTTTGTTTGATGCAAGATACTTCTTATATTGTTTGGCATTTTGAAAGATACTGAATAAATGGGTGGCCATGCATATATTCGACCCCGGTTTTAGACAAATTAAATGAAACCATCGCGAAAATGAATTAATGGTCATGACCATTACTTCATTCTCGCGATGGTTCCATGTATTGTGTATAAAACCGTGGTCGAATATATGCATGGTCACCCATTCATTCAGTATCTTTCAACATGCCAAACAATACAAGCAGTATCTCGTATCAAACAAAATTCGTGAAAAATGGCCGACTTTGTCCCTTTAATCGTTTTAAGTTATGTACTACAATAATCAGTTTCGATGTTACACGATGACTTATGGGAAAAGAACAAGCATGATACGAAACAAGCCTCTCAAGCCGTCCACTGCTCGCTCTTAATATGAAAGTTGGTCTGTTTCCATGGTAACCAAGAAAAAATCCATCAGTCACACATGAACAAGCGGGAATAAGGGTTTAACTTCCATCGTTTACTTTAAATAGATCACATAAGAGTGAAGTCAAGTTGATGTTTCAGTCGCGGGGAATGTAACTTAACCCTGGGGAAAGTAATCACACGACGTCAGATTGTGTCTTCTTCTCCATTGGTTAACGCTCCATTAGCCGTCACTTTCTGAGAGATTTCCAAATATTTTTTTCCTTTCTGTAAACAAGATACGGAGTTCTTGTCCTACTCTTAAAATCGCGTCTAAAGGATTCGTGCTTGACTTGGCAAGACAGTCTGTATGCCGTTCATCTATCCAATGTTATTGTTGACAACTGAATTTTCAGTACAGACTCGAATTCAATGCCAACAACAAAATTTAACTTTGCACACAATGTAATATATTGGCACGGCTAATACTCGGTATTCAAATATAATCAAAGGTGAGGAATAAGGCCAAGTATTTGTTTTTATAAAACAAATATTATTGAAATATAAAAAATACAGCCTTTAAAAAGCTTTGTCTCCTTAACAGAAATAGTTTTTCTTTTTTCAATGGTAACAACTGTATGGAATGGAAAACTAGCATAGTAACTGATATCTAGGTACACGGACGGTATTCAAGGGGGCTGTGCCTCGCTAGTGATTCACTCGATCGTGTTTCACATTGTTTGGCCTTCGCGTTATAATGATACTTATCATCGCAAACGTGAAATCATAGCCGGTTAAATGAGACGTCGACGGCGTAGAGGCAAAACGGGAGCCGCTGGCCGCTCTCGCTCTCTTTTCCTCATCTCTTGTAATTTCGTTAATTGATGTAAACGGCATGCTGTGGTCGGCGGTAATGTTGGCGTGAAATAAACAATTACTCGATTGGTACAGAATGTCCCCATACATTGTTACACTCGCCATTGGGCTGAGCTTTCTTTCTTGTTTGCCGAGTCTTCCAGATTTATCTTAAGCCGGTTTCATCCACTGCAATAGACAGAACTTGGTGACGTGACGACTTCTGTGACACTCGATGAATCGAGCAAACATTTTGCTTTTCAACCATTATCTCGTCGCTGGAAAGACGCCCCATGCGCGCTGACAGAAACATCCGACTTGGGCCCTACAAAAGATGGAAGCAGTGCATTGTGGAGAGATATAATTATGACGGCTGCCTGACACCCATGTGAAAACTTGTATTAGAGCAGTCAGAAAAGGCGGTTTGTAATATTTATCGCTGTTCTGAAATTCTGACGCGTGATTTCCTCCGCATGCACTGGCAAAGTTGACTTGAGGATTTTGTTGAGTGTAATATCAATGATATCAGGGAGCATTGTTGCAGAAGTAAGGAGTGAGACTACACCAGCAGTCATTTGTCTACGCTCTCCTGAGTTTTAATGAATGTCCATACGACACACATCCAATCTGTTTGAGCCATTATCTTGATGCTGGGCCTGATGAGAGCTGTCGGCATTTCCCACTCAACTGGCTTGAAGTCCCTTGCCGCTAGGCACTTCCACTTGGTCTTATCTGGTGACGTGTACAGGTGCAGCGTTTGCTGAGCGCGACTTAATGCGTTTATACAATATTGATGTAGCGAACAAAACAGCAAATCAATTACATTATGAAATCTCACAACAGCCAGTACATTTCAGTCAAATTGATTATTTACATTGGTAAACACCCTGTTTTTCTTAATGCTTTCAGTGTATTGTACTGGATAAGGGTCATCAAATCTAGATTTTGGCGCCTAATGTTGTATAGAGATCACATCGCAACTACCTAATTTCCCCGGAGATCCCGCAATCAATGCGAGTACGTCCGCCTCTCAAATTAACGAGCAATCTGTCCGCACAAACTATTCAATAAATACAATAATTCTGGGTGAGTGTTGCCGCACTTGTAAAAATGCAAACTTACAATCCATTTTGCGTCGCAGACGGCTGATATCACGATATGTTTGCCGATCAATTTTGTGAGCCATCTACGGCTTACGACAACTGGGATACTGTTTGCCGTCTGTTTGCACGGCCTTTCATCCTGTTTGCAAAATTGGAGCTAAACGTTTTGATATTATTGTAATGCGGGGATTATATTTTATTGACGGGACTGTATTGGAATTATAAGCAGAAATCCATTATTTGCTGCAAGGATTTGCAAATTGTTAAACGGAATCCGATGTCTAGCTGGCGAGCTTATGTTGTCTGATTCTTCACTGTTTGCCATTTTCCGCTAAAATCCGTTTGGAAAGATGACCGGACCACGAGAATGAGAGCTTTCTTGTGATTATTTTAGGTCACACAAATAGCGAAAATAAGATATGTAAATGCAAAAATCACTGCATCGTTATCAAATAGTTTTTTATAACTATCCATGGAGGGTTGTTTGAGCGTTGCCCACAAAATATAAAAGACTGGTGCTTCGATTTTTTTCCTTCGAGTGTACCGGAAACTTGACAATGACATAGCCCTTGATGACGTACTGAGAAATAACCTTTGTAAAACCGACTGAGACAATAACTATACATCACAAATCTAATGCAAAAGAAATCTAGTCAGATATTGCCTGTACAACATAAATATTGTCAGATACCGTCCGTGTTATACAAATCTCAGCGGATGCCGTTTCGCAATGCAGTCTAATATTGTGCCCATTTTTTCCAAGATACAGTGCCACAAATCTCGTCAGACAATATTGCACAAATCTCGTGAGATAATTCATGCTCTTCGCGGAACTCTGAAATCTCGTCAGGTGAACAATTCATCATAAATCTCGTTGGATACCGTGCAACATAAATCTCGCCAGGAGCCCTGTCTCACACACATATCGTCAGGCAGTTTTCAACAACCCATCATGCATCCTGTATCATCTTGTCAATCTGGTCAGACACTATACCATACGAAATCTCGTTAACTACTTAATCATTTTCTCGAGACGTCGTGAGGAATAACTTGTTCTAGAAATCTCGTCGTGTATCGCGCCACCCAAGTCTCGCTACAGTAAGGGTCACGCGAAATGCGTACCTAAAATCTATAATGAATGAATATAGCGACAGGTACAGCATTGCGCGAGTGAGTGACCCGTATTTTGAGTTAGGGTCGCCAGGGGCTTTGTCGGCGAGCCGAATGACAGCGACTGACACGCTGGAGATGTTAATGATCAATATTTTGGATTCAACTGATCAAACGTATATCTCAGTGATTAATCCTTCAGAAAAGTTTAAAGACTTTCACTGTGGGATGTAACTGATTTAGTATAGCCTACTTCCAATGAGTTAGTACAGATACAAACATTGTTACACTCTATAGTTGTTGCAGAAACCATCGAAGAGAATTCATCCAAATGTAATCTAAATTATGTAATCTAATACAGCAAAGTTTTCAACCGATCCCTTTGTAACACCGGGTATTGTCCCCCCGTCATTCAAGGACCAAATATTAAAGCATCACAATATGACGGGTTTCTGTCTGTACCTTGGTCTCTTCAAATTACCGTGTTTTATCTTCAATAAGTGGTAATTGAAAAAGATTTCATTATCGCCACAAACATTTGAGATTCACAGTTATATTGCAGGGTTTAATGGAACTACTAATACGGCCTTACTAGTGCAGCTTATAGATGGCAGGGTTTTGTACATTCCACGGTTAGTGTCTAGGCTTAAATTTCACATAAGCATCTCTTGCCATTTCAATTTAAATCAGTGAGGGTCAATTCATAGGTATAGAGGTCTTCAGCAAACATCTTTCAGGCGTAGTGTGCATCTTTCCGCTAATTTTTCTCTGTCTCTCTCTCTCTCTCTCTCTCTCTCTCTCTCTCTCTCTCTCTCTCGGGATATTGAAGTAAAGGGAGCGACTTGGAAAAGAAACTCGAATCGCTCTATGATTACGAGGTCAGCGTTATAACAGTATTTGAATGACATCAACGTAAACTCTGACATATTTGTCAACTAGCTTAGCGAACGACTGCATGGGACCAATTCCAGTCCAACGAAAAATTGAACATTATATGGCATTGTTGGAAAATCCGAATGACGTCACACAATTGTTGATCCCCTGAATTCATTCAGCTGACTGACGTATGATTTTGTAACCATCAAATGACCTTGCCGATTAGGAACCGAGTGATTTGCAAACAATATGTCTGTAGAAATCGATAAATATAACACAAAGCGGTCTCAACTATATTCAAGATGGAATTGGAAAACGACACATGCGCACACGAACACCCCAAACACACACACGTTTTACATACATACATACATACATACATACATACATACATACATACATACATACATACATACATACATACATACATACATACATACATACATACATACATACATACATAAGTGACGTACACCGGAAATAAATCAACAAGCTTCAAACTCAATGTACAATATGCTGTTGGTATACTGTTGCAAGGAACGTTTGGAAAAATACTGCCATTGGATCACGGCATTTCCAGGGCTCCCGTGTGAACCAAACTCCCAGACACGGGGATACGCAACGAATGCGATATTTTCCCGCCATGGGTGATATTGCAGTGGACAGGTGTAGTGTTTCATCATTTATGCGATTGTCGCCTAACCACCTGACATTTCCTCATTTTGTGATCATTCCGCAAGAATGTATTTCCCCTGTGACATTGGTCTTCATGGTGACAGTTCATATTTACCTTCTATTTAATATTTTTCAGAACAGTATAATTACCAACAATGTGACAATGCCCCTAGTTGATTTTTTTATCCTCTAATATTAACTTGTAATGTGATATCCCCCATGTGATATTTTCTCATCAGCGAGTCATCTCCGTTCTATGTTACCAAAGGAACGCAGGAATATCTCTTGAATTCAAAATTTACAACTGGTACAAAGCTACAAAAGGTCGAACGATCCCTAAAGTGAATGGCGGCAGTTTGAAGACCGATCGTCGAGCTTTTCCCATGTTCAGTGGCTAGTGAGCTGCGTTTTTATTGGACCTGATAACAGGAGGCCAATAACTTTGGGGAAAAGGTTGACAAAATTAGACCGTAGCATCGCGAACTACCACGATATAAATGGTTTCCATTCATTGTAAACAACGATGAAAGTTATCCTATTATCCTGGAGTCGCAGAACTTTACTAAAAAAATTAAGAGGAACTTTAGAGCAAGATTTTTATGATTCATTTCCCATCCACTTCTGTACACATGCGGGTCGAAATTTGCAAGTGTTACAAATAGCTGTGGACGGTATAACATAAGTAATCCTGCCGAACACGGGAGCTCTGTGTTCGCCATCCACGATAGATACTCGTAAATGACCAAAGGGCGTCCTGTATCTCTATTCGAAGTCTTGAAGTTGGAAAAATGAATCTAGCTTGATTTTCTTCCGGACAGAAGCACTATACTTTCAAAGAAACAATTTTGTTGGGGAAAGACTGTTAATCCTGAAATGTATATCTTTAGTAAGATAAACCCTTTGGAAAGGTATTACTTAGCATGGCAAACGTTACATTATTCAGAGCAGAATATGCGCGTGACTAAGCAAGTTCTTTGAACCGGTTTTTAATTTGGCAAGTCTAGCCTAAAACCTCTCTGTGTACGCCCCTAAGGGCAAATGTAATCGAACTCCAACTATACATGGAATATTATTCTATATTCGATGTCATTCAATACGAACGGTCTACCCTTCAATTTTCTCCAGTTCCCTATACGATCATATTGAATTAAACATAGATAGCATTTATTCGCTGATATGTGTTCGTGAATACAGGTTTCGCGGGATCCTTTCTTCATTTCTGCGATGTGTTTTCTTGAGAGAGAAAAAACGGAGAACGAGTGTTTATCGATTTGTGCTATTAGTGTATCGCGTTTTGTATTCCTCTGGCGAGAAAAGAACAAACCGATACGTGTAAAATTTGTATGATAGCACGCCGCACCTCGTGCTGGGATGAAGTCCTGATTGAGACGTCAAATTTGCATGCCATAGATGAAAATATTATGCAGACATATTGCTGACGCTGGAACGTATGGTGTGACCGGTTTCCGCCAAGCTGTGGCAGCCAGATTTGTGGAAATCAGTGCAGTGTTTGAAATATACCGATATCACAACAAGAGAGCTTCGAGTCGAATGCGAGACAAACTTGCATAGGGCCGGGCACACGATCCATTATAGCCCTTGAGGGGTCTTCCATGTGATAATTGCATAGGTCACGTGACACGCTCTCCTCCTCTTCACTTTCGCAGACGCTCAAGTCAGAAACCAGAGGCTTGGTGTATGACACATGTCATGCATGTGTAGGTAACAGAGTGTCGTTGAATACGCAAACAGGCACGGATATATCAACGACAGAAATTTCGAAACTTGGCAATGCATAAGTTTTTCGCCGCTGCTCAGTCGAGTACATGCATTAATATCATATTGTCGGCATATCAAGTCCGATCGCGTAGATGTCTTCAGAACAGCGCAAACAGTAATATTCTTACAGCGCAGTGCGCAGACCTGAGCTGTAAAGCTACTCCAACTGTGTTCTCGTCTTTGAACTGAGACAACCTTGTACCAAAAAGGACTTTGTGCCAGGTTTCTCGTATTGGGGGTATAACTGAACGTATTAAGTGAACCGTATTCCATCCCGAAACGACTGGAGCAACCACGTTACTTCGGCAGTCATGGCGAGTAAATAACAAACTTGGCAAACAGGCAATGTGATGGGAATTTTGGAACCGTGTTGGATTTAGTTTATTCAGTGGTCCCGCCAAAATGCTATCTGTCTGGCGTATCAGGTGTCAAGAACATTGCCTTTCACCTGTATCGCAGACGGTAACCGTGTCAGGGTCTTGTTGGTGAGTGTGACGTAGCTGTTGAAAAGGTCAATACTGCTGGTGTTAGAATCGCCAAGTGTGGTGCACACATCTTCAAGAATGTGAAAAATAAGTATAGAAAAATTATCATGGAAAATAAGTAAAAAAATGATGATAGGAAAGTGACTCATATAATGATTTGTTTCGTCTCTCCCATATGCATATTAATTTTTATTTTTACAGACTGAAACATTGTCAAGAACATATTTGATTTTCATTTTGAAGGACACACCGTGGCATCTTACAGAAGATTTCATCGTTGAGACCGACAAACACATGAAGAGTGCGACTTCAAATGGTTAAGAATGTTGGGGCAAGATCATCGCAACATCCGGGGCACTTACGCTCAATGACAACATCTCGGAAATGCTTTCAAACATACTAGGTACAACATTATTATCATCGGTCTTCATTTTCGAGATGAAATCATTCTACCTGGGTCACAGGTCATTCGATTGTACGAAGATTACATCACGTGGGATTGGACTGGCGTTTGTATCGTATTTTTTTGGAAACCCTTCCATTTTAATACTTGATAACGCAAAGTGCAGCTAAACATGCTTCGGTAACGCGAGATAACAAAAACCGGCCCGCGGCGTATTTATCTACGCTATTTTCAAATGTTTTCATATCACTACTGGTAACCACGCATTCAGAATATTGAAGCAATTTGAGGAAAAAATAACGACAGGCAGCATTGCCGACGACTGCTTCTCGCGTATCCCTTGTGTACGAGGCCGCGTTTCACAATGGAATCAAAGAATCGCCCCCGGGGACGAGGCTACATTGCAATATTGATATAATTAACATCGCGGCCATTAATAATACATGAGATCAGCTATGAAAGAAATGACGATCTAAAAAAATACGGTGAACTGCTTCTAGAATTTCCCGAATCTCACTCATGTATTATTAGCGTCTAGATACAGCATTTTCAAAACAACAATTTGGATATGGTTTATTGTAAAGCCCACTCTATATTTCAATTAATTTATTTTCTAATTCATTAAATTGAGTCTCTGACCTGCGGGCATTTCATTCGTGAAACTGGATCTGCCCTCGTCGTATTTTGAACAGTGCTGCTCCTACTTTAAAATGCGCTGGGCTTGACAGACCAACTGTGAAAGAAATATAAACGTGAAAGTTTTTTTCCCCTTTTGTAATATTAGAAACCCTGGGATTACGACAGCCGCAAAGTGAAAAACAAGTAGTAGATATGTTTCTCTCCTTCTAACTCAACTATTGTAATCAATCGCCAAAAATGACCCGCTTGTTTCCTTCCCCCTTAATGTCAAGCCAGGAAATTACATTCACCACCGGTGCTGCTTTCCCCCATATTTGGAAATTAACTTTAACGAGAAATGGGAGACTTCTCTTCGGTGTAACAATGACACAGGTGTCGGCGACTCCAGTGCTTCTGACCACGCATTTGCCGTGACGAACAATCAGCCGTCAACCAAAGACTGATGGAATAACGATATTATGGGATAAGAATGCCGGGAGGCGAATTTCAGTCTCATTTATTCTATTTATAAACTTCTGGTGGGGGTTCTGTTGTACAGTTGATGATCTGTACCTATTGCTCAGTCACTGTGCACCGGTATCGGAAACGGGTAAAACGTTTCCTTAAAAGCTCAAAATAATTAATTCCAAAGTGCGGAAATTTTGGTTGTTAGTGACGGCTTGTGTGCTCTTTGCTGGGAGTTTAATGTTCTGACCGGCTATATGGCTTGAGTTAATCAGGCTGTGTGGAATATACACCTGCCAGGGGCGAACAAATTAGAAATTAAAACACATTACAAATTAATATAGGGTTATCGATCGACTTTGACAACATTCCCGAAGTACTGAACGGCATCGCTGACAGTCTGCAAGTTTTCTGGTAGTCTAGTCAAGGACGAAACTCGACTCGATTTCATAAATTCGAACCAAAAATATCATCATCGGTTCGTTAGTCCTGCCGCCGTCACGATGGCCTTGCCATGACGACATGACGCGCATGCGTATGACAATGCTGCTTCAACTCTTCAAGGTTACATTCTGGCATAAAGCTATCATTCTCCACAAAGGACCCATGGCATCTTACATCTAAATGGCTCGAGGAACACGCGACGGCAAAGAAAAGCAAATTTAGTAACAGAACCTGACAAAATTGGTTTCTCTCTCTCTCTCGTGATCAGTGAAGCCCTTTGTCGGTAAAACCACGTTAACCGGAAACACCGATACCATCACTGATATATTTATTTCTTCGTTCACTCAAGTACATTCAAGATTATCATTATTAAGATCAAATCACGTGGTTAACTTCATATAAATAATAAAAAGTGCGCCCATAAATGCATAAAAACCAACAGTATCATTAATAAGCTTCAGCAATGAGACACTTGTGTGCCTCATTTTGTGATGACACGTGATAACAAAATCGTTTTCCAAGTCCCCCTTTTAATGTTTTTGTCACGAAATAAGTCAGGTTCCATTATGATTCATTTGACAGAGTTCCGCTAAGGATCATGATTCGCCGTGTGCCTATTTTGACAATGTCGCTGAAAAGTTTTTTTTTCTCTCTCTCTCTCTGTTTAAATAATCTTTCCACAAATTATCATGCCCGGTCAATGTCTTGGATATGGGTCTCGATAACGGTACATTGTTTCATATTCTAGGGATCTTCTTCGCTGAACTGATCTTCGTATCTTTCTTCATCCGTAAACTTCGTTAGCATCTTATTCAAAAGACAAGACGGAATCAGGAAGCGCGTTTTGAATTTCGCTCCTTGCGCACGCTCAGAGAGGATTTATGGTCTTATTTGAACGTCAACTTCAACCTATTGCTGATTTAATATTCAAATTAATTTGCATGTTTAATAAGTGGATAACTGCTTTTGCAATAAAGGGTGACTAGAACCTGTTTTATTGATGAAGCTATTTCGATGGCTTACGACATTTTTTGTAAAGAGCATTTTTTAACAATCGTTGTGTAACACTGGGATAATGTAGTTCCTTTTTGATATGTACCAATTAAAGTTGAGAAAGGTTGGACTTTTTAAAGTAACTTTCGTTCAACGTAAAATATCCGCGAACTGTACACTTTAGTACACCGTTACCAGTCTGTAACTGACAATGTATAGAAATAAAATACTGCTCAATTTATGAAGAAAAAACAGGACAACTCTTTCGCTGCAAGGAATCGCTTTCTAAAACTGCAACTTAAGTTTGCCACGCAACTATCTGTATTGCGAGATATAGGTAATTGCCCTTGTTGTTTTCTTTTGTTCAGTACTGCCTGTCTGCAACGTACCCAGTATGGTATGGAGAATACTCATTGAGAGAAACAATTAACAACATTAACAATGTCCCAATTAATTATTTTTGCATGCTTGCTTAAACCTTGGACATTTCCTCGTCTATATCGTCCATGTATTATTCACAAACCGGAAAGACCGCCAATCTCTTCAATGTAAATTATCATTAAAATATTGGTATTCAAGGTTGATTATGAGAATCGAGTGTTTTTAAAAGTTGATATGCCAGCGAAACACGGCTTTCTTTTACTAGATTCGTTTTTAACAATTATAACAATGCACCCGGGCGTGTTTTGGCCAAAAATAAACATCAACAAAACGCTTGAGGAGAAAGCGACAAAGAGGGGTACCCACAGACACACAAAATAAATGCCAGCTTACAATGGTTTTGTGAAATTGAACAATAATAACTCGGCTTGAAAAGAAGTCTGGTGCGAGTACAAAGCAATGCTCGAGGAAAAAAATAGCAAACTGGGGATATCAGGATGAATAGAACTGCAAAGTACGAATGGACGGAAAGAAAGAAAGACAGGCAGATTTAGTAGTATTTGAAAAAGAACATGACACTGATAACATAGACAATGGATGCTGCATTGATATGGCGCATCTCCCGTTAATGCGGTGCGTCCCAACAGACCTTTGACCTGAGACCAAGCTGGCTGAAATGAGTGACGGCGAGATATGAAGATCACGATCAAGTATTCCCCCTCCCTTATTGTTCTTTGTTTTGTTTAGTTTGTTTTTTCGAAGGAGAGGAGTGTCATTTGATGTATCGTTTTCTCATTGTCTCACAGAAGTAGCGGTGCTCACTTAATCAATTACAACATTAGATTTGAAGTGGGCTGCAAGCTAGCGTGGCCTGTAGCCACAGGGAAACAGTGTAGACTTGAAAGTCAGCGATGGCAACTTACCTCATCTACGATTCACACGATCACCTATGAACTGACAATGAATAGTAATTAAGATTACTGTGATTTGGATGACAAGTCGGCGTTCTGATATGTTTAGATAATTAATCAATTTTCGTTTCTATTTTGTTAGATTTAACGAGAGTACACTTTAGAGAAAATTAAGGCCGGGCTGTAAGCAAACCTCTTATGGACGTTAATAGAGAGAGCAATTAGTGTGGCTTTCATTACAATTTTTCTTTTGTAAATATTTGAATAGGTAATCAACATATATTCATACATGCCGCTGCTTGTTGAGATCAAATACGGCTTTTCAGATGATGGATATACTCACTGTCGTTGTTTCAAATGAACAGAAAAATCTAAAGATTATCAATTGGAGATATAATAAATATTTTGTGGGTTGAGAGAGAGAGGGCACATTTTTGTTATGATTTTATGTTTGGTTGATGATGTCATGTTTGACTGTTCATGTATTAGGGTAGTTCATCCACTGTACAATTTATTAGGGATGATAATAGGGTAGCCTAAGATGAACAATATTAGGGGATTAAAATATAGGAAACAGTAAGTCAGCATGAGTAGGGGCCTAATCCTCCGTTTCAAAATAGCCCGTGGAGCGAATTGACTCGCTGTAACGATTATAGTTCAATGCATCCTAAGACGGGGGCACATTTCAGGCAGGCAGAGGTTAAACGTGATTGTAACTCGAATCAGTCATTTCGATCAGGTAACTCCTCAAAAAGCCACAGCGGAAACAAGTAAGGTAAATATACATTCGCCCGCACGACAAGCAAGTATTGTGTTTGTGTGTGCGCGCGCCCGTCCGTACTCCCAGGGCATCAATGCGACGGACGCGTCATGCAGGCTGCTAGAGGCTTCACGCGCCCCATTCTAACCATAACTAAAATCGAGCTCTTCTAGATTAAAATACTGCATAAAAATATGTCAATGAATTCAACGTTCCAATTTTAGACAAGAACAGGTACCCCTCAACATGTTATGCTTTGAAAGGAGGTTCATCATTTTTATCACTGGTGGAATAATGCGGTCGGGAGGGAGGGAGACAGAAGCGGGCATAGAGGATGCAGAACATGCAGGTGTTTGTACACTTAAAAGAATATGACTTTCAGCGACGAAACAATATTTTTCAAACTTCGACGTGTTCGGAAGTTGGTCTATTCATTACAGTGTATAAAGGTACAGGAACTTCTGCAGGTGTTGATGTGGAACAAGGAGACACAATCGGTAAATTGACTAAATTAGATTTTCTAAGAAGGCATTCTGGCACGAGGACGGGTTTATTCAGAATTGACAAGGTAGAGGAAACGTTGATTACATCGCTTATTTTTCGGAGATGAGCTCGGACAGGTGCACAGCGCGCCATTAGCAAACAGCAAGACCAAGCCCACTGTCTTTTCGCTTTCCAGCGTTTTACCGATATGACAAATCTTCGGAAATCTATCTCCGTTCGTCAGTTTTTTTTGTTCCCCTTCGATTCTGAAGTGAACGGAACATCGAACAGATTTAACTTCAGGAAATGCCATATTTTATTAATACGGCACTGGGGGAACCGTAGAAGGTAGCACAATGTACGTGGAAACAAACGCGTTATCAGTGGTTGAGGCAGTCAGTGTACCAACCGTCACCTGCAGCATGTTACTTCTCGGCAAACTCTCCATGGGACTCGCAGCATTTCAAGTCCATGGTACTACAAAGCTAAACGTGATAAATTATTAAAAGTCACACAGCGAATGGCGTATTTTTCAGCCCCTTTCAAGAAACAGCGCCTCTAAGAATTGTTTGACGATCACAAAATTGAAAGCTGGGATTCTAAGGCACATACATAGACAACATAATATTAAAGATACAGTACTTGACGAAAAAATAATACTCTGGGAAGGTGACATCAGAGGATAGCAGAGCAAGAAATATTTATATTCAAGAGACTTTAGAGAGTATTTGCAATGAAGCATCCGTGCGCCCTGAATTATTCAATAAACGAGAATATGAAAATATCAAAATAAAAATTGTGGCTATTTAAAATAATTTTACGATTATGTCTTTGGTAGGATTCGTCAAACCATCCCAGTTGTGGCAATAAACACGCTATTTTCCTGTCGCGACACAGTAGCCGACAATTCCTCTAAATTAACAATTTTCTCATGAAATACGCTTGTTTTCTCATCCTCGGAAAACATCTGCCACCGAGGATAAATCACTCCATATTTCACAATCTTTAACAAGTAAACCTAGAGAAATATTGCTCGTTAACGCTCCTACTCAAACCACTGCAGAGCAATGAGTTTTGAATTTTTACTACATGAAGCGAATGCAGGCGACTAGGGTTTGCTGTGGCTATTAACAGGGAAAGATTACTTCTCTCGTGCAATGGCTGGCTATTATCGTTTGAAGATGACAGCTTTTGAAAAAAATATGACGAATCATCGCCAACTCGGGATAGATTAATATTTTCCCTGCAACCACCCGTGTAAATAGAGTATAGATTGTGTAGAGTTGTACTCGGTGTACAAACTGTTGTTACTTGAGATGTTCGCCGTGACGCCTTCTTCGACCGAGTATTACAACCTAGTGGGGTTAGACGGCACAAAGCTGCGAATTGCGAACACATCGAAGGCTAAAACTTCACAAATCTGCCAACGTGTTTTCATGGCCGCAGTTATCGGTGACACAATTTTCGCAGCATGGTAGAACACCGGATCAGAAATGATAAGAAAGATGATACAGATCCAGCCTCGGTCTCGAGAAGAAAAGCGAGGTTTTGCCGTGATGGAAAATTGAAAGACCCGGTTATTCCAATGAAATATTGACTAGTTTGTTTGCAAGTTTTAAACACGGAGGATTAGACTGGAGTTTCGTATTTCTTGTATCTGTAATCCTAGCCCAGGGAGAGACAGAGCTGAACACACAGTGAACAATACAGTCGCTTAAAAACGTCTGTACGGAGGGTTTCCCATGCAAAAACAAGTGGAATCCTATTTCTTTCAAATATTAAGGGATTTATAAGACGTTTGGGTATAGAAATATAGTGGTATCGAGTTGCTATTGCTGCTCGTTTCTATTTGACTGTACGGTGTACTGTTTCGAACGATCAACAGCATTTATGAGGGAATTAAGCGTTTTTAGAAGATAGTCGTTTTGTCATGCGCTCGAATGCGCATCGTATGCGTAATAGGTGAGCAATGAACTTAAGAATATGCAATCTTTGTACGCCTGCTGTGAAATTGAACAACTCACACTGATGACGGCTCTGGTATCCTAGCGACCTGTGATTTGGAGAAATCACATGACAGTAGCGTACAGAAGATATCATACTCTGTAATATGAACACGTGGTCTTATCGTGTATGTTTTTTACGTGTATTTGACAGACGTATGACGGCCCGTAAAGGTTGGCATTGTGGGTACTTCACTGCTAAATATTGCAATGAAATATCGAAAGTGTCGGGCTGAAAAAGTGTGATTCTAAGTACCAGGTATGGGAACTTGAACTCTCTGCAGACACCGAGGGGTGAAGACTGTATTTGATTTACACAAATCTAGCAAGACTCGCAGGCCTCGAGAGGGCTTCCATAACACGAGTAAAAAAGCTCTTATTTGCAATTGGATTTAGCTCTAAGAAGAAAAAGTTGGTGAAAGAAAACAATTGAACGATGAATTTTCAAGGAAAGTATAAAATCAAGTAAAAAAGAAAAGTTCGAAATTCTGAGGAGGCTATGATAGGAAGCACACCACATAAAACACATCATGAGGAAAGTTAGGTTCTTTGAATATAGCGCGCACACGCCGCCATAGGTTCACGCGGGTAACGTTGTTTTGGGTTTGGTTTGAATACTCATTACTTGGGCAGCTGTATTGAGTTACCAGTGCCTACGGCCACTAAGATCTACAATATAAAGAATTTAGTATAAATGAGATCAGAGAAAAGTCTTTCTTCGTGGCAGATTCGCTGTTTGTTTGTTTGTTGGAACGACGCCCGCTTGTCGTCCTTCTGGAAGGCTATCACAATAGAAGACGGAAATCCATAATGTTCATCTTCAGAATCGGGCAAGAATGAATATGATTGGTTTTCCACAATATTTTCGGGTATGGGGGAGAATATTCCCTCTGTGGTTGTCATCAAATGGTCAACAAAATTAAGTTAGACATATAAATCGCATGCGGCGAATTTATTTCTTCCATACATTATTTGCGCAGATGTCGTAATAAACAATACTGTGTGATTACTGTTTTCGTTATCTTTTTTGTTTCTTTTTTTTGTTTGTTTGCTTGTTCACTAAAGGCGATAGCGTGATTAAAGCGAGACCGACAATAATGTGTTCGGCTTTAGCGTAAACTCTCTGTGCGCGGTGTTGTAAAGATATGTGTAGTCCAGCAAAGCAGCCACTGAGCACGTGCTCTCATAGAGCTGGCACGGGTACACAGCAAGCATTAATGTTGATATCGGTTGACATTACACGACAACGAGGCATAAAGAGACATTTCTACGGTATCGGGGTATCGTGTAAATCGCAAAGAAGATGGTATGTAAGTTTGATTTGTGCATTCGGTAAGGTGCAGTGCATTCTCCAGATCATATGCTCTCCGTTTGACCTTTGCTGCTGTCATTGAGAGAAAGTGCTGTATTTGTTCGTTACGCTGTTATAACACGGGTGTAAATTCGTGGTATCGTAAACTGTCATTTACAACTCTTGGTACAGTTTGGCTTGGTCTGTGTTCGAGCAGAATTTCTGACGGTATGGTCAGAGATGTACCTTCGTTTACAGAGCGTTTTAGCCGCGTGGATGTCGTGCAGTGTACTAAGGACAATCACTAGTTCCACAGCGCGCGCTGCGGACTGTGTTTCTGTATGATACGCATGTGACTGTATGACGCTTGTGGCACAGTAGAGTTCAACCTTGCGAATTCAGTAGCACCCGTTACGGATAGGACGTCACACGTCCAGTGCATGCAATGGTATAGGGTGTGTGCTGTTGTGTGTTGTGGCATGTATCTCACTATGTGCTGTAATAGAGATACTCTCGCGGTATACGTTATGGCGGATGGCTTTGTACGGTTCATGGTACGCTAAATTATGACGAATGTTGCGGTGTGCACTGTGGTTTCTTTCACCTGTAAAGTTTGAAATCGCTGCGTTCGTTACCGTCTCTATGCTTGATCGCTAATCATGTTCACAGATACCGGAGGCACAAGAAAATGCGTTGACATAGATTTTCATGCTTATTTGTTGACCAAAGTCGTACAGAAACTCACTTTCTTCTCAAATAGTTCCACGTACAGCGTTCTGAACTGTTTGAGAGTAAGTTTATTGCAGGCCAAATCCTTGATGAAACTTACGGTGTATAACTATTTCCTACTCTAGACATGAACTTGAAGAAGAAAAGATGCGATCTTTAAGGAAGTTGATGGCAAATACACAGACGAATATTGGTAAAAGATCTCGAGTAGAATTACAATACCCAACTTTTATTGACCTAAAAATCCCGTTGACACGGCTCTGCATATTACACCTGCGATCACAAAGTCGAGACACCACAGGTGCCGAGTCTGGCGTCCGAGTCGGTGAACCATAGAGGAGACACATCAGTACCACAATGCTTTGCGGGGGTATCCACCGAAAAAACCATGACGGCGCGGCCGGAAATGACATACAGGAACCCCTATTAATTTGTGTGACTGTTTTTCATTGAAAATAAATTGCAGTAAAGATGCTAGCCAAATTGAAGGGTCATAAATAACGGCGACGAACACATCGCGGAAAGCGACGCCATTAATTCTCACTACTTGAATACAAAAGTGACTGATAACATTAGATCTATTATGACTCAATTACTTTTACAGCTCCCGTTATAACCCTACCCACTTAATAATGCATAGCATCGGCAATTAATCTACCGTAGAAGTAAACGACTGCGTGCAATCTTTTCAATCAACACTGCGGTGACGTATTCTGAGGCACAAAACGTCTGAGTTTGTGACATCTTCCAACACTCAGTTTGGAGCAATGCACTCCCAATGTGTCCATAGTCTTCACAACGGTCCAGCGCGCGTCGAATATCAATAAATCAACATTCACCTACGTCGAGTGCACTCAGCACTGGGTGCTTCACTAAATGTTGGCGCGAAAATGATCGATCGGCAGCTCGACATCTTAAATTTACTCACACTTCTAACAGTTTCGTGAATATTTTTGTTTAATTTGACTATTTTAACGAATTCAGCACAACAAAAATTTAGATTTGTGCCGAAGGGGGTTTGTTGGCTCACGGTGCCGAGACAATACGCCGGATTTTTTTCTATTTTGACGATTTGGTCCTGCAATTTATAATCGAGGATTAAGAATCAGTTGACGAACAAAAATAGCAGCACCGTATCGGGCGGCGGTTGATTTTGACGTGCATAGGGGAGAGAGGAATCTACACAAACAAAGAACGCCTTGTATTAAGCCAGATACCATAGGTCAACTAAGGTTCTGTAAAATAGACAAACTTGCAAGTCGCTGTGAGGTGAGTTTTGATATCCAGTGAAACAATGGTTCTATTCCTTCCTAGAATGGTGATAAGTTGTAAGTGTAGCGATGCTACACTGTTCTTGTAAGAAGTATCGAGGAAGGGAGAATAATTGTGAACAGACGGTATTTCACACGAAGACATTCACAAGTAAGCCAACGGTTGGTCTAGACCGATTCAAAGGTTAGAGAGTGCTTTAGTAAATCAAGTCTCGCGACCTTGCAAAAATGACCTTTGACCTTTCAAAGACGTTCCGTCTTTTTAGAAAGTCCAGTAGTTGCAAACCTGTGAAACGGTGAGGTCTGATTTTTCTTGTCGCAAAACTAACCGTCCATCGGGACAGCATAAGATTGAATGGCTTACAACCACTATAGCCAGAACTATAGTGCCCCACAATTTTGACGATGTGGCATGGATGCCTAGCCTTGTGAATATGAGAATCCAGCGAGCATCCGAACAAAATCCAACGCCACATTTCACTCTTTGCCGCTGTGGTATGAAAGTGTTATCTTAGGTAAACGCCGTTTGCATTGATTGAGTGGGTGTGGTACTAAAAGGCAATAGTAATTAAGTAAATGAGATCTGTCGATTCTATCTAAATATTTGGGTTTGCACTTTGTTGTCAAATTAAAAAAATCAATAAACAGGGGCAATTTTGAAGCAATTTACAAAGCTCCGGCGGTCTGCTCTTCTAATTGATTTAAGGCAGGAATTCTCCGTTTTTTAGCGTTAACGGTTGGACAGTTTACAGGCTATTCCCAGACATCCCAAGAGCGTTCTTCAGAAGATCATTCCCGGAATAAGTTACAAAAACCCAATTAAGTCAACACTTTGTGTCTCCCTGGAGAAGGTGTGCTCAGCGTCACGTGAAATCATGCGTGGTATTACCTTTACATTGCGATTAGCTTCATCGTAGTAGCGCACATAATTAGTAGAAAATGCACTAATGTGATCAAGCTATGATATACTCTCTCAACTTTAGCGGAATCAATCTTGTTTTATTGTTTGCAGTGTCTTGTTCCGTTTTTGATATTCAATTATACTAGCATTTTTATATCGGTGGTATCTCTCTCGCGAGAGCTGGAAATTCTTTCGCCCGGGGAGAGCATCGATGGTGCAGAGGATCTACGGTGGCGTCTCTGACCTACTGAGTGGTTTGAACAATCCGCTGTGCCCTGCTTTTACGCGATCTTGCGCCATCACATCATCACTCGGAGATGAAGGGATCGAATCGAGTCACCATGGCAACTACAGCGCGACGACTCGATAGATTTGGAGCGACAGAGATGTCGCGAGACAAAACGCCTTATTAAGATTACGCCATTTTAAAAATCGTGACAACATTGAATATTTCTTGACTATGGAATTACACCATTTCCAAATGACCCCCTTTAGATGGCGGTGACTTTATTCATTTTTATTGTGAATTCTCCCTTTCACCAAGGTCATGTTACAATGTCAGAGCGTAAAACCACACTAAAGTGATGGTCCAAAAGAGCAAAGGAATGAGCGGTCTCGACTTCGTCTCTTCTAGAAAATTGAAGGTACATTCGCTTGCTTTTGCGACAGTTTGTATCGCTTCTGACCAAAAGCGAAATCTTTCAACACTTCCCATAATTCAACATTCTACTCTATGAAACCCACAAACTGCCCACAACCTAAGCGGGAAAGGTTAGAGCCCGTCCAATCAATCAGCTGCAGACATTTCATTATTTTCAAATTACTTTTGAAACCATTTTCTTTCAATAACAAATGTCTTGGAGGCTATAATTGCGGGAGGCAGAACAACAAACACGGAGGGAAATTGTCGGTAGCCCCTATGGTGAATAACATACAATCAATCTAATAGAAGTGGTTACAACAAACCCTTCCATCAAACATGTGTGACAGGAATAAGTCATTATTGGTTACACCGCTAATGTAAACGCGTTGTAACAATTAGTCGTTGGCCTCGACCAGTCAACTGCGCCTTTCCGGATGTCATTTCTTTTCTAAATGTTTTGAGTTAGGCTGCGCTGTGGCCAGAGTAATTAAATTCTTCGTTTTGCGTCAATTCCAAATGTTTAAAAGTAAGGCGTCATAAGCGCTCCAAAAAACCCACACAGAAAAATTTTACACGCACAGGTTTTATAGTTACTTGGTTGTTTCCATGTAATATGAATGCCCATTAAAAGCAGAAACTGCGTTTTCAACGTCCATAATTTACACTTCACGCAGTGTGGCATTCTGCAAACATGCAGAAGTTTGAAGTATAATTTACAAAATATGTAATTAAATGAAAATTTGTTGGTAGAAAAGCTAAGCGGTACAGCCCTATTTAAATACACCGGTTTTCTTTTCGCGAAAACTTCCAAATCTACGCGTGAAGGAACGCGAAACAAATGATCAAATTACTTCGGCCTTATTTTAGGTGGCCATCAAAACAGAAATTCTGTCTACGATCGTTAGTAACATTCAACTTCTGATCCAAAAAATGATAAAACTAAGGGGGCCGTGATTTACTGTAGCCGCCTTCAATTTTTCGAAGCACAGGTCGACTTTGGAACCACACTCAACCAGGAGGGTTCCCCATTTAGCTCAGCTGAGATGATTTCGGGAAGATCTCGTGAGCTTTGTTCGCTTCGGAGTCCTGCAGCTAAAGCAACACTTTTAGCCCGACAATACTTCCGAAATGCGGAATACCGGATCCCTGTTCCTATGGCCAGCGCAGACGACAGAAGTGGGCATCATTCCACATAATGTGAGAGGAATATGAATTGAAAAACTTTACCCAACTCAACAAAAGCGAGCCAGTAAAGTTACAGTTGAAGTCAGGTAGATTTTTGCACCGTTATATTTTTGTTCTGTACTTTTTATTGGAAGCATCAAATGAACAAGCAAAATATATAATAACGGCGTAAACCTATAGAAAGTTTGATTTCATTTTTTTCCACAGTTTTCCTCTTCTAGAAATCCGCGTTCTTCCTGTCTGGAAACTGACTTTCACAAATGTTGTATCATAGAACTGTCCTTCTACACAAAGTAAAATAATTGGAGATGGACGACCCAAGTTCGAAGCAACAAATAAAAGAAGTCTACGAAGTCCAATGAGTTGAACCTATTTTATCGATTAGTCGTTCTTTTACATTTCTAGCACTCCCTTCCCTCCCCTGCCATTGTCTCCCTCCCCTCCCCTGGCATTGTCTCCCTCCCCTCCCCTGGCATTGTTTAGTACTTTCTAGGACCACGTTACAGGAAAAGCTATGCTTTGTCAACATAGTAGTTAGCATCTCTGAATTATGATATCGGCATTTCAATGACGAAATTACGATGATAATGTGACTATTTGGGGCAAGGTGTTTTAGACTGCAACAGCTTCGATATACAAATCCTCCATTTCATTTTTTTTTTTCAAAAATAGTAACAGCAAGTGGGCACTTTTTCACTTTCGCACGTTTGTTGTTTCACAGCTAATCACGAGCTCAATCTGGCCCGAATTTCTGCAAGACTTAGTTCTGTTAATAGACAAGAGATAATCCAAACTTTTTACAAGGACACGAAAATGCTCCTTTTCGAGAAATATGAACAAAAAAATATATTCATTCTTTGATTAAAATAGTGCAGGGTAAGTTGGGTATATTTTCCGCAGACTGGCGATGAAAATAGCACTGACAGCGGACGCCCGTCGATTATTGACGGTACGTCTTCGGCTGTGATACAAGCCGGTCCAATTTATTGAACGTACAGCCTTGTTCCAATACGTTTTAATGAAACCGGCCGAATCTGAACGAACGTAAACATGGATATTAGCGGGCAAATCGCTTTAAAAGATTAAAGATACCTCTGGAAAATCTGCCTTTTGGTGCCGGGCTTTGCTCTGGAAAAACCGGATGACGGGGAAAATAAACGATGTGCATAGAAAATTGCTTATCATAAAACGTTGTATCTTCAGCACACAAGAAAACATTTAAAGGCATTAACCTCTCCATCTTTCAAAATGAAAGCCGTTAGGCTATTTGGCGTACACCTGAGCGTACATGAAGATGCATTATCGTTTATTCGTCAAATACGTATTAACTGTTAGCTCGTAAATCGGGATCAGTACATTTGCTTTGCAAATGAGAGTGTTTTCCAAGTTATTAAACTGTGTTTGCATGGTAGTCTATAGATTCCCAAATCCCTTCCTCTGCTTAACGGATGTATTCTGCAGTAAACTCCCTCAGAACTCTGACATTTTAATAACATTTTTGAAAGCCGTTTTTTTTTTCGCTGAGAAACTGCTCCTAGTTACTCAAGTACACAGTTACCGGGCCAAAAAAGTGGGCACCTAAGGAGAACTCGCTAAGCTACTCTAGCTATATAACTTATTTCACACACAAAATAAAATACTAAAAGAAGCTATGATAGAAACGCTGAAAAAAATACTGCAACAATACAATGGTCTTTTAGGAAGAAATGAATGAAACCAGGAATGAAGCTTTAAATCGCAAAAAAACTGCAGCTAGCAACATGTCACTTCTCAAAGCCGATTACGGCAAAAGACGAGAATTGATTGAATCGCTACTGACAAAAAGCCGACTTGACTTGCATTTGTGTAAGAGGTAATACCCCGATATTAAAAAAATACAACACAATTACAAAATTAATACGGGGGCACCAACACGATTTAATTCGTACTTTACAGGAGATATTAAAAGGAGATAAGATGGTAACGTTTAGGGCACCATCAAACGACAAATATTACCAACTATTTCTCCTGAACCAAGACGACGATTTTCACAGACCTTTGTGACAGCATACATCTCATGAGAGAGAGAGAGAGAGAGAGAGAGAGAGAGAGACAGAGAGAGAGAGACAGAGAGAGACAGACAGACAGACAGACAGACAGACAGACAGAGGAGGAGAGAGAGAGGGGGGGCGGTAATGCCAAAATTCTGTGGAGCATTATTTTCTGCCCAGTATATGGGTAATATATATGAAGTCAGTTAAGTCGGGTTGATACAACTAGCGCTACAATTGAATGTGCTATGAATGGACGTTATTGTTAGTGCCTGCATCATGGTTAACTCAACGGCCGCTGTGTATAATTTGTTTTGTGTACGTTTTTACTGTTATTTTTTGCGATGGCATCTATGTTGGTGAATGACACTTATATAGCCTTCTATTAAAATAATGCTAATTTAAAAAAAAATCTTAGAAGATTCTTGGTGACCCAATAAAATCCATACGTATTTTTTAATTTGAGCCGTCCTCTTTTTATTATCTTCCAGTTCTGAAAACGATGCCGACATCGGTGCGACCTCGGTCTTGTGGTGAAAGAGTCGGGCACTATGGTGTGCGACATCCAAATGAAGACGTGGTGTCAGTGGCTACACACCAAAACTGCCGTGCATTCATCATGGCATGAAAACCAAGAGCGGGAAATGGCATTCTCTCTACGCCCCATTGACACTTCTCTGGGTGGTAGGAAATTACTCACTTTAGGTGGGTGTTAGTTTGTGTAACTGGAGATATTTGCGGCTTTGAAGTTAAAAACAAACCTTAAAATTCCTGAATCCAAGACCTGTATAGGAGAGGGTGTTACGCTTTCTCGGTGCTCACAATCCGCAGAGCTGTAAGTTTGTACAATTACAGAAATCAGAGAACGCTTCCTTTGTCGCGTTTAAAAGGTATCATTTTTACACTCGATGCTTGATTTCCAGCCTATTGGCGCTTTCCACTTACATGACAAAGTGGCTGTGGTGTAAGTTTGTGCAATTTTCGAAACCCAATGAAAAGATGGAAAACAACTTTTGTGCGCTGGTGTTTTCTTTGTGCATCGGTTGAGCGCACAGGTTGTCAACACAGAGGCTAAGTGTACAAAGTGGTGGCCCTTGTCAATGGAATTCCACGGTCTCCCTGCCAGAAATCCAATCGGCGTTGAAAAATAAACTATAAACTAAAACCACTTTGTACACCCCTGCCATAACAAAAGCCAGTACCACAATGTTGGTCTTCAAGGTGAAAACAACTGACGGCTGTACTTGAAAATAAAAAAAACAAAAGAAAACTAACTACTCATTTTTTCCCTCAAAATTGAGAAATTATGGCGTTTTACGTTTCACGGATGGTCAGCTGTTGCAAAAGAGAACGCGATTTTATGTTGTTGTTTTTTTCTTTGTTTTTTCTCCATTTGTTTTGCTGAAGGAAAGCTAAGGATATGCAAAGGTGTAAAACTAAACACCGAAGTACGGTATAAAGTTGAAAACAAAACACAAAAGCTTGCAAAGAATGAGGAATTCGGGGTAGATGTTTCACCGACATACCAAAATATAAACAGTCTCCGTGTATTAAATTCTTAAGAGGCACAAACCACCCAGACAACAACAATATTTGCTACCTCTCACTACACCATACAGTCAGTATAAGATTATCATATAATTCCATCCAAAGTAGGCGCTTTCATTGCCAATAACGTTCAGTAGAGCCAAGACGCAAAAAAAAAAACGGAACTAGGGCTCAGCATAGGAACAAATCCTGAGAACACTGATGTGAACAACTTTCCATCTTTTTCATATACATGTAAGAAAAAAAAGCAGAATATTATACTGGCAGTTTACAGAATTTTCTTGATATGTATTTCATGTAATAAATAAGGGATTTCACATATAATCTTCTTAAGGCCAAAGTAAGGTCGAACAATAATATTTTTATTTCCTGTATCAGGAAGACACTCTCCGTCCGCAGCCGAAACCATGTGGTAATACAAAGAATTTGGCTCATTAAAAAGCTAGCGCTCATATTTCTGACGTGCATGGTCGTTGTTGGCGATTGAATTTCAGCCCCGACGTGGATGCATCTGTCAACATGAACAATACAATGGGCACACACACTGGCCGTGTTGACAATCAAAATGCCGGCTCTATCAAGGTGCTTTGGGAAGCAATCTGTTTTCAGTATATTTTGTTGGTGAAACGAAGAGAGTTCCTTGGTTGAAATCCCGAACGAAAAACAATCAACAGTTTGTTAAAAATGAGAGTCAATGGCTCTTCAGAGGCGCGGGTTATATATAGGCTAAGGACTGGCACCACGCAAACACCCCTGCAGTTGATGTCAGCAAGACTTAATGCCAGCGTCAGACTAAAATGAAGGACATTGAAGGACGGCGAAGGACAGTATTTTGAAATATAGAAAGAACAGTAATTTCAGTGCATAATTGAGTGAAGGACAGCGTTTGCAACCAGCGAAATTCGGATTACGTAGTTTATTTCAATTTTACTGATATCTTTAAGTCCAAAATGGATCAAAGTGTCATCACCATGATATTGTATTTGCAACAAAAGGTGGAACAATCAATTTTTGTGCAGTTTCAAAACAAGTAAAAGCAAAAGCTTTAGATTTGTGCGATTTGAAAGAAAAAAAACTGACCCTGGGGTGCAAAACACTGAATACAAAGAAACCGTGGACAGCAGAAGATGGGTATGATGTGGGGTACAATTACAGCATTCTACCTGGAACTAGAATTAGGATGGAGTTCTATTTAAGTTTCACAAAGAATCCCCTGTTCTATAAACTTTCTTGGGGACAAAATACTCCTTTAAAAAAGTGCATTACTGTTCGAAGTTTGTGAGTGGTACACTGGGCAACTGGGAGAATAGAATTATCAAAGATGATTTGATAGTGTAGTTGTACAATAAAGATACCCAGGCTTGCAACATCAAAGTCAGTGAAACTTCCAGAACTCTCAGAGACATTTCACCTAATTTTCTGCAAATACTTAGCTTCCCGTATCATATTCTTTGTGAGCGACTCCACGATCAGCATGTTGTACAGGGCTCCCACTGTCACAAGAAACATTGTCACAACAATGGACATTTCACAACAGCATGAGCAAATTTACAGGTGACTCATTGGTTTTCCAGGAGTCAATTTAATATTTCCAATTCCGGAACTTCCCTAAAATTCTAGGACTTTCCTGGAGCTTGTGCACCCAGGATAGAGTATTGTACTATCACAACAGTTGTGTTCTACTGTGTTCTGTCGTATTCTATGGAAGAGATGCTGTGACATTGATGTGGCATTCTTGCTTAGAAAAATGTGAATATTAATTATCAAACAAAATTTGTACCTGTATGTTTGATTGGTATGCATGTAAAATTAGTAAATATCAAGTTTCATTGCCTAATGCTGAGATCATATATCACCATACTTTTTAAGTTGCTATATCAAAATATATCTACAACATCAAAAATATATCAAAAAACATCTATGATATGATTCGCAATTTTTATGTAAAAATTTCCATTTTTCCCTGATATAAATGCCAAGATTTACTTTTGCTGGTTATTGCTGTTATAATAAGCAGGGAGTTTGTGTTTGTTCCGATGTGTGTGTGTGTGTGTGTGTGTGTGTGTGTGTGTGTGTGTGTGTGTGTGTGTCGGGGAAGAGTTACTGTCTGCTGGTTGTGAGGCAGTGATGAGGGAAAGAGATTCTGACCTGGTGGACTGCTATGTCAGAGTGGGTCAGAGTGGGTACTGCTAGGTCAGAGTGGGTACTGCTAGGTCAGAGTGGGTACTGCTAGGTCAGAGTGGGTACTGGTAGGTCAGAGTGGGTACTGCTAGGTCAGAGTGGGTACTGCTAGGTCAGAGTGGGTACTGCTTGGTCAGAGTGGGTACTGGTAGGTCAGAGTGGGTACTGCTAGGTCAGAGTGGGTACTGACGTCTACTGCTCCATCAGAGTGGGATACTGTTATGTCACTATGGGATACTGTTATGTCACTATGGGATACTGTTATGCCACTATGGGATACTGTTATGTCACTATAGGATACTGTTATGCCACTATGGGATACTGTTATACCACTATGGGATACTGTTATGTCAATATGGGATACTGTTATGCCACTATGGGATACTGTTATACCACTATGGGATACTGTTATGTCACTATGGGATACTGTTATGCCACTATGGGATACTGTTATACCACTATGGGATACTGTTATGTCAATATGGGATACTGTTATGCCACTATGGGATACTGTTATACCACTATGGGATACTGTTATGCCACTATGGGATACTGTTATGTCACTATGGGATACTGTTATGCCACTATGGGATACTGTTATGCCACTATGGGATACTGTTATGTCAATATGGGATACTGCTTTATCAGAGTACCGTGTTTCTATGTCACACAAGGTATACTGCTATGCTAGAGAGGATACTGTGGGTTTTTCAGAGCGGGGTCCTTGGCAGTGGGGTACTGTTATGTCAGAGTGTGGTACTGTTATGCCAGAGCTAAGTAGTGTCATGTCAGCATGAGGAATGTGAAGAATAATACTATTTCCTTAACAGTTCATTATTTGATTCATTTCACTGGATAAATCAGCTGATAATGAAGTAAACATCACAGAATAAGTCATGTTGATCAGAAATGTGAAATCCATTTTTCAAACAGAACAGTGTGGTAATCATTCGCAAACTGAAAACAAATTTCAACATTGTAACTGCACGACTCACAAAAACAAACAACATGGGGTAATTTGCAATAAAACACAGTTGAAAAGATGTGAAAAGTAGAGACATTGCAATTGAATAGTTTGGCTAAAATCAGAATATGCTAGATCAGATAAGTTTTGTTATTGGCTAAAACACTGATCTTACCTTACTAGTAATGAATACAGCTTGTAAATAAGGGGAATATGGAATGACAGGTATTTCATAATACCAATAGCATATTTCATAATTAAACTTAATGAAATAAAACATTCATATTTAGTAATCTCATGGCCATGAACTGAGAGATATATAAAAGTTTGAAACTTCAAACTGACACACTCGAGGGGCTGCCGATTTCTCTTTTGTAATCACTTTCATGTAAAACGTTGTAAAAGAGTCTTTTCTTTCAAATCCTGGCGATAACGAGTGTGCATTTACACTGACAAGCGGTGCTGGACAAACAGCAGTGCCGAATTGATTTGGATAAATAAAGTGAAATTTTATTATGCAATGCTCACCAAACACGGTGAATGTTTTTGTCAACATAAGCTTCATATGCTTTACCATGGACATATCATTCCAATTGTGTGTCTAATTTCACAAATACTGAAAGAGAATTCAGGTTTCACACTGTGTTGTCACATCTCGCAAGAACTTCAGCTTTCTCACCAAGTAGATAAATAAAACAACAGTGAAAACAACATATGAAAACTTCTCACTTTAGCTTTCAATATTATTAGAAATGAGTTCATTTGTGAGGGATGATACTCCTACCGGTCTGATTTCTAAAGACTGTCCCTCACATGCTGGTACCATGTGCTCTGACAACTATTGTCCACCTTTGTCAACTATTGTGTACAGCCAACAAATACAGCAGGATTTACGACATATTCTGGGGACATGTGACAGGGTTTTTGTTTAGGAAAGTGAGCCGGTATAAGTGACGCACGCTTCCCTGTTTGTCTACCTGGTGTTTGCCTTAGTGCGTTGGTGGAATGATATTTTTGGAGGTGGAGGTGGCGCGGCAATGCTGCACCTTGGTTTCAAAATCACTGGTCTATGTTACCAAAACTTGGTGAGAAAATTCTGACCACATGTGGGCTGCCTTCCATGTGCTTATTACAAACAATTTACAATGGCTGTACACTGCATACATTATGTATCTCTGCTACTCAAGGTGCAGATAAAATCAGTTAACACTTTTGCTCCAGAATATATTCCATTTTATCACAAATACTGCAAAAGTTTGGGATAAAATTATCGCAAAGTTGCCTTGTGGGCATCTGTGAAATGCTACTGCTCCTTAAACGTTAATTCGTGTAGCCACACGTATTTTTATTTTCAAATCACTCATTCCCTATGGATATTATGGATCATTTTTTGTGATTAGGAGAAACAGACTGTTATAAAAAATATCCGAGTCAATGGTGGTGAAAGGTGGCAAGGAATCATGGGTAAGCAATCTGCATAATGGTGACATAGAGTGTAACTTCATAATTATGTTGAGAAAACAATTGCAGAGAAATGCTGAATCTTACTCAGGATTTGACAAAAGGTCAAGGGTCAACCCAAACCCATGTAACATCAACATTTGCTGATTGGAATAGTTTTTGAATGTTCTTCTGAATATGTGAATGATGTGGTCATTGGGCAAAAAGACTCAATGGGTGAGACCAGGGGCTCAAATGGACCACGGTACAAACAAAACTACATTCATAAACGCACATAGAAATATGTGTAATTCCATATATGTGTGTTTATACAAGTAGATTTGCTTATGCCACCATCATGTGATCTCTAGGTCTTACCAAGTCTGTAGAACATCACACATCCTTTACATTTCAGAGTAGAACTATTGATTGACAGGTAGTCATTTGCATACGTTATTATATCACTAGTCTCAATAATACAAATCTTTGTCTGGGGCAAAGTAGATATAAAAGCAATGGAACACAGAACAGACTGACCAATCTGTATTAATAAAATTCACTATATTCTTTCATGAAAGAATGTTGAAAATTTGTTCAAGATACCACAAAACACTTCTATCAGTTTTAGTTTTGAAAAGCTTGGCATCAAATAAAACAGATTCTTACTCTTTAGATATAAGTGATGACAATGTCCAACATATGCATCAATATTTCTCACAAATTTACTTTAAAGTAAATTACACGACCAGTATGTCTGCTAACATTGCAACTATCATAGATTTTCAAGGTCAGTGTGTTGTAAATATCCACATTTATTGTTTTTGTTGAATTACACATGCTGATCTGTATGTTAGAAGACTCGCTTTTTTTTAGTGTTGCTTTTTGTCATTTTGTGTACAAGTGCATGTTGGAATGTACAATAAGTGGCAGCCATTCTGGATAAAGTACTTAAATAAACCAAACTTTAAATAAAAGCATTTAGATTTAGCACAGTACAAGTCAATTTACTTGGCACAATTTAAGTAAGGAAGTGTTTTTACATATTTTTATAGTAAATTGGCTGCAAAAACAGCGAGGACAATTTTCATCCACCTACAACTTTAAGGATCTCATAATTTAGAGACAAGAAGGCCTGAGGTGTGCAATAATGAAAAATAAATTGCATTTATTGTCTGTAACATTGCAATTATTACTGCCTACTGGATTCATGTTTTCATTAATGTTTCCAAATATAACAATATTTTCCATTCAATTAATTCTACCTCTGTTACTTTAAAATCCTGCGGCAATAATTCAACAGAATAAAATAACCACATTTATGCTATGCCATGTTATTTCAAACCATTTTGTCCAATCTGTGAGGTCATTTTCAGAATCGTCTCATTCGTTTTTCACACCAGAATCTCAAGCTCAGCTCTCCTTGTTGTTGAAAACAAGGCAACTTTGTAGTGAAATCAGAAACCATCACTTAGAAAGTGATATACAATCATATACGATCAGTTTATTATCTTTTGGATGAATATTACATCACACACAGGTCATGTCAAAAACTATATTGGCCTTGAAAAGTTTACTACAGTTATCGCTGAAATTTGAAATAACAGTGAAAAATGATATGAGAAACTGTATGTTCATTTTGATGTCATTTCAGAACCAATATGAGAAGTCCTTCTTCTGAAATCTGAATTTTCACTTACCGGTGCAATATTGAAACAATGAAAGTGATAGAATGTGGAGTATTTTTGGTACATTTATACAGAAAACGAATATCAGGCGATTTGAATAATGGTGTAAAATGTAGAGATTTCCTGTAATGTGTCTGAATTAGTTTATCAATGACACATAAAAGGGTATGAGAAGCAGGCTGATCAGAGATTTACAAGAGTAGTTTTGATTATAAAATTAAAGTGAAAATATTGGCACACGGTAACAACCCCTCTTCGTTTATCTGCAGGGATCTCTATACAGCTGTGAAGTGTTTTTGTTGATGAGGAAATTTGTAAGGCACACTCATCCTTTAAGTGGAAACAGTTTGCATGATAGGTCTTGGGACTTATTTAGCCTTTCAAGGGAAGTCTCAGAGAAGAAAGGTCAGACCATCACATAAAATGCTTCCCAATTATTGAAACAAGACAGTGTGCTGAATCCCTGACTGTAAAAGTTTCCTGACCAATGGCTTCCATGATAAAGTTCAAAGTACCATTTCAGATCAATTTGTATTTCAGCCAAGAGGAAGCTATCAAGATGTTCAAATTCTTCAATAATGATTGACGAGAATGGAAACCTCTATTGGCTAATTGGCAAAGTTAGATAACTTTCAGCTGAGCTGTAAATGAGAACTCATTTCACAGACAATAGCTCTAACTTTTTCATGATATTTCCATGTTTCTACTTGAAAGTAGTTTGCGCCTTATAATTAAAAGATTTAAATTTTTGCTCAAATTTTCCTTGAGTAAACTTTCAAACATTCTCTTTCAAAAGCAAGAGTAAAAATCTGGGGTTATCATGAAAATTTTGGTACTAAAGAAACACATTACCCAATGTTCAATGATATTTGAAATTGAAAATGGCCTATTCATTTCAAAAGGCCCAGTGTTCAACTTATATGGGTATGATGTACAACTGAATTTAAGTCATGACTGGAGCATATTTATCAACAACAATGTTGCTTATCATACAACAATACAATGTATTAACAAGGCCCATATTTTGTATTCCGTGATACCTTAACGAAAAGAATAGGAACATTTATTTGCCTTAAGGTAGCAATTGCCTTGATGATAGTCCAGTCAGAATTTAAAACATATACAATATTCTTGTGGCCTGCCACTTGTGGGGAGGCTCAGTTTGAAGCTTATGAGGTAAATAAAATTTTCACTGGCTTAGATTTGTGATATCACAGGAATGGCAGCCATTTTCAATTTCAAATATAAGGGAGAAATATCAGATGCAGATTTAGTATTAAACACAGAAGAGGCATTTTCTTTTGAAGTTGAACACTGCGTCTTTTGAAATGATTTTACAAGTGACTGTCATTTCAAAAACACAATATAAATACTGGCAAATTTGGCAAAATGTTACCGCTACCAGACCTTTGATAGATCAAAAGATGAACTGCATTAAATTAGTAACCTGAAAGCTGTGGAAACGCTTTCCATTGGTGGGTATCAGCGGATAATGAGTGAACCATCACAGATGGTAGTGGGGATGAAACTGGACATCTTTAAATGCCTACGTTGGTGGTGATTATAATGAATCAATTTATCAAAATTCTAACAACCAGGCTGCTCTCAAGAAAAGTGGCAAAAGTAAATGCGTCTTCTGTGTTTTATGCTAAATCTGCATCTGATTTTTCTCCCTGACTATAATCCTGTGACTTCTTTTAGCTTTCCATCCATATTTTGCCTTGGGGTTGATGCCCTCTATGAAAATAAAGCACATTCTCCCAAACAGTAAACAGCAGAACACTTCTTTGATTTTTGTAATGAACTGCTGAATGTTGTACTTAGATGGTCGCTCTGATATATCTCCATGGCACATTTGTGGCAAATTGACAAAGTGAAAAAATTTAAACTTAATCGCACCAAGCAAAATATTGACAAATTAAAAATGTATATTAAACAGTACACAGAGACACTACTTAAAATTTACCAAGGGGACCAGTTTTAGCAAAATCAATGAACATTTTATCAATCGGTCCAACGGATTCACCCTCCACTACAATGGACATCTATTGGTAGAAACACTGCTGCTACATAAATTACAGCTCTATAGTACCAGTATTTTTTAATAATTATTTATAAGTTTAGTAAGCATGGTACTGATTACAATAGTTGACGATTGCTCACAGCGTATTGCTGGAACAAAAACACTCCGCTGTTTTTCAATAAAAATGATATAAACCTATTTCTGGCTTCATAACCATCAATGAAAGTGTATTAAATCACCTGCGTTTTTGCCAGCATACACATTTGTACAGTTAAAAATACTCCTAATTCTATGGACTCTACAGTTTTTGTGGGGGCCTCAACGCATTCAGAGAAGAGAATTTCCATCTGTTCATAAGAACAAATATATGTAAATAACAGGGTACATAAAATATAAAATTACACCAAAATGTTGGTAGGGATAATGCCACCATATTTTATTGCCTGGTGTTGTTCAAACAATGAATTTGGAGAAAGTTTAAATTCTGGGCAGTAAAGTTTGTAATTTCATATTAATTGTATAGTAGAGTACTGAGCCATATCATTATTTGATTTTTTTTGTCATTTGCATTGGTTCATACAGTGTCTTTTGCAACTTTCTGCAACTCATTTTGATGAAAATATAGTCTCTGTTTACTGGTAAACAACAGATATTAATACTATAACTGATAAATTACTGACAAAAATACAAAAAAACACAAATACAGATGCTAATTATGACAGCTAATATACCAATGTGGCATGGAAAAAAATTCGTGAAATAGCAGTCTTCTCATTTTCCCATGAAACAAATGCATCGGTACACTGTAAATACAGAAATTAAATTATAATTCACACTACTTAATTGTCATGTTATAACAAAATTATAGCAGATCACTGCCAAAAGAGATCTGTGTTCATCACTAAACAGTTTCAAAAGCATCACATATGTACAAACCATTTAACGGGTCAGCCTTTTCCAATTTTGATTAAATATAATTTATATATGAATTGAAATAAAAACACATCAGATACATAGAATGGGCATCACTCATGTTTCATGCGCTCACTCTCTTCAGATGGATGTAGAAAGATCAAGGAATGGTTATTATTGATCCTTGGCATTTCAGAAACAGTCACTTCAAAATTATTGAATACATATGATCTAAAATACCACGTCATAATAATGTTTCTGTGTCTTTACCTTTCTACAAAAGGTTAGGCATAAAACTGGTTTATCAGTAAATTCAAATAGATGGTGTTTAAATGCACCACAGTCAACAAGATAAATTGTTCAAAACCATGATTTCAAAAATAAAAAATTGAACACTGTATGCTATTTACTTTTAAAGTTTCTAAATTTGACACAGGGGGAAATATTGTTATTTCAGTTGGGCAAAATTTGAGTGACTGTACGGCTAGTTTTCACCAATGCAACAGCTGTGATCTACCACCATTTCACTTTGTATTTTGCCGATTTGCTCCGCAAACAATAATGATACAACTGTCACAATTATCACAATAAATGGACAACTGTCAAATATTTGCTCATCCTTTAGTAAAAGATAATGCTCATATTTAATATCCAAAACTTGTTCAAACGATCCAATTTTACCCCATAATATAATATTTATTCATAATGCTCATTTTATGCAAGTCTCTCTCATTTTTTATTTTCTTCCTTAAGGGTAAAGCTCCAGTAGCACATTTTTTTATTATAAAATGGTTTCAATTTTTTTGCTCTATTTGTGAAACTGGTTTTCTCACCCTAGTCTAAAATCCATGTCAAATGTTCATGTTCAAATTGTGACGAAAGAATATAGATGTGTAATGTCAGACATGAATGTTGACAACTAAATGCTGGTCCATACTAGAATTCATTTACCAACAGTAAACACTACACATCGTACACAGTACTGTGTCGGCAGAGTTAATACTTTGCATGCATTTTAAAATAATTTTTCTAGTGATGAGTAAAAGAAAACACATTTCTCTTCTAGTGCAAATATGAAAATATTACCAAAAGTTCCAGTGTTTGCCCATGTTAGATGAGTGATCGGAATAAGCACTGCAGAAAAATTGAGAATTGAGAAATAGCACTGACAACGCAACATGAGAATACTCTTATCAATTTGTTGAACTCTGCAACTGTACATCCATTTCGATGGCAGTTTCACATTTGATATTAAAATAAAGTATATATAGGAACACAGCATTTACAATATCAGGACATGTTCCTCAGGATTTGTAAGTGGCAGGTGTCTAAAAAATTATTTACAAATCAATCTATAGTGTGCTATACAGTTTCTACATCTGTGCAGTGAGGATATAAAAGCAATTGTCTAAATCTGGATGGCTAAACTGGAGTTATTTTTATCTGCAAGCAGTCATTTGTGGCGGACAATTAGATTAATGTGAATAGCGAAAAAGCAACACAAAAGCTAAGCCAAAAAATATTTTGAACATCCTTCTATCTTAATGCGATGCTTTTTTGATAAAAATCATAAAAACAGTTGTAAAATATCAGGTCCTATAGAAAGTTGTATTGTTGTCAGGATGAGATCAGACATTTAATCAGCCTTTCGTGCTCTTTGGGGATTTTAGTTTTTTAAAAAATTCCTTTTCATATTTTTTCAACTGATTCATTGAATGGCCCTGTACGGGCAAATCAAATTTATCCAGACCAAAATGTGCAGGTATACAGATCATGAATGGCTGCATGAACAGAGGAAAGGAAACTGGTAAACATTTGTTCGTATTTCTGTTTCAATCAAATATTGGGTTTTCCTAATAGCGGGTAGGCTTCAGAAAATTTCAGTCCAAAAGTAAATGGAATGGTGATTAATAATTTTGTTTTCAACGATGTAAGAGAGAAGAAATATAGGAAAAGTGGCAAATCAATCTTTACTTTTGCCAAAAAATAACACAAAACCAAAAAAAAAGGAATATTTTTGAGAGTAACATCATGAAATTTGAAGGTATTGATGTAGGTGATTTGAGTAAAAGTAAAATTTGCTTGTTATGATTTGGAATTACAGCAAACAGTGTAACAGGTTCTGCTAAAAAGTCTGGTGAATCCATTGTCATTGATAAATTTACAATACACTGAAATCATTTGGCCATTCTGTTCCGTCTGGTCAAGACAAAGGAAAGTAGCTTAGTGACTGACAGACAGTTCTACTTATTTGGACATCAATCTTCAACATTTGACCCTGTGATTATGGGTGGATTGTGGGAAATGAAGGAAAAAATCGGTTTCAGATTGTGACAATAAGAATCCAACATTTTATGACCATATCTGACTTTGAGTGGAGTGGATCTGTGTTATAGTGTTAATTAATCATGTTCTAGGGAGTCCTAAAAGTACAGCAACATATTGGCACACAGTATGGCATACTGTACACTCATGCTCACTGGCTTATGAATGTATCTGTACTCCCTAGTTCAGATTACAAGAGTTTCAGTGACGAACATTTTACCTTCTGAACTTGCTATTGGCTAGGCCATTAAAATGTAGACTTATTTGAAAAAGCCGAACGTTTTATCAATTTACTGAAATCTGTAGATAATTGTATGGTCAAATATCAACAGTTATATTAACATATCATGTTCAAAACGTGTTACAAAAAAGACAATATCTCTGACTGATTAACTGTGGTATTGAATTACGCAAAGAAAATATTGCATGAATAGAAAAAACTAATACAAATTGAAGTCATCAGAATTTATTAAATCCATAACAATTTGATTCCTATGAGTTAGGTCAATCTTTACCTTACAATCAAATGTTGAAGTTCTCGGAAACAGCTGAATATTGACAGAAATAATGTCCAAAACAAAAATGCTGATACTGTTACTATTTCAATATCTAAATGTAACTGTTTTGACCGTAATGTCTTGGCGAAGTGTCTGGGTGCTGTATGTTGTGAGTTCAAATGCGATTGAGAATTTACTAAATTCCCTGGCGAGCACAAATCAATGTTAAAGCAGATCAGTGGCTTCTAAATATAATTTTTTAAGTTTTTTTTAAAATGCAGTAACATTGATCATATTAACCTGAACAAATCTGCATAACATTACGCCTAGGGATCTACAAACAAACTATCATGGAAATTTGACTGGTGCAATTTTGGAAGGAACAGGAAAGAGGGGACAGATGACTGGGGAGAGCCAAGTATGGTTAATAAAGTATGTGATACAATTTGCCTCATTGCGTAAAGCCAAAACCTCTAATGATCAAAGTCATGGAACAAGTGGATTTTTTTCATCGAAGGGACCAAAGAGAGATATCGACCTAGCCAGACATGTTATCTGGTGAAAGACAACAGACAACATATTTTTTATGAATCAAAATATCAACTCAGTAGAAACAACTGTGGCAGTATTATGTATTCACAAGGGCACTTACTGGAAAGTTATCAGCATTATTTACGGACAATCACTAGAAAGCCTCAGAAACTCTGAAGAAGTCTGTACAGAAACTTTGTCAAAAAAGACACGGTGTGTTGAGATCTACAGAACATGATATATGATATCCTATCTGTACATATGACTTTGTTCATATTGTTATTCCTTCAAACATTTGAACATTTTGTTCATTTCTTCTCTTGATGTTACACAAGTATACATGTACATACTTTTGGTGGAATAACGCCATTACCTATTCAATGTGCAGTAATATGGCTTTGTTGGTATTTCAGAGAGTTTTTATCGTTGCCAAGAAGATGACGTGTGAGATTATTTCAAAGGCTGTACGAAACAGTATAAAAGTCATGAAAAATGCAGAGATGAGGCTTCAATGAAGCCATCAGTGGAAGATGAAATGTCAAACACTGCTTTCATTTATTTCTGGAGCTAGTGTGTTCATCAGACATGAATGCTGGCAGTTAGAACTGATGAATTCAAATAAAATGATTCATAGACGTTCACATACACTATGCCAATTGATGCATCTTTTCAATGATATCCTGATTCACTTGTCAAACTCAATAAAGCAATATTTATGTTCTATGCTTCAAAAACTGACTCGTAGCATGTGTAAACATTTGAAGTGTCATATTAGACAAAAGACCAACTGAATGGAGGAGAAGTTGGTATACTCAAAGTAAAAAGACTTTTAGGACCCCAGTGTCATATGATTGTAATGAAAAATAAATTAAATTAAAACAATGTGATTTTGAAATAAAACCACAACAATGATCAGTTTCTATCTGTAACCTAAACCAGTGCATAGAAATTCCATGCTAAAATAAGATTTGGAGTTTGCAAAACAGTGCATGTTTAGTTTTTACTTTTTTTATAATTCAACCATATATGCTGACCTACGTTACATTTGTTTTGTTATTAAAGAGAATGATTTTTGGCCATATTTTAAAACATTGTGTTCATACGGATTGAAATTCAACATTATCAAATTTAATTTTTTTATTTGATTGCAGGGCTCAAACATTACACCTTGGGATAGGTAGGTCAGGTATGCATGCCATGTGAAATCATGAGTAAATCATCAGATTTTTTTATTTAAGGTAGAATGCGCCTCTGAGACATTCAGACTCAAACTTTTTCAAATCTTTGCTGATCTACAACTTGTGGGGTTTCATTTAAAGATCTTGGTGTACGAAAACTCACTGGCTTAGTTTTTCGAAAATCGAAAATTTGATTTTTTTCCCATAGAGCTGACACATGGATGGCGGCCATTTTGAATTTTAAATATCGGTAAATCTTGGCTTGTTTCTCAAGAACCAAAATTTGCACAGTGACTCCCAATATTTATTCTTGATTTTGAAAGAGAGTGATTGAAATATTCCTTGAGGAAAGTTTGAGCAGAAGTTTAAGTCTTTTACTTTCTAAGCACATACTACCTTAAAAAAGGATTTGCTTATCACTCTCCTGACCACCCCTCCCAAGATCTTAATGTCTAATGGTTTATCCCTAAAAGACACTCTGAGACAAAAAGACTGCTACTGTTATCAAGAATGAATAGGCCACTTATTTTTCTTGTACACCTAATATGTTTAACTCAGTATAACCCTTAATACTTATGACTCATGAAATAAAAATGCCATTGTATTATGGAAGACTGTTTTGCATGTAACAAGAAACATTTAAACAAAATCTCTATTCATTTGATTGTATTTATGTTGCATGACTTTTATTACGTTCTGAAGCTTAAAGACAATTTAACGTGTTTCATCAGATTAGGTAAATGCCATTTCATCTTGAAATAGTTTTTTTAATAATTGCTTTTAAGTACTAAAATGTTAGTAGTCACTGAATCTATTAACAAAGTTGATAAACTGCTCCTTATTTTTGTGTTGTTAGTGTCTTGTGACATCAGAAACAGACGTTAAAGATTTCTCTGTGCAAAGTGACCATTTGGAAGTGTTTGGCTAAGACGTTAATCTGTATTGACAGCAGCCTTTGTTTGGAGACAGCCAACTCACGAATCAAATCAATTAAAAGTTTAATTCTGAGAAAGAAACACGTCTATGCTACACTGAGATTGTGAAAAGGCCAGATGATTGTCAATGCAGACAATGTTGATTCTTTTGAACAAAAAGAAAGAAGTCTTACGTAATGAACATAACTTACAAAAGTTTGGAGTCACTTTCAAGAATCGCTAATCGTTTAATGATGGTTTTACAAAAAAGGCAGCGAATCCTAAGGATTTCAGGAGTACAATAGAATCCATCTTCTGTATGTCTGTATTGATGTGATAAGAGTATTAAACATGGACTGCACCGTACTCAGGATAAGACAGTTTGAGTTCAGCTCTGTACTTTGAATGCACCGAGGCTGTTTTCATAAATACCACAAATATAAGTCAAAAAATTGGAGACTGCACACCAGACAGACAGACAGACAGACAGACAGACAGACATATATATATACTAGTATATATGTATATGTATGTATATGTGTGTGTGTGTATATATATACATATATATATATATATATATATATATATATATAGAGAGAGAGAGAGAGAGAGAGAGAGAGAGAGAGAGAGAGAGAGAGAGTGCTTATGAGGACATCTGTATACTTCGAGATATATATATATATATATATATATATATATATATATATATATATATATATATGAAAAAATTGGTTAAAGTGATCCTTATTTATTTGTTAATTTATTTACACATACCATCACATTTTGTCAATTCATTCTTTCATTCATTCATTCTTTCATTCATTCATGTAAGGTAGGTATTCTTTAAAATATCTTTTGCATTCAAAGCTCTTAATTATTCATTTCAGAAAACTTATTTTCTACTTCATCATTTCATTTTAATTTACTGTCTTTAATACTTTTATCTGTCAATGTCATGGAAAGCTGATTATAAAAGCTCATCACCTCTTTGGGACAAATATTTAAATCTTAAGCGATTCAACATATATTAATGTTAAAAGGGCAACAACAGCAACGTGAAAACACCATAACAACCAAGCTAGAAAAATTTAATATTTACTTTATAACGGCTTTAAGTAGGTTTTCAGTTTGAAATAGATCTCTTTAATATTGGCTCAACATTTTGAGGACATTCCATCAGAGAGGTACTAAAAATAAACAGGAGACCAGAAATCCAGAAACTTAATGGTGAAAATCACATTCACAAAATAATTTGACCACAGCTGGGTCAAACAAACATCTTTCCACAATTGTCTTTCAATCTGATGCAAAGATGACAAGCATTGGTTGCTTGCATTGGTGCATACGCCCAGGGTCATGACCCTTGCATAATCTCTTGTCATTGGACAATGCTATGAGCTAGACAGATCACATGGCTAATTGCACTGTGACACAGCCACTGCTTCTGGCTATTAAGTCAGATTTAATGGCCGGGGATAGAGTTACTCTGTTTTGTAAACTTGCCTAAATGATGTGAAACACAGACAGAGAAAAAGAAAACACTGTTTCTAGAGTCCTTGAGAGGTTGAAAAACTCATCTCCATTGTTTATTTGCATTTACACATCTGCAAAGACAAGATTGACAGATGTGAGTTGTATACTTCTACAGGTTTGAATATACACTTTCAATTGATGGATTTGTAATCACTGTTACCTTAAGACAAAAAGACTGACTACAATTCACAACATTGAACCTTTTTTCCCCTAAAAATGTTGACCAATAAAAGACTATTGTGCCTATTCCCATTGGCCAAAACCATTGGTTTGCTGCAGTCCTTTGAAGGCATAGTTTATAAAGCAATATTGTTTCAGGGATTAAACACCAACTGACCATGGCCTTTGACTGACAGAGAGAAAATCTATTCTGGGGAACATTTTTTCATTTAAATTTTAAGAAATCTGCGAATGTACATAAAACTACAACCTGTAGTTTCTGGACTCATAGTATTCAAATGTTTAGTGTTTGCTTGCCAGGAGACAAACTCTGATTTTACAGGGTTTTTCTCTTGAGTACAAGTTCACACTGTAACAAACTGATCTTAACTTCCAGCTAAACGTACCAGTCATGTGACACATGATTCTTGAATTTGATTTGAACAAATCACAGGGAAGTTGAAGGTCTCCATGGATACGGCCAGCAGGTACAGGGCAGCGTATCTGTGGTGTTTTGTCTCAATCTGAACGTTTCACCTCACAACTTTTAAGCGTTGGTGCGAGCTTATCAACACTGACTCACAAGTGGTCCCAGCATGCAACTGTCAACAGCTAGAGCACACCTCACTCATGGGAATATACTCTATACCCATGTGTTTTGTTCACACTGGTCATAGCCGGTGCAGGGTTGTTAATTATTGCAAACATCGTTGATTGGTCCTTATCTGTTTCATCGAACACATTTTTCACAGTATTTCACATCTGGTGGAGACGCCAGCTTAAAATTTTATAGGTGTATTTCTTTACAGCATACTTGATTAAAAAGTGATTATCCTTAGATTTAGCAAAACATTTCACAGGAAATTCAGCCACATATTTTTATTCATTGTCAATTTGGCCAAAACAAAACAAAACAAAACAAAACTAAAAGACATTCATTGGATACAAGTCTGCTACAACCTTATTAATTGTTGAGTTATTTTCTATCACGTCTTCCAGCTATTAGCAAGGCTTTGTTTAAAGTTTACAATGTTGTCATCTGGGAGGGAACTCTGCAACCACATTGATTGGTGGGTGACAAAGATATACTTGTACTACACCATGATAGCATCCCTGAGGCAGTAGCAGCGCCTGGTCAGACATATTGTCTATAGATGTCGTTGGGAAGCACCCAACCAATACAGTGATTGGAGAGTGGTGGCATCTGTTGAAATCATCTTGTCAGCGATACTAACTGTAATTGAACTTGAAGTTTGTTGGCAAAACAGATGCATTTCGCGAATGCAACAAAGGGTTTTAGGAACTAAAGCATGTATGTCATACCAGACCAATATCGTGTTCTTGCAATGGCAAATATTGTCAGAGGCTTATTAAAGGCCAGTCACTGTAACATTGTCATTTTTTATCTGCAGTGTTCTTTCCTGTATTGACTGTAGTTTCTCAGTCTTTTCTCCCCAAAGCATGTTGAATCATCCTGTTTTCAGTTTGTCAAATCACCCTGTAAATGTGTAACAGGCATTGTTTACTGTTGACAATTGAATTTTGTTCCCAAAAAAAATTCAATTGTAGATCACAACAAAAGGACGTGTGACAAACTGAATATTACGTATTCAAACACGCTTCGGTGACTGGACCAAATGACCATAGTTGATACAGGGAACAAAACCACTGAAAAACTTCAAAGGCAACAGTAATACTGGCACTTCAAAAAGTGCATATTCCAACATGCCGATGTTTATCAATGTATAGCTAATCCCTTATTTTGTTGCTGGCTATTTGACAGAATAACAGTTATGTAATTCATACTGGAATCTGTCAGTCAGTGTCATCAAATCAGCCATCAAAGTTTGTGAACCTATGAATCTTTATAATATAACAGGAATGTGATCACTACTGAACAGCCATCTTTGACTATTTGACTAAACCAATACTGCCAGCCTTTCAATGACAAAAATGCATGTCGTGTGGCTTAGAGACTGTTTTACAACAATTAGGCCTACAAAAGTGTGCTTTATAGCATTCTGAAGTGAAAACTGAAAGCTGAATTGACAATTGCAGATCTCTTTAAACCATCAATACTCTTTGCAACAGTTGATTTTTCATGTTTAACTTATATGTAATGACGCTATTCTGGATACACTACAGATATGATGGTATAATCAAATTACCACTCTACTGCATCGTTCCATCTGTGCCCTAATATTTACCCTGAAAGGTGAATAGTTTTGTTGCATAGTCTGAATTTTATTTATGGATACAAGAGTTGAGGGTCTTTTTTTTCACTAGGTGGGTTCAGCAATGCCACTTGATGAACAGTGTAAGACATAAAATGTCACTACTGGATATTTTTAATCACAGTAAAACCTCTGTCACAGTTGAATTGTAAAGATGTATTTTTTTATCAACAGAATTTTAACAGGAGATTTTGAACTCTTGGAAATTCTTAATCTGCTTCTTAGTTTTTCAAAATCAAAGTTGAAGAGTGTTTACCAGCTGTTGTTGATAGTTCCACAATGCCACAATTTTTTAATTGCCTCCTCCCTTTGTCATTACATCAACTCTGTAATGGTATGCTAGACTAAATGATATGGTTTTAAAAATTTGTTGAGTGTCAAATAATGATCTTAAGTCTTCTGAAATACAAAATGAAAACTACTTGAATATATAACAAAGCACTTCTTTGGTCAGATATAGACATGTATGACTCAACACTGCTTTGATGTTTCAAACACTGTCGCCTGAGGGCGCTAATTTGACATCTTCCAAAGTACAACTCAAGAGGGCAGCATACAGCCACTGCACTAAAATGAGCAACTGTTGATATTGCATTTTCTGGGATTTCTTTCACCATTTGCCATCATTGCGATAGTTTCAAAGAAGCATTAATGCAAGTCTAATAGAAAGTCTGACTTTTTAAGAAGATCAGACTATCTTTCAGCCATATTGTTAACAAAGTTGAAACTGTCGCTGTTTTGTCAAAGACTGTACAGTTCTGTGAGTGTCATGGATGGCACTCTCACGATGTTGCATTTCAATATCAGTTTTATTGACAAATTTTCAGGTGTACGTCACACTTGCATTACTGATAATTCAGAAAATATTTTCAACAGAATGTGAACTTGACATGAATGATAAATTTCCCTGTGACAGATTGACATATAAAGCTGAAATTTACGTGATATCTAGCGTATTGACCCGAGCAAAATCACTCATGCAATGTGAGAAAATATATCAAACATGTGTGCTTCCTTGATTTAAGGTAGACTGTGCCTCGGGGACAGATATTCAGACTCTAAATTTTTTACAATGCTTTTCTGGTCTAACACTCATGGGGCTCACTTTGAGGCTCTGAGAGGAGGTAAAGCTTCCACCATCTTTGTTTTATGAAAATCAAAACTTTTATTTTTCTCATAGAATTAACACAGGGATAGTAGCAATTTAAATGTCAAATATTGGTAAATGTTAAGTTATTTGTTTCTCTAGTACCAAACTTTGCACAGTGACCTCTGAATTTTATCCTTAATTTATTAAGAGAGTGGTTGGAATCTCATTGAGGAAAGTTTGAGCAAAAGTTTAACTTTTAGTTTCAAGAGACGTACTATCTTAAATGGAAATATAACGATGCCATTGTCAAGTTGACAACATACCCATCACTTCAAGCTGAAGTTTTTTCAAAATAACAAACACATGATATGACTGCAATAGAATGCATTTACCCACTCCTTGAAATGTTTTCTGACCTATCAAAGCAACCATTCTTAAAAGCAATTGCTTCGACATCACTGACATTATCATAGAGATATGTTTTCTATTCAAGAGAGAGTTTACACAATTGGCCACCTTTCAGGATGAGTAGATCCAGTGGCCTGAGGTTCTGGACCACTGACTTTCTTGCCTAGACAAGTGAATCTGCCGTTCAACTGTCCCAGCAGCCAGTGAATACCAATGGACTTGTGTGATAAAGAGATTATATAAACCCAAACATGGGACTGTGTGCCCGAGAGTAGGTGACCATTTGCCGATGTAAGGAGGGCAAATTGTCTCCTGCTCCTACAATACAGTCCCTTGTTTGGGCTGTAATGTTTTTATTACATGGCTCTCTTACACAGTTTTCACTCAAAATATTTAGTTTATTGGCAAATGATAATCAAATGCTTTGTTTCCATCTTAGATGAAAATCCGTTAAAAATGGCGCGATTTTCATCAATGATATATTTAAACTACTGTTATGTGGTTTATCAATTTTTTTCCGCAAAATTTTCCAAAAACCGGATTTCCTATGCAAAACATGAAATTTCAACATTTTTACATCAGAAAGTTGTTAAGTTTAAACTAGTTCCAGTTCACTTTCAGTCCAATGATGACTATGTGGCCAGCAACATTATCGTCGAGTTACCATCGAATCCTATGGAGTGCACGACGTTTGATACACGAGGCATGTGATAATACATGTGCAGGACTTGCAAACTAGACAGCAGGACTGCTTGACTCATCTTGATACATGTACTGGTCTTAGGACAATCTACTACCGAATTGATTGGCTCAAACTACTACCTACTGGTGATGATATTCATTAGTCATGTGATCTACAGTATTGTTCCCCCAAGTTTAGTCAAGTAACTATGTACCTTGAAATTGAAAGTTAAACCATGAATGTTTAACCATTCTTGGTCATAACAAAGAATAACACTTAGGGGTCACTGCGGTACTGGAGAAACAAATATCCTAAGATTTACAAATATTTGACATTCAAACCCCTGCTTGCTATCCATATGTTATCTCAGAAGAAAAATTTAAACTTTTGATTTTCACGATAACAAGCTCATGGAAACTTCACCTGCTCATCAAGATTTGAAATAAAGCCACACGAGCAGCTGACCAGGAAAATTTTGTAAAATTTTGAAGATCCAAATATCTATCCCAAAGGCCAATTCTACCTTAGAGGTAGGGGACTTGATCCCAGAGATCGAGTTTGTTCTCGTCTGTAAGAGGTTTATGAAGGTGTCATAGCCTTTTGTTTTCCATTGAAATTGTAATCTAGTAAGTAAATTTCCTGGAAAGACAATCTGACGCCTGACCCATGCCTTTAAGACAGATCTTGATTACAAGCAATGTGCCCTTGGTTTGAAAAGTTGTGCTGAGGTGGCCCATAAAACCTCAACAGGACCTACAACTATCGTATACACGACCAGAGGTGAGCAAATCCATCCAGTGTTTGATTGTCCTTAGACCAGCGTCGACATAAATCCAGCAACCCTACAGTCCAGTTTGCTAGTCCTACATACATGTACACTCTTTATCATACAAATCTATCGGTAACACTGGGCTGCTGGATCAGTGGAATAGCAAAACTCACCGGTCCAAGCAAAAGAAAATTGGTGGTCTCACTGGTCTGGAACCCCAGACCATTGGGCTAGCTAAACACTTATGGTCAGTGGTTAAATCACATTTTGTCCCTAAATTTGTATTGTAAAACAATGAGTTACATACTGCTGAAAATTACTGTAGAGGACATCACTGAATTAACGCATAACCTGCATGGCTCAAGCTGTTTACTTACATACATCAGAGTATGAATTACATATACATGTATACTAACTTGTGTACGGTCTCATGGTACAAGTTGAAAGTAGACAAATCACTTTTGTAGCCAGTTGCGGTGTGTCTTTCTCTACTGATAAAAGCAACCATTGTGTTGTAACTGGACTGTGACCATGTTGGAGGAACAAATCCCTATGATTGCTTGGCAGGCTGTGAAAATTACTGGTGAATAGTCACATGTCACTTCAGTCATGTCATGGTCAGGTTGGTCAGGAAGGCATTACATGGGGCTAACACACTGTGTGAGTCCAAAAAAAGGCAAGAGGGCAAATTGCCCTCCAGAATTTGGCATTTGGCCATATTTCTGGACGATATGCTTACTCAAATCGAAGTCCAAATCTGAACCAGAAGCTGATAAACACGCTTACCTTTAATCTGTACACTTCCATTGGTTTTCCTTCAGAGTTCAGGACACTTTTTTCCCACAGCAAGTTCTGTAGAGAAATGTTTCATCATAGAAATTGACATCAAACAACAAGGACTATTTCATGATTCTATTTGAACTAGATGAAAATATCCTTGAAAAAGTTATAAATAGAATTAGAAGTCATCTACAGATGAGGAGAGCAGCCATTTTGAGTTTCAGATGTCAGTAAATTTGAAGTAATTTACAAGATTGGTTCGAGACTGGACTATTGATTTTGTCAGTGTGTTTTTTGTTCTTGTGTTTTTTTTTGTTTGTTTCTTGGACCTGGTGATTTACTTGCCTTGAATGATAATATTTGCTGGAATTGATTTGATGTCATATTGCTACTCTATTGAGAATCACGGTTGATCCCCTCTGACAACATTGATTTCGAAACAGAATCATATGAAATTTCCTTGCGCAAAGAATATGCAAATTTTAACTTTTGAACTGGGTACTGATTTAAGGTAGGATGCACCATGGTTATATTTTTATCAAACACTCAAATTTTTACAATACTTTTTAGCCTACTGCTTATGTACATTCATTTTAGTTTCTGCAGATATCAAAAATAGCTTTTTCCCAGTTGTTATTAGAGGTTATTACCCAATATCACCTGTTCCTGTGTCGTATCAGCATGAGTGTCATTTGTGCTGCGTCAGACACTCAAATTCGTCTAGTGTCTGATGCAGCACAAATGACACTCATGCTGATACAACGCAAGGAACAGGCTATGTTGGGTAATAACCGATTTATCATATACCCAAGCCCAGAATTTCACTAATAGAACGAAAAATCTTAAATTTAGAGGCATTACTTTATTGTGCCGAAATATTTGTGTGAACAGGTTTCATTCATAGACTATACCAAGTCAACATCACCTGTGATATCGCTGCGAGTCCTCCATATCTCAATGAACCCCAAAAAGAAAGACACCGGGATTCGAATATTGTCATACAAGGGGGAACTTTTTAAGGTGTAATGTGCTGTTACAATCGTAACCGATCAAAAACTGTCCTTTGCTTTAAATCTCTCCTGATTTCGATCACGCTCAATCGTCGTACAGTACAGAGATGGGCCGCCATTCTGTTTGTTTACACTGAGAGTTGCCATGTCAACAGGTGTCGCACGTGTGACATTGCTGTTATGCCACGCGCTCGCTACCATGCAAACGGCAGAATGTTTGCTAGAGCTTGTCTAAAAAAATGCAAGAACTTTAACAGAAAAACCATGGGAAAACATAACAAGACTCAACATATTATTTCCGTATTTAGCAACCTGAAATATCCATGTTCCTCAAAGCCCTTCAAATTTTTACGTCTGCGACATCCCTTTGCAGGTGGAGAGTGGCAGCCATTTTGTTTGTTTACGTTGTTTACCATTAAAATGCAAATGTAGTTCGGGAATACTCCAAAACCGATGACATTTATCGTGCATACTTGACATTAACCGTGAAATATCGCCGCTTATATTTTACAGTAAATGTCACTAGGATGAGGAGGCATGGGCATATGATAAAGACGGGATATAGCAGCCATTTTGAACTTCATATATCAGTAAATTGCAGGTGATACATTTCTGTTATCCCACACTTTGAATAGTTATCCCTGAGTTTTATTCTTGATTATGAAGAGTACCATGTCTCAAAGTTTCTCTGAGCAAAGTATGAACCAAATCTAAAAACTTTCATTTTTAATTTGGTCATAGACTGGAAGGTCCATCACTCAAGGGCACCGTCTATGCTCCATGAAACCATAGACGGTGCCCTCAATGGTGGAGTTTCCTGTCTTCAATGCTTATCACTGTATTTCAATTCCAAGATCTAACCTTGGAACCTTGACCCCTGGTTATCATGACATCACGAGGGGACTCTCCAACCAACAGCATTGAAGGTAAGAATAGCACTGTGATACACTTTGTTGCCTTCCTTAAGACATTTTTACAAAAACCTAGTATGTGGAGTAAAGGTTTGGAACAAAAGCTCTATTAAAGCAAAATTAATGTGAAATTCTCACCTGCAAAAACTCATCAAGTTTTTTAACATCAATGTCTCCCTTCATCTCATACGTGACAGTAGTAACACTCTGAAAAAAATTATTGATATCATCACTTCCTCTATAAAACTGTTAAAGATTGGGTGTTTAAAATTCATCGATAAAGCCAGTCTTATGGGCTATCCACTGCCTTATGACCTGATCAAAGTGAAAAGTGCCTTACCCAAGGCAATGGGATTATGAAGCCAAACAGTGTTTAGGTGAAAATTCTAACCACCATACTATCTGAAAATGCCACAAAGGGAATGTTCATAAAAATAGTTCATAAGTCGTTTTATGTTTGACAGTTTCACTTTTAATACATCCACATGCAACAGAGGCCAAAGTGTATAAAGCTATGGAAACAACAGCATTAAGGTAGTATGCGCCTCGTAAGTAAAAGACTTGAACTTTTGCTCAAACTTTCCTCAAGGAATCTTTCAACTATTCCCTTTCAAAATCAAGAATAAAAAAATCAGTGGTCACCGTGCAAATTTTGGTACTAGAGAAACAAATAACTCAAGATTTACCAATAATTGAAATTAAAAATGGCCACCATCACCATGTAAACTCTAGGGAGAAAAATAAAATTTTCAAATTTTGAAAAGCTAAGCTGCTGAAAAGTTTTCTTACACCAGGAGCTTTAAAATGAACCCCCACAAGTGGTATATCAGAAAAGAATTGTAAAAGTTTGAGAGTCCGAATATCTGTCCCCGAGGCGCATTCTACCTTTATCAAAATCTAAATGTTACCTGATCAATATGGTGTCCATGACTGCCACTTCCACTCTTGACGATTTCATCCATGACACTGAAACAAAAATCGGAATACACTGAGTGAGAAATTGAATGTTGAATCTTACAGTCCGAGTTATAAAAGCTAACAGCTGACGTGTTCATGAACAATGTCGTATACAATTATCCCAGTTGGCATTTATTGAAGTCTGCCCTTCAATTTGCTGGTCAACTATGACTACACTGTATTCATGAGTTCAAACATTACCGGACCACATCACTTCATGAGGTTTATTTCCTGAGAGAACAAACATTGCGAATGATAAAAACGTATCAATACTTCTGTCAAGGTATGGTGATCAAAGAACAAATAAGAAACACACATTAAACATTTGCCAAAATGTGATAAACTTGGGCACTTCTTAATATCTGTGTATAAGTACATTTGAACTACGAGCACAAACAAAATATCTACATGAAGTCATTGAGTTTTAAACCTGCGTTGGGAAAAACTACAACATATTACAGTAAATACTTGTTCTGTCTGCACATGGTTTTCTATGTTCCAGTCAGCACGTAAACATGGATTTAGGAATTACAGAGATTGTGGTGATTGCCATGAATGCAATTACACTCGTCATCAGTGAATTTTGAACATGCCATGAACGTTTAAAAGAGAAAATATCTTGGCAATGTCACCTACCTTGATTTGCCTTGTGTGTCATACGCATGCAAATCCAAGATTAGATCTAAGTCTAGCCTGAAATCAAATATATCACGTTGCAAGACATTCAGAGCAACCTGCTTAAATGATACATGAGACTTGTTGCAAACACTTGCATCTTAGAAAACAATTCCTTTGTAAAGCTTTTCACAGAACGGATGCCCTGAAGTTACGGCCTCTTTGATTCCCAGTACCGGAATACAAAATTCAGACTGGAATAATATCTACCAGGTATTGTCACAGGACTAATGTGTTGAGTCAAGTAATTCACACAACGAAAAGATGTCAATATGCTGTAAGGCATCTGGAAAGTAAACGTATTGATCTTGGGATGCCTTGGAGTATTTGATACACACAGTTGAACACTTGCTGGTGAAAACTTCTTTGCAAAGAAGTTCATATAAAAGACACAACACGGTCAGGGCAGAAAGAGTAAAACTGAAAGATTAAAACTGGTATTATCACACTCATTTGAGAACGGAGGTTGGAGTTAATGTTTTTTTACAACCCAGAAGAAGCAATATTCTGTACAAAAGAATCGACCACAAGGATGAATGCTTCAGTCAGGCATGACATCTCAAGAGATGACAAGATATGATTCATGATGGATGTATCAGTCTGTGCATTCATTAAAAGCAAGTAGGAATGATCTTGGCATGTACACCCCTTAAAGCTGCACTGATGGAAAAGCACTATGCATAAACATCATTGTCAATACATGGATCAACATTGGCACATGACACTGAGAGAAGAAAACTGCAATTTGATGTTCATCAGGCAAACAAAGATGTTACTAGTAGCACTGTTCTCCTATACACTACTCTGTATGGCTGGATACACTTGCTGATATTCTTAAAGGTTTTACTATATCTCAACACTCCACAGAGAATGATGATATTCCAAACACCAATAATTCAAAAATGAGAAAAGATGAAAACAGTGAAAAAAGTGTCTTTTTCATAATTACTCCAACAAATTTAGGAGTTTCTCAACACAATGGCAACAAGGCTGATTTCCATTCAGGATCCAAGATGGTAGAAATCAGAATGAATTATGGGATATCTCTATCAATAGAGCATGTACATAGACTGACTTTATCAACTGACAGGAACAGATGTAAGAGACAAATATAACATTGCAGCTAAATTTGTGAAATTTCTATAAAAATTAATAAGTTTGATTATGGCACGTATCTAAAGAAATTGTGGTTTGGTGGATGCTACAAACTTGATACAACAGTTACAGCTTTCAGCTTGATATATCTATAGGGTACAAGAACATCAATGCCTCGATACAGCAAATTGCTACACACTCTTCACATCATGAGATCTTACGTTGGTCATTGCTCAGTACTCAATTTGAAAAAAAAATAACAGTTGTGACCGCTGATGCCAAAGCAAAAACACTGAATTCAGGATGTAATGTCAAACATTTATGAACCCTGAAACAAAATAATGAATATTTTAGCAGGATTAATGTAAGACAAAGTGAGAAACAAAGTTGATTTTTTTTTATAATCTGAATAAGGCAGATTATATATCTATAACACTAGCCTTGGGGGAATGCACCTTCCACCATGGCAGCGCAACTGTATTAAAACTTGATGAAGCCCTGGGCTTTGTATGTATCATTTACATATTTCAGATTATCAACTGGATTTTAAATATTTATCCATACAAGATGTGCAAAAGATTCAACATCACAAGAAGTAAAGTTGTTTGGAACTTGGCTACATTATTTCTTATCTGAGAGCTGCTTTGAAAATATGACAAGTGAAAAGTAGGATTTAAGTGAATTGGAAGGTGAGCAAGAGATTTGAATTTGTTGGGTAAGAAAAAATGTGCACATTTCACAATGGAATTATCAAAACAAAGATTTCACATCGTCATGATGCAATGACCAATTGACATTATCAGTGCAGCAAAGGTTCGGTTAATGATGCCAGCCAAACATTTTCCGGGAAAGGACATTTGATATCTGCTGCAACCATCATACAAGAATGAAGGGTAGAGTTTCCTTTCATAAATAAATTGCAATTAAAAAAGCTATTGTCATAAATATATGTGATACTCTGAATGGTTACAAGACGGTAAATAATCATGAATAATGATGGTATGGCAAGGAACAATGATAATAATCAGATAACCCAGTTGATCCTATTTCATGCCCAAAATCCTAATTTTTTTTCATATTTAAAAAATTACATGTGAATGTACTTTAAAAAAAAAATAAATGCTACAAAAACTTCTTGACCAACCTCCTCAATTTTCTTTTGGGCTATTTTACAAAAAACGTGCACATTTTTTTCTTTTCCCTAAAAAGTAATCCAATTTCTGAAATTTCCTAATATATACTTACTTTGCATGACAGGTTTCTATAAGCTTTGCCATTCTGTTTATTGCCCTGTTAAACAAAAGACATTGAATTTGATCTTCAGGAAGCAAGTAAGACTACCATAGCACTAACACAGCAGCCTAGTGAATTCATATGAATTAAAACCTCATTACCTGTAACACATGAATTTTTTAGTTCTTTCTTCTGTTGTATTAATACATTTTCTTATTCAACCGCTGTAATTAACACTTCATGGGTTTTTTTTCTATCTATAAAATTAATTTTCTTGTCCTGCCCCATTCTACTTCATATACAAACTGTTTAACATTTAAATATAGTCTGTACATGTGTTACTAATGTCAACACTCATTGTTGATTAGTGAATTCCAGTCTGGTCTAGAATTCATATGTCAATAATAACACTACATATGATACACAATGCAGTGTACTGGCCAGACCACATTCCCTCCACCACAGTGCCCTGACCGTGCCACCACAAAGACCACATTCCCTCCACCACAGTGCCCTGACCATGCTTCCACAAAGTGACCGTGGCAAGGGCAAGGCTAATGTTGGATTTCAACATACTTTAGCGAGGAGAATAAGATGGAAACGTATTTGTCTTATAAGAACCAAAACAAATATAAACATAGGGCCAAAGTCCCTGAAGCTACTATAGACATGGATACAAAATTAAGTATTTCCTGACTGTATGAAATTATCTCACTAAGGTCATCCTAGGGACCTGTAAACCAAATATTAAAGCTGTCTGACCAGCGGTTTTGAAAAAACAAGCGACCCAACAGTTGACAGAGCTCTGCTGTGTTATGTAGAGAATAACTTTTTGTGACACATGTATTGATGAAGGTGGATATCTTTGATAGCTCATTTCAGGATGGCCTGACCAAAAATGGCAAAATTAGCTGCAAAAATACAAAATTGATTTCACCATAATATTAATATATTACATTAAGATAAAGCCTAGGAACCTGTATACCAAATATCACAGCTATCAGATGAGTAACTTTTGAGAAACAAATATTTTGATCAAAAATGGCAAAAATTGACCCAAAAATACAAAAATTGAAGATTTCATCAAATTTCAATATATCACACTAAGGCAACCCCTAGCAACCTGTATACCAAATATCAAAGGTATCAGACAAGTAGTTTTTGAGAAATACATTTTTTGACCAAAAGTGGCAAAAATTGCACCAAAAATACAAAATTGCAGATTTTGTCATATATTCAATATATCATATTTAGTTCATCTGTAGGAATCTATATACCAAATATCAAAGCTGTCAGACGAGCGGTTTTGATGAAATAAAGTTTTGACCAGAAATGACAAAAAAATTCCTTCAAAATACAGATTTGCATATTTCATCACAATTTGAACAAATCTAAGTTGAGTTATCCCTAGGGACCTGTATACCAAATAACAAAGCTGTCTGACCAGTGGTTATGAAGAAGAAGATTTTTTACCAAAAACGCCTTTTTTGGCACTAATTTGCATATTTTCAACAATATCAAAAAATTAAAAAAAACAGTTTCTCAAAATCATATTTTTAATCTACACATCAAATCAGTAAGTGCTGCGGTTCTCAAGATATTTGAGCGGACGGACGCCTCACATACGGACATACATACATACATACATACATACATACATACATACAAACTGACGCCGGACGGATACCCATCCCAATAGCTTCTATAGACTATAGTCTATAGTAGCTAAAAATTACTCTTTTTGGAACCCAAACAAATATAAAAATTACCAAAGTTAGAGCTATTGTTCCTTTGACCCTTCACCACAATGGTTTGGTCCAAACCCAGTGTTATAACTGGTGAGCATGGACCCATTTACAGGGAATAGGGTATGAACATTACTGAAAGCCTTAACCATTCAAAAAGTATTTCTTAACCTATCCATGACTCTACAATTCTCTTTAAAGCATGTTGTTGATCAGTTATTATCACATGTTTCAGGTTTGCTACTAAATGTAGATGCAGGTGCACACCATCCAACACTGCTCCTTGAACTAACAAACTTTGTCAGTTTTGAACGCATGGCGATTTTTGCAGCTTGTAGTCTGAGCCATTAATATGTCTCTTAGTGTTCGTTGTTACATTAGGAGTTGCCTGGTAAGTTGTATTTCAATCATTCTTGCATGCATTGTTTCAAAAGTATAATCTAAAAGTACGGAAAAATTTGTATTTCTGTCATGTTTCATGAGAGAAGAATGCCGCCAATAGCAAACAGCCCTCAACACACTCCGTGGTTTAGTCTTGCTAATCATACCTGATGTGATGTCTCAAGTTTTCAAGTTCTTCTTTGTCTACCAAATCAATCTTATTCACAATTATCAAATCTGCCAGGGCTATTTGTCTGAACAAAAGAAAAAAAAATAGTAAAATGAGTTATCAATGGATGAAAGTGAAAATCTTTTAAAATCTGTCAAACATTAAGCATGGTGGATTGGCACAACATAATTATGGGAAAACTTTGAACAAACAGTGAGAAGCATAAACTGATAAGCTATCAAAAAGGATAAAGTAATGATTGTTATTGTTTTTATCAGGTAGACACTATTACTATGAATAGATATACTTTAAAAGATCTCAAAATCTTTTATCATATAAACATAATGTCCTCCTGTAAACTGACATTTGATAGATTAATTGTGGTGGTGTACACATTTTGCAGTGAAAATACAACTGTCATCAAAACATTGTTATCTCTACAATCCATCTTAAAACTCAAAACAACTTCAATCAAGCAACAAAATGAAGATTACAAGGATCCGAACACACACAAAAACTGGTCATCTCTTCAACTTGGACCGATAAGGCTGTTTACAGTTGCTGGTTTGCTACTAAAATTATCTGCCAGTGTGCAATATTGGACACTGCTGAATGAAATGCAAACAAATTTTGTAAGTGCTGCAGATGGCTCTTTTGGTACCTTGTAATCTGAGCTGTGTTTTTTCTAGTGTTCATCGTAACATTGGCAGTTGTCTGTTTATTTGCAGTTTTGCCATTCTTGCATGAGTAATTTTCGTAAAAGCAATCTAAGTTTTGCAGACAAATATTGATTTACTTATTAAAGCCCTACTAGCTGTATCTTTTAAATGCAGAGGGGTGAATGGTTTCAACTGTGACACTGTATGTTCTGTTTCCTCTGTAATATTACCAATTTTTGATAATGGCGGGAAATCAAAATGACCATTAAAATTTGAATTTACTCATCAAACGTTTCACATAGGAATGGTTCCCTAATGCTGTAAAAGCCCATATCCCTTAAGTGGGTAGAATTCAGAGAAAACCACAAAGAAAATAGGAAGATATTTTGAAGTCAACAAATTTCAAGAGTTACAGCCAGTGGAGCTTTAATGAGAGAAAAGTGACAGCACTTGCAAACAGCCTATGGCAAAAAGCAGGAGACAGCTGACAGAGATACATGCACAATGAAATTTATCAGATCACCTGACAGCTTCATTGACCACGCCTTCTGGTTTCTCTTCATGTAAATGTTGCAAGCAGTACTTTGCATCGACCACAGTGACAATACCTGGATGAATTTAGATATCAAATAAGTGAAAAGAGTGATTATATTGGCTGGATATCCAATTTTAACATGAAAATTATGAAATATAGAATATTTCGTATGATGTTTTGAAAAAATTATTACTACCTTAAGAAGAATATATACAAGTTGTTTGAAGAAGAAATTAATGACTTATGCACAGCTGTCTTGTTGGTATCTGGACTGCAATTGATAAAAACAGGTGGAAAATCAAACAATAACTTGTGAAAAAACTAGCCCTTGAAATGTGATGTTCACCCAATTCAATACTAGAGTATGTTCCCATTGTTTTTGATAGAATTGCTGAACCTGTATACAGGGATATGTGGGTAAAATTTGTAAGGGATGTTGATGAGGGACTGATGACATTCGATCTCTGATGCATACAGCAAATGCCTGGTTATGGCCATTAATTGTCAGTATCCAGTGAGACTTGTTTGCAGTATATAAAACCTTTCTTTATCAGTAGATGCTACCAAATCAAAGCAAATCACTATATCTAGCATAATAAATACATGTGAACTGTCTTTTAAACCATGCTATTGTCCCAGCAAAAGATGCAGCAAGCTTTCACAAGCTATTTCTCTTACCATCTAGGTATATTTCACTTCCTAGTTCATCATCAAGCCAAAATATTGAGGCAATCGGACCTGCACAAAATGTGGAAGAGAAAAATTACTCTCATTAGTTTCAATTCTGCCAAACTAAGTAAATATATCATCAGTACATGTATGTATATTGCCATCCCGCTACTTTTTGAGATAGGATTTAGTCTGAAATTGTTTTCATAATACTAATGACAACAATTATCAATGCTAGAAACAAACAGTATTTGCATAAATTTTGAAAACTGTGATAAAATTGAGTGTCTTAAGGCGATACCAAAGGATTCAAAGCGCGCGTTGGTTGCTATCGCTGGCAGTGTTCCAAACACGCACTTTTGCACGTGCAAAATCTTACCGTTCCGTTGTTTTCTATGGATATTCGACTCCTGGTATTTTGAAAATGCTCAAAATCTTTCAACTCTCTCAATTGTAAACCAATTTAGCTGATTTTTTGTAGGATTATTAAAGTCATAGGTGGGAATATAGATAACCATGTGTTTCTAAAATTTCCGGACAGTTTATGAGATAGCACTGTAAAACCCTTCAAAATTTCACAAAATGACACAGTAGATATTTTCCTGTTCAAAAATGGTTTGTACCTGAACAGATAACCTAATCCATGCTAGGGGCTCTAAACAGGTATCTCATGCGTTACATGCTGAAATTTTGGAAAATTTGGTGCAAATTTGTAGGAGCTGAAACGTTTTAAAATAGAGCTGTGAAAATTTGTATATGAGTGACGTCACTGATCCATCGCGAGACAAACCTGCGTCTTTTGGAATTGTATGGTTCTATAAATCTTTATTATGCAAACAAAACCATGAAAACTTTGCATTTTGATTGATTTTGGAAATTATCCTTAGCAACCCTTGCTTAGCAATTTGAATCCTTCAGTATCGCCGTAATGTTTTATATTACAGTAATTTCACAACTAAGATTGATAGCCAAGGATTTCGTCATCAAAGTAGTTGGATCCATTAGGTATCATGGTAAGATTAACGATACAAGAACTGTTAGCTGCAGGATAAGATTGAGTGGATGTTTTTGAAAACATATTATTTTACTTCCTTTCGAGGATTAAATCAAGAATTATGTCAGACTATACCTGGATCTGCTAAACCGGTCGTTTCTAGAAGAATGTAATCAAATCGTCCTTTCTTTTCCATCAGATTTTCAATGGCTTTGACACCATTATCTCTGTAATACCAATTTTACAGTCAAAGTCAAAATTAGCTTACACATTCTTATCTTTACAGACTGTAGACTCGCCATCGTATGCAGAGATGTGTGCAAACAGAGGGCAATAGTTTACACGGTCAAAGTTGAATAGAGAGGGCGATAGTTTACAGGGTCAAAGTTGAATACAGAGGGCAATAGTTTACAGGGTCAAAGTTGAATACAGAGGGCAATAGTTTACAGGGTCAAAGTTGAATACAGAGGGCAATAGTTTACAGGGTCAAAGTTGAATAAAGGGGGCAATGGTTACTGGGTGAAAGTTGAATACAGAGGGCAATAATTTACAGGGTCAAAGTTGAATACCGAAGGCAATGGTTTACAGGATCAAAGATGAATACAGAGGGCAATGGTTCACAGGTCAAAGTTGAATAAAGAGGGCAATGCTTTACAGGGTCAAAGTTGAATAAAGAGGGCAATAGTTTACAGGGTCAAAGTTGAGTTGACAATGAACCATTGATAGTGACAGCAAGCTTTACAGACCAAAACAGTCCAAAAGTGATGGGTTCACTGATAGAACTTTGAAGTTAGCTTAGCCACAGTCGTAGATTATGTTCAACAGCTGGTATTTTGGCATATTGTCACAAAAGTATGAGAAAGGGGATATCTATATATCAGGCAGTGACATAGAGCAGCATTAACATTGAAAACCTGATCACTGATGATAACAGCAGAAAATTGGAATATCTTGATAACTTCAAAAAACCCACATGATGAGAAAACATCTGAACATGATACTGCTTGAGGCACTCTTCAGAAATCCAGCTATATGCAACAGTGACATATCTATTGTAATTATTTCCATGACCTTGACCTCAATTCACAAACCGCAATACTAGCATTGGAATAGGATACATATTCTCCGAGAGACAGCTATAGATACACCATCTTTTGCTGTCACTCAGATTATTGTTGTCTGATATGAGCGTTTCACATTTTGTTCTAGACTGACCCTAGTTGCTTAGATTTTCTTAGCAGCAGTTACTGGTGTTCACCCAATGATCTAAGCAACAGCCTGTCAGAATATAGCGCTTCAATTGCCTAAGGTTTACTCCATTTTGAGATTTATACATTCACAGACTGCGGGCAAGTCTATAGTGCTGTTTTGCTGGGGGGAGAAACATTGACATATGGGATGTAAAAAATCCTCCACAACCATCCAGCAGCCAGGTAGAATGATAAATTTATGTAATTATCACGTCAACCAGAAATTCACCCAAACTAGGCTTTTGAAGTCAGATATGAAGAAATGGATGTGTAGTCTTACTTGACAGAGCAGCATAGGCATCCATTGCGCAATTCCAACCATTCTTCAAAGAGTTCACCAGACTGTCCCACAGACATTGATTTCTCAACTGCACTTCCTACAAAAAATAAAAGTTATCTAATTACTCTCAACACTTTCTAAAACCTTCCTTTACCAAAACACATTAAAAAACTACTACGTTCACTGTGGCAATGTTGGACCAGTGTCAATAAAACTGGGAGTGAAAGGGTTATTTATAAGCATGAAAATCAGAGAAAAGACAGAAGCAAATGGATAAGCTGTCCATCAGAACACAAATGTTCACATATGATTTAAAAGATATGAAAAAATTACCTCATGTTACATGCTATATTATCACACCCTATAAGTACTCTGTCACCAATTGTCATGTGACATGATGTGGGCCAATCAAAACTTTTATTCCCCTAATTTTCAAATTGATGAATCACCAGATAATTTTTGTGATGACACATTTGAAGAAATGAAGAACAGGACATCACTACTCAGACTTCTGTATCAAATGACACAGTGGAGGATGAGTCCATATGTATTATGAAAATACAAAATTCAAAAAAAAACTTTGTTTGTGTCTAAACTATGTAAAAGCAGTATAAATTTTACACACACATGGTTACCTATAAATTTTTACCACAAGGAAACCAAAAATCCTTTTTACAAGATGAAGGCTTATCCACAAGGGGATTTTTAGGGGTTGGTCACCCGTCTGTGTTTGAAGCAATCTATTCATATGTTAATAACCACACAAAAGGATATATTTTCAGAACTACAGGATATGCTGATATGTATTATCATGTAAATTTGTTTTTCCTGTTTTTTCCACTTTTGGAGAAGATCAAGATGAGAGCATATACAGTTTCCTACCTTCACCAAATTCATTCAAGATCACAGCTATCTTCTTGTTATGCTGTTCATTGAGGATATAATTCAATAAAGTGGTCTTGCCAGCTCCTATAACATCAAGTACACAATTTTAACACCCTTGAGTACACTGATTTGTAAGAATTGCACAAATCATCATCATTTTTTCAAAACTTCAAATCTTAGGAAAAACTTCTGTTCAGTGTTCTAGAGATTGAAAGCATTAGTACAAATTGACAGTTGCCTTTGCAATCTACATAACCCTGTATGAAGAGGGTGCTCCTGTTGTCCTTATATTTCAGATTTCAAATCAATATCACAAAAATAAGAGTGCTACTTTTGGCCCTGGCATAATGCATCTTGGTTAACAATTCCAAATAAAGGGCATTCTCATGTGTGGTGTCAGGCTCTTCTTTCAGTTATACACCCTCCCCTATTCTCTTTCTGACATCTCTGTTTCAATGAAATGAAGGTAATGACACATACAGTTTTTCAAATGCCTTGAAAAGGATTAAATGACACAAAGAGCTCTTTGGCTCTGGTATATATTTGTGTACCTAAGTATCCAGTTATGATAGTGACAGGAATTTTCTTGCCGGGCTCTGAGGGCACTGTTTCAACCTGTGCTGGTATCAGCTGTGGGCATTCATCATCAGAAGAGTTTGAGTCAGACATCGTTCAATAGATCAGCATAAGTAATTGGCACATCAATGTTATCGGAGGACCTGGAAATGATAAGAAGACAAAAGTTTTCAAGCACACCAGAAATATTGCTTGAAATGGTTTCTAAGGACTTTCTCTGCTTACTATCATTTTGTTGAAGTGAATTTAAAATTGTACAGCATGCCATTGAAACACTTGAAATATAAACATTTGGCATTGTTTTGTTATGGCCAGTAACCTTGTAAATTTTAGCACGGTTCCCCAGTCATGCTACCAGGGTTCCCCAAAGTATTATCAATGCAATCACTATTAGGGGACAACAGAAATGTTACCGGGATTCCAAAACTTTTTATCTATGTACCCAAACCTCAGCAAAAACACTGATTTGGTGTTTTTCTGCTTATTTTCAAAATAAAATAAACTAAATTATTACTGCAAAATACATGCAAAACTATTGGCGTTGGTTAAATTGACAAAATCATGTTTGCACATTTTTGCAATAACATAATTAATGGCCGCCACTGATTCATCAAAATGTCACTATACTGTTATGAATTTTTGATGAGTCAACTTGAACTGAGATATTGAAAAAGACTGCAAACCAGCAGTGTTGTTCTGGGCTCCATGAATGGAACAGAATAACTGCGTCAATATACATTTAAAATCCGTTAATGAACAACTGTATTACAAAGCAGGAATAGTCACTCCGACATATCACAATTTCATTATATAACATTATAATTTTATACATTCAAAACAAGAGAGGGGGATATGGGAAATCATGGAGAGATGAGATAAAATAATTAAAATATGATACATGAACTCTGGTAGCATGGCTGGGCACGGTCCCTCTATCACAGCACCGTAGGCTGGGGAAGTCTGGCCTTTAGAAAACATACAGACAAGCAGCAAATGGTGACGCAATCAACTTACGTCAGGTGTGATGTAATTTGCAAGACATCGGTGTATGTCCATTGAGCTATGGGGTAGCCCAAGGCCAAAATAATGTTACAGGAATGTGAAAAAGATAATTTTTCTCAATGGTGGTGATGTCCCAGGGAATAAGCAGTCGTAGTCTGGAGCGTGTATAATGGTTAACAGTACGGTTACTTATTTCCAGTAACCCTGATAAGAGTAAACTGGTAAATAGGGGATTAGTGTACCTCTGAATGGCAGGGCTGTGTGTTACCGGCGTTGGGATTAGCGGCGTTCACATCACAAGCCCATCGTTGTGCATTCATGATTCCAGCACAGATGGGACTGTGATGCAAAAGTCTGTCCAAGGCAAACATCACAGGTATGTGAGTGAGCGATTGCACTCTAAAATCAAACTGAAACGTTATGGACTTACTCGATGAACATCGGATATAGCAAATTTAGGTTGACTATCCTGTGGCCGGCGTTGCTCGATGCAGAGCCGGGCGCTGCATGCAGTTGTTGTCAGGGCCGAGGCTTGTATCTGCTGCTTTCACAGGAGAAGATTGAGCGTGATTGATTAATACCGGCTCACAGTCTTAAGACAGAGTCTTTAAGAAAAAGACTGCACCACAACAAAGCCACTACACTCTCAACAAAAGTGAACAGTTACGCAAAGCGTTAAACTCTTTAAATCTCCCACCAGAAGGCCGCCATCTTTGAAAGGAAGTCCCGTATGACCTTTGACTCACCGCAGCTAAGGTAAGAGATAAGAATGTGGCCATGTGGTGGAATGTCGGAATTTTCAGGATAAAATTTGAGTGATCTAGATTAAGATTTAAACTATTGCATTTATTGGTCATTCTGTTTTATAACGCGTAGCGGTGTGTGCAACATTTTCTCTTCGAATCGCAAATCTTGCCAAGTTGGTAGGCGGCGATAGTGAGGCTTCGCGGTGGTCACGTGATTGGGGAAGCCCATGCTATGCGCACATGCGTGTGCAGTTGGTAAGGAAGTACGAAGCCCGAGTATTGCAAGCCAAACGTTGCAATATTCTAGATAAAACTATTTTCTTTCTATAAAAGAAATTTCTTTTTGCAAAAACCTATTTTCCTTTTATAACAATCCATCTTCTTTGTGTAAAATCCTATTTTCGTTTTGTAAAAATCCATTTTCTTTGTGTAAAGTTTGTGTAAAAAAACATTTTTGTGTTAAAACCTATATACTTTGTGTGAAAACCTATTTTCTTTTAGTAAAATAGTTTCTTTTTAAAAAAAAAATATTTTCTTTGAGTAAAAATAATTTCTTTTTGTAAAAAACATTCAATTCTGTAACAACAATTTCTTTTTGTACAAAAAATGATTTTGTTGTAAAACTTATTTTCTTCTTGTACAAAACATTTTCTTTTTGTACGAGCCTATTTTCTTTCTGTACAAACCTATTTTCTTGTTGCAAAACCTTCATTCATGTTGCAAAACCTATGTTTGTATTCAAAAGCGGCTATTCGTATTGTTCACGTGTTACAACTGTTTGTGCTTATCCAACTCACGTTGCTCTTTAAAAATGTGTAATTTTTATTCGAAATATCTTCTTTTATATTAATAAAATAGCATAAACAAGTTTTGTTTTTGTAAAACTTTGTAAAACGCCACGAGTAGGATAGTCCACCAGTCGCTTAGAATTTTTGTTTTTGACTTTTCAATAAAGATTTTCAACTTATTGAGTCATTATCTGTTTTTATCTACGTAGAGGATATGGTTTGGTCAGGTCACATGATCGAGGGACTTCGGTTTTACGGTCACTCCCAGCTACAAAGACTGGCTTCACCCCACCATCGAAGCGCCAGCCTATCACCTAGCGAGAGGAAAGCGCGACATTTCACATTTGTACGGTATCGGATATGTATCGTCTAGTATCAATGCTAAAATATCGATCTTAGAAGTTTAGTACAGTTTAATATGATCGCTTACATAATATGACACATAATCAATATTGATACTATCCGATCATCTAGCATCGTCTTAGTATTTAAACTAGACAATAATTTAGGGAGCGCTCATTATTTACGGCCGGGGTTCGAGGGAATGTGAGGGGGTTGTAGTATATGTACTACGTATTGTATAGAGAGACACGGAGGCCGTTGTTCACTAGTCTCAAGCATGAGGAGAGTAATACTTTATTCTGCACATGCGTACTACAATAGTACGTCATTAAATGAATACATTAGCATATATTACAGGGGTCACTCAAAAATTTGAAAACTTCAAGGGGGATTACTCAAAATGTGGAGAGAAAGAAGGGGGGTTACTCAATTTGTGGTGCGAAATAAATTGAAACATCTCTCAGACTGCACCATTGCACAAATCAATTTCTCAAAATTATCGATGCGACAGGCTCTCCCCTTGGTGTATTTTAACAGTTTTACTAGTAAAAAACAAACTGAAAACACCTTTCAGTTTGCACAGACTGCACACATCAATTTCTCAAAATTTTCCACGCAAAATATGGGACACCCCGTTTGACACTTTCCCCTTCAGCCTCTCGCGAGATCTCCACCATTCACTTTCAAATTCTGCCAAGTCAGGTATCCTAGTGAAAAACCCTGCCATGATACCTATCCAAATTAAACAATACTATATAGTTGGAAACTGGTTATAGCGTGAGCTTTTATATTTGTATTTTGTTGTCACTTTGAATTTCATTTTGTTTGTTTCACCTTTTCCAACCGTCATGAGATAACTGATGATAATCTAGCATGGTACATCAGGATTGGAAAGGTCTTTACTATTGCTGTATTTTTGTATTTTTGCAAATACATGCATTTGTATTTAACTTTTCCAGGTTGGGGGGGGGGGTTCAGTCAAAATTTCTGAGTTAGAGAGGAGAAGTTACTCAAATTCATCATGTTTGGCTGGGGGTACTCGAAATTTCGGAGTTTCCGATGAAATTCCTCCGACCCTCAGACCGTATATAATGACGGCTCCCTTATGACGACTTTGACTGGGTCCTGAGGATGTCACACCTCAAAAATATTCGATAGTATTGGAGACAATTGATAGTATCGTCGAAAGCTTCCAACTAGACGATATTTTATGACGACATCGTCTAGGTTCTGACCGTGTATGCCTGTCGTCACACCTCAAAAATATTCGATAACGCTCATGACACTGAAAGTGAAACATATTAGCTGTGCACAAGATCAGGCCAGAGAGCAAGACATGGAAGACCAGGAGACTTCAAAGTTATCACGGATTTTTGAATTCTGGCATACAAGAATAATCAAATACTTAAGAAAAAAGATGGGTTACCATGCTTGACGTTTTACGAATGTATGATGAAAAGTCACTGAATTTCACGAAAATCATGTAAAAGCAATATATAAGCTTAGGCCTAAAACCATTTATTGCAAGTTCATGCTGTGAGTGAAAGTTTCACATTCTCATCATACAATAACACAAAAGTAAAACTTTGAATAGTGAAGACTCTAATTTAAATAAAAAGATGTTTGACTAAATGGAATTATTTATTTTTACCAAATTTGCCAAAATTACATCCATTCCAAAATATTAGTGATGAAAAGTTAATTTGATGTACTATTTTAACCTTCCAGTATTGTCAATTTCATAAACTCTTTTAAGTGCATCTAAATCATACAACATGTCTGGTACTGTTGGGGAAAAAACTCTGTCATTGGGTACGGTCACTCTGCAGTTTTTTCACAATTTGGCATAATGTAGCTAGCCAGCAATTCACAATTTGCCTACTCTCTCTTGTGTGTACTTCAGAAGGTGCCATTGACCTGGCCTGAGTTAGATTAAGTCAAGTCAGCCTAGATTGATAAATCCAAAAGTCCTCTAATGCATTCATATGACTCTACAAACTACTGACAACAGGTAGTGTCGAACATCTGCGAACGGAACTGCTCAAAATCATCATGTTTATTTTTTCTGCGCGTACATCCCTAATAAATATGCGAATAGATGATAATTTGAGGGTGACTTGAAAAAATTTGACCATATAGATGAGGGGACTTGAAAATTTTCTGAGGGTATTGAGGAGGGATGAAAAAGAAAGGGTTTCAATCGCGATTTCCCCACTCCCTCCCCCCCGGCCCCCCATTATTTATGAACGTAGCTTTACGCGATGGAACTTCTTACGTAAAATTAAATCAAGACAAAGTTTGCTGAAATGTATTTATTTTATTACGCCATCATCAAGCCCCCTGACTTTAGGCAAGTCTAGCTCTGCTATGCGTGGTCAGAGCACTATGTTTGTCAGTGTCGTATAAGCCACGGTCCCTCTGAAGAGAGACCGTGTTGCGCCGACCACACACTTCCTTAGCTGTGGATCCATAGCTGTGGTGTTTTCGGACGGGATTTCTGCCTTTTACGGGCTGGTTTTGACTTTCATGTTTTAGGTTAAAGACGTGAAAGTCAAAACCAGCCCGTAAAACAGCTCCTAGGCTTATCAAATCGGTGACATGGTTGAAAAACCGATAACCTCGTGAAAACAGCCTTCTTCATCTGACATGTCCCACTGTGAAAGTATCTCTTTCAACGTAATGATACAGTCTGTGGACTCAAACACCTGTGATGAGACGAAATTCTCGCGAAAAATTAAATTATAACGCTAAAAGAAATAATTACAACGTGTACGGAACGGTGTGCACGGACGACGCGAAACCTTCACCACGCGTACTACAATCGTCCGCTCGCATGGGTCCGTTACTTCGACGACAGTCTCCCACTAACTATCGCTTCGGAGAGCATCCAGCTGCCTTGAAAAGAGAGAAGATAAGCATAGCAGAGCCGCTAGCCGGCCGACCATAAACTCTCGTCCGCTAAAGAAACCCTATCCTCAACCATATGGTGATGCGCCCTCAACGGCCTTTCTAGCAAGCGAGGCTCACCTTGCCAGCCGGTTAGTTTTTCCTAGTAATGTAAACTGACTAATTTTAAGCCAAGAGGGTAATTAATTACCTGTTCATAATTTGCCCTCCCACTGAAAATTTTTCGACTTACCCTCGCGCACTCAAACTTCATTTTTACCCACTCTCCACTTATTTTTGCCTGTTTCCCTCCCATGGTGATTTTTGAAGCTCCCCTGCCCTGTGGAGAAAAAACCCTGCAGATTTCCCCTGCCCTGGAAAAAATGTTTTCATTCCATTTTCCCTGTAGACATGAAGCTACACTACCCTGTGATGAAAAAAACTGTTGATTTTGTCGATTTTTTCGCCATGGCTTATTCTAAAATTAACGACCCGTTTGTTAATTTTCACACTGACAGCCAAAACACAATTTAGAACAAAACACACTAAAGCACATAAAAGACGAGTTTGGTGATGTGTGAAGCCACTTGTCCTTTATTACAAGGCTTGGTAATCTGGGTAACCGTTGAAAGGTATAAGTACTTACCCTGTGTCCCCTTCCCCAGTAACACCATGGCTCAACTTCCCCTATACCCCTTTTAAAAGTAGCTTCCCCTCTCCTCGTCACCTTTTTTCCCCAAGCCCTGTCCCCAGGACAATCAACCGATATTTGCCCTGCCCGACAAAAAAAACTAAAATTTGCTCCCCTGCCACCTAAAAATATGTCCCCTGCCCAAGCAAAATTAAAATTTCCCCTGCCCTCAAAAATTGCTCCCGGAATAGCTTTTTCGAAGAATAGCTCCGTTGGCTGCACCATAGACCCTCGAGAGTTTTTCTCGAGGGTCTATGGCTGCACCTGTTAAAACTGAGAAGTATCCCTCCTTTCGAAACATGCACGGTTAGCGCCATCTACAGGCTTGAGAAGATAACATATGCAAATGTTCACAGTTGTTTCGAGCATAACGTCCATGGAGTTGCTACTCGGCAAAGACCAAACTTGACAAATCTTCAAGTTGTAGGGAAGGGAAAGAGAGAGTAGATACACTTGTTGGTACACTTGAGATTTTGTCGATTTTTACTTGGCCTTGGCAGCAATGTAAATAATGAAGCTGTTCTAGGTGAATGTGGGAGATTCCCGCTTACCTGTCTTTACATGAAACGTTGTGTATCTTACTGGTTGAAGCTCATAGAAATGGATAATTCTCGTTACCCTAAAGCTTGTTATGAGATGCTACGAAAGCTAGATGAAGCGGGAAAAACAAATTGGGTGACAAAGATTAAGCATTTGCTTATGAGATATGGCTTTGCCTACGTCTGGTTTGAGCAACAAGTTGGTAACTCTGAGTTATTTTTATCCTTATTCTGTCAAAGATTGAAAGATTGCTATAAACAAGAATGGAATGCGGCAATTAATGATTCACCCCGCATGAAATTTTACTCCATGTTCAAATTCCAATTTGAACCAGAGATGTATCTTAAATGTACTTTTCCACTTAAGTTTAAAATAGCACTGTCAAAATGTCGTTGTTCAAATCATAGTTTAATAATAGAAACTGGAAGACATACCCACCTAGATGTACAAAATAGAATCTGTCCTTTTTGCGAAAAACGAAATGTATTCATCCGAGAGGATGAAATTCACTCTATTGCCTATTGTCCACTCTATGTATTACTTCGTAGGGATTTACTTCCCGTTAATATTAACGAAAACCCCACTAGAGATAAAATCACATCTTTATTTTCAACAAGAAATTCTGATACTCTTTTGAAATTGTCTGTATACATTTACAAAGCTTTACTGATGAGAAGTGAGTATTTGAAGACTCTGTAAATTTCCCTTTTCCACATTTGCCTGTATACTTGTTAGACTTTGCCTCACGTGACCATACTTTGTTCAAGATTTATTTGTAGTAACTTGTGTTGTATGACGGGCAGTGGCCCTTTACATAGACAAATAAACTCAAACGTTACGAAAGAGAGAGTATGAGCGCGAGATGGTTACTACAGCACGATAAACATTTATTTTATTTTACCTACCTTATTTTATTTTATTTTATTTTATTAAACCTTATTTAAGGAGGGTGGCTTGGGAAGCTTCAGTAAAGATGTTTATCTTCCCCGTGGCCCTCATTCACAATATCAGAAATGTTCAGAGACAGTGTCAAGTGTCATGGCGTTACATCAATTATTCAAAGATGGAAGAGTGTGAAGTGAACCGTAATCAATTATGAGTTAGTAATTTTCCGACGTTTTCATGTTTCATAGAACTGGACCACGGTTTGCAAAGGCGTTACATTTGGTTGACATCTTCTGATTTGGACCGTTTGAGCTATACTTCATCTCCGTCGGTATGATTGTTGATCGGCGAATCCCTGGGGACAGTTTTGACGCTGAAGAAGTAACAAGACAAAGACAGCATTTGAAATCATCGCACTGCCTTGTCTGTCAGTCAGCTTTTGTGAGTTTAACTGTGTGCATTTGTTGACTGATGAACTATGTTTTCCACCATCACTGTACATATGAGAAAATGTCTTGCAATGTGTGTGACGTGTAAGTACACACCATACAGGCGTGATGTAACAGCAAAACACGATGAACTCAGCAAATTACTACAATCACAAAATATTTAACCAGCGGAGCACATATGTGTGCATGCATATGTATACATACATACATACATACATACATACATACATACATACATACATACATACATACATACATACATACATACATACATACATACATACATACATATATACTTACATACATGTTTACATACATGTTTACATACATACATACATACATACATACATACATACATACATACATACATACATACATACATACATACATACATACATACATACATACATCTTACATACATACATACATACATACATACATACATACATACATACATACATACATACATACATACATACATACATACATACATACATACATACATACATACATACATACATACATACAACATACATACATACATACATACATACATACATACATACATATCTACAAACGTCTTACGCCCTCAACGTTTTGAAATTAAAATACAGAAACATGTCCTTTGAAAATGTGTAGAGTTTCTGCTCACAGTCCGGATTTACACTCAAAGTTTTCGGATGTATCCGACGAATTCGTTTATTTAAAATGAATGCCATAACGACAATAGCTAGCTTTACTCTATTCACTCAAAACTTTAATAGTTTGTTACATCAATTACATCACGGGATAAATTATACTGGTATTTCTCGTACAAAAAAGTCTGTAGCGGGTGTCTTTCCAACTATTTCCCCTCCGCAAAGTTTGAGAGGGGAGACATGACTAGTAGTCTCGGTGATGACCGACGTGTGCGATGACCCTAAAAGGAACGTAGATTCACTTTCTGAATCGAAATATCTGCTGCAAATTAAATCATTATCGTGCACACTTCTGAGAACGTGGTCGCCGATGACAAAAACCTTGAAATATATGACCTGATGTTGTGACTCAAATAGTATTTATAATTCATGCCTACACGGACACCTGGACTGTCTTCAGCTGCCGTAAAAGTTACCGTTTGGAAGAATTGTGAAAGAATTTTTATATATAAAGTCGATATCTGGTCAAAGCGTTCTGTATTCAAAAACGTTGTAAGTTTGTAAAGTGAGGAGGGACACAAATTCGAGTACATCATCTGTGCAATTTATTTTCTGTTGATATTAATATGTCTTACCACTGCTTCAACATGTAGAAAATTGCAGAAATTCTGAGGGGCTCCATAATACGTATTTTTTCTCGTCGAATGATTTGTATATCTGAAATATGTGAAAGGGACTGCATTCACAACTACCCACTGTTGGAAACGCCGTTCAAAGTCGTGCCTGTCCATATATCAGCAGCATATACGGGTCGCCCTGTGCCAACATAACATACACCCAAGAGTTTAACCTCTTGGCAACAATATCTGAATAATAAAAAGATCCATTGATGGGTACTTCTACTCAAAGGTGAAGAGATTCTTTATTTCACCACCTGACCTACGGGGCGTCAAACACGAATGCTGAACACTGCGCAAAGAAGCTTTGTTTATATTGTTCATTGTTAAAATGAATGCAGTCTTCCGTGACAATGAGATGTCGATTGACGTGAAGCTGATCTAAGTTTTAGGATCAGACAGGGTCACCACATGTCAATATTTTGCAATGAGTGCCAATTGTACGTTGAGTGGGAATCTGTAACAGTGATATTGACTTAGGGTCAAAGGTTATTGGCCTCCAAACAAGTTGTCCATTTCAGTGGTTTTTTGTCACCTGGCAACTCAGAAATATTTAATACTTTTACCTTCACCCAGGGACACTTTCTCTTTCGCAATCAAGATATGGATCATATGACATCCCGTACAAATGATGGGTTAGAGAAGAAAAAAAGCGCAAGTTTAACGACCATAACAGAAATCCAATGCGGCCGTAATCTTCGATGTGTTCAATATATTGGGAAATGAATCCTCGGTTTCTACAAAGAAAAAGATGAATAGCAAAATGAGATTCAGATTTCAAAATGAATCCACACAAACTGTAAACAAGCAAAGGACTGGATTTGGGATTCAAATTCTGTTTTGAAACGCTTTGCCCATAGACCCTGAAGGATCTATGCTTTGCCTGACCCTCTCCACTGCTGTGCAATTTCAGCGTTCGCATTTTACATGTTTCTGCATCACAAAACTGATTATTTCGTGTGGTTAAAGGAGTTCGAATCTAAATTACTTAATGATTCATCAAATTCATCGATGATATTTCGTTCGATCTCAGACTAATAGCCATCTGATGGGAACAGGATATTGGTGAAACATCGTTGACGGTGGACAGAGCTACACATTTGATAATTTGCTAACATTACGTTTCTCAGACCAGTCCACACATTAAAACAAGTCTGTTTGTCATCACAGTTCAGCGTTCGAAATTCACGCTAACCCCGGGTTTGGCGCTAGCCCCAGACCAGCTGTTTTCATGCCGGGCCAGTAAGTTGTGAAAGAAGCAGACCCGAGTGTCCTGCTCTAAATAAAGAAGGGGTCAGCAATTTTTAATACTCTTACCCTATTCTGTTAAATTCTCAAGTAATCAAACCGCAAAATTTAGGAAAAAATTGGCAGGTAAAATCTCAAAAGATCGAACGGTGAAATTACTTAGCGAAAGCCTTTACAGCTACGCATTTCTCGCGACTTGCGAGATTGATGGCGCTACTCAACATCTGCCATTTGTTACGCGTTGGGGTCACGTTGGGGTAGGTTCGAGATTTCGTTTAGTCAAAATGGCAGCATTGTTTTGATGAACCTCGCCTCGCGGGTGAATATCAGTAGCGAGAAAGATGTACAGGTATTTGCAGGGCCCCTGTATTTCCCTTCAAGTAAAAATTCCGTATTACGCCCAGGACCAGTTGATTTCCTTTCGGGCCAGTGAATTTTATAAGTTACTGGCCCGCTTGGCCAGTAGCGATTTTGCATGAGTTTCAAACACTGTCACAGTTGTTGAGCGTTTAAAATCTGACGACAATTTGAACCTTGGGTTTTAGCGTGACTGACAGCGTTATCCCATTTACAGCCTCAAACCAGTTAAATGTCACCCATAACCGTTCTTAAATGTATTTTTATAAAATTCACTTCTTCCCCGACAATAAATGTGGTCTGATGTGACATAAAGCCAATGCTGTCCAAATATAGATAAATTATCGCCTTGTCGGATGAGATAAAGTCACTCTAGTTCTTTTATCTGTAAACGCCTTATTCTGAATCAATTTCCTGTCAATTCGTCCTTATTTCACTCTATAAGACTATCAAAGGCAACGGTAAAAGTCAACATTTTTTATCATCCATCATCCAACAGGCATTTCCCAATTACAATAGGGGTTACCTATAACCCACTACCCAATGGAGCACTGAGGAGTAAAGTGCCTTGCTCAAGGGCACAGCACAGTGCTGGAGTCTTGAACTCACCATCCTCCAATAGTGAGTTCGTTACTCTGGACGTATCGGGTCTCGAACTCACCATCCTCTGCAAGTGAGACCGGTACCCTCACCACTTCCCCGCGATGTCTCCTATAAAAGAAATCTCTTTAAGCAATTAACAGGGACACCAACTGGCATTCACTGCGTGAAGACATGGATAATAAGAATTTATGGTCCGTGAGCAACCGACGATGACGATTCAAAGTCAATCAACACAGAACCCAGGACGTATACCTCAAGGACAAGGTCAAATTATTTCTTACTTGAGTTAATTCAATCGCAGGTTTAACTTGTCGGATTGCCCTACTGAAAATCTGTTTCCCGCGATTGTCATTTTGATTGGTAGCAAACATGCGAGAGCGGACGATGGTATAATCCGATAGTTATTTCTTTGTGAATCTTTTTCAGCAATTTCTCCCAAATAAGGTCCAATATTTTAGTGTAAGTGCGACATTGAAGAAACAAAGTTTTGAAACTTGAACGTTTATCACTCTGTACGCCACATTTTTCTCAGCTTCGAGCGTTGATTTGCAATCTCCTATATCGAAATGCTCGGTGACGTCATTTGGTATCCGTAATTCAGAGAGCCAGCAGAATTCTGTCTGGTGTTGCCTGGGAAACCAGGCATCTTGTTACGCGATTTCGATGTCATTGTCGTTCATGGCCACGATTAGAAAAATGTTTCAGCGTTGTTGTGTACCGTATGACGTCACAAAGGAATGTGTTGGCCATTTACAGAAACCAACAAGTCGAACCTTTTTGAAAATCCATCAAGCTTTAAGAACGTACAGAGGTCACGACCCGTGTTAACAGCCATATTTCTGCAGATTATCCAAAAGACAAATAGATAAATTACTTCATAAAGCTCTGATATTCAAAACAGCGAATCCATAGGTGCGTAATTTCATCAGGTCTCTGTTTCACGTTTCCTATAATTTCAATTCAATTATTCACAGGGATTCAATCGACGCGCAGACAACGAAAGAAAATACATTTTTACCTTATAAAAATGTAAAACCATCTTCATTGTGAAATGTTGTAGTCATGGTACATGACGGCTGACGAGATCAGATGAGGCAAAAAAGAAAAGTTTTTTTTTCAATCCTCGCTCGCGCCGATCTAGATGAGCTCCTTCTCTATGTTTAATCGGAAAACATTACATTTGAAATGACTGTTTGTTACGCACGGCAGAAAATGTAATATTTATTTATTATCTTTGGGATCACGTGCTTAAATGTACAACTAAGTTATTACACTGGTATTATGTCGGAATAACCGTCGCATGTAAAACATTTATAATGTTGTTTTCATTTCGGTGGCTGCATTTTATGATTCAAAAAAAAGAAACAAAAATTTTAAAAATCGCGTCGCCACATTCAAGAGACCAAGGATGACAAACACACCTGTTTTTTTTTTTCACCAAGCCTACAAGAGTCAGAGAACAGTAGGCTAATTTAAAATTAAAAAAATACAAGCATTCAATAAGGCCACCTTTCCGATATTTCCATAAGTCTATAAATTCATAAAACAGACGACTATTGTGCTGACCCTGAATTAAGAAGAGCGCAAGTGTAAATGTTTGCCATAAAGTGGTGAGCAATCTCTCTTTTAGTAGGAGGCACCTTTAAAATATGACGCTGTGCTGTGAGATGCGATGTCAACCATTACATCATATTTTGCAAACAGAGAAGGGATACTTAATATTGATGTAATTTGATGTGTCACAGGCAGATCTTAGGGCAGAATACAGTATTAATTCGCCGTGTTTTGCATCCAAATTACCTGTCGCTAATATACAAACAACACATGCATGCGCCCATTCAATTTGGCATCGGACCGGTCTTTTTAAATAAATGTGATTCTAACTGTGTAAATGTATTCTTGAATTATGCAAACAGAGCGTCGCTAGGAACGTAAAACAGGGCCCGTGGTATGTAAGACTAGTTGCTATGGCAACATGGATGAGTTGAGATATAAGCCGCCAGCTTGAGGCGTCTTCATTGGTCGGTTGTTAACTTTCACCCTATTGGCATTCGCTCCGTCAACTTCCCTGTGTATTCCCTTTGATGCCAGTGGTGAATGCGATGAATCGGGCAAGACAGCTGTTGCATTCAGCTTAAAAACCAAATTAGAATTTGCTTTCTCTGTGAGAATAGTCACCAACCCGACGAAGCCTATTCAGCGATGTCGTTGACATCTACACATGCACAAGTACCCCCACCCCCTTCCTTTCACACAAATTGTTGGCAGGTTCGCTCTTTCCCGGGCGATAACGTCAGACTTTGGGAATTTTGTCCGACGAGCACAACAAGACCTACTAGTTAACGTCAGAGGGTTAATAGAAAACAAAGAGACAACAATAATTACTTAAGACAAAAAAGTGTATTTACAGTTGATAACAAAACACTTTCTTCGACAGAAGTAACGTTAAGGGTTCACGATATAATTGCTCATTGAAGCTAGTTAAAGAAACAAGTATTGTGTTTGCGTTGACAATGGATGTACAAATCCGCCGGCTCATTAAGGCTGGCACGCCAAATGTAAATTTCGCGTCTTCGTTAAGAATGTAAATTTCGGTAACATGTACTAACACGATGTAAATTCATTAAGCGACTAAGCGTTGCAGGGTTATGTATCAGTCGCCCTAATATCCGTTAACGGTGTGTGGGGAAAGGTCGTGGCGACATCGATTCCACGGGGAGTTATCCGCTACGTTTAGGTTGCTTATTTTCGGGGTCCTTTAACAACAATGTCGGGTGGCAAAGAGGGTCAAAACGGTTGGCGAGTGTTAGGATTCCATAGAATGGTTACACAATACCCGTCTTTCAAAACGACTAATAGAAAAGTAAGAGATGGACTACATCATTGTCGAAAGGCACATCTTTTCAAATACATTGTACTGCCTTGCTGTGAAGTCGGAATCAGGTTTCCCAGGCTACTAGCAATGTGTATACAATCATAGACAGTCTATTATCCATCAATTTACGGAACAATAATTTAATAGTTACCAAATCTTTCTTTTTTAACGTTTATCTTTATAAATTCGCATTTAAAAACTGGACCCCTTACGCGTTGCGGTGGTAATTGAGATTGTGACTAGAGATCCTTACTGGCCACGACAATCCACCAACAAACAAACAAACACATCTGATGCAACGTGGGATACTTCAGCTGATAATGCACAGTAATCGATAAAGGTGTGGTGGGTATTAATGTCAAAATTGATATGTTGCTAAATATTGTTCGCGTGCATCATCGCCCTTTCGTTTAACCAACAACACACTTTACTAACTTCTCGCAACTTATACATATATGATTTTGGACGTTTGAATTTCCGGAAAGAGCACGTGTGTGCATGGAAAGGGATATCGTCGAAATACATTCATTACTACAATATGTACATCTGTAGACGTATCATCACGAAGTTTAGAATTTGCTTTTTCCCTAATATTTCAGACAAAGTTACCTGAACAAAAATGACTTAATATTCAGAATCTGATCCCACACTTGCATTTCTACCTGTTTTTGCTAGTTTTCGAAGTCTCATAACGTCATCTTTGTTCATGCCTAGTCCAATCTGTACATTGCCTGTGCTACTGGCATTTTCCGTTTCTTCCGGTATTGTTGCATTCGTCAAACTACTACTTATAGATGGGTTTCGTGGGCGCGTTTGGTTCTTGTTCAGTACACTGGTCAAAAGTCCAGACTTCTCATGAGCGTCAGATTCACTTTTCGTTCGCGCTTTTGCACCGTCATTAGAGCTTTCCTGGAGCGGCGTCGACGCCGAGGCGGCCCGAGACCGTCGTCTGCGAAACGCGTTCACCATCAGCTTCGCCGCGCCTTCTGTCGTCACTGTGGTTTCGTTGCTCCTTGCCAGCGAATTTCGCCTCAAAGCTCCGAGTAAGATCTTAATTCCTCGCTCGTTCGGATCACTGCCACTTTTCACACTTCTTGGACTATTAAGATTACCGTCGTTCTTTCTCACGTCTTCCTTAGAAGAACCTCGTACCACCATCGATGATCGTCTTCCCGATCTCGACGAACTTTGGCATTCTCGCTCTTCCGAAACTGTTGCCAGACCTTTGTGACCCCTGCCAATCTTGGGAACTTGAACGATTACTTCCGGAGCTTTCGGAAGCGCCCGATGTCGATACGATCTTGAAACTTGGATTTCGTAGTTTTTGTATATAGTCCCTAATTCTCGTTTCCATGCATTCTGATCTTTGGTTTTTTTACGGCGACGTTGGCGGTTTTGACGATTCCGCGTTCCGTGACTATTTTTGACGTCCTTGCTGTTCTCGACATTTTGTCCGTACAAAATCATGCTGGGGTTAAATTTGACAGTAATCCTTTCCCGCTGACAAGCCGAGTAAGGCCGTATGGTCAGCTCGTTGCGTAGTGGTTGTTGAAGCGTGTCTGGAACGGTCCTTGGTCGGCGTTGCTTCGCATCATTGATTTCAAAGTTCACCGACACCGAACTGTCGCACGAACTGGAGTTGCTGCCGTGAGATACCGTGCCCGGCGATCTCACCGCCTTCAGGCCGCTCAAATCCAGAGGCGGTAAACCTGGTGGTCGCGTCGTGGTGCCGTTTTTATCGGGCTCTGCCCAAGCCTCTCTACACTGGTGTGTCACGACTAGGTAATACTCTTCCCATTCTTTGGCGTTTCTCTTTTCAACTTTGTCGCGATGCTCCTCATTGGCTCCACCGTCGTTGATTAAGACTTTAGCACACTCGAAATGCCCCATGCGACACGCTTCAAGCAGTGGCGTCATCCCGCGTCGGTTCGGCCTGTCCACGGTCAATTTGTAACGTTTTAAAATTTTCACCAACATTCTAACGTTGTTGAAGTTCCCCGTAGAAACCGCGTGCATGAGAGCTGTATTACCGGCTTTATCGACTTGGTTCAGGTCATAATCGATCGCGTTCAAGTACACATCCACGAGCTCCTCACGCTCGTATAGACACGCGTAACTCAATGCGTTGAGACCTTGCCTATCTGCGTGGCCAACCATTGCTCCCTTCTCAAGCAGCATCCGAGCGATCCCCACTGCCCACGATTCATCTTCCAAGAACGTACACACAATCAACGGCGTTCTACCTTCTCGGTCCTGAACGTTCACGTCACTTCTCTTATCGACCAGGACACGTAGCTCATGAAAATATCCCTTACGAATGTAAGCATGTAGATCCGGCAGGTCCCTCATGCTCACCGACATTCTCCAACAACAAACTCCTCTGGACCAATATCAGGCGTTATTAAAACTCAGTCGGTAGCATCCTCTTCGCCCTACCAATCTGACGAAAACTATATGGTGCGTGTGTAGGTGTACTCGGCACCTCCTTGTCAAAACCAACGGATGAATCACCTCGACAAAACGAATCAGCGATTGTTATTGTTTTAACGTTGTTCGCAGGCAGCCGCCAACAGTCGGGACCAACAACGCCGTTGCTAGTATTGTTCAACACTGTCCGCCAACAGCTTTTAAACATGATACAAAGCCAAAGCACGCAGTTGTAAGCGTCTTTTGAGTGTGCGCATTACAACAAATGGGAGTGGCAACTATCAACTACACCCCTTTATAAATGCTAAATGACATTGTGCCAAGCAGAAAATTCTTCCGCCATCCACAGGCCAAAAACACAAAATCTTCAAAACCGTGGGGATTTAGTGTGTACTTTCTAAATATATACCTCAACATCAATTTTTAACGATATTGTAATACATAATCTTGTTTAACACGAAGTCTCGGACAACGGGCTGTTCCCGGGCACTTCGCTTATATTTATTTTTCTCTCGACTCACAAATCAGGATGATTACGTCGTTCTCTGAGCTGTCGGGCAGCACTTTAAATCCAGACACGATAATCCCGTCAAGCGGTCAGTTCAACCAACCTGTTGACACCAAAGTCTTCGAAAAGTGCCATACATTTTAAAGAGTCTGCTTTGAGCGACGATGCATGAACCGTATAGCTTATACTGGCTTTCTGAGATGAAACGTCCAACAATTACTGCCTGGACGTTTGAATTGTTGACAACCTTGCCATGTGTCGTCTTCGTGTCAGTCAATGCCAAGAGACAAAACCTGTAGATCACTAACAGGGCAATACAGAGTCGTAACCATCGGGTGAATCACGAACCCTCCACAAAACTGTCAAGAAATGTGGAGGGAGTTTGGTGAGTGCAGCCATTGGACGGTTTAATCAAGACAGTAGAGAACGCGTCTCTGCTGTCTTTGGTAAACGTCTTAAAGATGGGAACCGACCAAGATGCTATTTCTGGTAGAGATCAGTGCGGCCATCAACTTTTAATAGAGTTGTTGGGACAAAAGTGCTTTTACACTTCACCGAAAAATCCATCCATGTCACAAAAGACCGTCGTCTACTCACTGAGTTCTCATGGAGACTGACAACAACGGCAAAGTCCCTGTTGGACCATGGAAGTATGACCACAGTACCTCCGTGAATCGGTCGGAAACAGAAATCTTGCGATTCAGATCAGATCGAATATTATTGGCAAATGTTGACACGGCATGGTCTTTTACGTGAAAACGCGCACGGTTTGAACCCATACCATCCGCCTTGTCTTGCGATATAAACATTTACAGACGCTGCACGACGCGCGACAACAGGTGTTGTCCGAGACAAAGACGGAGTGATTGGTCATACTCAAACAATGAATGAACAATCATGAAGTCGGTGCTCTCTGAAATGACTGTATAACGGAGATGTTTTCACTGGGCAGGTGCGATGTGTATGTTCTGCAGTTACAGTACACACAGCTCAACTGTCAATGTTGTTACTCCAACTGTCAGATTGGATGTTTGTCCAACGGCGCTCAGTTAAAACATCAGTGATTTTTTGTGTGTGTTACCTGGTATTCTCGATTGAAATGTACCGTTGTCTTAGACAAATAAATGCACACTAGTAAAATGACCGACTTTGTACATGACACACACACTTGTGATCTCGTTGGAGTGGCAGTTCGCAGTAACAATGACTTGGACTTGTTGGACTATGAGTAGCTACCGGGGCCAATACATACTGGCATGGTCAGTATTTCATGTACAATAGTTGGCCTTTAATGTTTCGAGAGAAAAGCTAGACGTGATATTGACTATTGGACTCTATGGGACAGATGGGAAATACCAACAAATGAATGTCGGGTTTTGTGGGGTTTGTTTTTCCTCCGGGTCAAATTGGGGATTGTTTTTCCTCTGGGTTAAATTTCAACAGATGGATATGAAGTGACCGGGCAAGTAAGAAGCCGGCGACGCTCTACAACGCCAGTGTACAATTTCAATTTGATAAACATGTCACCTTGATATGGAATGGATGCTATCAGTTGCGATATCGGGTCTAGGCTCAACATAGCCACTAATTAAATTATAGATGTGAATCAAACTGACTTGTCAAATTTCGTTTCACCTGTTCTCAATCTAATATGTAACTGACAATAACAATTCCATGTGGACCAGCGGAACAAAGAAATAATGTAGGTAATTCAAAGAAACAGTCTTGCGTGAATTTTAGAACAACCTGACCGAGAGTTTACTGTTTGAAATAAAGTGTAATAGGTGTGAGACGGGTTCCTTTCCTCACACCACTGATAGATAACGCTTTCATAACATGTTGTTTTTATGGTATAGTTATATTTAGATATTGCAACTTCATTTAGATTGCCAAGCCTTGAGGCATTTCCATGCACTATAAATATATCCCCGATATTGATATGGCTGTTGATACCAAATGAGCTCACACAAAAAGATTAGCCGGAATGACGATTACGGTTTGACGTTGATTTTGTTGAAATCGCCCATGCATTTGGCCGAGCAAGTGCAAAACACAGCTAAACTCTGCAATAGATTTCACCACTCTAGCGTGCAGCTTTCATATTTCAGTGATTCTGTCTATGGCTAGTATCGCAACTGTGTGGCCATTCAGTATCGTACATAGGCTTTCTTTCAAACCCGCGTTTCATGTATGTGAGTCGTTAAACTTAAAGGGCAACAGTCGTCAAAACTGCGCCTGTGCAAGTTTCTTGTTTACGAACAATATATTTCGTACAAGATATCTAGATGCACCTCATCATCATAGCTGCAATATTTAACTTATACGATGTAGATTGTAATATACATATTTTAACTTTCATCAATCACCATCGCACCTTGGATACAGTGTTTACATTGGTTGCATGGCTCCCATACGACCTTTGAGCACAGTTCCGATGACTGTGTTCCTCTAACTCAGATGAGTCTAGTCCGGGCTCATGACCACTGTCTGCAAACCACCTGTTGATTTATTCCAACTACTCCTATGATCGCTCCAATTTCTCTGAACTAGTTTGTAGTCCGGTGATTACAGATTATTTGCGATTGTACTTTTAGATTACTTGGATAAAGATAAACGGATTGCGGATACGGAACAAGATAGTGTATCCACGTGACCACTTTGCGGGATGAAAGTTCAAAGTTCACCGGCGGCAGACAAACGATGAGTTAGGGCTCTACTGTCATTTTGTTGTTTTTCGTTGGGTTGTTTTTTTAGTCTATGTTTTTTATTTGTGTGAGATTATCGTTTGCTTCAGCTGTGCACGTCAGGATGGCTGGGCCTGTTTCACTGGGTTTCACACAAAGAATGTCATTTTATGAATTTTATCTCGTTGACCAGTGTCAATAGGCGTAGACACTAAGTGCTCTTGTGTAAATCGTCCAAACCTTGGTCGTATATCCTTAAAGGTTTTCAAATTTCTCTTGTCATTTTCGAATGCCAAAGGTACCGATTAAAGATACTTTAATAAAACACACGACTTGCTTAAGAGAATTTTTCTTTGCTAGGTGAAGTATGTGTAGCGGTTTAAGAGATTACACCTTTGACTTAGCAGTCAATTATTAGATGTTGGGCAACTCATTAGCGTTTTAACTTCACCAAGGTTTATCGCTTGATCAGATTTTTTATCTGATACATCGCTGCAAATGACCCTTGACGATCACGTCGACGCCGACCCATGACAGGCATTCTTTTTGGGATTTGGTCCTTGTGAGAAGCGATCTAAGGAACTTGATTACTAAAGTCGTGATCTCCGAGCTCTTTGCTGCGATGTCAGTGTTAGGTGATATACGAAGCGTAAATAAATAAACAGTCGACTGAACTTGACACAACAAAAAGGAATTTCCAGTTTTGACTCAGGTAGAATAGAACAACGGCTCTCCAGAAACAATGGTTCTTTCTCGGATCTACTTCATAAAATATGTTTTGAATTTACCTTATAAAAATCATACCCTCGAGTACTTTAAGTACAGTTTGTCTTTCAATATTGACATGTTCAAACTTCAAACATTTGTCGAGAAGTACAATCATTCTCGACAAATGTAAATTTAATATCTAGGATTGGACGACAAAACTTATTAGTTGAAACGTTTGTGTTGTTATGATATGTAATCGTACTATTGAGAGAGTTGAGTCATAAATAAAAGTGTATCCAATTGACTGCTAGGGCTTGTCAGCGGCTTAAAATGCTGACTTTATTACACAAACCCGTTCAGAGAGCGTCGATATTCTCTCTCTCTCTCTCTCTCTCTCTCTCTCTCTCTCTCTCTCCTCTCTCTCTCTCTCTCTCTCTCTCTCTCTCTCTCTCTCTCTCTCTCTCTTAACTGATCTACGTGTGTTCTGTAACTCTGAAATGCACACTGCGCAAAATTGGTGTGAGCGTGCTTCAACGAGTTAAATAGAGACGAGTCATCATTCGCTGACCTGTGACGAAGTCTTAAATTTAAATTAAATCGTTGGAAGGACTCCTCAGAAGTGACGGAAAACGCATTTCTTTTTGCATAGTATTTAATAGAAGAGACATGGTCACGGTCCAATCTAATTTAAATCCGATGTAGAGATGAGTTGGTCTCTTTTGCAATTGTAATACTTTTTTGCGGTCCTCCCCTCTCTAGGTGAGGAAGGCAGAAAAAAGTGTAAAGACCGACCTATCACTTCAGATTTGGTCACAGTCCCGCTTTTATCATCATTTTTTGTCAAGCAGCAAGACCGTAAACTTCAACAAAAATGTATACCGGTTAGGATTTGTTCTGCACAAGACGAGTAAATTACATGTAAGCACTTAGACACGGTTTTAGAGGGTTTTTTTTAATATTGATAAGCGATAACGTGGAAAGACTTATTTAGCCGGATTTAACAACCATTGAATACCTGGAAACTTATCGTGTTATCGGTAAGATGCCAAGCCGGATGCAGTGATAGCTAGGTCAGTCCACGACTGAAAGCTTACTTGACCGAGTAAAGGTTCACCTTACATTGAAGCCGACAAAGCTGTTCGTGGAAAACGGTGTTTACTCCCGCGATTTGACGGGCTGGCGAAGAATTTTTTTTCGTTCACTGAGCAGAAGGGGAACAGGTTGTTGGGCATTTTCACTCAATGGCGAGTTGGGGAATTCTTTAACTCTATTGATGACTTAAAAAAACGCCCATTGAGTGGACATCAGGTGGATATCGGGCGAATGACTCAGTCTTTTCGTCAGGTAAGTTAAAGGCATATTGCAAAAAGATGGCAATGGGGAGTTTTCATTGTGTGGGGAGGGCAGGGAGTGGGGAGGGCAGCGGGGGGAGTAGGGGGTTCTGGGTGTAAGGTGGGCGACGAGAGAAATGGACAGCTGCTGCTTTCTGTCTAGATTTTGATTCTGTAGAATGTCTTAGAATAACATATTTACATCAAAATCAGCTAATTGGATGATTTTTGTTGTTTTTGCCCTGTTTTACAGACATTTCCTGCAACTTTTCAGATATTGGATATAACTTTTAACACGATTGGAACTAATTTGGGATAATTGGATGGTCAAGTAACGTCTATTTAATCTGCAAAATTTGACCTCATCTACTTTTTTTTTAAGTTACACACTTGTTTTTATGAGTAATTTGAAATATTGCAACATTCAGCTATATGGCATCTAACACTTTTGAGAAATTTGAAAAATATGAAGATCCAATTATCCCAAATTAGTTCCAATCGTGTCTTTTACCATAAATGTAACAAATACATTTTGGGCAGTGAAGTAAGAAAGCTGACATCTTTCGCCCACTTCAGTCTGTGAGTTCTTGTTCATTTTAATTATTCGATTTTACTGACTCTACGCAAGAAGTGATCTAAGTATCTCTACTGCCGATGTCAGGATCTGACAGCGACGACCTTGTAATGAGTGTACCCGATTTAATTTCAACCTGTCCCATTAGGAACACAAAAGAGATAATCTTCGTTGAGTTGGTCCCAAAGGAATAGTTGTCTTCTCCTGGTTTGAAAACTTTTCAAAAATCTGTACTTAGACTTTGGCATTTTCAATGTTACAATACCCTCAAAAAATATTGCTGCAAGTTTTAAAAACACAATTGGTGACACTGTCATCGCTTTGGGAATGAGTTTGCTTTGATTTGGTTTTGGAATTCGTTGACAGAGAAGAATCCACTTGCCCCGTGACATTTGTAAACTGCCTCTTTTTGTGATATGTCTGGCATGAATGGTCAAACAGTCACTGTATAGAAATGACGAATCAACATAATTTGGTGGTGCATAGTTGGTACGTTGCGGATCAAAACACCTGTTTACCCAGACTCGAAGGAACTATGCTCAATATTCCGAAGATTTCACGTCCAATCCCTCGGTAGGAATCTAGAACGAACACCAACAAACGTCTTCGAAATCGATGAGTCGAGTTATGCAACCGAGGCAAACAAAACCGATGAGGTGATTTTAGAAACTTTTATTGTGATCGGAAGATTTGTTCCACTCGAGTGGACCGTGGCTAGGATTTTCCTTTCAGTCCAAAGTTTTGAATCGGTCACAAGCCTGTACACGTGGGAACTTTGGAAGCTGAATAAAAACGCTCCAAGGCTGTGCTTGTGTAAACTAGCTGAAAGTTTTTCTCCAAAAACGTTACTAGCACATGTCTTCCCATACGCTCCTGCGGACAGTTATATACATAGCATGCAGCGTAGGTTTACAAGCTCAAGTATGTAGGCTGAAACACCCTCTATTGTTTTAGGTTAAAATTAGAAGGTCGTTCAATTTAGCTCAGGGTTTTCAACTAATTTCTGGTTCATTGCTTCTGCACATAGTATTTGTGTTTGATTAGTCCCGGTGGGATTTTAGGACCTCCCCCAAATAATGAGCAAATTACCAAGTATCTTAATTCGTAGTGACTGTCTCCATAAATAGTGCAAGCGCCATGGGATTTGGGTTTAGGAGCGAAGAGACGTTTTTGAACATGTCCTACAAAATGATAATGATTAGCAATTACATTGTCGTTCTTGAGGAGAAATTAAGCCAATAATGTCCTTTCGGGATTGAAATGGTTCAGAAATTGGACGGTATGCGGTAATTAGGGCCATCTGGACAGTAAACATCTGTACTGTGTTAGACCTATTACGAGCAAGCACGTTGACTATGGCATGTCCGTGCACGGTTCAACAGCATCGTTTGTTTATCATCGTTGCCATGGTACTGAGTACAGAAGGTTATCACGTTTGCTAATCGTCATTATCGGTTATCAAGAGCGATGATTGTTTCATCAACCAGATCATTGAATTGAATTGAATTGAATTAATTAAATTAAATTAAATTAAATTAAATTTAATGATATTGATTCGTTTTCTTGGCATAACACAAAAATGCAAGGTTACGCAGTGAATTGGTTTATTCTTTTGTACGATATGGCAATGTTCTACCACGATTCATATGCGAGTTGAATGTACCCTGGAATATATTGGATTATCGGCCATCTATTTTTTTGGCTAAAACTCACCCCTGGTTTGTTTCTTTGTCTGAGAAAATGCTTTCCCCTCTTTTTGTTAGCTTATTTTTTCAACCCACACTAAAACTTGGCCGAGTTTTCTTTTTAAGTCGTGTGAAAGTGAACAAGTTCCAGGGACACGAAATGTCGATCGCAATATTCAGTAATTTTGATATTTGTAGAGTGAACTGTCGACTCTATTTTTCCTTTATGTAGGATTGCCAGAGATATTTTGTCCTCAGCAACACAAATCATTTCTAAAATCGCCAATTTCTTCTTTAAGATTTGACAGGGATCAGTTAGGCGGACCAAATACTTAGTTTAACCTTTCATTCATATGAATGCATCATTCACGTTTTTGATGTTGCTTTTAATTGGTGTACCTTAAATAAATGCACTGCTTTGTTTCCATACCGGTCTGGTTGGCGCGTGTAATCTCATAATTCATTAATTACCCAATCACACATCAGCTAATGAGATCGTTACTCGATAATAGTTTTCTCAAATCCCAGACCCCACTCATGTGTGGGTTTCAAGCAGCCCACGTAGAGTAGTGGTCGTGGTGACTCTAAGTGACACAATGCAGTTGCGTAACTTTTGTATTCTAATTCCGCTTTTCTAGTGATGATGACGAAACGTTTGTTTCAACAGTAGACGATCTCCAACATCAATTTGTCATTCAAAAGAAATTCCAAATACTGGACAGTATAAAAGACAATGTCAACTGATGAAACAAATTTTCTGACGATATTGACGTCACTACTATACCGTCTGTCCTTTGCTTTGTATTCTTAATCTGTGTTTGTGATTTATTTTACGGAGGGCTAGTCTCAAGGCGATATCGCGTCATTCACGTGATTTTGACAGAATACAGAACTAATCGCTGATTGCAATTAACGAGTTAATACTTCCTTACTGCTTACTTAATCACAGGTAAAATTTTCAGTTTGGTCCTGTCTCTTTTCTGCATCCATGGATCAACTGAGTATTGTAGATCAGAAAGGCAGAAGTCCTGTAGTTAATTATAAAGTAGGCAGCTTTTGTCATGGGTTCAGGACCAGCGAGAAAGTCTTAATATTGAGTTCGGCAAAGTGGGCAATACAATTGAACTACATTTGTAACGAACAAAGACAAAAAGAAAGAGTTTGACCAAGTGACTACCAAAAGACCATTTCATGGTTTGGTAATATTAACGATCAGGCAAGCGGTCGAGCTTTTACATGGCGTGGCAAACCGGGAGATCTCAGTTTGTAACACAAAAGTATTAGAATTCTGCGACACAGGTCAAAGGGATTTGAAATAATAGATACGATTTGACAGTTTTTGTTTCGGAATGCTCGGCTATGGCGTTTTTCCATAGCAATGAAGTTGCTGCTTCTCGGGTGAACTAGGTGAGTATTGGAAGCATTCAAGTAACGCAATTCTTCCAAACTGCCAGTACTCGACTGCAATACTTTTAAAGAAAACACCTTACAGTAACTAATAATGTTTCGGACGCCTTGAGGTCTTCATCACAAGTTCTGGACCACATTAATGATTACAATCTCATGTCATTCTTGACAGGCGCATTCAACATTTTCAACGTCTCGTTGCCCGATGTTTTCAAAGTTAATATGCAAAAATTACCATCCACTGTGCTCGATCAGAAGTTAATGTGTAGTCCGTCTTATCATGAAAGTGATTAAAGTGTCAGTTATATTACTGCAACATTAAAATGGAATGAATCTCATATTGTTATTAATAAGTCTCTCTCTCTCTCTCTCTCTCTCTCTCTCTCTCTCTCTCTCTCTCTCTCTCTCTCTCTCTCTCTCTCTCTCTCTCTCTCTCTCTCTCTCTCGTGTCTGTAAGTGTTGACAAACCGAACCACTCGGCAGGAAGAATTAATCTTTCTTGCTTCATTTCCCGAAAACAGGATTTCTAAGCCGTCACCTGTAAAAACAATTCCAGTTGGCGGAAAAGAAAGCCCGTTCAGTTATTCACACAAAGAATTTGAATAACGTGAACACAAAAGCCTCTTAAAATGACGCTGACCAACAAAATTATTGAGGGTAGCGACACTTGAAATTGCGTAACTTTGAACTTTTTCCGTAGTGAGACGTTCGATTACTTGGCATTGCTGCATCGTTGAAATACAGTACAGAGTTCAGTGGAAGGAAAGGGACTTAATTGTGCCAAGGTTTACAGTTTATCTCCTACTATAACAGTAAAGATAATCTGACAATACCCTGAACGGAAGCACACTCTTTTACCTTGAAGACGGAAGACGGTGAAAGGACTTTCCCTCCTAGAGTAAACAGATTTAATTTACGATTACGACTTTTAAATGTTGCATCGCAACGCAGCAGAGAGGCAAGGCACACAGTAAAGTCAATTTGTGAGATTAAAAAGTAATTGTGATCTATTTTTATACATTGATGGGTCTCATTGAGTAGCTATGTTATACTTTAAACGGATTACGCTAGAATTGCAGCTGTGTTACATTTCAACACTGGTATGCTTATCAAGAGCAATACAATTCGTGTTTGTCAAGTTTTCGACCCCCGAGCTATCCCCGCTCTAAATGGCAGATTAGCAAACTGAAGGCAGGATTTTCCTGGCCAATTGTTGTTTCTAAAGCCCACGACTTGACCTGGATTGAATATTTTCTAACAGTCGGCCAAGTCTGAACTTGTAAAGACAGAGGTTCCATTGCGAAAAAAGGACTTTTTGTAGACAGCCATGAGGGTTACATATTTGTCAGCGCTCCTTGGCACTTTTTTGTTTCAGCGGAAAAGAAAGTTAATGAATAACAGTTACACGATGACTGCTGTTAGCCCTTGTGGCGTTGAAGAACCTGGCGTTTGTTCACTCCAGTCAGAATGAGTACTTGTGCTTGAGGCGATAATGAGAGTCTTCAAATGCTCTATAACTGCCCTCCTTGTCAAGTACTTCGCTGAAAACCAAGGGAAATCCCATTATTGGCATGACCAATTGCATCCAATCTTTACCGCTCAACAGTGACATGCTTTACATTATAAATTAGACATTCTTTATAATCAGTGAAGTTTCAATCATCCACATAAAGGAGGTGACATTTATGGAAACATTCGAAAAGTAACAGGGGTTTTGTATTATTTACCCTAGCAACTGTTGCCATGGTGAGTATTCAACGCTAATTTTACGTGCCATGATTAAAGCGGCTGTGCCTTACCGTAAAACCGAAAAAATATCTGTAAAACAGCCGTTAATTTTTATGTATCATTGGAGGTTTGTACGGCAGGAAGGGCTGGAGGACACTGTAGTGTTGTTTTGCTAGAATCAACAAACTTTGTACATAATCAACAGGAAATCACAGAACAGCTATGTCAGAACATAACAATGAATAAACATGGATACCGTCAATGGAAATTTGAAAGAGTCCTTTTGTCGCCTTGATTGGCACCAACTCATCAGTGACTTGAAAAAATATCACTACAAATTAGTTTGATGACTTCATCCACGTCAGGAAAAATTTATGGCCGTCGACTTGTAAGGTACAAGGGGCGATACTTCGTGATGAACGGATCGTTTAACAATTCAACAAGGCGTGTTGCGTCGATAAAGTATTATTCAATCGTTGTTGAGCGTTATCATCTGATCGATGATTGATTAGTTTATTGATTGATTGATTGATTGTGATGTTTCAAAAGCTTTGACTTTGTGTTGACCCCTAAAAAGTCGGCGCATCCCGGCAACGTAGAAATGGCAATAAATAGACTAGGAGTATTCGATTGTTTACCTGTATTGTAAAGTAGTGTACATGTTTATATGTCACTGGGGACGCATCACCGTTCACGTTTATGGCGAAGAAAAACCGTAAGACCTTAAAGGAGCCGAGTTGTTTACCATGACATGCATTGATAAATATTATAAAGTTCACACCGCAGTTAATAATCACTGGCATCATTTAATCACAAACCTATCGTCTGCCGTAGTATGGATCCACCTTTGTGCAGGAAAGCTGTGGTACAAAATGTTGAATTTGAACTGCACCGTCATAAAATAATATGGACGGTCTATGCCTGTACAGGGTCATACTCCCTATACGGGCGTCACAAGTGCAGCCCCCTCAGAGGAACTTCTCACGGTCCTTTTCGCCCACAAAGCGGGGGCTTTGCAAACACCCATTGACACAGTACACTCTTCTCTTTTGCTGTCTTTTAAACTTATGCAATTTGCTGCAGGGGGAAAAGAATACATGCGATTGCAAAACCAGTCGGCAAAAACTTCACGCTGCGCCTCGGGCAATGTTACGTTCAAATATTATGTTAACGGTGGACCGGTGCGCTGACGAGTTTATTGAATGGGAATAATGTCTTGTGTAAATATAACCAACTTTTGTGTTCGTATTGACATCGTATCCAAGCAAAAAGTGCTGCAAAGTGTTCTTCCAAAATTGTGTATTGTAGGAGAAAGTGCCACACTCATATAGTAAATAATCGACAACATGTGATTGCTGTGTCAAAAGTATTTGATTTTAAAGCTACAAAGTTGAAATATCGTTGAAGTAATCTTTGAGCGAAAAAAACTTAAAAGTGCGTACACTGACTCCTAACTTTGTTGATACGTCAGTTAAAATGAATATCAAAGAACCGAAGATTGTGATCGTTTTAAAAGACAGCCTGCGAGTATCCAGAGTAATAAATTTAGGCTACGACAGAATCGTGAACACTACAATAAGACCTTCAATCACCAAATTCTTTTCTCACGCTAAGTCTTCAACTGCTCTAGTCGCTTGTACACCAAATTTACAATAATGCGTCGTTTTACCTCGCAGTCCTTCGAATTCGCACAACAAAATCGGGGGGGGGGGGTGTTTCGTTGCCTCAAAAATCAGTGCGAGTGGTGTTTGTCGGCAGAATGATTTTCACGTTTGATTCTGCTTGGAAATCGATTTTCTTGTTTTGCTTTGGCAAGCATAACTGGATTGAGCGATTCACCGTAGCATGAAACTATTCGTCACCCCGGGGCCTTTCATTCGTAGAGAAAATTGGCAGGGTTTCAAAATTCACCTACACTTGTAATTAAAACGCGATGAGTCAAAATTAAGCGATTTCATGGGATTTGATCTCCCATTCAAAGAGGCAAGATCTTTAAAGTATGGTAACACCAATTTAAAAAAGCCCGAAGAGTGGCAAAACCTGATCCTCAATAGTAACTGCGATAATTCAGGGAGGGGGCCTCTGAGCATGCGCGGACTAGAACAATTTTCACCTGGGAGTTATGGTCGAAAAGGTAGGAAATTTTCACAAAACTGGACATAGCAAATGAAAAGCCGAAAGTGGAAAGAAAAGTACTTTTTGTCGCAAAGGTGGAAACTTGTAGTTAAATCGATTTTGTTTAAGAGAATGATTTAAGAAAAGCTGAAAGCGGTTTCTTCCAGTTTTATGTAAAAGCATAAATTTATTACAAACAATCCAACAAAAAAATTCTACAATGGTTGATCATATTAATATTATTGATTAGTTTGTCGAAATCACGTGTTCAAGCGTAACGACATTATATTTTTGAAAGGTTAAAATTTATTCACGAAATTAAAAACAGATAACATTTGTTCAGCATCAACATGAAGCGTAATGTCTACATAATTGTACATAAATAAAGGAAAAACGACAAAAAATGAACAAAGAAGTGCTAGGAAAACAGACAATGTGAAATAAAAGACAACAATCATGTAATTTTACTATCAAAATTCAAAAAGTTTGCCTACAGAGCCCTCTACAGGTCCAACAAAGTAAGGGATTGTTAGTGCAGAGCAGGCCTCCAGGTCCAAAATCACCTGGAGCGAGGGATCGCTTGATTGGCGAGCTCAAACAACAGACCGCAAACACAATGAAAGCGTTTTAGCTTAAGGGAAACAGACAGACCAAGTCACTTTTCCTCATTTCACTCGAATTCGATCGATTTCCAAACACAGTAATTCATTTGAAACCATGCAGTTAGCCACTTGTTTGTTGAGCGTCTCTGGTGACCTAGCTGTCAGGGTGCGCCCAAGCAAAAATCTTCGTCGCTGACTTCAGGGTTTGTTTGTCACCCCGGGGAAAAGGAAAGTTACCAAAATATACCACCCTGAATTGTAAAGTACAGTAAAAATAAAACCGACTTTTGTACCGAGACTGTCTCGGATCTTCTGTGGCGATGAGATTTTCGCAGTGTGTTATGAGTTCACGAGATGAAATGGAGTGTCTATTTGTCACGTTTATTTACTTTTCTGGGGTTAATACTGGTTTCCCACAAGTTTTCCACGTCACTTCTTAAGGACTGTGCGGCAGGCAGAGATATCCACTACATACTATATAAGTTGAAAACACAATCATCGACATCAGTGCGTGGAGATGAAGCTGGACCGTGATTAATATCTAAGCTAAACGAAAACGTTGATACTTTATATTGCTGTCGTTTGTTGTCAAGCGAGTAACAAAATCTGTGCACCCATGCAGTACAACGAGATTACTGGACTGGAAAAGCGGTAATTCCTGAATAAATCTAGTCTCGGTTACCAAGGATGCGAGCCCCGCAGAGCAGTCTGGGTAATCGAGACTAGAATAAATCATGTTCAGTAACGATGTGTCGCATTCTACCTGCTGTACCTGGTAGTCGGAACATCTCGTGAAACATTATTTTGAGTCACAAGTACCCAAGTGTAATATATATCTCCTTTCGACTTCCTAAAGTCACCGGTCAGTTCGCATCTCCGACGGTGTAACCACAGGCGCTCCTTAGTTGGGCAGTCTGCTAAATAGATCGATTTTCGGCTCAATCCATCGATCCCGTAGTCGATATGCCCGCCACTGCAACCTAAATACTCACAAGGTGTGCAACAGAATCACTCAAAAAACACACCACCCGATTTGTCAACTGGCCGTGCGCTCGCACAAAACATTCAGAACTACACTCCCATATACCTAGTTGGGTCACAAATTTAACCATCTCCTCAAACATCACGCCGATGAACGTGTTACTTGCATCGTCTTGAAGAAATAGGCCGTGTTTTGAGGCCAAGCGCAGCTAAACACGGCCTGCAGAACGATACTATGGTCGTTGATTAGCCAATCAGTAATAGAATAAATAACGTAATATGGTAGAATCGTTCTGCAGGCCGTGTTTAGCACGTGATCAAGCACGATAAAGTATTGAAACCTCTGACATTCTGGACATTGGTAAATGTATTCATAGTTAGATTTTGATCATAGAAGTTCAAGTGCTTCCTACATTGCATGATCAAAACATCGTTTTATCAAATGTCCTTTAAATTTTGATGAATGATGACAGCGAATGATCGTGTGAAGCAATAAGTTGTATGGAAAGTAAACACTGATGCTAATCACAGTTGTGAAAAAAAAACACGGAGATAAAATAGTCAAGGTTACAGCGATACAAGATTTGTAAAAATAGTCAGTAATTCACAGATAGTTTTTCAACACGAGGACAACCTTCGATCACATGTCTACTTTAAATTGTCGCACTCGTCTTAAAAGTTGCTTTTCCTGATATAATCGGAGTCTAGCTCCATAAAGTAAACTGCTTGAACCACGTCTCATAGACGGCAAAGACTCCGGTAGGATAGAGTTATGATTTTATTGTTTACAGTTCACTGCTGCATGTTGTACTGTTACAGATTTGAAAGAAAAATGTACACTTTCACAAGGCGCACTTGTTCCTTACACAAACATGATGGAAGCAATTTAATGCAGACAGAGTCAATACCAGACTGTGGAAAGAATCAGCCGTCCAAGGTTGAGCAAATTCTAAACAGTCTCCATCCATGGTAAACATCTCTCAATGTGTCAGTCTTTACCATTTTGATTTGATTGGAACTTCGTAAAGTACTAACTAAAGCATTTTGAAAATATTGACTGAATAGATGGCACGCCGGATGTACTGACAATGCAGTGTGTACACTTTCGAAAGTAAATGGACCCTATGGAGACTGGAATAGTGACAATGAACGGCTCTATGTCTGCAAGATATGAATGCCAGTAGCTGGTATTTGCTTTGATACTGAGAGGGCGCCCTGTCTGTCCGAAAATCTATTTGCATTGATGCGTGCATACCTTTGTCGGCAGCAGATGAAGAAGTTCCACAAGATTATGTTATTCTCTTGGTGTAATGTCGCTGATTGGCCCTGACAATATCCGACCGCTGATGCCGTGCTTTCTGCATGTAAATGATCAAGGACGATACGACTTCAACCGTTTTGCCAGGCAAATAAATCACAAAAACAGCTGTAATGGAAGGAGTGGTGTTTTTGTACAGCTCTCTTGAATTTCGAGGTTGTCCCTGCTACTCAGTTCTTTGTGATACCAGCCAACCAGTAGGCGAACAGCGGGTGCATAATTGTTACAGCCAATGAGGTTGGAGTTGTCGAGGCAATGTAGTTTGCCCGAAACTTGTGTCACATTTACTTCGTCAAATGAAGGTAACTGACTCTACCCGTCGTCTTTGCTGGCTAACAATTGATCTTTGACACGAGTGCATTCGATACAAAACGCCTACAACCCGCCAATCTAAATATAGTTAAAGCCCTGGTGATTTCAAAATTATCCAGCGCCTTTGAACTTCAACTAATTATACGTTAGAGGTGTAGAAAGGGCCGAACGCCAATTAGTGAAGTAAATGTCACATAATCATTTACATATATGCTGATTTATAATTACTACTTCATGCATTATACAAAGCACATGTGAAACAATTCTTGAAGCATGTCAGCATGTAGTACACTGTTTTGTGTGAGATTGTTAACAGTAAGAGCTAGTTAGAACGGTTGCAGTTTTTGATGCATTCACGGAAAGAAGCGCCAAATACAAATGCATTATGGAACTTCTCAATTAAACAATTATTGTATTGTTTTGATTGTACGAAGAAGAGCAAACCCTGGAGGAATTCATAGATGTTTTATGGTTGAAAAGAAATTGTAAAGCACCGTAAAGATGTGTGTTTCAATTTTGAATGAGATTACGATGGGTTTCGTTCAAGGAAAACATTTTCGCGAAATGAAGGGAACACCCGTGATAAACAAAGCCGGTCTGATGCCTTGGGGTTCCCGTAGATGGACCAAAGGCTCCTAGGAAATGTGTATCTCTGAGCTATGTTACAATCAAAAATGTGAATCACACAGATAAGTCAATATTGACCCCTTCTGATTTCAGACACCATCCATAAAACACGTAATTTCAATGAATGAAGTTTAAGTATGACTTGACACGGCTATACGTAAGCGTTTACTTTGAAACCATTGTCCACTGCAGAGTCAATATGCATTCTGTGCATCTGGTTACTCGCCAGTTTCCTGTGCTTTGAACGAGATCACAAACTCAATTCAAACCTAATCAAATAGAAATGCTGTCGGCGGATGTCAATATTTGGAGAGTGTTCAGTGTCATTACTATAAGTAAATACAAATGTATCTACATTGTTTGTGTTTTTAGATAAAACATACACATTCGTATGTTTATTCACAAAATAAAGGGTTAGCTATTAATGTAATATTGCAAGCATATAGATCTTCATTCAAGACTTCATTTGTAACAATTTCTCCTGTCTTATGCGACAACGGGCAATGTAAATGTGAAAGCAAAACAATTATGAATTAATGCCTTGTAGCTGTATTTTTTCACAATATTTTCATAATATGAGTTCCAGGCAAAATATCATCATAGTAAGCGTCAATTTGGCCGTAAAGAAATAATTGTAAGCTATTTTGATATTACTGTTGTACAAAGACATTAATACGTATGAGTAAAATATACTGTACAAATAAATATCTCGGAGATACAGCTACACCGATGACCATAAAGCTGATGTAAAACTAGCTTCATCAAAGGGTACTACATGCAGGAAGTCAATTCTCTACAGCGATGACTACTATACAGTGAAAACAACTCTTATGAAATACGATTATTTGACCCTTTTGTATCTATTACCAAAGCTACTAACACTACTTTATAAAAAACACTATGCAAAGCACAATTACTGTAATTTTCAAAGTGATATTTCCAAAATAACTTGAGTAAAAATTTGCAAAATTAATTCGTCACCTTGGGATTTCATATAAAGTGAAAGCGAGAATAAATTAAATATCTGTGAAAATTTATACAAGAAAAATACATTGTTACGAAAATTAACGCTCAAGATGGTTATCCAGCAACACATATGAGATTTCCAGAAATATTGCGGGGTAAAACTGCGCTTTCGCTAAAAGACAAAAGAGTAGGTGTATGTGATCTTGAGGGCGCTAAAGTACGTCGTTCTGCCATGTTGAAACACCACTGAACACAGACGGAGCAGGGCGGGCCAGTTCTGTAAAAGCAGACCCTGCTATTGACAGGTTTCGATCCAGTAGAACTGTGAGGTGAAAGTTTGATACAACGTGTTTACAAAGTGATGACGTAATCGAAATGATGAGCAGGGAAATCGCAGTAGAAAACATAGTTGGTTTGTATGAACAAATTATTTTATTTTTTTAATTATTTATTCAGAACCAACAGGCCAAAAGCCCACTTACAGGTCTGACAATAAAAGCAAAGATAAAAGTCTGAACAAACATATAACATTCACACACAAATCATCTGTACAAAATATCATTGACGGTCTGACGGAAGACAGACCTATTGGTGAAGATGTTAACAAAATTGTATTTACACACTAGATCATTATAAAAAGGCATTGATCTTGGTAGAAAGGAAAACTTCCTAACATTGAGGCGAGATTTCGCTGGTTTACAAGTCTCAGAGTGACAAAGTGTCCTTATTGGAAAGTTGTAATTAATCTGGTCAACAAGATAAGGTGAATCAACCTCGGAATGGACACACTTGTGTAAAAAGTTAAGATCAACGGCCTTGCGACGAGAGTAAAGCTGGGTAAGGTGGAAATATTTACGTGTCTATTCATATTGTTCTGATGAATAGGGAATATTTTGTTTGAAACAGAGACATTTGATAAACTTCATCTAAACATCTTCTAGTTTTTCAACGAGATAATTTTGGTTCGAAGATCAGACAGGAGAGACGTATTCAAGATTTGAACGAACTAAGGACATGTACAGAGTCCGCAGAGCCTGTGTATTGGTGAAAGATTGTTGCGCTTTGGTAGGATTTGCTGACAATGGAATTGATGTGGTTTTTGAAATTTAAATCAGATGTCAGGGTTATACCTAGGTCTTTGACTGAGGACATCCGTTGCAGCACAGAGCCGTTAAGTGAATAAGCAGAGACTATTTTGTTTCTTTTGTTTGTGAAAGATATGATACAGCATTTAGAAACATTAAGATTCAGTTTCCATCAGATACACCAATTTGAAATATTGTTTAAATCTTGCTTAAGAAATTACAGTCATCAACTGAGTCCAGGCATTTAAACACATCGTTCACGTACAGGATAAAAAGAAGAAGAGGGCCAATCAATGAGCCCTGGGGAACACCAGAGAGAACTGGCTTCCAGGAAGACTTTTTACCATTCAGAATTACTCTTTAGGATCTACCTAAGAGATACGATTTCAACCAAATTTGCAGTGGGCCTGAAAATCCGTAGTGTTTCATTTTGTGAATTAAAAGTTCTTGAGACACAGAGTCAAAAGCCTTGCTGAGATCTAAATAAATTCAGTCCTCCTGTTGCTTGGAGTCAAAATCCTTTGACAGATGGTCAACGTATGAAATGAGGTTAGAAACGGTGTCTCTGTCCTTGATGAAACCGTGTTGCTCAGAAATAAGAGAACTCTTGAAGTGCTCGAAGAGTTTGTTATATACAGATTTACAATATGTCTTGCTAATTAGTGAGAGAAGCGATATCGGACAATAGTACGTAAATAACATTATGACAATCACCTTTCTTATAAAAATGGGATGACGTTGACTGTTTTAAAATGAGATGGAAAAACAACAGATGACAGGGAGATGTTTAAAATCATGGTTAGTGATTTGTGAGATTAGGATACGATTATGAGTTGTCACTTGGAAATCGATGAATGTTAAGGAGGTATTCATGGAACAGGGTATGATTGAAGATGTTGAATGTGGTCGGAGATCCTTTCCAGGTGATCTCAGTTTTGACATCGAAGAGATAGTGTTAGAAAAGGAAGAAAACGTCTATCATGGATTTTTCTCTTTTGTGACATGGAAATAAAAACAACAGACAAAGCTCAGAACAGACAAACGCGTTCATTTACAGTGTAGTTGTAAGATGTAGACGAACAGACATGTTTCTAGGAATGTGAAATTGAACACCTGGGAGAATCAAACATACACATCAGTAATACCAGGACCAACTGCCAACTTGAAATGCAAAAGTGCCATCTTATATATACATACATACATACACACACACACACACATATATATATATATATATATATATATATATATATATATATATATATATATATATATAATTATGTATTCGGTCAAAATGGACGAAACTGTTCTACAAGGATGATGTTCAGCCTGCGGTCGGGCGGGACAGGGTAACAGTGCATCAGTTGTCGTCTATAGAAGAAGGTGACAGAGCAGTGAACTACGGCACCGAATAATATCGTCAAAGAACCTCGGCCATTTGGAAAAAAGATATACCAAAACAGCGACGATAGACTGATAAACTTTGATGTCGGGGGAAAAGTTCAACAAAGGTCGATAATAGCAGCGAAAGGAAGAGTAATTGTTGACAAATAATACCACCTGATCAGAAAGATCGAACCAGACTAAGTTGTGCTGGCAAGAACACAGTGAATCCAGCGGAGGGTACATGCAAGGTTGATAGGCGTCAGGTTGCAGTAGTGTTAAACCCTAAACTACGAGAAGGAAACAGCCATGCTTGCTCTCATAATGAGAGGCGGTGCGGATGTGGTGACAAAAAGAAAAAAAAATCATCCAGGAAGAATATGAACCAGGGAAATCAGTGATACGTATCACAAACCAGGCAGCATCATGTAACAGAGAACTATAAAGCACAGATATCTAACCATAAAGCACAGGTATCTAACCTATTCGACTCTTACGATGACAACGACCACCATGATAAGGATGAATAAACATTGAGACAGACCCTGTATGTATGTTATGTGCCTGATGGATGGTCCCGATTCTGCAAGCTGTCTGAATTCAATGTAGTTGGGAAACTGTCCCATTCTAATATATCTTGCCAGTTTTTAGCTTTGTCGATTGTTTCTTCACCCACCTCACCAAAGACGTTCAGAAATCGGCGTTTTCGTCTATTTGCTGGTTTTACTTATCTTTCGATGTAAGAATTGACATCATCTTGGTGAAATTTGTCACCTCCTGTGACATCCTCAAGCACTCATTTTCCCTCAACCTCTCCTTCGTATCCATGTTTTTAAAACAAAAGAAATATTCTGAATCCGTCATTTACTCCTCGGATACAGACCATCGATGATTCTTCTACGATTCCCCTTTCACCATTTCATCACTGTGTAACCATTCTACATACAACTTGAACTTGACGGTTCTTTTTTGGCCTAAACTTGACAAGAGCCAGACTTTGTATTTCAAACTCGTTCTTGCTTGGTCATTATGTGTTGCCATCAAGGAAACACATAATAAGCACATAAGGTTTTCTATGAAACAGTTAAACACAGTTTGGCATTTTGGTTTGTCGTACCGTTTTGGACGACACAGTAAAGATATGTTTACTTCGCAGTTTCTTACTCTGTTCTTGACTTGGCGTCACTGTGGAAAGCAGAGCGCCACCAGTATTTCTCTCGTTTTCTTTTGTTTTTTTTTTTGGGTTTTTTTGCGCGCGCGAAGAGGGCGTCTTGCAAGCTACTTTTGGTTTCACCAAATTTCAGTCGACGTTTAATCGGTGAGAATTTACGACAGCATGTCAAAATATGTGTTTTAAGTCATTTGTGTAACTTTCTCATGTATGTCTGTGCGTTTATTCGCAAATGTTTTCTCTTTCTGTTTCAGTTTTATATTCGTAAAATAAAAACATGCAGGACAAGTCGAATGATCTTCAGAAACAACTGCGATTATTTTCAATGTACACACACACAGACACATACAGATGCATATTGGCATCACAGATAAACAAATCAGAGAGAGGGGAGGGAAAGAGGGGGTGAAGAGTAAGAAAAAATCATCTCTTGATGTCTACAAGTTTAAATCGTCCATAAGAAATCTAAAGATTTAGCTCAGTATATTTTTTTTCAAATGAAACATTTCCTCTTAGACCCTGACGATATAACATTTACTATTTACTCTTTACCGTCAACCGTCTCATAATGTTTCAGTCGGTGTCTCTGACGGGTGGGCACCCTCTTTGAATTTGTCTGCTTGTATATCCTGTCTCTCTCAGCCCAGTCTGGCTCACCCATGCAACGCTTGGCATATCTTCACCAAGTCTGCTCGCTGCTTTCAACGGCAGACGGACGACATGACTCGACGCGTTCCTTAAAGTCAGGCATCTCCTACTAGACCACATCAACCAATATTTCTTCAAAACTTTAAATACCATGTAAATGGCAAGAACAGAAATGCACCATGTGTCTGGTGTCTCTACCTGGGCTTGTCACGGTGTTCTTTGGACAGATCTAATTGGTCTGAGCTGTTCGCAGAGTGTTTGGTCCGATCAATTAGCAGGATATAACTTAGCCTTGTTTTGCAATTTCCTCTTTGTGCAAGCTTCGACAGAAATCAAGTTCATCAAATCTATTCTTGCTCACATAATTTGAACCTATCCATACGGTAATTCTTTGTATCACGTGAGTATTTTATTTTATTCGAGTCATCAAAACCAAAGCAATAAGAAAACTATTTCAAAATGTTGTTTTCTATCTACAGAGGAGATTCTTTAAAAACTTAACATATGGACAAATTGCTTACATATATCTTTCGAATTCCTTTTGTTAGTTTTTCTTTCCTTTTATAACTATGGCATCCAGTGTTTGTACGTGTTGTACAAACGGCAAAGATTTTAAGTTGGTAAATATGGGACTTTGTTCGTAACATCTCGCGATACGAGTTGAAGAAATTTACGAAAAGGGGCAAATTTGAATCAGCAAACAAGATCTGATGATGATCTCCTAGCCTGTAAGACCCGTATGTCTGCCAAAAGTCCCCGTCGGTGTGTTTCAAAATTGTCAAACACGATTATTTCTAGAAAAAGATGAATACTGACTCTCCAACATCCTTACAGAACGTGCTTAAGCTGGAGAGAACCCCAGGTGGTGTCATTTTGTAAAAACAAGAGTATTTTTGGAATTCGTTCAATCACTTACGAGGCATTTGTCTTATCCTTGTTGTTTATCGCGAAATGCTAACCATAGTAACAGTTTCGGGTTCAAACAACGAAGGCGACCGTTTTTGTCCTGTCTTATTCGTTAAGGGGCAATGCTAACAATCGCGCCAGGTTCAAATCTGATAAAAAAACAAGCCCACCGCTTCGAGGCAAATGCCGGAAAATCAACTAAAGACAGAAAATTAAATTCAAGAATTATCTCGAGTATTGCAGGAACAAGTAACTATATGATTACATAGCTCGGCAGCTTTGTTTTCTTACTAGTTACATGGCCACCACAGTTAGAGAGCCAGTAGTCGCCTGTTTTGTTTCAGAGACAGAAAGCTAATTTAGGGTAAACGAGAAAAACTACCGTGAAACGGCTTCGTTTAATGACATTTACATTTTTGTTGTCCGCCTGTTTATAGAGTGGACTCAGACAACTGGATGGTCGTTTCAGGCACTGGCATCGCTCCGCTGGCTTTCAATAGGAATTGGGCCAAACGCCTAAACTTGGTAAGTCTTGTTTGCCGAGGCTTAGCGTTATTCGTGCTACAGCGATCACATTAAGAGTCTATCAGCCACACACGTTAAAGTCCGCACATACTAAAGCACACTTAGAGCTATTGTCGGTGGGCGCTCATCTCGCCCGCTATTCCGCCGATATTCTTGTCAAAAATCTCGTTACAAGAAAATAGCCTGCATTTTATCAGTTTTCTTTGGAAGCATCATGGGAAGACAAATGAAAGATGTTTACAAGGAATGAAACCAATTTAAAATTCGCGACAACCTTGGACAGGTAATTCCTTTTACAGGTTGGGATTAGTCTGTTACTGTGGTATTATTCCCAATGCAGGGTGTCTGTGCAGGACAGACAAATCTTCGAAGCAGTCGGGCAAAGCTGTACAGTATACTCTTGTACCCGCAGGACCATATATTCTGTGGTATCCGTAAGACTACGCCAGACGCGGCCAACAATTACATGTTAATCATATGTTAGTTGGCAAACCATCATGCTGGACGGCAAAGTACCTGTATTGATGACGTAAGGAATCTTGATAGGACGAGGGCATAAGAGGATCGTAGCGATGGGCAGACACTTGAAATAATTTTAACAGGAGACGAACAGCAAATCGTGTTCTTAGCAAAATGAGTACAATTTTCCTCAATTTACTGTCCATTGCACACTGCTGTCTGATCCTACATACTACCACAGACACATAAAAGTTATAAATATATCCAACAATAAGTTACTGTTCTGTTCGCTTTTGAGGATACAAATTTAAACCAGATTAAGATTTCAACATTTCGAAAATAATAAGTAGCAAACTTTTGAAAAGAGCAGCTTAACAAAACTATGTTTATATCAAGAGATGATGAAATACTTCTCAAGATAAATCAGACGCTGAGTAACGACGATATATTCGATTCTGGGATGAGACAAACACCAAACCGAGCTCTCTGGTATATGCTGCACCGTACGCCAGGCTTTTAGGTCGGTAGTTTCCTAGAAAATACGTTGCATGGGCAAGTTAGCACGTATTTCAGGTAGATATCGGAGTTACACCATCTTTTCTTTCAGTACTGTGTCTGTAAGGTGGATTGAAAGTATTTTGTCGACGTTTCTCTCGACAAATTCGATCAAATGATTCAGAATATAAAATTTACAAAATGACTTCAATAAATAACAGCAACTACGTTGCTTAAAATCAGAATGAATATTTCTAAATTTGGTTAATCGTAAATGTCTGATGCTGTTGTTTTTACCCCAACACGCAAAAAGGTAAAGGATGTTTGATCTTGAAAAGTTATGAAGGCAATTTCAATCCGAGAGATGTTCAGTGCCAGACTTGGCTTACATTTTTAAGCACAGTGGTTGCCATGCGATGAGGTAGTAATATTACGTAGAATTCTTCAAGTTCGGGTTTACTATGTTGTAACGTATTCTTTTAAATTTGTCGCATAGTTTAATATTCTAATATTGACACTTAAATGTAATAACTGTGGCCTAGTTGCATGTGAGATTCTCACTTTATACCGTGCGGAGAGTGATTTTTTTCTTTTTGTCTCACTAATTCCGAGCAAACTAAGATCTACACGGAACACATTAAATGTGTCGGTCAGTCACTAGTTTATAAACTGACATTAAAACATATTCTTCGGGAAGGGTTTTACACATGAAGAAGTAACATTCAAATATTATATATTTCAACGACAGAAAATCAATACTTGGATTAATGTCCAAAAGACCGCCAGCACACACAAGGAAAACATCTTTGTCGAGCACGGAGAGGCAAGAGTGAGTGAGAACGAGCCCACACTGAACAAGTATAGAAGTCGTCATATTCTTAGGGCGTACAGTTTTTTCTACAGACACGATTGGAACTAATTTGGGAGAATAGGATCTTTTCATTGTTCAATGTTATTTAAAGTGTCACTAGGTGCCTTAGAGTTGAAATTTGTATTATTGCAAATTGCCTATAAAAACAAGTGAATTGCAAAAAAGAAAAGAAAAGTAGAAGATCTCAAATTTGCTAATTAAACCAAAATTACTACAAGATTAGTGCAAATCGTGTTCACAGCTGTTGAGGCTACCTGGTAACCCACATATTTTTATACCAAAGATTGGGCGCAGTGTATTACAGGTGCCTTTGATACACCACTGGTTTTGAACCCAACCATATCCAGCAAAACCGATCCATTAAAATTCGACTGGGACTCTCATCCATAGTAGTAGCATCACAAATTGCCAGGGAATTCTATATCTTCCTGTGGAGTTCACACGTACTGTGGACTGATTACAGCACACTTAAATTTACAATGAAACCATTTTGGTTCGATCTCATCATGGTCCCCCACAAAATATACATGGACATGGGTGACATCTCTTTTGTCATTGAAACGATTGTTAATGACAGTTTCTGACAAAAACGAGTTCAAGAGAATTGATTTATTTTAAAGAAATATTTCAATAACTTTATTGATCCATCAAAATAGTTATTGGCGTACAAACCAATGACGTCTGCTTGTTAAAAAAATCAGGTATCTTTATCACAGGTAGACACAAAGTGACTTTGAAAGTATGGTAGAAAGATTCATCTATTGATTAAAAAAAGGCACACAGCTAATTCAAATTACCACCAAATGCATCTTCTCGTTTTGTAACCCTATTATAATTATTGTACGTTATGAAGAGTTTGTTCGATTTACCGATGTCCAATCCAGTATAAAGCAGAAATAATGATATTTATTGAACGAACAAATCAATTTTATGGGTTTGTGTTTTGAAAGAAAAAAACATTAAACTTATAACTTACAGCAAGCTTTTGGGCAAGGATTTGGAGAACACAAGAATGCAATGTCGGCCACAGACTGTTTCATTCTTATGGCAACTTGAGTTTTCGACTCTCTTGAAAAGCTTCTTACATCTAAATGGATTGTAGCCTTGGATTTTTGGATCTTTGCCGGTGAGAACAATTCTGGTATTCTCTGAAAAATAAGTAACCTGGTCAACCTTGAATTGCTTAAGACATAAGAACTTTAAATCTCTCCTTTAGTGCCTAAAATGTATCAGAGCATGGAAAAGCCGTTCGCTGCGGTGAAAACCGAGCTCGCTGTATCGTATTGCAGCCAGCAATCAAAATGTCGCCTCTCGTCTTTGACTTGAAAAACGCCGAAAATCTCCCAGACTGACTCGCTAACCTCAAAACGTTTGTGGATTAACTTTGCCGTGTAATTTCTTGAGAAACTCTAGATTTCTTAATCGCTTTCTAAAATCCACATCATTAAGATGCGTACACGTACATGAAACCTTCAAGTGAAGTAGTGTAGAGGCACTCGGGCCGTGTCTCGGACTGGTTGACTAAATATTGATTTTGTAGGTAGGGGTGTCTTTTGGTAGAATTTCTGATATATCTGCCGTTTCAGTCATTATATTAACTCTTTTTGAGTCAACTATCCACTACGTTAGGATCCTGCAGATATTGGTTCAAAATTGTCTTCACTTTCTACGAAAAACTTTGGCATTTAAATAGTAAGCTCATGTCTACAATCACAATTACTGTGAAGTCAATTTCTTTGTTTTGTTTTGTTTTGTTTTGTTTTTTAAAAGGGGTACAGTATACAGAACACATGATCTTATCATGGATTTGTAAGTACATACATTTCGGTATAAATGGTTAAATGTCTGCACAGCATTACATAGAAGATTGTGAGATGAGCCTTTCATGGCCAAAGTTTGCCTGTCTCATGAAATGGCTGGAGCCGAGTCTAGGAGTTGAAGTGTTCGTTGTGAATGAGAAGGCGAAATCCGGTACATCAGGAGAGGAGGCTGGGTATCTAGTCGTGGAAGACGATGACGCTATCTGTAAACAACTGGCGCTCTGGTTAGAGTTATTAAAGATGCTGTTGTTATTGTCCGACAGGGATGACGATATAGCCGTGTATGGGTATGTCATGTTTGTTGTGAATGCGACGTTGGTTCGGCTCTGTCCCATGGTGGATGTGGCGATTAACGGCGATGAATGCAGCGAAACCGCAGACTGTGGACTTCCATTCGATGCTGTTCGTTGGTCCGTGGCGATCCTCGGTCCGAGGTCTGCCCCGGTCGGTGCGTACCCGCCCAAGCAAGAACTGAGGCCGTTGGGTCCGAAGGAGTGCGACGTCAGGGCAGCGTGTGGTTGTCTGTCAGCACCTGGATTGATGATGTTGTCGATGGTGAAAATACGAGGCGTAGAGTTGACACTTGTTTGGGGTGCGGCAGAGGCATAGTGCGGTAGCATACTTGTCGACGGGCTGTACGGTGGCTGACCGTAGATTGACTGGTCGTACACGCTCTGGTATTGTCCGGGTCCACCCGTTGGAGTGAAAGCACTGTCCTGTGCATAGCGGCCCAAGAAAGATGGGTGACTTGGATCTGATCTTTTAAATCTCTTTCGTCGACGGAGAAAACTGCCATTATCGAACATGTCTTCGGCTGCTGGGTCCAGGGTCCAATAGTGGCCTTTACCTGGACGTCCCGGCTCCCGTGGTAACTTTATAAAACAGTCATTTAGAGTCAAGTTGTGTCGAATCGAGTTCTGCCATTTCTTGGAATTATCTCTGTAGAATGGAAATCGCTCCATGATGAATTTATAAATACCTCCAAGTGTCAATTTCCGTTCTGCGGAGTTCGCAATTGACATAGCAATGAGAGCGATGTAACTGTAAGGGGGTTTACCTCGTTGGGGAGTTCTTTTCCGCCGTCTGCCGTTGTTCCCCGGGGGTGAGCTATCATCACCGTTGTTGGTGGGTAAACCATGGACGGTCCCGTCAACGTTGTCGTCGCTTGCCACTGCGCCGTCTTGTCTATTAGCACGGCCGATGGCATCGCCCGTTTCGACGACTTTTGGCATCGATGTATCCATCGTATCCCCGGATTCTGATAAAACGCCGGTTGATAAATTTGCTGGCATGTCGACCAAACACTTTGCGACCATTTGACGCACCTTTTTGTACCCGTTGAAAAGTTCCTCTAGGCGTAGAAAGTGAGGTCTCAGCGATTGCTGACGTCAACAGAAGTTGTTGAAAAAAAGAATCTATACTGCTGTGGTAATACTGCAAAGTCGATACCAATATGGAAGGTGTTGATAGTAAGGTAGCATGGGCTCAGTTCTTTGCAGCAATGAGTCGACACACCAACTGAAATCGAAGGAATGGTGAGTTCATCCTTAAAGAAAGGTAGCGCACAAAAGAAGCATTTTGTCCAGTATGCTAATTGAAGGAGTGCAAGCATAATGCCTGGCAAAGTGTTAAGTATTGTGATTAAAGGTGTCCATTTCATAGACGCACAAACACCGCCCAACTGGGTGAATTTTTACCTCTGCCAGACACGCGCTCTCTTCAAACTTCACTTCTGCTAATGTCCCCCATTGTTTTCATAATCATCTGCAAATGTCCATTCCGTTGTCTGAGTATATGCCATCGCTTTAACAGTCAAACTTTCCAACACTTTCCATTATCCTATTTGGAAGAAATCATTATCTGTTGCTTCGCGCATACTTGTGACCCATTCACCTGTGGCTGGTCCGTGATTTTAATTATCGTCTGTCTTCCAAGTGAAAAATAGGGCACACCTCCTTGTTTCTGGCTTCACTGTTCGTTTTTAACGTACTCGTTGTGTTTCCTTGTTGTGCTTGCAAATCGTTTGTTGTCATATTCCTTTGGTTTGTTTTCTTTACTTGTTTTTTCTGTGAGTGTATCGTGTTGATATTGGTCAACGCAGTAATTATTGTATTATGTTTGCCTATTCCCCCCGAGAAGAATTGCCCTCGACACACACCTCGCCAATCATTTGTTTTCTGTGGGATGGACGTTGATTTAACTGGAAAGTACGGACAAACTCGTTCATTTCTCAACTTGTTAATTGATGATTGATCCTGTTTGGAAGAGACTTGTCTCGCAATCCACTAAATTCAAACATTTATTTTCGTTTCGAGAAGGCCGGGCTTTGCAAGACGTACAAGACTCGAATTATCGAAGAAATATTTCTCTATTTCCGACTGTGATTTGTACATATGGATCTGCAGTATGATTGTGTATCTTACATCTTTAGTGTATGGCGTCTTCAAACATGCAATAATACGTCGATTTCCATGTATCAAGGAGCCAACGCAAGAAAATGGGGGGGGGTGTCATCGGGGAAGCGGAGATAATCCGCGGGAAGAAAAGCCCCACGTGACAGTAAAAACGATAGAAACAATGCTTTGTGTATGTTATCATAGACAGTAGAAGCTCTGGCTTCTGTTGTCGATGATGTTATAAGCTTACATGGCTGAATGTTTGACGATGGATAATCGATCCTGTGCACGAACTGCCACACAACTACTTTACAAATATTTTACACCACACAGACTGCACTAGAAACAACGCGGACCCTTTTTTGTGTTTGGTTGTTGATGATGATAGGTCGACGCGGAAAACAACGCAAAGAAAACAAGACGAAGTGTTTGTGTACAGTACAAATAACACAATTTACTGTCTTTACCGTCTTTGGGTATTATCTTGTTACGTTTTCTTGGCTGGCTTAATTCAACTTTCGAATCTGTGTGAAATCGTAGACAGTAGAGAAACAAGGTAAACATGTTTTTACTGCATCCTTCATATGTACCCTCCCTAGCTCCCTGTGCGCGCCCTCTCTCTCTCTCTCTCTCTCTCTCTCTCTCTCTCTCTCTCTCTCTCTCTCTCTCTCTCTCTCTCTCTCACAAACACACACACGCACACACACGTTGTAAAACTTTGAGGCCCTACTCGCAGACTCTCTTCAGTCACGCCACGTTAAAATCAGACAATTTCCAACTGTTTCTAGTACATCTAGACTTGACTTGTTGACTTGTTCCGGTACATCAATTCAGAAAGTGACCGGTAACTTTTTTGGGACAGAAAGACTACATCAGTAAGTATACAAAGGAAAAGACACCATTCCTTCAAATGGGTCTATTCAGCCCGTTCTATACAAACCGTTGGAAAGATCTGTGTCAGCAAAGACGGCATAGACAGTGTTGTCACCGTGTCACGGACCAGGTCTGAGCTCGGTGTTGCGGCAATGCTGCGGAAATGGAAGTGTGTGATGTTGTGAACAGATGTCTGTGTGTGACAGGGCGTGTATTCCATGACGGTATTGTCAGTACATATGTTAACACAAATGCGTACTGTAGCTCTGTCTCCATGCAAGAATACAATGCGGCAAATATGGACAGGGATCTGATATTTTTGCATGCCTTTTACGATGTTAAACAACAGATTTATTTCTCCCGATAATGTTCACAACTCTGAAGTCTTTTTGATAAGCGTATTAATACATTTGCGCACAGATCAGACGACAGTTCGATCTTTTCTGAGATTTTATACATTTCTAAAACCTCGCGACTGTGCAGACGCTGTAACAAACCCTTGGTCTGTACACTGATATTCAGGACTGAGGCCAGTTGAAGAGCAGTGGATACTCTACCAGGAATAACTCCGTGACTACATACATTCACGTCCTAGTTTGAAATTTTACAGAATTTAAAGAAAGTATGACGGGCTGATCGGGGCCTGATACTGCCATATCTTGCACTGCCCTGTTGAGAGGTACGTGGTTGGTCCATTATCTGTACTCATTAAAATGAGCATCGAGATGTTAAAAACAGAGTTATTTGTCAGCTATGTAAGTTCAATTGTTACTTGACCCGATGTTGAGGCATTCTTTTGACAGTTTGTCAGCGGAGAGCCGGCCAGGTGGTGTGCATTTCAAATTCTCCATTGGTCCTTCTGTCCAATAATGGCCGATTGGAAACTCTTAGAGTCCAAAAAGTAGAAAAGGGACACGATATCGTTGTCGAGTTGAACGTCACTTATATCGCTCCACTGCTTTATGTAGGGCGCCATTAATGCCAAGTGATTTCCATTGAGGAGAAGTGTGTACATCAAAACAGATACGATGGGTAAAGTGATATCAGTGACTGTATGGTGCGTAAGTAATACTGACATCAATATCGGTGACTATTATCATGTGGATTGTTGGAACCTTTGCTAGACATTGTCTCACAAGGATATGAGAATAATCTCTTCAAAACTCCATGTAATAATGATCTTGATTTGTTTTGCTTTTTAAACTGCGCACAAAAACGAGCAGAATTTGACTAGATAGTTTCTTGGGTGACTTTTTAACTGACAAATGCAAGTCAGGCAAACAGTAATTTCGTCCGATAATCGACGGACGGTGTTCTCGATGAAACGAGTCATGTTATAACACCTGTTGAAGTGGCGTGACTCGCACAACAGCCGTAAGTGTCCCAAAGGCTGTCTTAGCTGTTGTTTCAGTCAAACTGACACAAAAGCGTATAATTAGTGGCCACCATAAGGATGACCCTTTTGACAAGTTTTCTTTAATAAGTGTAATGTTTCTCACATCACGGCGTTTAACTGCTGGAATCTTAATCGTTTGTTTGTCAGTTTTGTCATACCTCTTTATGAAAGCACACTTGTCGGTGTTTCAATTGTCACTGGCAGTCATTGTATCGTTTTCGCTGCAATTACGACAATTAGCGGCTCTATTCATGCCCCCGGGCCAAGGATTTGGCAAGACAGTCAATAGAGAGTAACATTGTCTCAAAGACACAAACTAAATTGTTTAGCTTGCTAACAAGATGAAAATTTCACATCTCCCATATTGTCTTGTCTCTGAAAAGCGCCCAGTTTTGTGAGGTTACCGACTTCTATCGGCCAAAAGGTGCCGAATTCTGAAGCCATGATGTAACACTTTTGCAAGTAGCCTAACCACGCCCTCTGGCGCTAATCATAAACACGCCCTTTGTGCCCACAGCTGTGCGAGATCTTACAAGGGGTGGATGCACTCTGACAGCCAGTCATGGCGTGCAGGGTTTGGCCGGCGACGGAAGCATCGCCTGCATCGCGACACACGGGACTCTTTTGTAGTAAAAAAGCTTTCAAAAACTTCAGTCGATAGCTTTGTGATACATTCATTCAGTTCAAACACGATCAAGAGTGGTTTTTTTTTTGGTACTGAACTACTTTAGGCTGTCATTGGTACGAAGTGCGGTATTGTCATGGCAATAAAATTGACGTTCTGACGATGAGCAAGTTTGTAACTCCCAGTGCACATTATAATCATGTGAGGGGGATTACCCTTGACCGCATGCACTTGACAGTACGACGTTAGGATTAGCGCACAGGAGTTTAGACTTTCAGACCATTGGCAACCATTGGCAACTATAAAGCTTTCTCTTCAACCTGAAGGAGCTTTGTTTGGAAAAAGAAATAACATTCACCCAAATTTAAAGCTTTCAGAAGGAGACAAGGTGATGTGTAGGGTTAAGCTATTTAGCGCTTGGCTGTCATTCACTTCGAAACGGACTAATTTTGTGGTTGTTCAATAAATTTGATAGCAATATTTCTCAAATTAGTAATTTGTCTTTGAAGAAACACATTGTACTTCTTGAAGTAAAATACTTGCCAATAACAAGGAAGCTGACTCACTTAAATTTTTTTGGTGGCAATTTTCTTGTGAGTTTATGTTTTTCAAGTACAGGTATGTGGTATATTTGCCTTAAAAGCACACTGAAGAGCTTCTAAGTACATCTTCAATCTCATGACTTGAAGGAAAAAATGTGACCAGTAACCCGAACTACCCTGTTTTACACACTCCTCTAAACCTCTCCTCCCCAAATTTCCCACACGAAGACACAAATTAATTTTCTTTCCGTTTCCTTTAGATCACATTGGGCAAAAAAATAAAGATAAAAGTTTTCGACATGCTGCCCTATTTTTCACCGCAATGTTTTTCATTCTGGTCATGCAATAAAGTTAAGTTTACACGTACACCAGAGTTTCATGCGAGTCAGGTTGGTAGATGACTGCCCCAGGAAACTGTCGGGAAACATAGTTTTAAATGTTAGATTCACAAACCAATAAGTTATTTTTTAGTATACAATTATGGCTAGATCAATGATAAGTATGGCAATATGGCAGTGTTAATAGCCGTTTGCAGCTCTCCCTACTCCACTTCTCGCATCCATGCTGATGTGCAGCTTGATCGGAAGGTTATATCTGATTGGTCGATTGTCAATATTCATAGTAACTTAGGGGGTCTATTTGTCTTATTTCATTATAACGGTGAGATTCAGCCAACCAATTAGATTAGCCCCCTGGCGGTTTATCATCGGTTAAAAAACCAAAACAAGAAGACAAGAATGTACAGTGCTGTAGAAGCCAAAATGTCGAACCTGTCAAAAATGCGTGACATATGTCTTTGTTGCACGGATTTCCTCACTTTTCTCCAGACAAGGTTAAACAGATGGGATCTCAGATTAAGAAGAGTCTTTGACATTGACTGATGGCGTGAAATGGCTACAGTGTATATGTGATCTTGAAGCCCATTTGATGACGTGAAATGGCTACAGTGTACATGTGATCTTGAAGCCCATTTGATGGCCTGAAATGGCTACAGTGTATATGTGATCTTGAAGCCCATTTGCATGCTACTAACCCAAAAGCGTTCTGTCTGACGCCGTTTAATATGATAACAATTTTTGGTTTTATTAAATGTAGTGGTATGTGGCCAACTCCATGAACGTTTCAGTAATTTCTACAGTTAATTTGATGAACTCAGAGGTCTTGAAATGGCTGGAAGGCACACTAGTGCAGAGCTGTTAAATGATTTTCAAAGCAAGAAGATTTGTGCCTCAGTGTTAAGATTTGTGTGTGGATGTACAGAATAATAGCAGACTAACACTATAAGGAGGTGCCCTGGATACAAGCAGTGTCTTCATCTGGAACACTGGACAAACTAACCAGCTATTCATTAATTTTGACCAGCTGCTTTGCCATAGTCATATCTTCCCAATGAAAGGTTCATATCCTTCATCAACAGTTACAGCTACTGGTACATTGCCTATAAGATGTCCTTTGAAAGCATTACAAACACATTAATTGAAGACAATAGATAAATTAAATTTTATTAATGCTTCATTTTAAAAGGTTCTCTCTATCTGAATTTACATTGACACAACAAAAGTGCAGATAAATAAAAGGAAAATAATGTGGGGCAGTAGTTTGTCTTTAAAAACTAAAATTTAATACTTAGAAATAGTAACCTGGGTAATATAAAAGAGCCCAGCTGGTTGCAGGTATTTTGCTATCTGTGAACACCATTTACGGCTAATAATAATGTCACTGTTGAGGTGTCCATCGGAAATTGATTTGAAATCTAGCTTATTTACATAGAAATCAACGCAAGTTTGTCTCTTTCAACTTGCTTTGTGTAATTTTATTGTATTGAGAGAGGTCAGAGAATTGCTTAAAAAATATGGTTACTGAGATAAAAACTGAACTTCCATTTGCTGAAATTTCTATTTCCATTAGTTCTGTTCTGCTCGTAATATAGTTTCTTGTTTTACTACAAATACATTTTGAAGTACCGACAGTTCATCTTGTCAACTCGGCCCCTTATGTGTGTAATGTCATTGTTGACCACTAAATCAATTTGTCCACGATAACACTGCCTATTGCACACAGTGCACTGTCTTGGCAAGCCAAATACTTGGTATTTCAACACAGTGCACTGTCTTGGCAAGCCAAATACTTGGTATTTCAACACAGTGCACTGTCTTGGCAAGCCAAATACTTGGTATTTCAACACAGTGCACTGTCTTGGCAAGCCAAATACTTGGTATTTCAACACAGTGCACTGTCTTGGCAAGCCAAATACTTGGTATTTCAACACAGTGCACTGTCTTGGCAAGCCAAATACTTGGTATTTCAACACAGTGCACTGTCTTGGCAAGCCAAATACTTGGTATTTCAACACAGTGCACTGTCTTGGCAAGCCAAATACTTGGTATTTCAACACAGTGCACTGTCTTGGCAAGCCAAATACTTGGTATTTCAACACAGTGCTAACGAAGAAATGAGAAGGTGCTGTTGTTTTGCATAACAAAGTTCAATGAAAATGTTGATAAACATTACAGCTATTGTTGCTGGAAGGCCAGTGGCCCTAACTATTGATGATTTTTTCACCATTTTTGTTTTTTATGTCAGTTTCAAGTTTTTGTTCTTCCCTCAAATGCATATTGAGACACCAACTATTTAGCTTGTCAACACAGCATCCACAGCATCTGTACATGTAGAATGCATTGTTCACATTTGAATTCTAGTCTGGAGCAGAATTCATCTGTCAACAATAACAATGTAGTTAACACAAGTACAGGCTGTGTTGACATATCCAGTACAATATATTTCAGCTTGCTTTGGCAAGTAGAACAAGAAACTGTGGTTGATATTTCACACAAAAATGTCTAAAAATCATCAAACCCTGCAGTTATCATTTTATCACTTAAAAAAGACATTGACACTGAAATAAAAATTGTCAAAAGTTACTACACTTGAGAAAAACTAACAATTTTCCATTTAATATTTCCCTCATTGTCCGGACACAGCATATCTTACTTCAATATGACTGTACTTTGTCCAGTCAAATACCCTGGCATGTATAGCTGCTATACACAAATTACATTTACCTAAAACAAACAATTATAACAGGAGAAGCTTCTGAGGCAAAAACACAACAATCGCATCAACTGAACTAAAAATCAGAAGAATAAAGAGTCCATGGAAGATGTACTTCATTGAGAGATGTAAGTATATATATATATGAGTTAATCTTGAAAGACTGGAAAAGAATTTTACAAGTTATGGAGTAATGACAGCACCAGTTTGTATACAGTGTTTAGGATTGCTACTTTCAACACCACAACCTTACATAGAAGACCACTTTCCAGATGTGTGACAAATTCCAGAATCAAATCATTAAAATCAGGCACAGTAGGCAAGTCTGAAGGACATAGGGCCCACACTGATTAATTTTACTCATCAATATAATGCTAGGGGGTCCAGTTGATTTACAGAGGTGTGTGAGGCCCCCTAAGAAATCCTTCTCGTTTTCACAGGGAATATTAGACCCAGTGTTGTTATGGTGCGCAAAGCAGTTATTAATTGTACCATCAGATAAACTATTGAAATACATATCAAAAGACAATTCATTCAGGTTTTTTTGTAATTGTTCATTGCTCAGGAAATTGAAATAGATTTTGTCATTCATGTGACAGTCAAATGCAAACATAAATATTTCAGTCCGTGAAGGAGCAATTAAATGTGATACAAACAGTTCTGAGACACACACTCAATCAATTCCACATTTCTCCCACATTTGACAACATCAAGGACTGAGATGTGAAAATGACCTTTGAATTCAGTAGAAAATGGACAAGACTCATGTAACAGTGTCAACTTCAACTTTGTTATCCTATCTGCATGATTACTGGCAATCTTAATCAAAAGTTTAAAATGCCCAACATCTGTACCATTCTTATGAACACTGCTATGTCTACTGGTGTCACAATTCAATATCTGCATCTCAGTAGCCTAGACATTCCACTAAAAATTTCCTGGGTTAAATTTGGAATAAATATAACACCAAAATGTCTGAGAAGCATTATTCATTTTTTGACAAAACAGAAATATCATATTTTAATGACACTAAAAATATTACAGATTTTGCGATGCATGTGTTACACTAGTCTCACATCATTGCACAATTATCAGATTTTTGAGTCAAAAAATATAATAAAGTTGTCTAAATCAACCCAATAAATTATAGGATACCAAATCTCAATTATTGAACTATCACATGACAAGCTCTGGCTGTCACATGACATTGTCACATGATGCTCCCTGGCTATCACATGACTATCTCTCTACAAATCCCATAATATGCTTTCCCACAGTTTCCCCAAATTAAACTCCATATGAACTCAAATACCATGTCATGGTAAGTATATATTTACAATGTATACTATTATAAACATGAATGACAGATATATTATTTTTTACAAATACATCATTTTAAAGGGCATTAATGACACTGAAGATTTACATAGTACTTGTGTAAAAATAAACCATTTCCCTCATTGCTATTCTTAAACTTTGAGCAAAACCAGCCCACAACCTCTATCATCTCAATAATATTGTCTCTATGCCCTCAGAGTTTGAAATTGGTATTGTTGTCTACAGAGGAGACTCCTAGACAATTCAACCCCTTAACCATTAGACTATGGTACATCCCTAGTGTTTTCTATAGGGCTCATGGTCCAATCTACATGGAAAATGAGGTGGGATGAGAGGCGGGGTGATTGAATCTGTTATATACTGTAGTTTCAATAATTATCAATAATTACAATTTCAGTCCGAAAACTTTAAAGAGACTCCAGAGAAGCTTTTAAGTTGCACATTTCTTGGACTGCTATGACTAAGGAAGCACATTTCAAATCATGATGGTTGACCATAGCCAAGCTGCACGGTCATCTGCTGTGTCTGTTTCCATCACAAACATCATGGTTTGACTTAAAAATGTTTCTAAATGTTTAATATGATTACACTGTACCTGATCATACTCAGATAAAGAGATGTTTCTGTCTTTACTTTAAAATGTAAAGTGGTATGGAATAAATACTGGTCTATTAAATAAAAAGTCACATCTCTGGATGTGAATTCAGTCACATCTCATTTCACCGTACATTGGTAATAAAATAATATCATGTTTATCAAATGCCCGTGTATGAAAGCAATACCACGGACACTTTGGTCCATCAAATAAGAATACAGAACTAAAACCCTTATGGTCAAGATTGAAACAGTGCCACACAGTGAACTCTGGGATTACTTGTGTCTTTAGTGAGAAATAAAATCAAGTATATACTTTTAAAGTTGCTCCCACAGGATCACGTACAAGCAGATTAAGCTAGTGATTGGTCGTCCGCAGAAATTGCCCTGTGGGAAAATGACTTCCCTGTGTTTGTACTTCCCATCAAACACTGCACTCTCTGTCACACTGACTCTGCCTATGTGTTGTCAGTGTGAGTACCAGGCACACAGAGTGTGAGTACCAGGTACAGAGAGTGTGAGTACCAGGCACACAGCGTGTACACACTGAAAGTATCAGTGGGCTGGAAGTAACAACACTTTCCAAAATGTTATTTTCACTGTTCTTCCAACAGATTTAAATACAAAGAACAAACCAAAACAATAAAATATGTTTTCTTCCATTTTATTTTACCATAAACAAGTCAACCAATGCTAGAGTTTCCCATGATAATGCCACATACTACAATATCCTTACACAAGCTATGTCCCACCACAGTCACTGTAAAAACTACCTCAATCTTGAACACTGGGTCAACAAGTCAGATGGTTTATCATCGCAAACACAACAGATTCTGTTCTAGTTCAGAATTTTGTTTTCCAAAGTTTAATATTTTTATAAATATTTTCATTTAGGGAGGTAATGATGGAACAAGTCATGCGGACACAAAGATCACACTACAACAAACAAAAGATATAAACGTCAAACAAGTGCAAACAGCTGAACAGAAATTTGAGAGCATAAAAGCTGTGACAGATTTCATTTTGTCTAAAAGAAGTTCAGCAGTGATACCAGTACATTTCAAATCAAATGCAATGAGCAAAATCAACCATGAAACAGAGAGATGAATTCTTTTCTGAAATGCAAATGATCTTATCAGTTAGTTTTCTGATTGGTTTGTTCAAATACAAATGATCTTATCAGTTAGCTTTCTGATTGGTTTGTTCAAATACAAATCACTTCACTTCACGGTGAATTTCTTACTCAGTGTGTAGAATCTGAATGCTGCCAGCTGTACCCTATTTCATCCTTTTGTCTCATTTCAAAATGGAAACTTTTTTGAATAAAAATGTAGTTTAACCCTCTAAAAATGGGCACTTCAGTATAAGGAGTCAATAGTCATTCATAAAAAATAACATTTTATTAGAAGAAACTGACAAGCATCTATCAGTTACCACTTGTTGCTATGGTCGCAAAGTCCTCTACACTTTTGTCAGATGGACTCATTGCATCCCTTAAATGAGTTACAATTTATCTTAAAATATTAATAACAAATTTTATCACAGTGAAACCAATGGTAGCAATGAGACTGCAAGTAGAGTCCATCCTGATATCTTATTGCACAAAGTATTATCAAAGTATATCTACACCATTCCAATGTAGTATCAGAGTATATCTACACCATTCCAAAGTAGTATCAGAGTATATCTACACCATTCCAATGTAGTATCAGAGTATATCTACACCATTCCAATGTAGTATCAGAGTATATCTACACCATTCCAAAGTAGTATCAGAGTATATCTACACCATTCCAAAGATGAATGGTTCATAATGCCAGGCAACATTTCTCTGATGTCATATTGAAGACAGCCAATCAGAATCTCTGTTACCAAAACTACCGCAAAAAATGAGATGTTCAAATCTTTCCCCAGTGAAAGTGGTTGGTTGGCTTTCTGATAAATAGTCCACGGAAACCTTGGGAGGAGGGGGATGGAGAAGCTGTATGCAAAGCGTGGCTTTTTGCTGTTTTCTGACCTCTTGATAACAGGTCTGATATGTTCTCTTTATCTCTTTTATAACAACAAGATTACCATCAAAATATCACTGCTAAGCAATACATTATCAGAAATCCTCATGCTAGACGAATTATGTTGATATGTACCTTCCCTGTGATATGGAAAATATTGAAAACTTTGGAGATCTCCCTGCCCTCCAAGGTTCATTCACACTGGTATAACTCCAAAGCAAAAGAGACCACAGTGTTACAATCAGTATTTCATTACTACCTGTGAAGCATATCAACTAATGGCCAGAAGCAAATTAACTCTCCTATTTTTATTTTGGTGTCTCTAACATAACTGATAACAAAAGTAACTCAGGGGTCATGGATAATTAAAGCATGCACATGATAAACGCAAGCAACTGTGTTTGGCCTCACCCCCCCCCCCCCTAAACGAAAGTTTGGAAGTGCGAAAATCCAACCAAGCCTCATTCTGTATCAGCATACCTCACGCATACGTCCCCACCACCCCCGGCTCAGAGCCAACTCAATGATGCAACCAACAGAATCAAATGAAACAGTGTATCCAAAATGATTGGGTACACTGAACCACATTTACATCAGAAGAATGCTGTAGTGTCAGTGCTGCACTGGTCTGGTACACGCCAAACAATATAGCAATATTTTGCATGTAGCGAGATGTTACGATATAAAACCAATGCAGAACAATTTTTGCACACCGTAATCGAAATACAGCCAAACCCTCTCCCCCTAAACACAGAAGTCGCGTTTGCCGTGCACATGTTTTGATTATCTACGGTCCCTAATAAACGCTGAGGTGTCTATAGCCATCTGAATTGGATACTTGTGAATTGCAAGCCATATCAGCCTCTTGAGACACATACATGCACATTTTCACAAGACTTCTTGTCATGGTTTTCGAGTTTTACAATATTCTCATAAGTCTTTACAAGTTATCAATCACTTTTTGGTTTCCCCTTTATACAGGCTTCTAAAGTTCCCCCAGGATAATGCTGAAAAGTTGATAGCTCCCCTTTAAGTTGACAGCTCCCAAAGCTCAATAAAAAACCTTCAACCAGACGAAGCATTATGTCAGAAAATGACAACACTTATTGCACAATGACAAAAACACCCCCAGATTATAAATAAGTAGTTGTTCAATGTGTGAAAGCATGATGAAATTATGAGTCAATATCAACTGATACAGATTTTTCCTGGTCCATGATTTGGTTCTCGTGAAGTACTGACGGAGTTTCTTTCCGTTCTCGGTGGAATCCTCTCCTTGTTTCCGTCTCGCTACCGGAATGATTGCTAGATCCGTAACCGCTGTGTTCACTTGACGACGTCGATGGAATGTCCTTCATCACCAAACCGCCGGCCTCATATGAATTCCTTGATCCATTGTGAACAGTGAGGTAGCCATTTCTGGTCTCATTAATACTAGCAAGGTGTGAATTGGCTGTCAAAGATACAGAGTGTTTGCAAAAACAAAAATGAAGGAGCATTTCTACTCATTTACAGCAATCAAATCAGAAAATGAAAGGGAGAAGAAAATTTCACAATAAACACAGGTTATGCATTTCACAGTTGTTAGTTACGATGCAAAGATGGTAGAGTGTAGTCTCAGACAGCATTGAGCAAGCCATGTTACTAGCAAACACACGCCAAGAGATGTCATGCAATAGGGTTAGTCTGTGTTAGATCACACCAAAGTCACATGTGTCCAAACACACATGCTTCAAGAAGTACATGCACAGCATTGCAATCTTGCAGCCTGGTTCATCTGTCACCTTGCAAGCAACACACCACAACTACCACAATGTGCAAAACGCCACCTTTCTCCCGACACAGTGCAGCACCTGGAGCGGATTTTTGTGGGGTTTTTTTTACAGATGATAGAAAGAGCCAGTAGAGAGTCCATTTCTCCTAAGACTACCGCCAATCTTTGGATCAAGAGTCTGGAATTCATTGGTATACATGGGGAGGAGTTTCTTGGCCCGGTTGGCTTCATACTTAGCCTGGAAAGTGGGAGAGAGAGAGAGAGAGAGAAAAAAAGATAAAACAGAAACGAGTCAAAAATACAAATAAGTGAAAGCTCACATCTTTGGTGATAGGAGGACAAAGCTACATCGGATGGTGAAACTAAGATCCAAGAACTCTCCTCGTCCTGTGTTCGGCCCTTTTCATCTTTACCCTCAAATTCTTCCTGGGCTTTTCTCTGGCTGTACGCCACCTAGAAGGCAAAAAAGTGGTGTACAGACGCTAAGATACAGTGAAAAGAATTTTTTAGGAGAGCAGATACACCGGCAACCCTGAGAAGACATGCACTTCTGAAAGGTGGGGAAAAAAACAGAGAAAGAAACATGCATATTTTCAGAAAAAAACATCATTGACTTCGTAATAGTTTTTTACTGGTAACTTTAGAGATACGTCACTACATCTACATCACACCCTAAGTAATGTTTTTTGGGGTACTTAACCTCATGACAGGCCTGGCTACAGATTGTCAAATACATTATTTGAACTTTTTTGAGACAAAAATATTCAGTGAACATTAACATCAACCAGATTCCAACCAATGCTGAGGCAGAAATAAGATAACTTGTTAAAATATAAAATCAAACAAGTTCTATGATTATAGGGACAATAGTTGAGCTATAACTTTGGATTTTTTTCATTACTTTTGCTTTGAAGGACAAAAACTTTTTTCATCTCCTGCCTGGAGTACAAAGTATTGGCCTGGCAAACACAAGGCAGTGTGTATAATATGCCTATATATGTTGACAAATGAATTCTAACCCTGGCCAAACACACTTGTCACCAATAACATGCACAATAGACATTGCATATACAGTGTTGAAAAGTTGAGCACAAGACATTTTGAATGGAATTCAGTAGTACAGGAAATTGCATTTTCACAAATGCAAAGACACACTGCAAAATACATCAAAAGTTACAGCCAAACTGAGCCATAATATCATATTTGTCAATCACCATGAAATGACCATCAAATATCATGGTTGTCAATAACCATGAAATGGTCATCAAATATCATGGTTGTCAATAACCATGAAATGGTCATCAAATATCATGGTTGTCAACTATGAAATAATCATCAAATATCATGGTTGTCAATAACCATGAAATGATCATCAAATATCATGGTTGTCAATAACCATGAAATGATCATCAAATATCATGGTTGTCAATAACCATGAAATGATCATCAAATATCATGGTTGTCAATAACCATGAAATGATCATCAAATATCATGGTTGTCAATAACTATGAAATGACCATCAAATATCATGGTTGTCAATAACCATGAAATGATCATCAAATATCATGGTTGTCAATAACCATGAAATGATCATCAAATATCATGGTTGTGAAAAAAATATTTCTCAAATGAAAACAGTTTGAGATTATCACAAACATTTTTCCTGATTACAGGTTTCACTGACAGCCTGTCAAGAGAGGCTCCAGGGGCACGCATACTTGATATGTCAGTGGTCCTTTTTTTCAAGTCAAATATTGATTCTATTACACAATGTTAATACCCATGTTTATGCTATACATAGCAATGTTTTTTCACAGTAAGACAACAATTGGTCCAGCTAAAACTAATAAAACTCAACCTGGTTTGTACGTTGTGGCTAAGATTTGAAAACACTGGTACACCTAAAGCAAACTTAAGACACATTGGATAAAAAAAAAAGACAGGCTCAGGAATTCAGCATCTGCAGTAGCGTAGGCATATTTCTAATTCAGCAAATTCGTGTTAGGGTTTTTTATGGTTTTGTAAAAGCTGCTTAGGTCTAGCAGTCTGTATTTGGAGAATTTTAATCAGAGTTATTTTAATATGGTTTGCAAAGGTTTTAAAGTTAAGGCTGCGATTTGCCCCCAGTCTGGTTCTACTTCCCCCTAGCCGTATTCATTGTGTATATGTTGTGTTTCCTCAAGATGGTCAAACACTTGAGACGAGTACAATAGACAAAGAAAGCAGGGCTGTATTCAATGGCACTCCATCAAGCATGTCCTTCATTCTCCGCTGGATTAGTAACCCAACCACGGTACTCTCAATCAAAAGCAATAAAAATCACATAATGACTGTCTTGACCAACGCTAAAACATGCGTGTCTGAGAGCATCTCGTTTGGTTCATACGATAGGCTTGTCGGCAATACCTACGCCCTGAACAAAATCAAAAGCAAACGCCCGCTTCCAATAAAAAAACGATTAAGCATTTTGGTCAGTCTTAAGAGAACCATACAAGTTATGCTCAATTTCACATGAAAATTTCCAAAGCGAACACAAAATAGAATTTTCAAAAAAAGTTGAAAAAGAAAAGATGGCCGAGAGGTAAAGGGCTTGTGTTAAAGCCATTTTGTGAAGTTGTATTTACTCAACTTCTATGTACAGAGGCACGACTTTCTGACTTACAAACTCTGTGGTTGGGTTAGCTCCTATGGAAATGGCTCCATCCTTCAAGCCGGCTTTGCTGGCTCAATTTCACTTTTAAAAAGCCGGAATTGTTAAACACTATAGGTGTGTTGTCAAATCTGCTCACACTAAGTACACATGAACTTTGAAGTGAGGTGACACTAATGTGGCCAACTTCTCTTGCCTCGAGTGTGCTTTTTTTATTCTCTTACTTTTAAAAAGCCTGTTCAGAAAAAAGTTGCATTTTCAAGCTCCTTGCATCCCTCTATGATGTAAACTACAATGCAATCAAACTTTTCTACGCTTCAAAAGAGTGCATTAAACATAGTTTCTGAGAAACAGAGTTTTCCTACAATTGCAGTAAGATGTAATTTCTGCGGATTTCATCCTTTTAAAAACTTTTATTATCAACATTAGGCGAGGGAAAACAGCAAACTGCCAGATACTTGTCAATTTATTTTTCAAACACAAAACATCGTCTTTCTTTGGAACTAATGACTGGCATTTACAATCTATAAGGAAGGTCGGTAACCTTCAACGAGAAATTTCAAAATCTAACTGTTTGCTTACAAGTCAAGTCTGCTATTTCATTCAGGAGACAGTAGGCATGCTAGTATAGCCCTTTAGAAAGGGTTTGTAAAGTGTACAAGTCATTGGAAGTCACACAGAAGCTATAGTGCTGATTAAAATTGTACTTTTCTCTGACTTATCGTAATTTGATAGTAAAGTTGCCGTATGATTTCATTTTCACTATTTTGAAATGATTCTCCTTGCAAAGTTGCAGGAGACCTTGACTTGCAATTAGACATTCTGAATTTGAAATTGGAATTGGAGTGTGCACTGAACACATGCCATACTCAGTGCACAGTGTGTATTTCTATGTATATCTGCATCATCCAAAGATTTCTGCATAAATCTACTAAGTTGTGAAGATTGTGCATCAACATCTGTTATATGGTGATCATATACAGTAAAGTTACTTCTAAAGTATTAGCTCTAAAACAACTGTTTATAGATTTGTATTGTGTGTGTTCGTGCAGAGATAGAAAGGTAGGAGATTGAACTGTCAATTCTGTAGTGTTTATTCTTTGCCACTTCACTGAAGAGAACAAACACAAAGGTTACTATGAATTGTGCTGGAGAAAGAACAAGTCATTTAATTTGATGTGAAGGAGAAAGTGTGACATGAAAATGAAACGAAAGAAACGCGTACAGACTTTCACAAAAGACAATAATGTTATGAACTTCAAGAGGATAACACACTGATGTCCCTAGAAACAAACAGTGAATATAAATGTGATAAGCTTCAAAATAAAGAAAGATTGAAGTGAGAAAATCAACCACATATGCACACAACAGCCACAATGCAAACAAAATGACAGGTACTGACACTTGAACACCTATATACATATAACTAGACATGTATGGGAAGACAGACAGACAGACACAGGCATACACAGACAGACACAGACAGACACAGGTATACACAACTACTCACACACAAACCCATTCAACATCCAGGAATACTCAGCGACAAATAAAGTCATCTGGTGGGAGCTAAATATACACATTACAGTAACAATACTTTTAATGGGACAAGGCATGGACATCTGTCCCTGTATTCACCACATTCACTGCATCTGACTTTGACCGTGACTGTTGGGAAGGAGATAGGTCACAAGAACTGATGGCATCACAACTCTCTCAGACATAAACAGCACACAGTTACTGATTACATCATAGTATTATACAAGAGAAGATCTTCGTCAACATTACACATTTACTGATGACATCACAGGGTCATGACCCGTCAGGAAAAGAGAACATCAAGAGAAAGCTACAAAGTGAGAAAAGTTGATCATTTATATCGAATTAATTATTCACACCTGAAAGAAATGTGACCTTTGCATTGTTAATGAAAAGACATATCAACTTTACTTTTGAGAGAAAAATGTTACTTTTTTAAAACTACGTCTGAAACATGCTGTAAGATTTTGTGAAGTGTGGCTAGAATGAAAGAGGTGAAATCATGATGATGGGTCAATTGGAATGATTAGATGTAACTTTACAAAAGAGTTGATTGTCATTGTCTTAAAATTAAACAACTATTTTCTAAATCATGTTTACCTTCATTTCACATTATATTAAATACACTTTACTAGATAACAATGTATTGATACAGAATTATTTCCCACAAATAACTAACTGCTGTCATTTTTATTAACTTTAAAAAACAGGAATACATACTTTATTTGGATAAACCTCTAAAATACAGATCTTCTGACAAATTCAAGGGTGTCAGGAAGTACAAAAATTAAAATCAGCCATTGACCTTATGACCCTACATCATAGTACATGGGATGATAATGTGACCCCATGACCCCATGACCCCTTGATGGCAAGACCATGTTGAGGTGAATCTATTGGCACTCACCTTGTTGTAGTAGAGGACTCCAAATATGGCAACCATCATGCCGAGGACATTGTAGAACGTCACTGGATTGTTCAGAAGTATCAGTGAAGATGTGATGACGATGATTCGTTTGGTGGCGTTGGCGACTGAGTAACTGAGAGGGCTGACCAATGACAAGACACTGAATGCGACGATGTTTTGAAGAAAGTTAAGGAATCCACTGAACAATATAAGGAATGTCGTTGGAATCCACTGAATTGTTTGTAACTGAGAAAAAAAAAGAAAAAAATATACTTAAAACTTGTCCTTTATCTCTCTCAGGTCTAAACCCCTGTATATATATATATATGGCAAACTCTGGTAAGTTACCAGAAAGTCAAGCTTGAAAGGGTTAAACAACTTTGTTTTTGCAATGGGTCTGGTATGTTTGTTGAGTGTGGTAAATCATTAATAATAATTAGGGTTGTGGCGGTCATTTGCCAGGGTTTTTCTTTATATCTCAACGCACTCACTTTTGGAACAACAGAAATATTGCAAGTCTCAAATTACTGACCAATATTCCAAAACCTCAAAATGCTACAAGGTGTTAGTCTTGACTATGATAATTCTTTATTGAACTTGGTTATATACATTGTAAAATATCCATCATGTTTAAAAAGCTTCATATGCAATATGACAAATTTTTGACGACACCAGTTTGAATGACTACTAGATGAAGGCAATGGCAACGCCAGACTCTAGAGGGCGGTAGTGCTTAACTGCACTGAATTCAGTTTGTTCACATGTCTTTTTAACTCTTTATATTTTTGCCATTTTTACCTAACTAAGCGCCTATTTCATATTTTCTTTCCCCTTTGAAGATGTGTGCATAAAATTGCTTTGGACTGCATGACGAGACCTCCCTAGGGAGTCTTTTTTAAATTACAAGTCATCGTTGATGACACAGTCCCCACTTGTTAATGGGTACTTTGATTATACAGGTCCTCAGAGAGGATAGAGTCCTCTTCATTAGGTCCGTGATAAAGATACTTTTGAATGAATTCACTTGATACATGTCTAAGTTGTAGTTCAGGACATGAAAAAATCGTAACAAAATGGCCACACGGTGGCCATATTGGATCGTATCACAAAACAAATAAATGTGCATATGTATGACATTGGTCAATCTCCTTGTAACAACTTTGAATAAATTCGCTTGATACATGTCTGAGTTACATTGGTTCTGGACATGAAAAAACGTAATAAAATGGCCACACGGTGGCCATATTGGATCGTATCACAAAACAAATCATTGCGCATGTGCATGACATAGGTCAATGTCCTTGTACCAAGTTTGAATAAAATCGGTTGAGATATGCCTGAGTTATGACTCTGTACATGAAAAAATCGTAACAAAATGGCCGCACGGCGGCCATATTGGATCGTATCACAAAACAAATTGATATCCATAGCTATGACATAGGTCAATGTCCTTGTACCAAGTTTGAATAAAATCGGTTGAGATATGCCTGAGTTATGACTCTGTACATGAAAAAATCGTAACAAAATGGCCGCACGGCGGCCATATTGGATCGTATCACAAAACAAATTGATGTGCATAGCTATGACATTGGTCAATGTCCTTGTACCAACTTTGAATAAAATCAGTTGAAACATGCCTGAGTTATGGCTCTGTACATGAAAAAATCGTAATAAAATGGCGCACGGCGACCATATTGGATCGTATCACAAAGAAAATTGACATGCATATCTATGACATTGGTCAATGTCCTTGTACCACCTTTGAATAAAATCAGTTGAAACATGCCTGAGTTATGGCTCTGTACATGAAAAAATTGTAATAAAATGGCCGCCTGGCAGCCATATTGGATCGTATCACAAAACAAATCGACGTGCATCTGTATGACATATGAAGTAATCCTTGTACCAAGTTTGAATGAAATCGCTCCAGGCATCTCTGAGATATCTGCGTGAACGGACGGACGCACGGACGGACGCACGGACGCACGCACACACGCACGGACATGACCAAACCTATAAGTCCCCCCGGACGGTGTCCGTGGGGACTAATCAGACCTCTAGCTCTATTGGCTTGCTCAAAATTTGATATGCACATAATTAATGAGGTACAATATGTGGCGTCATAAGCTGTCCCATCATACCATATATGAAGGGTGTAGCACTTGTGGTTACTGAGTTATGGACATATATATATATTTGAGGTAAAGGGTCACCAAGGTCATGTGACATTTTGTCAAAATGGTCACCAAGGTCATGTGACATTTTGTCAAAATATCTGAGATATCTGCGTGAACGGATGGACTAACGGATGGACTCATGGACGGACATGACCCAATCTATAAGCCCCCTGGACTTCATCCGTGGGGACTAAAAACTGTGTCACTGCATCCTTTTTGCAATATGAATACGATGAGAAACTAAATTTTTATTTTTCTTGGCCTTATACATGGGAGTCTATGGACTGCCTTATACATGGGAGTCTATGGACTGCCTTATACATGGGAGTCTATGGTGACTGCCTTATACATGGGAGTCTATGGAGGTGAAAACTAAAAAGTCCTCTAACACGGCCAAATTTGATCGCATTGTGGAACAAATCGACGTGCATCTGTATGGGGTAGGGTACTATCCTTGTGCAAAGTTTGAATGAAATCGCTCCAGGCATCTCTGAGATATCTGCTGTGAACGGACACGGACGCACGGACGGACGGACGCACAGACGCACGCACGCACGCACGGACATGACCAAACCTATAAGTCCCCCCGGACGGTGTCCGTGGTAACTTACAAGCATGTTGCCCTGGGCTATATTTTTCCATGTTAATTGTTTTGATAGGGACATGCATTGACATGTACTATAGAACTTGTGTTATATTCAAAATTGAGCAATTATCATTGATCATCTAGGTACAAAGGTTCCTATACCACCAGGTTGCTTCTACAATCTGGATGAATGTTCAAAATTTGGGGTTGAGAATAATATGCCTTGGTTCACGTAACATGATTGCTGTAGTAATAGAATACGGATTTCAATTCTATCAACCTTGTTTTGTTAGCAATCAATATCTCAGTGTGACCCATCGGTCAAAGATGGTTGAAATTGATATTGTTTCATTTATCAATTTTAAAATTGTTTTCCTTTGCAATTTCTACTCATAAAACAACAATGAAATAATTAAAATTTGTACACATGCAAATAAGGACTGTTCCAGGATAAACCAGACACAAATGGTTCTTAAATCAAAGAGTCCAAAATGACATTGTTTTCGTTCCATAAGAGAACCCTTCATCATGTTTCAATTCACCAACCTTTGGAAAAGCTCAGATATTTTTGAAACAAATTCAATTCAGAACCCTACTCTGCTACATAGTTCATCTAGAGTGTTTCACTCATTCATCAGTTCAATGATATCTAAATGGTGTGACTCTGCCATGTGTCCTAAAGAATTTATCTTAACAAGAATGAAAATGAATTCATTTCACAGCTGTAATGTTCCCATGTAAACTAATGCAGAATTATAAATTAAACTGATCCCTTTCACTGATAAGTTTGTAATTATTAATACTTGCTGATATGCTGTAAGGCACTTTAATTTTACTGACAAATTTAGCCATCATAAATTTTATGTGTTCCATTTCACAGTTGATATAAATATCTGTCTATGAAGCATGAATAACAATGGGATAGTCAATTCTGTATTGCTAATGACTGTCGTCTGTTTTTTGTCCTACATTTTGAAGTTGGCAGAAACTGAAACAGTTACATAGCATTAACACATATTACAAAACGACAGTTGGGGAATAATTGTAGTGCAAAGGATTTCATTTCACTGAATTACATGTGACGGATATCACTGCCAGAGATCAGCACTTATCATGGCTGTATCTGGACCACACATCTAGTTATCTTGGTTTACTTTCCCTGTTGGTCTCTTGTTGTGTGCAGTGATACCATTGAGGGTCATGATCAAGTCTAAGATTTTGGCTGTGGCAGCTGAACGGTAAAAATGTGTCTTACAACCTTAACTAGAAATGGATTACAAGTTGTGTTCTTAAAGAGTCAACAAAATAATCTTGCCGCCATTTATACATTAATTAGAATAACTGTAGTAGGAAGTTTTCACGACATATTTTGTAACATTATTTACAAATGAATGTATGTGTGTGTTGGGGGAGGGGAGCACCATGATATTTACAACAAAGCTGACAACAGATGAATTCCTACACTTTGATCATTCAATAGATACATGTATGTGTGTACACACCCTGGTCAATAGCTGCAACAATGTCGATAAGAGATAGTCCACTTTAACCACACTATGGTCATTTATAATGATGTGTGTGTGTGTGTGTGTGTGTGCGTGCGCGCACACACACACGCGCACAGACAGGTTAGTGTCCACAATGAGGTCTGTTAAGAGATGACCAACTTACAATATTATCTGGTCATTCATAAATATATGTGTGATACATGTGTAGATAGCTGGAGTGTCTATAACACCATTGTGAGTGTCTATACCACTGTCTATGTAAGTGTCTATACCACTATGTCAGTGTCTATACCAATGTGTATGTGTCTATACCACTATGTATCTATACTGCTGTCTATGTGAGTGATTATATCAGTCTATGTAAGTGTCTATACCACTGTCTATATGAGATAACTGACTTACCATACTCTGATCATTCATGATACTTAACACATCTGTGCATAGCCATATTGGAATCATTCCCCAGCAAGCTAGCTGACCCATCACTAAGAGTAATCTCAAATGATGTACTCCAGTGTCTCTCAGTGCCTGAAAAAAAGAAAGAGAAATCACAAAATTTAATTACATTTCTTGTACCAGCAACTGTGTGATTTGTCTTTTCTGTCTCTAAATGTACCAAATTCATCGCAAGTGAGTAGTAGAAATGCAGTGAACTTGATTTATGATTAATAATTTGACTGGAAAATTCAATTTCATATTTCATTCCAGTTTACAAAAGACTAGATATGTTTCCTGTTGATTTGCAAATCCTTTTCAAAAGTCCACATTCAACTGGCTAGGAGACTGACACAAAATCTTAAATTGTTGTGTTCAGACAGGAGGTTGACTCTTGACTCATCATATTAACAGTCCGGGTTATGTCCATAGAGAGGATATTACGATTGACCAATCAGCGAACCTGCCGCCACCAACGTCACGAATAATTAACCATGCAAACCTGGGCTCGTACATTGCAACGAGTTTGGAACTTTTCGGCTTGATTTCGCCCTTTACTTTAGCACTGGGTAGTTTTTAGATGTAGACGTTACTCACAATGTTTAGTACGGTCGAGATGGTGACCGATACAAGTGATTAGTACATTGAAAATTCTTATTTGGATGAATTTCCTGGCCGGGTACGACTCCTAGAAATCAGTATTTGACCCTTGAAATCTACAGTAAGTTATTTGTCGCCAAATATCGCCTATTTTTGGTCAAATTTCAATTTAACCTTGTAATCTGCAGTATGGAGAATGTTTCAAGCTTTGCAAAGATGGTCAACTGTTTTAGTCGGTCATCGGAGCACGATGGAGCATGATTTTTTCGATCACCATGCATTTCCCGGTACGATTGACCCTTTGCTCAGAAAAACGCGTGCCGGAACAATCGCCGAGAAGTTAACCAAAAGCTGGAAAAGAGAACGAAAAACGTCCAATAACTCTTTGTCGAATATGGTCAAGGGTAAAGAAACTTAGAAAACTATTCCTGAAGAAATCTTACAATTTTTAACACGGTAGAACATCGCCAATCGACTGGAGCTAAGATACTTCCGGGTAGCCAACAGTCTCACTCATCTGTGGATCTGTCCGGTCACATCGCTATCTGAACAAAGTGAACCAACGTAACTCTTTGACCCTTATTACATATACAGTACGTGATTGGTTCTTGCCTTAATTTCATACATATACGGTACGCCATTGGCTCTTCCCTACTATCCTCTATATGGACATAACCCGGACTGATTAAAGTTGAAATAAATATTTGTCAAAATGGCAGCCAATTGTGACTGCTAGCTGGAGAAACTTTGCAAACAGCCAGTCCATCAGTTCAGTTTCTTTCTAAAAAAGGCACAAAGTTTTGGAAAAATATCATGATAGAGAGAAAAAATACAGCAGTGCAAGTGAGTGTCGGAGGTAAAGGATGATTTGATGTAAAACAGTCCCAGCAATCGAAAGCAACATGACAATATCTCCCTTCATTTTCACAACTACTATGTTCAAATAGCGGTGGTTGTTGGATTGCACACATCCTGGATGTGGTTATATGGAACACAGTCTACACATAACATGGCTATGTTACATGGTCTACATGGACTATATACGATACATGTATAAGTACTTATGGTATGTGAGTATATCAAATTTCTGGCCGAAGTGTGGTTCCATTGCAGAGCTTTATGTGTGTCGAAGTCACATGGCCCTGCAGTAATATTGCATAATGGTCCCTGTGTAATACATGTGTAATAATACTACATGACCTAAATATGGATGTGATTCTATATTTATTGCCATGTATTTTCAAAAAGTGTAAGTGAATATCTGAAAACTATCTGTTAGTGTCTGTTTGTCAGACATTACAATTCAATACTTTGGTGTCTAAAGCTGTGTTATCACCAAAAAGTTAAATAACATATTCATCTGACACTGATGTGACTTGTCATCTACGCAAAACGTTTTTAACAAATTTTAAGAAATAGAGACCAACTGTACACATATCAGTAAATATACTGTTTGCTGAGAAAAAATGCAAGAAAATCATTGATAGCATGAGTTTGTGATTTTGACAAGAATAAAAAAATTTTTGAATGATGACAGCACTATACATCTGCAGGTTTTCACTGTATGTGGTATCCACTTTACACTGTTTGGTGAAAACATGTAAAATAGGACAAAATGATTGTGATTATTATGGCACAGCTGTTTGGAATTCATCAAAGGAAAGGTTGTACAAGTGACATCAGTGACTGGTAATTTACAATACACTGCAGCGTTTACGTCATCAAAGCCTGCAACAAGCTGTTACAACTTCAATGCAAAGCTATCTTTCATACAAAAAATAAAATATTTATGGCGTGGAAGACTGGGCATTAAAAATCACTTCTGTATCAAACCAAGGCTGACAATTGTCTTGTTTCTATGACAACTACTACTACTGTAGTCGGCTCCATTCTTAACCAAATAGTAATTTTCTGATACAATAAACAGAAATTGATAAATAATCTAAAGCATTTTGGAAATATATTTTTACGGTTTTTTTCTGTTTATCTGATTGTTTTTCTTTCTGTTAATGTTTCAGTTAAAAAATACATTTTGATGTTTGGACTATAACAGTTGTTGTTTTGACAGGGCAGTGAAGTGTGGACCAGAACTTATAAAAATAATATGAATGTTATCATCTACAATTTATTGGTGTTGTAATGTGTGATGGAGCATTATTTATTCGTTGGCTAAATGCAGTCTGGCTGAAAACTTTCTAATCATTCAATTAAATAACTAAATGTGACATAAATAACAGACAAGAGTTGATTCTTGACAAGCTTTCATGTATCCGTTATCATCTCATCAATACCCCATTAAACTGAAATATTACCAGCAGTCTTGTTTCAATTTTTGTGCTGACGCTGTTCTTATCAATTACTGTGACCTGGTATCCCCTTGGTAACATCAAGTCAGCTGGTTTACCGTAAGGGAGAGACTGCACTAATTTGGTAAAATTGATTGGTTTGGTTACGTATTGAACATGTTGTCAAGGTTATAATGACAGTTCATCCTCAGTGAAGTCAAATTTGATTAAAGCTATCAAGAGATATCTGTGGTGATTTTTTATGGACTTTTTGAAGATGTTTTGTTCTTTTTCTGTATCTGTTAACTGCCAGAGTGGCACATCCCTGTTACTATCAACAGGTTGGCTTGACCTATACAGAGGGGAATTATGGTGAAGTCGTCTTTCCTTATACCACCATGGTTTGGTCCAAACCCATTGTTATCATGGTGCTTATGGACCTATGTACAAGGAATTTCGGGGGGAACAGGCTGTAAGGCGATACTGAAGGATTCAAGTATCTGGGCAACGGTTGCTAAGGAAAATTTGTCAAAACCACCAAAAAAAAAAGAGTTTTTGCGCACTTATTGACCAAGCAGAGGCTGGTTGTCGGTAATGATGCATGACGTCATAGATATGCAGATTAGCACAGCACGTTTTGAAAAGATTAAGCCACTCCAAATTTGCTCAAAATCCCCTGAAATTTTACACAGTGATACTTGTCATACTACTTCACAGTCCAGTCATGGATTCGGTCAGCTGTGAAACAAACACTATGTTTTGAAATGGCAAAAATCTACTTTGTAATTTCGTACAATTTTTAATCCTATTCCTGCCATATCTCCAAAATATTGAGAATTTTCTAAGATGCAAGCTTATACTTACTTATCTTGGCAGTGTCTACAATTCTGTCAAAATTCATTTCAACAGATGGAAAATTGGCTGACTTGAAAGCTTTTCAACATTTGCACGAGAGCAGAAGGCGATAGTGCTTAGAAAACAATGTAAATGCTAACAATTTTCACATGCAATAGCGCACATTTGGAACACTGCCAGCCTTAGCGATCGCACGTGCCTTGAATCCTTCAGTATCACCTAAGTATGCACATACCAATGATCAAACTTTTTGATTCACTCCATCAATATCAATGCAACTTTCACTGCAAAGTTCCATTTTTCCCTTAGATAGATGATGTTTGTGCCTAATTATGGAACCATATGGTTTGCCAAAGGCATGTAAAATCCTGTACACAGGACAATTAATTATGTTTAGTCACATAGCATTGCAATACCAGGCACATCTGAAAAGCAGTATTCATGGTAGAAAAACTGGGGGAAGCCAAGGGAGGAGTTGGTTTTTTTTTTGGGGGGGGGGGGGACAACTTGCCAGCAGTTTCTTGGCAAGCATCACATATTTTGTAAGGAAAGAGCAGGCAGCCATTTCTTTTTCACAGCAGGCATGCAAGTTTTTTTCTTTTGCCATATGCATAACTGAAAAAATGCTAACTTTGAATGATGGGAGTAGTCTTTGGTAGTTTTAAAAGCCTTGCCAATGCAGCGGGAGGGGTTGTCAATGCAGTGGGAGGGCTTGTCAATGCAGTGGGAGGGCTTGCCAATGCAGTGGGAGGGCTTGCCAATGCGGTGGGAGGCTTGTCAATGCAGTGGGAGGGCTTGCCAATGCAGTGGGAGGGCTTGCCAATGCAGTGGGAGGGCTTGTCAATGCAGTGGGAGGGCTTGTCAATGCAGAGGGAGGGCTTGCCAATGCAGAGGGAGGGCTTGCCAATGCGAGGGAGGGCTTGCCAATGCAGCGGGAGGGCTTGCCAATGCAGAGGGAGGGCTTGCCAATGCAGCGGGAGGGGTTGCCAATGCAGCAGGAGGGGTTGCAAAATCATGGTGAGGGGAGAGAGCTGGTGGGATGCTTTGAAATGGAAAGGCGTTTGCTGGGATTTTCCCTGCATGGAGTGAACAGGGGGAGAGAAGTGGATTGACTTGGGGGGGGGGGGGAGGAGATTTTCAAATTTGTTGCAGAGGGGCAGTTGTGTCCATCTTTCCTTATTACCCTCTACTTTTAATTTTGTTCCAAATAACTTGGGAATATTGCTAGGTATAGTATATTGAAATGTGAAACATATGCATCTACTTTGGATCATTGCCTTTCCCAAAAAGTGCACATAACTGAGATATCACAATAGTTGCTGTCTGGGTCATTACTCAGACAGCTGACATTATACTAAGATATATAAACCACTAATGATGGGAAACTATATGATTACATAATGATCTTGCTAGCGCATCCACTTTGATTTGAGTCACTCAAAAATGTTATTTATAGTTTCAAGTTCTCCTTGTGAGACACAGCGCTGGTGACAATCACAGGAAAAAAGAAGCGCGACAAAAGGTGTCAGCAATTTGAAAGCATGGGAGAAAATCATGCATGACTATTGGGTTAATTTCATGAGGCAATTTCATTGAACATCTCTGATTTCTAGATCACCTAAAAGACACTGTGACGAAGTTTTTTAGAGCTTGAAATCATCTAGTTGCTTTGACACTTTTCAATCAAGAGCAATTAAAGATAAATGGTGCTGGGGAGATTTTCAGATTATAATTTCCTTGTCTGCTGCTTTTAGGAACTTATTTTTGAAGCCTGTGGAGAATATGAACTTTTCGTGTCTTGTTTTTGTGAAAATCAAAACATCATTATTACCTGTGCAGTTAGCACAGATATTAGCTGTCATTTTGAATTTCAAATATTTGGTAAATTGTAGATTATTAAGGTAGAACGCGCCTCGGGGACAGACATTTGGACTTTCAAACTTTTACATTTCTTTTTTGATCTACCACTTGTGGGGTTCATTTTAAAGCTCTGGTAATAGAAAACATTTTAACAGCTTAGTTTTGTGAAATTCAAAAATTTTATTTTTTTTCCACAGAGTTAAACAGGAATGGCGCCATTTTGAACTTCAAATATCAGTAAATCTTGGGTTATTTATTTCTCTAGTACTGAAATTTGCATAGTGACCGCCGATTTTTATTCTTGATTTTGAAAGAGAATGATTAAGAGATTCCTTGAGGAAAGTTTGAGCAAAAGTTTGAGTCTTTCACTTTCAAGGCGCATACTATCTTAAATCCTATACTTTGCACCGTGATCATTGATTTTTATTTTTGAGCATCAAAGAGAACAGTTTACAATTCCTTGTGCAAATTCGTGGGCAAAATTTGAAATTTTTCATCTTTTCTAATTTATTAGGAGGTATTCTACCGAAAGACAAAATAAGCCATATAATGTACTGTTATTTCCAAAACTGATATAGCAGACTACCTTCAAAACATAAAACACGATACTATACAGACCAGACAGTCTATATTTAGACTACACATGAACTTGTTCTGTATATTAATTATTTTTATATTTATAGATCTTTTTGCCAGCACTTCAAATTTCACCATTTAAATGACAAAGTCTCAAAATTGAGCACCTCATCCTAATATTCACTTTCCATTGCCAGACTTTGTATGGTGATATTTATCAGATTTTCAGCTACTTAAAATCATTTTGGGGTTTTTTGATAACTTTTTTTGCAGAATTGTAAACATATGGATAAATTACTTTTGAGGGCAAAGATACAGACTGCTGCTTTCAGAGATCTCCAACAACCTATTGACACATGCAGCTATCACATTATTTTCAGATTTCAGTAAGACATCCTAAAGGTTATAATTTTCACCAAATATAATGTGTAGCAAAAAGGGCAATGACATTGAGTTAGTTTCCAGGTAAAGCACCAAATCATTTTCTATCTGATTCAAAGTTCAAGTTCGTTCAATCCTGCTTCTCTGCATGATATCTCAAAAATTATAAAAAATTGGTCAAGTTCAATGTAGATGAAATATCAAATACAAGTTGATATTTCACAATTTCACAAATAATCAACACCTAGTGCTGGGATGGCTTGACAATGAACCAAATGAAACAACTTGAAGCAGACATTTATATTTTACAGTAAGTATTGTGCATGATTTTGACAAAATTTCAACCTGGCTCCTCCCTGGGGAAGACACATAAACATTGACATTCCTAGTACACAAGGGCAGTCCTTGTCAAGTTTAATGCTATGGAACAACTATGGTATTTATCCTACGGTACTACAAGGAGAGTTACTACGATTTAATCAAACTGTTACCAAAAATAACAATGTGTACAAATGCCCCAAATACATACATGCAATTGTTGATACTTGTGTTGGGAAGTGGGGGAACTGACATTTTGCTGATAAATTAATAAAACTTACCTTTTTTGAGTAAATGTTTTGAATAGCGAATGCAATAGTTGCTGATAAGGCTGAAAAGAGACCCAGCAAATCAAATGACAATTCTGTCATCGTTGCTAATAACACTCCTAATATAATAGGAACTAATGATAAATATACCTGTAAACAAGTAAACAAAAGAAAGAGAAAACATTAAAATTTTAGAAATGTTATGAAATGACTGATATTTTTTTTTAATATCAATGATATTTTTTTTAATATCAATTACACAAAAATAAAGCAAAAGAAAGATTGTAATAAGTTCTCAGGGTCTGTGTAATTGTAAACTGTTGACTTATTGAGTAATTTCTAAAATGCTTCAGCAAATGTGAAATATTAGCGGATAAAATTTCTCGTTTTACAGACTGCATCTTTCTCTGTAAGTTGACTTTTCATTCCTAGTGATTTCTCAGCTTTCATGTTAGTGACAGGTATTATATTTAGATTTCCTATTCTGATGAAATACTGGGGTAGGCTTGTGAAAACAGTCAATTTCTATAGAGGACTATGCATGTCCATACATGCAATATGGTCAAATAATGAAGTTATTAATATTACTCAGATCAATTGCAACACAACAATATTTAATGCCTTCGGTATCATTTCAGTGGCATAACTGATAATTTATGTAGTTTTAGCCTTATGGTATAAACAATCTACATTCCTTGCCATATGGTGAAATATTTGGAAGATATATCATGACTCAAAATGTGTTCACTTCATATAGTAACAGTCTTATCATTATTAAATTTGAAATACTGAAAAATACTATTTTAATATACTCTCTCCAGAACCAAATTGAAGGTAAGGTACTAAATATTTTGATTTGTTTAAACTGTTTCTTGTTCATAAATAACATAGTAAAATAGCCAACATTTTTTACTTTTCACCTCATAATCTGAATGTGTATTGATCTAAATCACACTTAGCTTTGTAAGTCATTACATTTTACCCATCCCATTGACTTGCTCTTATTTGGAATATACCTATTTAACAATATCTACAGACTGGTTAAATGCTAAACTCTAGTCGTAACAAGTGCTATGGGTAATGGAACAAGAACCTATATTTGACATAAATAAATTGAATATTCTGAAAAAAATACAATAATGCAAAAAGTTGCAGGTACCAGTACTATCCCATTTCATGACTCCAGTTCATAATATTGCTCTGGTTTGACTTATTTACGTGTTACATTTGTGAAGCTTTTCACTGTTACCTATCTGTGCATTTCCAAACAATGTGAATAAAAAAAGAGAGATTCATATGAATTTCCAATACTGCTACGATAGTGTACACCATAAATTCAAATACTTAAACCTTTGCTCAAGCTTTCCTTAAGGGAACTCTAAACCTCCTTTCAAAGTCAAGGAAAAAAAGTCAGGGGTTACTAAGCAAAATTTAGTATGAAAGTAAGAAAATACCAAGTATTTCCCACACTTTTGAGATTCATCCCAATGTTGCCTACCCGGTAAATGATTTTAATTTTCGATTTTCACAAAACTAAGCTGATGAAAACTTTCTATACTTCATGAGCTTCAAAATGAGAACCCTCAAGTGGTAGACCAAAATAGTATTGTAAAAATTTGGGAGATATGTCTCCAAAGTACATTATATTCTACCTAAGTCCAAAATGCAGGTTTGTGCTTGGACAGCTGGAAAGGCTAGGATAGGTTCTAAACTTATGGTTTTGGTATTATACAAATTGGTTGATGCAAGTATGTGTTACCTGTAGATTCTTGATCTTCAAATAAACATGGTTTCACGGGTGAACCGACTTACCTTTGTAGTTTGTTTTTCTTTTAAAATAATTCTTGATAAAGTTACTGTAAATATTGGCATCATAGCTTTCACTGAATAGAAATGAAAACAAGAAAAACGGAGTGATGTTAAAGATTTGCAAGTTTGGCATTATCTGTGCTCAAGAGTGTTTGATATCATCATACTGACTTTATTTCTGTGTAACTCAACCCTTATCTTGCCATGTTCATATGCCACCAATCAGGTCAAGTTGGTCAAAGCCAGTGAGATATAACATGTCCCTCATATTTCATTTTGAGAAACACTTGAACATTTGAAGGTCCCTGAAAATGTAGATACTGTCAACATGATTTTCAGAGACTCAATCTGCTGTGATATGCCAAGTAGGTAATAATGTGCATATTTTGGCTGTATAACACTCTTTTACTGACTTTGCAGATGGCAAGTGATACATAGGTCTGGCAGGATAAGGTCTATTTCTTGATCTATGTTTGTAATAAAATAGCAAAACTCAACATTGGTAATAATGTTTGGTAGAATATGCACCCAAAAATTTTGTGGTTTTGTGAAAACACTGCCAGGTGAGCTGACATTTCACCAAAACCATTTCAATGACTTGGTGACATTTAATAAATGACAGTTTGTTTTATACAGCGGGTAAAATATTGTAGGCACACAGCATCTGGCATTTTCCCACCACAATGACCTGGTGGGTTGTCATATTACATACCACCAAACATAAAAAAATAAACAATAAAAAGGTTGAAGGAAAGCGGGGTTCTTTATGGTTGGTTGGTTGGACCCAGTGCTGCATCACCGGTTAACAGTCAAGTGTGACTGCACTGGAGTATTAAAGTAAATGTAAAAAATAAAAAAAAAAAGGAGAAAAAAATAAACAAGTAAATAAACATGCTTCCATTACATAATTACATTACATATGGAAAAAATATAACATTTAAAGACTAATTTTTTGACTTACTTTTTAGAAACCATGCATATTTCACTTGATGATATTTTTTCAGAACATATCATATTAAACTAAGTTATCCAGTTTAGCTTTCTGTAGGGCCTGAATATCAGGTTTCCTCATTAGATGAAGGATGTCATATTTGGACCGAAATCTGAGAACAGTTGGGTGGCTGTAATTGGTAACTTTGTCTGCTATGTTGCCATATATAACGTGACAGGTATAAGTTCAATTCCTTTTAAAGGATAAACCATTACATTTTCAGAGGGGCAGTCAGAATCTACATAAACAACCTTTTCCATTCAAAGTTTTGATAGCTGACAGATTTCAGTCAGACTGAACAAAGTATGCGTACCTTTTTCATACAATTCCACTTTTTATCAATTAAGTTTGCAGTCATATTAACAAACAAAACTTGCATCTTACGAAATTTGAACACCAACAATTTTTTCACAGTTTAACTGCGCCTTTTCAATATCTGACAGTCCATTCCTTAATTCTTATCACAGATAATCTCAATCACATATCACACTTTAAAGGCCTGTGCCTTCTCACAGGGAAATCTACTTATTCAAGGCTCAAAATTAACTTTTTTTCCCTGGTAGTCCACTTGGAATACCATTTTTTGAAGTTGGTAGCCCAGTGACAATGGCTGGTAGCCCATGCATATTTTAATTTAAGGATTTAACAAGAGAAGAAACAGCTATTTTTCAAGATTCTACCCATAAAGTGAATTTGTTAGACATTTGATGTGACTTCTTGCACACCTTTATTACCTAAAGGAAACTGGTATAATTGACGACAGTGGCACTAAAAAGTTTGGTGACCTATCATTGTATTGACAACCCATTTCATTCTCAGAGTTGCATGCCAATTTTGCATGTAATAGTCGTCATGGCAATGACCACCACCTTCTCAGCAGGGCTAAAACAAACCATTGGCTTTCTGTAGTAGTGAGGAGTTTGTGATTGATACATTTTGATGAAAATGCAATGAGAATACATTTTCATTGGCCATCATTTTATGTGCCTATCATCCAACTACATCAGTTGAGATATTGAAACTTTGTAATGCAAAGTTCCATCGCAAGATCGCTTTTGCAATTTGCAGAACAAAGTCATAGTCTGGCCTTACTGTGTCCAGCTGGGTTTGACTGTATTTAGCTCGTCAAAAAGTGAAAGACCGGACATGGCACGCCAAGTACTGACTTAATTTCATGTCCCAGGCTTTCGTAGTCCATGTGGGCTACCATTTAATGGGCTTTGGCAGCCCCAGGGAAAAGTTGGTAATCTGTGGACGCGGGGACAACCGCTAATTTCAAGCCCCATTGTTAGATTACAATTTCAATGGAAAACAAAAGACTATGACACTCTATAATCCTCTTATAGACTCAAACAAACTTGATCCCGGGGATCAAGTCCCTGGCATTTAACCTGTTACATTTTATGCACTTTTGTACCTTTTTAAAAGAGCACACATTTTTTATCAGACAACTAGAATATTACAGAAAAGACAAAGGTAATGTTTTTAATGTTTGTACTACAGACAACTCACATAAGCTCTGCGGTTTATAATACGCTAATCCTGACGTATCTCACATAATCTCTATGGTTTGTAGTAAGCTAATCCCAACACAACTGTCATGATCTGTGGCATTAGAATGACAAAGGAGACACTGCATGGAAACTTAATCTAGGTGTGCAAAATGATGTGTACAATTTGTTTTAAATGAAACGTCACATCAAAATACTCTGACAAATACCCTGAATTACAGACTCTCTCTGGTGTACAGCTAAGTTTTGGTACATTGGATGAAAACATACTGTTACAGTACAGTGCTTGAAAGTTTCAACCAGTGACCAATCTATGCAACATACATCACATATCAGTTGCTTCAAATCTAGGCTCCAGGAAGATTAGCTGGAGGAAGCAAACAAGTAAATCAAGGAATAACAGATACTGACTGTAACTGTTTGTTTATGTGACAGTTTCCCTCTATATGATTTCAGATATTCACCCTTTGAGCGCCAAAGTCAATTTTGACGCCTTTACAAAATGTACCCCCTGGCAAATTTTTTCAAACTTTGACGAAAAACTGTAGCCAATGAAATGTGATGTCCATTTGGTTTAAATTATAAATAAAAAGTTTACATAAAAATTCATAAAAACTGGTAAAATATTTTAGGAAAATTTCAGTGGGAAAAATTACAGCACTCAAAGGATTAAAAGAGTGCTGTGGATATGAAAGCTATATTGGCATTTACATGGGCAAGTGGTTGGTTGTTTTGTGAACATCTTGAAGCAGTATTTTGCATTCTTGTTTTAGAGCATCTGCCACCAGCATTCAATGTGAGTAATTTTTGGACACTTGGAAACACATATATATATATATATATATATATATATATATATATATATATATATATATATATATATATATATATATATATATATATATATATATATCTATATAACACCTCTGAAACCTACTATTGGTTGTACAAGTACGAGATATGTCATGTACCTTTTGTGCAATCTATTACGAAGTTGGTCATTAAAATATATTAACTTTCTCAACAGTGTAGGTTATACCATGGATGTAACATCCATGGTTATACTTGGCCAATTTCTCTGTCTTCCTATTTTTTCAGAGTGTGTGGTTTAAAGAGTGTTGACTGGAATCTTAGTTGACGGTTTCAAATCGCAGAGTACACAAGGAGTTGGCTTTTTAATATAATACTAGCTCATTGTTTTGTCATGTCCTCCTTGTGTGAGTTGAAAAAATATACCTCCCCCACCCAACCCCCCTTAAATTTAAGAGATGCCTTGTCAAAGCACATGAAACTTGAACACGACGGTTTTGCTTTGGACGTAAAATTGAGCACAATAATACATTACTTTCGACGAAATTCAGTATGGTAACGGTATGGCACCCCTTTGAGTGATGAACTTCTGCCGAGGACGTGTCAACTCCTTCCTCCGATAACGTTCATTGGCTGTCGTCATCACGATCGTGTACAAATGTACACGGTCACATAAGCTGTGTATGGCAACGCTACGTCAAAACCCACACGAAATACGCGACACTACCACAACTTCCGGTCTACGAAGAAATAATTCCGTATGACGATTTCTGGAAAAAAGTTCCTTCTCAGCAAAATTACTAACCTGTATGGGCATATGACACTGACATTTTCCATATACTAAAATGCGATGACACCGAAGAGTAAAATTTTCCAGCGGCGAGTGGAATTATGACACTCCAAAAATACTTTTTTTCTATGGAAGGTCCAATTGGAATGTTCCAAGCTTTGAGAACTGGTCCCAAGTATACGGCTAGGGAAAACATATGTGACATCGTGATTGTAATGGGATATGGAAAATAGTTCAATACTTTCTTTCCGATGACATTTTGTCCTGCGCTGCTGGCATACCACACGGTACACAAGCCGACTATCCGGCAAAACTCCTGCAGCAGCTTTGAATCCGACGCCGCCATCTTTGAAACTGCTTCGTGTCAAGACTCCCCGGCTGCGGGAAAAAAAATCTCGACAGAGCTGTCATCCAACTGCGCACACATTGTTGCGCAGATCAATTCAGTGATATGCCATGCAAGCTATTCATACACCAGTACAGTAGTAAAGGAAATAAGGGGAAAATGTTCCTGATTCTGTCCTGATATACAATATGTTTCTGTCGTCCATAAAAATAACTAAAACCTCACGCTAAAGGTATTGTCGATATGAACAACGCAATTGCTCACAACAACATACGACATTTGACGTGTGACATTTGCTTATCTCCGTTGTAGGGCTTCCTGATCCTGTTTCCTGATGCTCCTCTATCATACGACTGTAGATGATCTGATCATATAGAAGCTGTACTCTATCTTCTTGGCACCTCAAAGCCTTAGAAGCTCTACAAGCTTAATCATTATTATAGGTTATTTAGAAGCTTAACCGTAAAAGTGAATCAAACAAAAAGAAAACACTTTTTATTCTTCAATTTTATCAATAACAATATAACGGGCTACAACGAAAACGGCAAGATTAAACATCCGTTATCTCAAATTACTTTTTCCCTTTGGTATGATATGCTATTCAGGCCGACCTGGAAACGCGCTTCTTGCTGAAACACACGTTTTAAATGTTCTCAGCTACAGATTTAGCAAATCGCTTTGATCCATAGTTTTAGCTCGAGTGAAGTGTTCGTACCAAAAAGTCTCTATCTGAAAATTAAAAATTATACAATCCTTGAAATATATAAACGGTAATTTGACCCTTTTACAGTGTAAATACAATTATTTTCTGGAGGTGTTAAATCCAACCCACTGTTCAGCTTGGTCACATAATGCGCAATGTGTCAGAAGCATTGTTGAGATCAAGTCCAGACTGTACTATTCAACTGTCAACAGCACCATCATTCGCTATACACATGAGCCTAAAGGTCGTACGTGTTGACAAATTGAGTATTTTACTTCCAGACGCTATAGCAAGAAGCTGTATGTGATGCGCATGACCCAAATGACAAAAACTCGGAAACACATCTTATCAATAAATGTGTGTACCCTAAGAATGACTGTTAAAATAATCAGTGTGGTAGGCCTAATGCTTTATTTGGCTAGACAAATTAACTCTGAGATCTGAAAATTTCTGTGTGGAGTATACAGATGATAGTTACACGTAAATTTCACTTAGGGACTGGTCAGTTTCTTCAGCCTGGCGGATCCGGTGGATTCATGGGGAGGGGGGTCACCATGTTTTTGAAATGCTCAATACGGGGGTGTCAGGGAGTTTTTGAATTGCAACAAGCACTCATACTTGCCTAAAATACATCGTACCAGACACGAATTGAATCATTCAGTTACAGTTTTCGGATCGCCCTTCGGGAGCATAACTTTAATATATCATATATATATATATATATATATATATATATATATATATATATATATATATATATATATATATGAGATATCTGGATGTTTGCGGATTGAAAGTCTTGCAAAGTGTAGAAAGTGTTTTGCAAATCTGCAGTTCATATGAAAAGCATGACAAAATCATGATTTTCTGTTTTCTCTATGAGAATAATATAGGGAAGCAACATGCACTAATATTTCAGAATACATTGATACCGTGACATACTTTAGAAAGAAAAAATTACATATTTTTGTTCTCATGATGCAACTATTTACTTCCTGTCACAGGTTTTCAATAGTGTTTTCATGAGTAAAATGATATTTAACAAAAGGTAGTCAACGATAAAAGGAAAAGCCCTCTCAGACTCTGTGCACACCAGATTTAGCTACAACTTATAAATAGCTCGCCATGGCTTCTCAGGAGATGTAATTGGATTACTGGCAAAAGTTTAAATACCCACTGAAGCTTTTGATCAGTTGATTTACTGCTGTTCTGACATCCATTTATGTAAAACAGTAACGGTTGTGGACATCTGGATTTGTATAGAAAGTTAGATACATTCACGGCTCACACTGTATTCAATCTAGAAAATTTGAAAATTCATTACAACTGTACATGTTAATATATGTCAATATATATATATATATATATATATATATATATATATATATATATATATATATATATATATATATACTGTAGATCTTCGTGATTTTATACTTCCAATGTCACGAATTTGGAAGAAATTGTTAGATATACACATCACGATTTTGATGTATTTTTGAATATTCCCCGGGTTGGAAAGATATGGTAGACGACCTGCCCAAAAATGTTATCGAAGAATAGTCATTGAACCATAGGAGAACAAGTTTTACCATTGAGGTAGTAGCTAGCACTGAGCGTGCTTTTACCATAGCTGGGGAAAAGTATAAAAGTCAAGTTTCTTTTTGATGATATCTGTGATATATCCTGTAAAGGCACAATTTTTCTGCCAAAAGTCTCCACTCCTTTTACTCGTCTCGCTTGTGGCTCCATTCGTAACTTATAAAATTGAAGCGAAGGCAGATTAGGTTGTTAATAGAAAATATAGAAAATGTCTTTTATATTGGAGTATCGCATAGGCCCTACATCATCAAAAAGATACCTGACAAATATATTACATACATCATCAAGAGATACCTGACTTTTCCCTGTGCGGAAAAGAAAAATAAACAGATACTTAAATATGTAAGCGTAATAAGTTAGTAACCGAGCAGTTTCGCGATCACTACCACTTTCTATTGGGCGACCAAACCGCTGAAGTTTAATTATTCTTGAAGTGCGACGCACGCGTCACAAACTGTAGAAGTTTTGATCAATTTTACATAAGCTTAGGCGGTCCCAACGTCATTGGTAAGCGAGTTCGCCGGTACTGTAAATATGGCGACGCCGTACAGGATGTGAATGGACAGAGATGTGTCTACCCCTCCCGTACAACCATACGTACTTTACTCAGCATCATCGTTTGACAGTGTGGACTCCCAAGCATGGAATGGAGAATTACCGGCAATATATCTAGTGTAGTTTTTTTATTCTCTTCCTTGCCGGTAAAATGTCGAACGCAAGCATTTTAATCAGTGCCTCGACTTCATACTTTGTTTTGAAGTCCCATCTACCGAAATGAAACGAACTCGTCTTCTTAGTGTACTCATCGTTATCAGTGTTATATTTATGTGTATGCAAATATATTTCTTCAAAAATGCCGGACAAAGACACGAGAGACACCTTACAGAAGAAGTAAGTGGATTAATCATAAGATACAAACGAATTTAACGTGTTGTATGACAGGCACAAAACCCCGTCGCTTCGCGAGATACCTGTCGAATCGACGTGTCTCCCGAACGTGTCTAGCGCCTGTTTTAATATCATCAATTAAGTCATTAAAGACTCTATCTGAGAATCTGTACTTTCTATGATGCTACTGGGCTTCCCATGAGTTCATTATCGTACAATCAATATCCGCTTGCCACAGCGGCATTGAGCCTGAGGTAACATCCAAGATAAGACCCAGACAGCTTTACCCGGGGAGCTCTTCCCTCTCGACAATAAATGTTATTAGCAGCAGACAAACGTTTTGCAAGAACCGCCTTCAGAAATTTCGTCTTGGCGAAGCCACGGCTACAAGGATATAAGCTGAAATGTGTATTTGTTTGTTTATCTATTTCAATCAGGCTTTAGGCCCATAGAAATATAAAGGTAACTAATCCCCCAAAAAAAGTTTAAATGGGCTGCAACTCCTATAATGTGGATATGCAAAAGTTAACCATGGATGTGCCTTCCCTCTCACTTCACACCCATGTTTATGTCAAAGCACAGTGTAAAAATAAGTTGCCTTGAAAAAAGTTGATATTGTTCAAGAGCTTGATTTTATAACATTTGATAGTTCAGCATAAAAATTCCTCCTGCTGTTTTGAAGGTTTATAAATGATAGGCTACATTCCATTTTGTAACCACTTACCAATTTTGAAGATTAATTCAAACTTACCACAGACTTCATCACAAAAGACACAGGAAGCCAGTTGTAAAAAACAGTAAAAAGAAGTGAATGATGATGATGATGATGATGATGATGATGATGATGATGATGATGTGATGATGATGATGATGATGATGATGGTGGTGGTGGTGATGATGATGATGATGATGATGATGATGATGATGATGATCACTAAAATGACATGCTCAAAACCATAGAAACACATCAACAACAACTGAACAAATGTCATAATTGTTGTCAATTGTTGCATGTTAAAGAAAAACATTGTCCCAGTATTGAACTTGAGCGTCAGTTGAAATTTACAATAGTACATGTGATATTATTCTTAATGTTGATGTTAGTGATGTTTACTGCGATCTAAAGAGTTAATAGTCATTGATAGAGTTGATTCAGACAGAGGAATCTGAGGAATCTGAGGAATCACTGATCTTCTAAAAACAAATTGTTTTTTGTCTATCTTCTTTCTCTTTGCAGAGTGCAATAAAGACATTTGTTGAAATCTCTTCATCCCACAACATTCCCATTTTCCTTGTAGAACCAGACATACTTCAAAAGATATCCAATCGCCAGCAGGCTTCCAGAGAACCTTCAAAGCATTGTAAATATTTGTGCCACAATAAACAAAAAACTACATTTGCAGTCATCAACAAACATTGGAAGGAGCAAGTAAGAAAATGTGGAATTATCAATTGCATCTTTTGATTTATGTGGTTGTTACTGGTGTGTTTTATTTTGAAATTGAGGTATCCATCATGAGCAATAAATTGCTTTCCATTAGGGGAAGGCTGCATTAACTTGCATGGTACTTGAAACCCGAGTCCTTGCCTGACCAGCTCGGGTGACAGACAGAGAGACTTTTATCCCCAAGGTGTGAATGTTCCATTGTTATGTTTATCTAATCCAGCTGGTGCTATTGTAGTGCATTGTAGGAAAGGCAGGTCTGTGAAAATGATCCTCTAGGGAAGTCGGATATTCCTAAGTTAATGGAGCTTTCCCGTAATGCAAATCTTGAACCATGTTATATAAAAAGCAACATATGACTAAAGAAGTCACAAATCTACAAGCCAGAGCTGTTTAAAATATTGAGAAGGTCATTCTTTAAATTGCAGGTTGTCATTTTACAAGCCAGTTTTATCTGTTGACAACACCACTGAAAAAGAACTCATGGACCAGTTTACTAGTAACCATTTTTTATTACATAAAATGTTTAATTTAGGGAGTGCACAGACTTTCTCACCTCTTAACCCTTTCACACCACAGTTCCCTGCATACAGGTCCAAGATCACCATTGATAACAATGGGTGGGTGGAACCATGGTGGTGAAAGGGTTAAACAGTGGTTTTTCTATGATATGCCTTAATGGAGAGCATGATTATGATTTATGCATGAATGTAAGAACAAAGCTTTGGTCATGCTGATATGTTTATCCTGAAATTTGCTGATATTGATGTGTACATCTGTATTATATGTGATACAAGATCTCCATGCTGGAACAAAATGTGTTAAAAGACATACAAAAGAAGGTGCTTCAAAACTTTTTATGACCAACTATATAGTGCAATAGTGTTTACATTCAACATACTTTGCTTAACGCAGACAAACCTATGAACTGGAACAGCTGGTTTCAATAGGCTATTTTAATTGTGACTGTTTTATGCTGAAATTGTAGGTTTTGAATTGTTTGTGACCTTTGAATTTTCACAAGTCAAGGCAACATGTCAAAAAATGATTGATAATGTTCATTGCTGGACACAAAAAATATTATTTTCATTGTATGGTCATAACACTTTGGAATAATTGATGACTTTAATACGCTATTTTTAAAAAGTCATGTCTGTACAGATATGCAGTGTGTATGTGTGTCTTTTAACTCAGGGATATAGAAAATAGCTGGCAGCCATCAGAAAGAGCCAACTGTCAGCAAAAATTTGCTAGCTGTGACAATTTAGTTTTGGTAACAAATTAGGACATTTTGCACAAACTTAATGTGCACACACATACTACAAGTACTTGTAACCACATATTCTTTTATTTTTCCACCTGTAACTAGAATTTTCTACATCTTTGTTAAACTTGTTTGTTCTTTATAACAGCATAACCTAGTATTTTCATTGACTGGCATAACATCGTGCATTTCTAACATTGTGCATCGTATTGCCATGCTTACTTCACAGAATCAGTTTTTCAATACATTGAAACAGAGTGGGTTTTCATGGACACACACCACAGGGAAGGATCCCAGACCACTCTCCTCAAGGATCCACGACAACCAAGATATCCCACTGCATTATTTATTCTATAAAAATGAGCACACAATTCATCTTGTCATATTTTATGAAAGAAATAGCAACTATTGGTGGCATGGACCAATAGAAGTTGACGATTCAATTGAAGTGAAAGATCAAATGACTGTTACAGGGGCTGTGATTGGTCAACATGCTGGAGCTTTTGACAAGTAAGTGTTTGTACTCTTCAAAACTGTAATTGTTGTAAACAGTACAACCTCAAAACAGAAAGACTTAAACTTTTTCTCAAACGTGCCTTAAGCAAAATTTTATCTCACTCTTGAAAAAAAATTAGGGATCACCATGCAAATGTTGGTAATACAAACTGAAGAAAACAATTCAACCAACATTTACCAATAAGTGAAATTCAAAATTGCAACCAACCCTGATTGATATTTGATTTTTGCAAACTAAGAAAGTGAAATTTTTTCTCAGAGCTTCAAAATGGGCCCCAGGAACAGAAGTCAAATGGAAATGGAAACAAGTTAAGAACATATAGAATATTCAGAAGGATATAGCACTTGAAAAATACCTTATAGAAAAATAAAAAACCCACAGCTGAGAGACACATTACAAAATTCAGGCTCAGTAACCATAAACTCCACATAGAAACTGGAAGACCAATCTAAACCCCTATCAATGAAAGAATTTGCTAAAGATGTACACATAATAATATTGAAGATGAGACCCATTTCCTATTTTATTTGTGAATACTATAAATCAGAACGAGATACATTATACAATACTATTCAATCAGTACACCCAACATTCCAATCATTATCACATATAACAAACAAGTACAACGACAAACAAATATTCTTCCCAGTTTGTGTTCCATTTATGTATGTACCTTTATTTATTTATTTATTTATTTCTGATTTTGACTTTTTTGGCTACTTATTGTATTGCTTCTTTGAAGTCTCTATGTATGACGATGTTTACCCTTTCCTTAGGGTAAAGTGTGTCAATAAAGCAGAATAATAATAAAAATACCATAGTATAAAAATTTCAGCGTTCAACTATCTTTACCAAGGCGTAGTCTACCTTGATTATTTTCATAAACTTGGCACTATGTATGTTGTGGTATACATATGCAGAAAATATACTGAAATTTTGACATTAGTTCAACATACGAATGCAAAAATAAGACAATTGTAGCTATCTCAAAAAATGTTTGCTACAACAGTAGTACTACCACCAACATTACAAAGTGTTCTTTTGTAAATCAAAGACTAAAAGAGAGAATGTTCATAACAAATTAAATAGCAAGAATTCAATGCTGGTAGTGTGTTGTACCTGTGTCGGTTTATGAGAGAGAGAGACAGAGACAGAGACAGAGACAGAGAGAGAAAGGGGGGGGAGAAAGGGTATTTAGCATGATTAAAAAAGTATCTTGTGATATTTGTAACTGAAATTTCAGGATGGTGATTTCCCCAATCTACATTGATGGGGTCAAAGTTCATGTGCCAAGGGATACCTCATCTTTCCTCAGACAACTTCTACACTCAAAGTTCATAGAATGTAATTACCAAGAAGCCAGTAGGTTCCTGGAAGAGAATGGTGATGACAACAGAGAGGAGGCTACTTTCTTCAGAGTAAAGGCCAAGAAATTGTTAATAAAGGCCAAAGACCTGTTGGACCAGATTGGCATTAGATTTTGGTTAAGCAGCGGAACTTGCCTGGGTATGTTATATTATGTTATCATCACTGTTTTGATTATAATATTCCAGTTTGAAGGAACGTATATTTTTGCTGATTGCATCTTAAGAGCTATGAAAGATAACTTAAAGTATGTGGAGCTTTGTCAGAAAAGTATAAGGTCAGTGATTATCCACAAACCTAATATTACTATTTTGTATCACTTTGAATGTGAAAATGTTAGGAATTATGAAAATATCAAACTTGATCAAAAAATAATGTTTATAGTCACAACTTTTTTAACTCTGTAGGTTTATTGTGGTAAACTTCAGTGTACAGATGTTCATCGTCAAAAAGTCAATGCATTTATAAGTCTATAAGTCAGCAAATACATCAGTGTTGCTTCAGCGTCCTTTGTTAAACAGAGCATTATTTCTCTCTGTTTCATTATTTTCCATTGTAAATATAAGTTGTTCTTACCGTATGGTAGAATAAATCATATGGCAAAATAGAATGAATAACAGCAGACGCCAAATAGAATTATATAACTTTGTGAAATGAAATTATACCATACGAGGGAATAATGCAAGCATACAGAGACATTGGATGTTACCATATGAGACGGCAAAAAGATGCAAAATAATAAGAACAAAAAATACAGCAAACGAAAAATCAACAGCATCAGACTTTGGTTGTAATCCTCCCCAATATCCCAACATGCATCTGTAGAAAGTGTCTCAGGGACTGAATGCATACGGTCGGATTTTCACTATGTTTTGCCATCATGCTGCTTGCATCAATTTGTTTTGAAGCTTGTAGAGGAAATGAAGTTTGCCTAGTATCTTGTTTTTGTTAAAATTGAAATTTTAATTTGTCCAGGTAGAGTAAACATAGCTGCTGTGTTGAATTTCAAATATTCTGACATTTACATAATTTTTTTCTCTGGTATTACAATTTGACAAAGTTGTTCTTGATTGTAAACGAGAATGGTCTCCAGTGTCTCTGAGGAAAGTTTGAGCAGACGTTTAGATCTTTCACTTTCAATGCAAATACTACATGTACCATAAATAATTATTACATAGAGATCAAAGTGGTATTTTTGAAATTCTGATAACACCAATTTCATTAACAGTGCTGTTAATTTATCTGTGTTTATCTTGGATAATAGGTTGGTACAGGGAATGTAACACCATAGCACACAGCCAAGATGTTGATTTAGGAATCTGGATCAAGGATTACCAGTCTAGCTTAATACATACCTTTGAAAGGAATGGTTTGTCCCTGAAGCATCTCTTTGGTAAGGTATGTTGTTGTACATGCTAGCTTGATACCTACCTTTGAAAGGAATGGTTTGACCCTGAAGCATCTCTTTGGTAAGGTATGTTGTTGTACATGCTAGCTTGATACCTACCTTTGAAAGGAATGGTTTGACCCTGAAGCATCTCTTTGGTATGTTGTTGTACATGCTAGCTTGATACCTACCTTTGAAAGGAATGGTTTGTCCCTGAAGCATCTCTTTGGTAAGGTATGTTGTTGTTGATTGCCAGCTTGATACCTACCTTTGAAAGGAATGGTTTGTCCCTTAAGCATCTCTTTGGTAAGGTATGTTGTTGTTCATGCTAGCTTGATACCTACCTTTGAAAGGAATGGTTTGACCCTGAAGCATCTCTTTGGTATGTTGTTGTACATGCTAGCTTGATACCTACCTTTGAAAGGAATGGTTTGTCCCTGAAGCATCTCTTTGGTAAGGTATGTTGTTGTTGATTGCTAGCTTGATACCTACCTTTGAAAGGAATGGTTTGACCTGAAGCATCTCTTTGATAAGGTATGTTGTTGTTGATTGCTAGCTTGATACCTACCTTTGAAAGAAATGGTTTGTCCCTGAAGCATCTCTTTGGTAAGGTATGTTGTTGTTGATTGCCAGCTTGATACCTACCTTTGAAAGGAATGGTTTGTCCCTTAAGCATCTCTTTGGTAAGGTATGCTGTTGTTCATTGCTAGCTTTATACCTACCTTTGAAAGGAATGGTTTGTCCCTTAAGCATCTCTTCGGTAAGGTATGTTGTTGTTCATTGCTAGCTTGATACCTACCTTTGAAAGAAATGGTTTGTCTGGGAAGCATCTCATTGGTAAGGTTTGGCCATATGTGGGCATATTTAGATTACAGGTGACTGTATTTACAGTGAGCATTGCCTTTCAGCCTGTTAACCCTAATTTTCTGTAAACAGGTCTGAAATCACCATTGATAACATTGGTTTAGGCCAAACCATGCTGGTGAAATGGTTAAAAGCAAACTATGAAGTAATAATATGACTGACTTTTAGTGCCTTGTTCATGGCAAGGGTAGTGTTGCTTTGTACAATGGCTTGGCATGATCCCAGTTTGTTTCAGTCTTAACCAATATTTATATAGAGTAGGCATTTGCATTCATTGATTGTGAAAGGATATGTTTCATATTGCAATGGTCACTCATCCAAGAAATGACAGTTTCACAGACATAACCATCCAGTCTTTTTTGTTAAGGCTGGTACCCGGTAACATGGTACCCGGTAAATGTTAACAGGGTTCCCCAGTCATTTATTGGGGTCCCCTTGGTATATCAATGCAATCAGATTAGGGGACAGCAGCAATGTTACCGGGATTCCCAAATCATTTACCATCATTCCAGAACCTTAACAAAAACACTGCCACCCATTACTATTTGAACCAAAGGCTAGCATACAATGTGAATAATGGGAAGATTTCATGTCTTGCAGGAGGAAGACAGTTTTGAATTATCTTTTATGAGTGGAGATCTCAAACTTGACATTTTTTTCTTCTATGAAGAAGACAACATAATGTGGAATGGTGGTACACAAGCCAAGACTGGCAAAAAATTTAAGTAAGTTTTACTTTCTTAGGCAGTTTTTATTTCTTATCAAGCTCTGTCAGGCAAAAATGTCCAGAAGTGGAGACTTGTAGATTTGGTTTTCATCCAGTGGGATAGAGTTGGCCATTAGAATCTCTAAGCCTTCAGAACCTCTGATGCCCAGAACAGATAGGGCATGTCCATAAGTGCGCCCTCTATGGTAGTTTGATTTGCAACACTTTGAAACTCAAAAATTGATCCACAGCATACTCAAAGCAATTTTAAGAAATTTAGGTGAGCCAATCAACCTGATATGAGAGTTATTGCTGCATTCGAACACCTGTCTGGTATTTTGTTCTCTCCTGTTGTAGCTGGATCTTGTGAGCACCAAAAAAACGCCCCAAAACACATTGCTTCATCTTATTGTTAAAGACCTATGCAATGAGAAACATAGCTTTTCTCTTTGGTTCACTTTCTGTCTTTTTTTTTTGTCTGTCAGCCACATTATGCTAAACTTCAACTTGTATTTGACAATTATTGCTCAGAAATCTTTTTTCTTGTTATAGCATTTTCACAAATTTTTTCTTCAATTCTCTGAGGAGAGCATATGAAATCACATGATCAATACATATCTTACATTCAATTTGAATTTTCTCCACATTCTTTCACAGATATAACTTTCCTAAATTCACTCTCTGCTGGACAGAGTTTGTAGGATTAAAAGTCAGGGTTCCCTGTGAAACGCATTCCTACATTGAAGCAAATTATGGAAAAGACTGGAATAAGAGGGTTCGTGACTGGGACTGGAAAAGCAGCCCGGCAAATGTCAAGGAAAATGGGTTCTGGCCAGAAGAGGAACGGCCAAGAGTCATTCAAGTCTTTTAATTCCATAAATTTTTAATTTTATAAACATTATACTTTGTTATGCGTAATTTATCATTGAACATTAAATAACCAATTTTATACAACAAGACCAGTTTTGGGGCAATATAATAGTGTGTGTGTGTGTGTGTGAGAGAGAGAGAGAGAGAGAGAGAGAGAGAGAGAGAGACAAATTGTTAATCATTGATTCCAGCTGAACACAACTTAAGACCATCAGATCAAACATACAATCACAGGAAACAGTTCTGATCCTTATGACAGCTTTCTGTCAAACATTGACGCACTTTCTTCAGAAAATGTGTTTTTAGAAAGTATTAAAAAAAATGACAACTTCACATGTTACAGATAATTGAAAATAGCATTTTATTCCCATTTCATGTTAAGGCACCACATTAGAGAACACATCAGTATCTTTCCTTAAAATGAAAATAGTTTGAAAACTTCTCTCTGGCTAACAAAAAGACCTAATACATTAGTACTATTCAATGAAATTCAAGCAGGCTTCAGCTGTCGTCAATTTGCTAAGATGAAATCTACTTCCGTAGTACTTTTCTCATCATTTGATCTTCTAAGTACAGAAATGGCACTAGTGGAAATCAATGGAGAGAAATCTTTAGATGAAAATTACAAAGCATTCACCTAGGGACCTCGTGCTAGGTACCTACTCTATCCCTAACTAAGAACAACTTAATTCATGAGTGATTAGAGTGAAATAATATCATTGTCCAACAGTCTCTTCTGATACCTTGAAAATCGATCAACATAATTCAGAATAAAAACACACATTTAGACATTTGAAGATGAGCAAAGTACATCTCTCTGTTTAAGGTAGTATCACCTTAAAAGTGAATGACTTTAATTTTGCTCCAACTTTCCTTCACAAAACCTTCACCCACTCTCTTACCAAATAAAGAAAAATCAGGGGTCACCGTACAAAGTTTGGTGCAGGAAGAAAAAAGTGCCAAACATTTACAAATATTGCAAAATGGGCGCCATTGCTGTGTTAACTCTATAAGGTGAAAAATACAATTTTAAAAATACTACGACAGTGAAAATTTTTCTTATTCCAAGAGCTTTAAAATGAGCCCCCACATGTGGAAAAACAGAAAAGAATCGTAAAAATTTTAGAATGGAATGCATTTTACCTCAAACATGTCTTTTTCAGGACAAAATATGCATCTTACACACAACTGAAATGCCACAAGATGATACCCTGAACAGATTCCAAACACACAAGTGTAACCTTCATTTTAACATGTACTGCACTGTCAAATTAGGCAACATTATCATCAGGTACATATGCATAATACATGAGTCCTAAATGATGCAGAGTTAGGCATTTATATTCAACCACAACATGGCAGTGTGGTGCTAACCACACTGCCCAGACACCTGCCTCCATGGTAGAAAGGACAGCTGTTTTCTTCCTGAAACCCCCCCCCCCCCAAAAAAAAAACAAACAAAAAAACAACAACAACAGCAAAAAACAAACAAAACTGAAAAAACAAACAAAATCTTAAGACATTTCAGGAAAAATTTAGAAGATGGTTTGGAAGAAAAAGCTTTGAAAAACAAATTTGATAACTTGTTCAGTGGTTCCGTTTTGCAACCTGATGATCTCCAAACTTGGCAATGCACTGCAAGACATTGGTGGCTACACAACCAATAAAAAGTGTCAAGACAATGGGTACATGATAACATGTAAGGTGCATAAATGTATACAAATATCAACAACGTAAAAATACCCTGTGTGCAGAAAATATCACAAAGATTTGAGAAATCAACAAATACACTGAAGAGGTGTCTTCATGAACACCTCTAAATTATAGACACCTTAAAAAAACAGACGCTATTTCTGAAAGATTTTGCAAGCTGAGAGCAACAAGTTGAATGATAGACTCTAAACACTATGGTTGAACAAAATTCTACCGGTGGATTAAGAACATCTTTCTGAAATCGACATTTGCTGAACCATAGGGTGTCCTTTATACACAGGTCTCACTATTGGAAGACCAAAGACAGCTGCATCTCAGCTGTCAATGTCAAGTTTTTAACCGTATGATGCAGTGCAGGCTGTTGCTGCAATATATACAAATAGACTGGAATGCATGAATCATTGTACCCTTGGGTAAAAAGTTCAAATTACAATCTCTGGCAGTTAAATACATCCAGGATAAATTTGAAAATGAAGAGGGAGTGACTGAATTTCACTGGAGCAATTACAATTTCCTTCATCAGTTACACATTGAAATAACAAAACAGCAAAGATGTACAACTTCTCATGACAATCTTTTAGAATTTAACAACGAAATTTCTTTTTTTGAGACAAATGATTTCAAGCTGATCTCAAGGATAAGAATACAAAGTATCTATTTGTCACTTGGTGCGTGTACTCTTTAAGTAATTTAAATTATTGCACGGAGGTCTGTAAAATGATTATCACATAGTTACCTCACAGTATATTCCATAGTTTCAGCCAGCAATATACTATAGGCTGATTTCCTATCCTACAAAGTTACAATGGCCCCATACCTGGCAATGACCCTTAACAATACTGGGTTAGCAATGACCTTGTAAGTTGCATAATCGTGATAGATAACTTCTTTACTGATTGACAGACTTTACATCCAAAATCATGTGATAGAAGTTCATTGGCACACGAATGTCATGTGTACATCTGAGAATGTCAATATAATGTTCATTTCATGACAACATTGTCTTGCATGACTCTGGAAAATCGTAAAGAATATCCATTGATTTCTACATAATTGTGATCGTTACAAACAATGGAGGACAAAGTCTTTCTCTTTTGACTTTTTTTTTGTGGTTTACTGTTCAAGTTGCCAGTTAATTATATTGTTCTAACTGTAGAACTGCATCACCTCAGCAGTCTAAATTTTTGTATGTAACAAAAATAGATAATGTTTAAGAATCAAATATCCCTGTAGGTTTACACACAATGCCATAAGATAGAGCTCTGGCGATGGAAGAAAAACATGAACCTTCAGACGGGCAGATAATGTGAATAAATTTTCATATAAAACATACATAAAGCCTCATATTAATAGATAGTGACTTTCTTTTACCTTTGGATTTGAAGTACATCACTTTTTCTGAAGATCAAGAGGTAAGATTCAGTACAATGTTTCCAAATGACAATTGTCAAAGATCAGATTCTCAAGTGCATACATCAACAATCTAAATCATGACTGCGGTCTGGAATTCTGAAACCTCCCTTTACCAGATGATAACTGAAAAACAAAATGTGTAAAAATCTGCAAATATATCATGATTTGACTGTATAAAATGTTGGCAACTTTGTCAATATTTCAAGGTGTATATTATACAAAGTTAAGCTCCACAAAGATGACACTTCCATTCATGTTCGAGGTGACCATTCATGACAGGTATGACTGGATGTGTTCATGTGATTTCATTGAGTCACATGATATGACATCCTGTTCCCATAATGCAGCATTGAATGTTCACAGTAGGCATGGGTCAAAGGTTGTAGCCGTAAAATCAAATATTTCAATATATGGCTTGCAATATGTTGCCGCTCAGTTGGACGATCTGTGTTTGTCTTTCTGTTCATCGTTTTTTGAAATCTATATGTAGTTTTAATCCAGGAACAGCTGTCACGATCTGCATACGTGTCATCAACAAAATTTGAAAAAAACATGTCCTCTGATCATGATACATTCTCAACAAAAAAAACACTATTAATTGCTTGGAATGATGTTAAATTGTACAAAAATTAACATTTGCAATAAAATAATGGAATAAATTATAAGTTTTATAATTCTTCAAATGACAGTAATAACCCTACTATCATTGTACAGTGTAACTAAAACACTACAGTACTTGCTCATTAGTGTAGTATTCATATCGTCATGTCCACAATATGCCTGATATTTTGTCTAACTGGAACATAGAACCCATAAATGTGATGAAAAAGACACTCCAGTTTCAAGTTGAGATCAATATTTTGGAAGAGCTGTCATTGAAATGGACATAACATTATTTCCTTTGGATCAAGATTATCATAATCATTCAAAATTTTTCACAAGAAAAAACTAACAAAAAGGAGAAAAGTTATTATGAATTTGCAAAATTGCAATGGATAATAATTTCTATCCATCTACAGCAATGTTGACAGCCAACAGGAAACTCTGAGGAAGAACAATGCCAATCTTTCCATTAGTTTAACATTCTGATCTATGGGACCTAGCTAGCTGACATATGGATCAGTGCTACAAGTTTATGAATCTCCCATTAAAATTTGTGACAAAGCTCTTGTATATGTGTATTTTACCAGAACTGACATTTTGTTGGACACGTCTTCCCTAACTCACAATTGGTCAAGCAGTATGAGCCTTGATTGAGGTAGAATGTGCCTTGGACTTTCAAACTTTCACATTCCTTTTTTGGTCCACCACAGGGGACTCATGAAGTACATAAAGTTTTCACCAGCTTATCTTTGTGAAAATAAAAAATCAAATTTTTTCCCAACAGTCTCCAAGTAACGCAAGGATGGTGGCCATTTTGATTTTCAAGTATCAGTAAAATTCATGGGTACAGGTTTCTCTGGTACCAAAGTTTGCAGCATGACCCCTGATTTACATCCCTTATTTTGAAAGGGAATAGTTCAAAAGTTTTGTTACAGAAAGTTTGGGCAAAAGTTGAAGTCATTCAATTTCGACGCGCATACTGCCTTTAGGTCTTCTTCAGAAAACGATATCCACTATACTACAGAATAAGAATCTTCTAAAAATTCTGGAATAAACTAAATTTGTCAAATGTTTTCTTGTTTTACATATCCTGTAGTTCACAAGAATTTCACTTGCAGAACATTGTCATAATGTATTGTAATTTCCCAAAGTGAACTAACAATTGTAATCGCTTCAGATATCGTTGTCTTCACTTTGTTTCTGTAATAATTATGATCCTTATCTCATAAAAGTAGGCGGGACATACCCCCACAAAATATGACATAAACTAGGGAAAAAATGCACATTACAACAAGACGGACTTTGCATCTTTTGCAATTGTATCCCATTTCAGAAACTGTTATGAAGGAAATTCCGTGCAAACAGGATTTTCCAGTTACATGTTACAAATGCTAACATACTTTTCATTGTCTGCATCAACTATGTGATTTTTCATCAGATTTGATGCTTTCATATTTTAAAGAATTATCTTCCTAATCCAGTAGAGTACACTTCAGGTCGTCTTTTGTCCAAACTGTCTCCCAAACATACCGTCAGTACCTTCCCTCGGTTAGTGGACGTAGAGCATAAATGTGTCCAGTGCGCAAATGTGATGAACTGAGTAAACTTCGTACGTAACCTCTACTCAAATATGACCAGATATTTCATCCGAACTTGATATTGCCTTGGTATTACTGCCTTTCTGGAGTGAGTGTTTTTAGTATTACAGTTTTAAAAAAGTGAACCCCTGAAAAATTATAAACCGTCAGGAATATAGCTTGACCTCAGTCCCAAAATGTAAAGGGGTTGGGGGCAGAAGTCTTCCTGAACGGAGTAACAATACTAACATGTAGTTGCTTCGCGCTAGCGCGCTACAATGACATAACACTATCAACGGGGAAGAACTACCGTGAGCTGTTTGAGTGGGCGGTCACTGAAATTTCAGCTAGATTTGCCGCCATCACTGGGATCAGGATCTGAATCTGATATCGAAAAATGCCTTATGTTACTTTGAACAATGTCACTTGTTTGTTCGTCCGGCGAGTTGGATAGCGAACGATCTGGAGAAATGTTCGGCGACACGCTTGTCTTGAAATTTTCGGCTTTCTCAATGGTTGCCAGTAAGTTTTCCAACATTGGTTTTGATTGGCATATATCCTCGAGAAGTTGGCATTTGTGTTGCAAATTAGCTATCTGTGCGTCCTTCTCTCTTTGCGAAGCCAGCAGTCTCTGAACATGTGCTTCCGATGACTCCAAAGTTCTTCTCAATTCGGTAATTTCCTTGTCTTTCTGCAAAGAAACCTGTTTGAGAGCAGTCTGCATCTGTTCATCTTTCTTTATCATAGACTCCGCTTGGTCCTTCACTGTTTGTTCCAGATCACTTACTCGTTTATAAAGAGCCTGCAAGTGGTCGTTCGCTTCTCGTATACTCGATCGAGACGGAGAGAAATTTTTGAAGTTCATTTTGACCGGTGATGTACATAGGCTGCACTGAACTATATAGAGAACGCACGCCTATAGGAGTAGCAGACGCTGAAGTGGATGTTGTTAAAATTTGCAACATGCGGAAGAAGACACACACGTCATCAGCGGCTGGGTTAAAGGTTATTTGGTGTGTGACGTGGGTGGCGCACTTTCTCAAGTTGGACAAACATCATGGACACACGAACACCATGCACCAGTGCAGTGTGCTGCTGCACCGTTGCACTACATGCCCGGGACCGTATCATAAAGATTACACAGGCGACCCAGACGTATTGAGTTTTTCCCACTGTTTTCTCTGTCAGCTCCTCTCCTTTTCTTCATGCTCTGACTGATCGGAGTAAATGAAATAAATGATTATATAACCTATACTAGCCTCTTGACTCTTTTTTTATTTTACACCCATTACAAGGACGTTTATCTCTCATATACACATCTTGTAATTAATTAAATTAGTCAACACAACTAATTGTGCTAATCCGTGGACGATGTAACTGTTGGCATAAAGTTTATACATCGGGTCAAAGAATGATAGTGTCCATGTAACGTTTCTTATGACATCTTCATTACGTTTGAAACAACCACAACATAACAGTTATCTTCGTTTAATTTTATTGGTCAACAACAACAACAACAACAACAACAACACGACTAATAAACATAAATAACAATACAAACAACAACAACAACGACAACCAGATTTATGGGTTGTCAATGGTGCTCCAACAAATGATAGTTCTGTCACGGGTTGACGACATGCAATGCATGTGTTTTACTCATTGAACGGAAACACTCACGTGGGATCGCTCCACTTTTTCTAAAATAAAATCACCGTGAAAAGTTCAAACTAAGACTGATACTGTCTTATTTAATCCACTTAGACCGTGGACGAAAATGACAATTGTATATAATTTCTGTATACAATTTCTCTCTACAGTTTTAAATTCCCCTAAGATTACTGTTTGAAATTTCTCTCTACTGTTTGAAATTTCTCTCTACTGTTGAGAATAAATTAAAACATTTCTCTCTACTGTTTAAATTTCTCTACAATTTGAAATTTCGCTTTACCGTTAAGAATTCTCTACTGTTCAAATGTTATTTTAATTGTGATACGGATAACCCTAAGCTTGAAAAGTATCTCTAAGCGGCTAAAATTGAGATAGCAGAAATTCCGTTTGAAACCCACATCAGAAACAACATGACTCGAGCAGAAAAACCTGCTCTGAATAATCTGTCCAAAAATAAACAAATCACAATAAAGCCCTTCGATAAAGGAAGAGGCATAGCAATTGTGAACATGACAGATTACATTAAAGAAAATAATAGACAGAAATTTTAAACGGGGGAGAGAAATTTCAAACACAATAGAGAGGAATTTAAAACAGTAGAGCAAAATTTCAAACAGTGCGGATAATTGTCGTTTTCGTCCAAGGTACTACAGGAGCGTCTCAAGTTATTCCAGTACAAATACATGTATTTCCAAGGTTCGATAATGAAACCGTCAATTTTCGGTGGCCTTGGTTTTTTTATGCTTTCCGTTCTACAAGATTTAGTTTTCCTGTAACCCCCCCCCCCCCCCTTCCTGGCAAAAAGAAAAAAACCAAGAATAGCTTGAATGGCTAGCGGTTAGATATTCACTTAAAGTGTACAGGTACATGGTTACTTGAAAAGACGTTTATAGGCCAAAACGTACTATGGCTCCCTGTTTCTTTCAGGACAATATTGTGGTTCAAAACATGAAAGGATGACTAATTTGATATCGGCTCGGCGTTTGGAAAGTTTTAAAAAAGCTGCCTACCAACTGCGAAATGGGCGCTTATTCATGTTGTAAAGAAGGAACTTTTTGGCTTTCGCAGACGCTTAAAAAGAAAAGGTTCCAATTTAACCTAAAGCACAGTCCCTCAAACCACAGCATGACTGTGCCTGAGGCTTCAACTTAGCTCAGTTATTGAACCAACTATTTTGAGATTTGGGATTTGGCCGAGCGGTTTTGTCTGTGGCTTCTCCGCTAGCCGACTGGGTGCCGTACGTTGTGATGTTCGAACCCGATTGAAACCACCGCACTCAGTAGTGCCCAACGGGCCGGGACCTGCACGAATGTGATCAATATGTTCGAACCGGTATCTTCACGTTTTTATGATATATGTGTTTCCAATAAGAAATATATTTTTTATGAACGGTCTCAGGCTCCTATCTTTAACTGGAACCCCTGATCACTTGACCACACACTGCTGTCACTGTTAGTCTGTAATGAGCTACCGTGTTGAACTCATCAAGGGATAAAGTAGTCGGTCAACTTTATCATTTTGTGATAAAATAATGACCTGAAAGAATGGCGCAGTATCAGAACATCATCATATTAAATCAAATATTGTCACTTCTTGAAACTTTCACAGACTCTGAATAAGAAATCGTTTTAATGTCATGAGGCTAGCTTTCAAGACAAAATGGCAAAATTATCCTTACAGTACAAAAGAACCCGTGAAAATCTTGACCGTGCAGTTTGTTAAGTGCTTAATCGTTCTTCGTTTATACCAAGAGAAATTAATGTCTTACACCAGTAGAGTATGCTGGCAATCCCAAAAATACCCTACGCATAATACGCATATTCAAATGTCCACAATAACTATATGTCTGCGGATGTCCCTGCAGCTGAATTACTGCACGTTTTTGGAATGTCACAGATTTACTTACTGCATATTCTTTGAAATGTCCCAGAATTACTTCACGTTTTTCGTATGTCCCAGAATTGCGGCCTGTGTTTGAAACTCTCCAGAAATATATAGCGAATCTTTAATGTCACAGGTCTAGTGTTCTGAATTAATTATTTTAAGCTAAATTTCACATCCTGAGGAAAATTTTATAACCTAGTAGACAGAGACACATTAAACAAATCCAGACAATCTTCAAAAAGTAGCACAATCAAATGGAATTCAAAAGAAATCAAAGCCAAAAAAAATTGAGTATTATGATAAACCTATTCGCAAACTAAATCATAAAAACACTTGGGCGTACCCTAATTTCAGTATTAAATTTATTATCTATTACTTCCACTATTAATTGTTATATAGTTACAAAATATTAATCATAATCAAATTGACATTTTTTATCGGTTAATGTCAAGCTTTATCAATGTAAATATATTTTGAACGGTATTTCAGCACATTCAATGAATGAATTCTGACTGGGTCTGGAATTTCTTCTGACTAGATTATTGAATATTATCAGGAATTATTTTCAAAATTTCTCACATGTGCAATTATTGGTTTAGAATTGACTGAGTTCAATTAATTCTACCAAGAGACAAATAGACAAATGTGCTTGAACTGAAGTAAAAAAAGAAAAAGTTATTTTCAGAGTATTCATTTAACCATACGTAGGCAGGCTCTTGAATTTGGTTTACCCGTTGCGCTGAAATGATCGCGTTTATAATTCAGTAAAGTATTTTTTCACTCAGGACACACGTTTGTAGACCGCGTCTGAGGTCATGACCTTTATCAAACCCAAAGAGACCTACCAGGTACACTCAGCATGTTCAGTGATAACTGATAACAATTTCCAAAAAGTTATTTTGAGACGAATATGTGCTTGAAGACTTTGTTATTGAGTGAATATCACTGGAAATGTTGTGTCATAATTGGCCAAATGCAAAGAAGGATTAATGATTTGAACCTAAATTTCAGACCCTGAGAAAAATTTATAATCTAGTAGACAGAGACACACAGACAATCTTCAAAAATTAGCACAATCAAATTGAATACAAAATAAATCAAAGCCAAAAAAATGAGTATTATGATACTCGCAAACTAAATCATAAAAACACTAGGACATAATCTAAATTCGGTATTGAATTACTAACTATTCCTTCCACTATTAATTGCTATATACACTTAATCATAACCTTAGCGACATTTTATATCGATTGATATAAAAGCTAAGTCTATCCTTGTAAATATATTTTGAAAGGTATTTCAACACGTTCAATGAATGAATTCTCATGAGTCTGTACCAAACTACTAGCCGCCCTGGGAATTTCTTCTGACTAGATTATTGAATAGTATCAGGAATTATTTTGAAAATTTCTCACATATACAATTACATGTAATAACAAATCATTGAGTGCCATGCATTTCTACCAAGAGACAAATAGACAAATGCGCTTGAACTGAAGTAAAAAAATAAATGGTTGTTTTCAAAATATTCATTTGATCACACGTAGGCAGGCTTTTGAATTCGGTTTACCCGTTGCGATGAAATGATCGCGTTTATAATTCAGTAAAGTATTTTTTCACTCAGACAAGTTTATAGACCGCGTCTGAGGTCATGACCTTAATCCAAACCAAAGAGACCTACCAGGTACACTCAGCATGTTCAGTGATAACTGAAAACAATTTTTTAAAAAGTTATTTGGAGACGAATATGTGCTTGAAGACTTTGGCATTGAGGGAATAACACTAGGAATTTTATGTCATAATTGGCCACATATAAAGTAGAATATCTTTATTATTAAACACATAACTTCCCTTTGAAGGGAAGAAAAGCGTTACAAAAACAAATGAGGGAGTTGCTCAAACGAAACCGAAACAGTGTTTCAAAGTAATAATGAGAAAAAAGAAATAAATCCATACAAAAAATCCCAAAACAATAGCATGATTAATCTATCAAGATTGCGAGAAAATCAAATAATGATTACATTTCTGATAGGCGTTCCATTCTCAATTTCATACATGTAGATATGTACTGCAGTGCTAGAGGAATTGATATGCTAGTATTTTTCATTATGAATTCAAATTTGTTAGGTATATCATAAAATGTGGTGTTATATTTTGCAGCTGCAGCAAACAAGAGATTTCTTTGGCTGGTGTAAAATTTGCAAGAAATGATGAAATGTTATCTTCTACATATTTACTATCGCAAACTTCGCAGATTCTTTCATGTACCGGAATTTTATTGTGGCGTCCTGTTTCAATTTTTAATGAATGGTTACTTAATTTAAATTTGACAAGACTGTCTCGGAGATCAATATTATTGATAGTAGTAATGTAATTTTCAAGCTCGATACTTTGTTTAAATATTCTATATGTTCTCAATTTATTTTTTGCATCTTTATTCGTTCTTTTATCATCTTGAATTTCTCTTTCCCACAATTCATCGTATGTGCCTTTAAGTTTGCCATAAATTTTGGTCGATTCAGACCTAGTGATAATGTGATCGGAATAAACAAGTTGCATTTCCCCGATATTAGTACAGATTGACTCAATCTTACAATACCACTTGCTTTTCAGAGTTTTGTTAACAAGGAATGCTTCCTTTAACAGACAGTGTTCACTATTATTAAGTCTATTGAAGTATTTGATCATCTGTTTTTTAATGAAAATTTCACAGCTCCGCTGTAATGGTCTTATTAAATCACGGGGGCGGCAGGCAAAAACAACAAATAAATAAATAAACAAGCAAAAAATAAGAATACAAACAAGCATTCAAATACATTAATAAATAATTAACACAAAGACAAACAAACAAACAAACATACAATATCAGTACGTTGCATAAATACATATACAAACAAATAACATCCCTTTAGGAAGTATAGTGAATAGTGGTACTGCCGTTGCATGTTGGATATGTTGCATGATCTGTTCAGTCAATCATTTCAATCTTTTTTCAATATGCTGTTGTTTCTTACACTCACGCACACACACACACACACACACACACACACACACACACACACACACACACACACACATAATATATATATATATATATATATATATATATATATATATATATATATAATGTGCATGTGTATACATTTGTTTGTTTATTTGTTTGTATATTTATTTATTCAATGTTTTATGATACTGTATGTTTGTTTGTTTGTTTATTTTTTTATGGTTGTCTGTGTGTTTATCTATTTATGTATTATGATACTGTATGTTTGTTTGTTTGTTTATTTTTGCTTGTTTGCCTGGAACCCCCCGCCCCGTGATTAAATCGTGATTAATCGTGATTACGATGGCGATTGGTCGCACATAGTTGATCGCTATATTGCTAATGTCTACTTCGCATATGCAAATTTTCCGACCTGCTCCGCCACAGGATGGAGATAATTGTCTGAGCTCGGAGGTGGGTTGCAATACCCTTCTCGTTTCCCTGGCCACAGTGCAACTCTCATGCATGATGTTGAAAAGATCTTTCGTTAAATGCATAGAAAGGCATAGTCGGGCTTATAATCTGTGTACATTACATACAAATTTGTATGAAATATTCGCTATACTTTACTGATAATTCATATAATATATGTATAATGATTAACTGTGCTATTTGTCATTTTTTCCAATACTAAGGGACCGGTCAGTTTCTTCGGCCGGGTAGGTGGATTATTTTTTGCCAACGTCAAAAAGTGGCTGACCCTCCCTATTCCAACTTTCGAAAACAGGGTGGCCCCCTGCACACGACAAAGGTAAAGCAAAGGTGGAATATAAATTCAACATTATATATATATATATATATATATATATATATATATATATATATATATATATATATATATATATATATATATATATATATATATAATATATATATATATAATTTTTGGGGTATATTTTAAACATTCAGTCATTCTGTGTTTTTCTTGTCATGTCAGTTGTAAGATAGGAACTTAAAAGTGTCAATTCTAAAGTTTGCATACAGTATTTTGAATGAGCTGTGAATGTATTCCACACTTTTTATGCATAACCAGATATTCAGAACCGTTGTAAGAAAAATGTTGCTTTCTAATTCTGAATTCTCATAGAGAAAACAGAAAAGTACCAGGAACGTGTCATGCTTTTCATATGAATTTCAGCTTGCATAATGATTAGTACACTTTGGAAAACAGCCTTTGAATTTACAGACATGAAGATATTTCTGACACATATCTCTGATAAATTAAAGTACTGCGCCCGAAGGGTTCACTAAAAAAATATTAAACATCCAGATATCTCTAATATAGAAAGTCATGCGGCTGAAGAGCATGCTGAAAATTACAGGCCTTTGCTGCTAATACCTCCCTGTTTCACAATGTGTGCATACCAGACATCGAAACGGGGAGGTAAGCATCAAAGGCCTGTATGTTTTATAGTTTAAAGTGAAGCGCCCGAAGGGCTTGCCGAAAAATTTAAAACATACAGATATCTCTGACATATTTATGTCTGATATATTAAAGTGTCGCACGTGGAGGGGGCTCTGAAAAATGTCTTATTATTACTATTATTATTATTATTATTACAAGTTTAGGGGCTATAAGTATTATATAGAAATCTAAAAAAAATTCATTGAAGCTGTGGGACTTCTGAAAAAAAGGTGTTGTTACTCCCGAATGGTTGCCATGGAAACATCTCACATTAAAATGAGTGTGATTTTTTTGGTGTGCTCACCAGAAAACCCCTTATTATCAATTGTTTACATCAATTAATAGTTCTTTAATAGGAATTAGGGAAAAAGTAATATTTTCAATCCCAAAATAGTTACTATGGCTACTCGAAACATTAAAATAAGTCTGGCATTTGTGTTCTCTGACCCGAACTCCCCCACTAGATAATTTTCATATCAATCAAAGTAACCTTTCATGGGATATTAGAAAAACTGAAATTTTCAACACCTAAAATGGTTACCATGGAAACATGGGGCAGTGAAATTGATATCATATTTGGTCTTTTCGACCCAAAATACCCTTATGGTGAAATTTTCACGGAAATTGAACCTATTATTATTCGTGTTATTATTTCTATATAATACTTTATTAATTATTATTATTATTATTAAAGTTACGCGCCCTAAGGGTGTACCGAAAAATGCGACTAAATGGTGAAATTTGAGGCTGGCACGATGCATTTAGGCACACACACTGACACACCACACTGACCTCTATTGGTCATTTCAAAAACTTCGTGACCCCCTGTCACCAAAGTCAAAAACAGGGTGATCCCCCCATGAATCCACCCCCGGCCGAAGAAACTGACCGGTCCCTAATACGATTTCATTTTCGTGCCATTTTTTCTTTCCTGTCTTTCTCTTTTTGTTGTACCACTTTTTGTTGTACAACTTGTTTATGGTTGCACCTTGTAATCGTTGTTTGTTCCTTCGACTTCATCTTGAACTTGATTTGATATGCTAGTAGTATTCCCTGCGATCGAGATCATATGTCACACAAGAAGCAATTTATGATACCCAAGAACCGTCCGTTCTTATTCTGTGTCTGTGACACCCAGGCACCAATTTTCTTCTCAGAAAACAGAGAGATTGTACAGGGCAGTTCACGTTTTATCATTTAATTATATTTCTATGAATTGTGTGTGCACAGTGCAAAGTTTACAGCGTCAATGCACCATTTTATGATGTTTGTAACTTTTACCAGGAGTCAACAGAAACTTTGTGACATCGTCTTTTTGGCACCCCTATTGTGCCCATTGGGATTATATTGAACAAACACTCTTACAAACTCGAACGAAAAATTGATTCGATGTCATGAGAAACGCAATTTGAAATAAAAAAAATCATATTCGAATGCATGGTGTGATTTGTTGACATTGCCTAGGTACAATGCATACTTATATTGGTATTACTATAACCTAAAAAGAAATCATCACTGTGAGTAGTGTAGTGAGGGCGCAATCATATCGAGAAGATATAATCTAGATCACCGTCCCTCCATACCCACGGTGTCTAGATGGCTAATGTATAGAACGTGTCTATCCGGAACTCCTCGGCTATTGGCTTCTCCGCCTGCAGCGTGACCCGCCAGGGTAACAAACAGCCGAGCACTTGCAACAGGCAGTTAGCAGGTCTAAATAATTCAAGACATATCTTACCCTCAATTGTCACAATTTTATCGGTGTTCTTTTTTGTTCTCATGATAAATAAAGTTCGATGCGAACTGCCTATTTAGGTCTGTATCAATACCTATTATATTCAGTGCTTATGTTTAGTGAATGAATTGAAACTTCTTTCAGATGAGAGAAATAACACATTCTCTCTTTCGACCTTATGCGAAGAAGATATTTTGCTTAATCATGCATCTGTGTTGAGAGAGTTTGGCATATCCCTAGCCAGTGATGACAATGTACTGTCACACCTGTACTGGATTCCCAAGATCCATAAGAACCCTAAGGCTTATAAACAACGGTTCATAGCAGGTGCCAGCAAGTGTACAACAAAACGTTTATCACATCTATTGACCAGTATTTTGATAACCATCAAAAATAAAAAAAATATCAAATTATCTGACATATCTATCCAGATGAGTTAGAGATCAGAAAAAACAGAAAGTGCGAATTTAGCTTCATACCTTGATCTGTTTATACAAATAAGACACCATGCTCTGTACACCAAGCTATATGACAAGAGGGATGATTTTTATTTTCAAATTATCAACATTCCCTCCTTTTCAAGCAACATTCCATCTGCTCCAGCGTATGGTGTTTCACAGCTCCTCAGATCCTGTAGAGCTTGCGAGTCATATGATGATTTTCGAGAAGACATGCCTTATTAGCGTTTAAGTTAGTGAGACAGGGCTTCTCGGAAAGGAGACTTGTAAGATCTTTTACGAAATTCTATTTATTTATTTAAACTTTATTTATTAATCTCGATAACTCCATAGGTTACGAAAACCTCTTTTCATGGAGGTCGAGACACAAAAAGACATGAAACACAAACTACAATCAAACATTAAAAGAGACACAGTACAAATCACTCAAGAAATGATACAGTGCGTGAGAAAACAGCATTTACACGTTTCGATGTACTTCGTTAATAAATAATTATGGCAAGCCTTTTTAAAATCATTAAAATCTTCCAGCTCCCTAAGATAAAAAGGTAAATTATTTAATTCAATTGCACCTGTTATTTGAAATGACTTTCTGAAAAACTCTGTCCTCAGGCTGGCTCTTGGAATGTCTAAAAGATGCTTATTTGCAGATCGTAAGTTTCTCGAGGGACGGTATTCGTTAAAAAGTTCATTAATATTGCTTGGTGCGAGCTTTTTCTTAGCTTTAAAAACTAGGACCAGCCTGTTTAATTGAATTTTAAAAGCGAGTGGTAACCATCTTAATCTATGATAAAGATCCTCGGTTGGCACACTGGAATCAGTATCAAGAATAATACGAATTGCACGTCTTTGTAGACGCTCTAAAATCTGTAAATTAGTATTTGATGTTGAACCCCAAACAATAGAGCAGTAACAAAGGTAAGGTAAAATAAAACTACAATTAAATATCTTCCTTGAAGATGGTTTCTAAATATGACACAACTGTTACGCAAATAATGCGTGAGAGTATTCCCGACTTTGACGTTATACGATAGCTTCACTGAGTTGCCAATGATTTTGACATTTCAGGGCTATGCTTGACGGGTGTAGCATACTATCAAGGTATACCCATTCCGGACACCTGGTACCACCACTTATGATTGTATTCATAGTTCAAGATGGTCCTTCATTATCTTGTAAATATTTTCTTTTTGATATTTTATACTAAAGGACCGTAGTAATTTATTACCCTGTATGATTTGGATTATTGAATCCGTTTTGACGTCATATTACTCAATCGTTGACAACGAGAATGTCTTTCCACGTGAATACACTTGCTGCGAATCCGTAGCCTCTGCCACTCGGGTAGCTTGGTCATTGGAGTGCCCCCAAAGAACACGTCAAGGAGTGGCAGGGCTCGTTTTCGCAGCAAGAATACACTGGCTTTGTCAGCATTCAAGCCAAGCAGTGGGAGTCTCGACAAGAAAATGGAAGAATAACCAGGCTATAGATGACGTGTCGAACAACAATGCTTGGAGTTTTGTGGAGCATAAACGTGACAAAAGACACAGAACTATCTGATGTTGCCGTAAGACGTACAGATGAGCTGTATTCGTGCAACACCATAAAACGAAACCTGGCTTCACTTATTGTGTCTTCACAATTTCTTATGTTAAAATATGGCACAGACAAGGAGCTCCTTGTTTGTGTCCTTGTCTGTGTAAGCTTATATATTATATGGCAAAGCAATTGAGGACACAAGCAATAAAGCTGATGTCTGTTTTCTGATTATAGTATTATGAAACATCTTTTTTCCACTGTTTTGTGGGGGGTTTTGTGTGTGGGATCCATCGTCCTGAAAGCTAAATGTTCCAAAGGGATATTTTCCATTCTGATTGCCTGCCTTTTCTATAAATAGGGGGGTCGACGGTCTGATCATGACTCCATGAAAAATCCCTGACTCAGCATATCTTCGCACAACCAACGTTGAACGAGTACTGAGGTCCAACGTCTGCACCCGTGTAATATACGTACACCTACGCTTGATTCTGTTCGCCGGCGAACAACTGGTTATCTTTGCCAGCCATTTATCATTGTACAAGTTTGTCTGACCGGGCAGTTTCTAAAAGGATTAAAGCCTACCTTTTCCCCTGCGTGTACTGCTACTTTATTGCAATTCTACCAGCCCGATATTAACAATGGCTTCATGTGTGATACACATCATGTGAATGATTTCTCCGGTTCAAAAATGCCAAGCTTACGAATATTTGAGGTGCATGAATCTCAAACTGGGGCGATATGAGACCCTGGAAAAGACTGCATACGTGATTTGAGGTCACGGGATGGAATGAGCCACAAAGTTGTTTGTCACAAACACCAGCGTGGATATGCGACTCGGCCATCAACCCAACCAGCGTATCAGCTGATCGTGTCAACAAGGGGGTGTGGTCTGACGTCAGAGCAATACAGACTTCGGGTTGGTGGTTGGTAGTCATGTGACTGTTCTCAAGGTCATATGACCAACAATTGTTCATCGCACAGTCACCTTGTTCAAATAACACGTCCGGCCACACTGAAAGCACGATCGCGAGCTGCCAGAGCTGGGGTTGTAATACCAACGGGTTGTGCAGTGTGGATCCAGAATTTTATTTTGTAATATACGTCAACGCTTTTGAAGATGTATAGAGCATCACAACTCATCGCCGTTTCCCGAACTGCGCCAAGACTCGGCGGCGGGCTATGCAAAAGATTTCCCGCGAAGTTTACTCCAGTGCGCGTTTGCAGCAGTTCGTCGTCTGCGGCTTTTGAGAAGCTGTATCCTCGTCATGATCACTTTGGAGACAGACACATCGGTCCGAACAAGAAAGAAACGGCAGAAATGCTCGAAAGTATTGGCTTAAAGGTATGCAGAGTAGATTTTCCAGTCTTCGTTTTGTAGCGCATTGCGCAGTGCGCCATTTCCAGTTATCAAACAGGGCAATTCCTTATTTGGGAAACAATTGGCATGCGTAAAGGTATTGTTGTTTTGAAGGGTTTTCGCATCGTCCATGGTATTGGAAAGCGGATGTCGCAACAATGGTCTTGGCAGTTGTATGTTATCATTTCAAGGCTGATGCGGATGCACAGAGGGCTACTGCCCAAGATATCATGTTGTCATGGCTAAATCCATCTCCATGCAAACTTTTTAGTTTTGATTCAAGCATGACCGAAGTTTTAATGCGCTGAACTGCGCGTAATCCAGTAAACTGCGGTTTCGGTGCTTTCTGGGGGAAACCGACGTTATCCAATGTCACTTATTGCAAGTATAAAACAATTATTCAATTTTACGTGTACTGTAAGTGAAGTAAAATTGTCACAAAATTATAATTATATGCAGGTATGCACGTAGCATCATTTGTATCGGGTTAAATACCCTTTTGCAATATTTTCTCAGAAGTTATTACATCAGCTCCTACTACCTCCATGCATCAGCAAAGGGGAAACCTTGCACTCCGGTATGGGCGGGCCACTATGGGCGGAGCTCTGTGACATGGCCATCATAGTAAATTGAAGGGCAACAGATACCGATGTATCCTACAGCTCACCATGCATGATATATTTTTGTGGCCTTCAAATTTTGAGTTGAATCAATATTTTTTGATATTGTAAGCGCAGAGTTACAAACGTAATGAACATTGTAACTGATAATGCTGCAATGTGCTACTTCTGTACTCTAAAAGTGAAACCCGCTAAAATTTGCAAAACTGGTTTGTGACATACTTTCTCCTCTCAATTTCGGGTCTCCTCCTGAAAATCTCATGACTCGGTCCATAAGTGGTATGGTTAGTTCACCATGATATCAATTTTGGAATTGGCGCCTCAAGTATTATGAGATCAACCAAATAAATTGAACTGCTGTGGGCAGTAAAATGGATAATCTGGCTCGGTACAAGCATTTGACCTACTTTTTATTAGAGTGCAATTTAAGGCTGAATATAAAACTTTGAAAAAAGTCTGAAATATGCATTTCCTGTTTAAAGTAGTATATCAAAATCAGAGAGTTTCACATGAACTATGTTAGTTGTTTGTGTGAAAAACAGCTCATTTTCATCTTTTCCTAATATATTTCAATGCAGCATGGCTTGGATGCAATTACTTTCCCATCTGTAATTCACAGCACCCTCATATCTTATTTGAATTGCAGAGTTTGGAAGAACTTGTCGATAAAGTTGTACCTGAAAATATTCGACTGAACAGAGAATTGCACTTAGACAGTCCTGTGTGTAAGTACAGCATATCATAAGACTTAGTTTATGAGCCTTATATATTTTGAATAACAGCAGGCAGTCACCTTGATACAAATGGACATGGGAACTGCCTTCGTGCTAAGCTGCAGACCAGTCTGGCTAGCAGTAAGCCATCAAAGATTTGCATGTCATTTTATATGTTTTGTTATCATTCGTTGCAGCCATATAAAGATAAATATTTGCCGTCTGTGACACTGCAGTACTTGTTAGTTAGGCTGAGATTTCATCCAAGTTTCTCTACAAAACCCAAGAAGTTTTATTAAATGTAACAGTCAGCTCATATACATGTTGAGAAATTATTGATAAACCTGTTCCAGATCCCTTAAAATCATACACATTTCAAATTCTGTGCCATTTCAAAACTGCAAAATGTTTAATTTCTCTGGAAACCTTGCATATATTTGGTTTATCATTAACCTGATTGTAGATGTTAAAGAGCATCTCAGTATCGCTTCATAACAAGTGGTCTACTGTTTCAAGTTATCTGTATCTACTCACATATCTAATTCAGAGATTGCCTATTGTATTGTGATAAGCTCATTACATGTAGACACAAGTGTCCAACACAAAGGAGGGCCTGATAATAGCTCTTCAGTTCTGACATGCAATGGAGGTTTTTACCTTATTTGTAGAAAGATACATCAGTGGTCACTGATAGGGAGGGGTCAGAGGTCAGTTTATAACAGCATGTGGCCAGGTAGGGGTTATTGGTCAATGGTTGTAATGTAGATTGCAGACAATAGATCAAGAGACAGTTTGAACACAGTGGCCTGTCCGCCAATTTTGAAGCAGTTTTTAATGCAATTGATTGTTGGTAGCTATTTATTGCTGTACCAATTTATGTAGTCAAAGAAGTGTTAATGATAAATGTTGTACCTTGTAAAAGTTCTTGATCTGAGATTAAATTCAATCATCACGGTGCGTCTGACTCAGCAGCAAATGAAACAGAAAAGACAATTTTCAATATGTCTCTTGTCAAGTACATGTATCTGTTCTGCTGTTCAAGAGCTACTTATCTACTTCAGTACTATGTAAGCTGATTGGACTTAAGACCATAATTTCTGCATATGTGTAAATTATAGTCAGTGGCACAGGTCCAATATTTGTTGGTCTGATAATGAAAAAAGGATAACAGGGATGCTGAGCAGAACATTTCCCTGGGTTTGATCTCTGATCTGCTTTACAAGTGTACTATACTACAGTTGTAGGGAATGTATATATAACGCATGGGCCAGAAAGGTTTGTTTTTGTTGACATGACCTTCAAGACGGCCATCTTCAACAAGTGCACAGCCTCCGTTCATATATCATGCTTTGCTTATCATCTAGATTGCTACCTACCCTATGTTCATGATACAAGATGTGATGTGAACAACTCATTGCATATTCTTTTTTGGGATCTTTTCCTTTCTTATAGTCTTTAAATAAAAAATTGATTTCTTTTGTTTTTATGTCACTTTCATAATGAATTCCCACAATTTACACGTGAATAACTTTGGTAGACATGTTTGTGCACGTGTACTGCACATGATTGTATGCATTCAGAGCATGAATGTGTTGTACACATGTATTGCACATGAATGATCTGTACACATGTGTACAGTGCATGGATAGTGAAGGCTTCCAATGGCTATTAATCTCATATTAAAACTAGTCTCTTCCTAATAACATGCATGGATCCTTTTTCTCTGTCCAGTAAGCTCACGTAGAATGATTAATTTGACAAGCACTAGTTTTCTCCCTAAAATCAATCTCTGTCACTCTTGAATACATCAACATTAAACATCTAACATTTGAATTGTAGTGCCCTAATTTTATGATGTACATGGACATTGCTTGTTCACATTATCAGGTCATGAAATGGGAATTTTCTATCTGAGGAAAACAAACTGCTTGACAATTGTGTGAGGGAAATAGACACATGCTATTTTCAAGTTGTGTCAGGTCACTTGAACCAAAGAATCTCATGGTCTCACTTCAAACCCTGCCTCTACCAAAATTTTCACACATTGCAAATTCTTTAAGCAACCCTGCAGGACCGATACAGTGAAATATGAGTTGAGGATTTGATATATTAGACAGAGGCACATCGCAAGAGATATTTCTTGTTCATAATGATAGGTAGAATTTTCGGATACTGCTTTCATGAAAATTTCTGTTAAGTTTGAATAAGTTATTAAGCCTTTTATCTTTTATAACTCACCTAATCAAATTTCTCCTCTATGTCAAGTTGCCATTAACTTTGATTTACTTTCTGTCTATGTTCAAAAGTTGATGTGAATGTGTGTTTTTTGCTCTTCTCTTAAAGCAAAAGTGATAAAACCATGACAAATTGTTGAAGTACGACTGAAATAATCTTTGTCCTTATAATATTAACCATTCATCGATGTACTGCCTTTTGGTTTGTCATTGGTAATCATTGTTCTAAAATTTCAACCATGAAACAAGCAGGTACACAATCTGATCTGTGCCGCACTCGTGTATTTCCACAGGACACAGCAGGTTGATGTCAAAAATGTGATTACTTGTAAGCCTCAGAAATATTGGAAAAAATACATAATGAAATAAATATATATTTTCAGCGGTATAACTCTACAGTGGTGGTCAGTGAAAAGGTACATCAAAGCAAATAGTAATGTTTGCAAGTATGCTATACAGTTTCTCAGACAAGACACTCAGAACATGTGGATTACACAATGTAAATTAAGTTTTCAAAGATGCTGAAAATTATGAACGGTTTAGGTTTTGAAAAAGGGAACATTTGATGTTCCATTTATTATCACCAAAGTTACTCATAGCCTGTTTGTTTGTTCTCTTCCAGTACAAACTTTAAATAAAAGTAAATGATACTGATTTGTATATCATTAACAATAACAGGTACAAAGTAATTTATGGTTACTACGTTTGTTTTTCCCTCAAAAGAATATGCTGTCCTATATGCCACATATTAAGATATCATCTCCATGGTGATGTGACCTCAATAGCTAAACTGGCAGCTTTCACTGTAAACTATTTTTATACATTGATTGAATGCTTCATGTCATTATATTTGTCAATTCTACAACCAGGCAACGTTTGAGTTGACATTGGATGACATTTGGGTGACCTCAGTGCAGCCCTAAAGATCTTTTATCAAATTGATAAATGTGAGTGTCAGCTGAGTTACATATTAAATTTTATCAAATGGTGTACAGTCATATTGTGTAGGAAGTTACATCTAGCATTTTGCATTTGTTCAAGGAACTCTGTTTTTAAATCTGCAACATAGCACCCTCTATGTGATCTTAAAAACATTGAAAAAAATAAGTGAAAGGAGTTGACCCTGGTTTGCATTACCTCCGCCAAATCTCCTAACCTTGACCAATGCCAGCTTTTGAATACATGTTCTGTTTTCACATACAATACGCAAGAAGTCTGTCGTTTGACAAAAGTCACCCACTCAGTTTCACTGAAATCACCAATTGTATGCAAATGAGAAATAAAAAGTCACCTGTTTGCAACGGGTGTGTTGCCTCTTGAAATATTCTCACGGATGTTGGTGTCCCGGTGATATTGATGTTTCCATATGGTAAACAAGGTCATCCAGGGTTATTGACGCAGTATTTTATTTACTGCCGTCCTCTACTTCACTTTACTACAATGTGTTTTTTTATGAAACAGTGAGTGACTGTCACAGCATAGAGCTTTTACCAATACATAATCCGTGTCATCTCACAGAACACATAAATTTTGTACCTTAGAATGATTCTTAACGTTTTTCACTACAGAATAAATTTGTATGAATCTGCAGTGTCTGCATTCACAGGCTGGTACATGTAGTCATGTAACATTTTTATCTTATTAATATGCATTTTGGTAATAATTATCTAACATGTGCCCTTGCAGAGTAAAATGTCTTTGGTAGCTTTGGTCTCTCTGCAATAAAAAAACATTGTACATTTATAGCCTTTCTGAAAAAAGCACCAAGAAGTAGCAACTTTGCTTGTGCTTTTCTATGTCATATCATCTTTATTCAATTTGCATAGTGTACGGTCTTTTTTGCACGGTATTAAACCATTCTCTAGTCCATAATGACATTTGCAGTTTGTCAAAAAGCTGTGAACTTCATATTGTACATTTTTCACTTTCTAGTCACTACTGAAATGATAGCATCATTTTCTTTTATCAGTTGGACATTTGTTTTGTTGGCCACTGTTTGACATTTATGATAGGCCTTGACAAATGTCCTTGACTGTACAAACAATACAACTAACACCCAAACGCAAGGATTTTGTCTCTTTAACAGTATTATACTGGTCTTCAAAGAGCTCTATTTTAGAGTTCAAAGACAAAGTTTTACACAAAACTTTAAGATGTTGAGGTCTATATGTGTACTGACTGTTTCCATAATTTTTGATGTGTACAACAACATGGTCAATAAATTGCCTGTTTATTTATCATCATCTTATAAACAGTGAAAATATTGCCTGACAGTTTGATAATCATTCCAGTTGAAAAATGAAAATAAACTCTGTCAGTGACACTGTGCAAAAGCTGTCAACTTTTCAAACGAAAAAACCACAAAAGAAATCAGGTGACAGTTTTGGGTTTTTGTCCCAAGATTGATTGACTTCTCAGAGGTACATACATGTATGTTGCACATCAAGAGTCACCTTAGAGTCACTGGAATGCCATGCACTGAAAAGAGAGAAAAATGGAGAAATGTGTCTGTATGTCAACAACAGATGAGATGGCAAATGAGAGTCTTGTTTTGTATTGTATTCAAATTATACACAGCGGGATATATGCATTCAGTTTGTTCTCATGACATCAGAAGGTCATCAGCCTGTGACATCAGCTATCTGATTCAAAGTGACATTGAATAAAAGATAACTTAATTGACTTTATAGATATCTTTAACAAAACTTTCTCATTTACATTCTCATTCATTTGTGTAAGTGTGTCAGTCATCATAGTGTGTCTGGCAGTATGTTCCCATGACCTCTGACCTGCCACTTCACACCAGGTTGAACTCCACGATTAATTGGGTCACCGTCAGACAGTTTACATAAGGTCCTGAAATATGATCCTTGAGCTGAGAGAAAGAAACTGGTGTTGAGAATATGATTTTCTTATGATTTCATAGTTCATATCTCTCAGCTTTAAACAAAGATTACATTATACATGTTTTTTGGGACTAATTAATTAGTGCTGCAGGTAGGGAATGTCCCAGAAAAGAATCGTCATCAATAATTCAAGACAGCATTACTTATGTACAAGATTGTACTGCAGTTAGATCTAAGTTTCAACAATGTAGTACAAAAATCGAGTTTTGAACATTCCAAGACCAGTTTCTTGCTTTTCTGTCAACTTCACAAAAAAATGAAAAAATAGAATAAAACAGTAAACATCTGTGCAAACAAATCTTTTCTAGGCCCATTCCTCAAACTGTTTACACAATCAGTAGACTGTAAAATTTTATGGCTTTTTCTGCCCTGTCAGACTTTCTACTTGAATGCTCAGAGGAGGTATAGGTCAAATACATGTAAGGAAAAAATCACTGGAATTCATGCCCAAGGCACACACAGAGTGGATATGTGTAGCTATAGCTGTCATACATCATGAACATAACTTTCTCATTGTTTTAATTCCAAAGATATAAATGTACATCAAAATACTCCATTGCCTGAACTCAAATAATATGTTTTGAGCACTGAATGAATGTTGCATTTTGGATTTTCAATTACCAAAAATTCATAACAAAATTCATTCTGTGTGCATTGTTTAAGCTTTAGATTTTGCAAAAACTAACACTTCAGTTAAATTTCTATTATAATTTGACACATATGGCATGAATGCAATTATTAATCTTTTATCCTGCCAAGTTCATATGTCATTCATGGATCATCATCAGGTCAAGTTAAAACCAATGAGGCATAATATACCACATATATTGCATTTTAAAAGCCTTAAACATTTGAAGGCCTTTGAAAACATGATTACTGACTATACTGCTACACTATGTGATGCAGGTGAAGCTGCATGTAATTCTTGTTGGCTATTGCCGCTTTTCTACTGCCACAGTTGATAGGGAAGTGACAGGTATGCAAATATAGGATGTACATGTAAAATGTGTGATTTAGCATTCCGACAGTTGCTTGAAATAATTCCAACTGATTAACAATTAATAAGTATTTTTTCACAGGTGCAATGTGCAGGTTGTTCTTTTGTTCTGAACAATTTTACACTGTAATGAATAAACTAAACGTTGATTATTAAGGTGGTCAGGGACTCTGTGCCACTTGGCAGGAGGGACCAAGTCAGAGACATCCAGGGTACAGTAAAACAAACATGCACAATGAAACTGTTTACAGTTTATAGATTAAAAAAGTAATTTATCCTTGACCAGACTATGTTTACTAAATGGGTTTAATCTCATTATCAAGGAGATAAGTGTTTTAAACATCAGCCTCTGTGTAGGGGTCACTGACCTGCATTGTGGTCATACTGCACACCAGTGAACTAGTTCTGAAACAATGTGGATTGATTTTAACAGTTTGTAAAATATGGAAAACTTGTGGTCAAGGATTTCAACAAATAGTTAAAATAGTGACAGAGTATGATGAGCTTTTAAGACAGTATGTGCCATGAAAGTAAATGATTTAAAGTTTTGCTGAAACTTTCCTCAATGAAACTTTCAACCATTCTCATACCAAATCAAGAATAAATATCAGGGGTTACTGTGCAATGTTTTTACAAGGGGAACAACTTACCAAAATCCTTTACTTCATGGGGAAAAATAAAATTTTTAGATTTTCAAAAAGACTGAAATTTTCATACTGTAAGACTTTAAAAAGAGCCTCCAAAAGTGGTAGACCAGAAAAGTATGGTAGAAATGTAAGTCTGAATATCTGTCCCCAAGGCCAATTCTTCTTTCAAAGAAAATATTCTGTTTGAAATTAAAAAATTCCAAGACTTACTCAAATTTAGACTTTGAGAAATGTAAAAATTGAAGCATTGAAGATGATGCAGGTGTAGTCTATGTTTTTGAAGTGCAGTTGTTATACTTTCAGTATATGGCAAATATGTACCATAGTTAGTGAACTGTGCATGCAAAACTGTTCCTAAATGTAAAAACTTACAAGATGGAAATCAAAATGGAAATCACCATTTCCTTCAAATTGTTGTACCAATCTGATAGCTAGATTTAATCCCGCTGATGTCATAGTTCATCAGAATATGATATTAAACATGGAAAAAGATAAAACCATTGCATGACAAAGGTCATTGTCCTGGGTTAAAGTGACCGCTCTCAGCTTACATAACAACTGCTTTGTTGATGTAAAATGCAACCATTGTCACCTCAGTGGAGTATTGATTTACACCGGATACTTTATAGAAAGTGTCTGCAATGGACTCCTCTCTTGCTGATTCAAACATTAAATTCTTTAAATCAAAATTCCCTGTATGAAAAATAATTTATGTTGAAATCATAGGTTTGTATTGAAAATCTGCAAATGGGCATACATTTTCCTTCTCAGTGTTATTAGAGAGGATCTTGCTTTCTCTACGAAACACACAATGCAATTATATTTACAGATTTCATAGATTTGTATATAATAGGATTGCAAGCTTTAGAAACAAGGTTGTATCAGTTTCTGTGTGTCACTCAAAAGAGACAGGCACACCTCTATCTACAGATTTCCTTACATTACAGCATTGCATATCGCTAATAGTTTAAGATCCATTTTTAATTTTGGTTCCCCAAACTTAGTGTTACTGGGTCCTTGACATACATGCAGGATTCGTACGGTCCTGGAAAACCCTGGAAAAACCCTGGAATTTTTATTTTAGCCCTGAAAACCCTGGAAAACCCGGGAAAACTGTGATTTAGCCTGGAAAACCTGGAAAATGAAGATACTTGAGACTGATGTAGTAGAACTTAACAAATCTGATAATAAATATTCCAAGAAAGCTGAATCTACAGGGAAATGTCTTTTGTCGCAAAGTTAAATAGTCTTAGGAATGCAAATTCTAAGACTGCAAAAGAGAAAACAAACTGAAATACAATCAGTAGCTATACAGTTAGAAAAAAAGCTCAGGAATTAAAGCAGTAGATAGGTACGTGCACAGTACAATAAATTACCCACAATACTCTTTGATTTGTATCCTTGAAGGTTACTTATCTAAAAACTTTTTCAGTTCTGCATGTAAGCACTAGTGTGCAGCATCAGAATAATTTTTAAATAATATCTAGTAAAAGTACGTTTAGATATTTCAGTGAAAGTTTGAAAATAACCACTAAACAACCATAAAAGTCACATTCTGCAGGTACTACAAATGCCATACTTTTTAGGCAGCAAGTTATGACGAACTGAAGGGGTCATTCTCTGAGAAAACTTAGCATGCAAATTTCTTTTGTCACTTCCATTGCAAAAAATCAATATCCCTTTGTTTCATAAAACAGGTGCAACTAGTCTCCCTACTTTCCATCAAATGATTCTGTATGGCTGAGGACACAATCTCTGGCAAATTTCACAAAAATGCTATCTCCTCTCTCAATTATGCATAATTTTCCAAATTATTTAAAATGAGAATTGAGAAGAATGGTGTGCATAAAAGTACGTTTTCAAAATTTAGATAAATAGTCTGTGAATTAGTCTACACATGGGAGACATAGTAGATTTCACTCAGGTATCTCCGAGGATACAAATCGCAATGAATTATGGGAAATCTAGAGTACTGTGCGGTGTGTCGATAGAAGTCGAGTATGAATTTGTTTTCATGATCAAGAGCCCTGGAAAATTACTTGAATTTAGTTGAAATAGCCCTGGAAAACTGGTCAAAAAACCCTGGAAAGCCCTGGAATTTTATTTGTACCAGGTGTACGAACCCTGTACATGACTCGGAGGGGGTGGGGGTGGGGGGGTTTACGTGTACTTTCACTTTGGTAGTAGATTTTTAAAGCTAGCAATCTTTCAATCGTCTTTGCTCAGTTGCTTTGCATATCAACCGGTCTGTTTGTCTTCGGAAGTGAAATAGTTTTATTGGCGTTTATTCTATCAATCATAAAGATATGACATTTAGACATACCTTTCACATTTTTCAGCTGTAGCAAATCATAGTTCTTTTTACCAGTTTGTCTTATAATGCCAGTGAAACATTTCTATATTCTTCTTGGTTGAATCTTTTATTGCGATATAAATTCCTGAATATATGCTGATGATTTCCGTATACTGGTAGCTGTAGTCTTTTAGGCTGGTGTGCATGGTCTGACAATACCGTTGTTAGCAGCTTGCAAAATTGTAAATGTATTGTATGCGATTCCAGCATTTATAAAACTTGTGGATGCTGAAATTAATTGTTTCTGTTCCTTGGCGTAAAATGTGTCCAAAGAGCAATGTTGACCTTCATCAATTAGAGTGCCCTAAGGCTGGATACTGTTTTAAATGAGATGAAAACTATCTATTACTTATCAACTCAACCTGAAGTAGGAAAGTTTAAATCTATGTCATGCCAATATGCTTCAGTATGCTTCAACTGCATCAAACCTACCATGCAAGTTTAGTCATTTGATTGCATTTTTTGACATCAAAGATAGTGATGACAGTCAGGCTACAGCTAACCCATAATTTGCATTCCAATTTCTGTTCACTTTATCCAGGGTTTGAAATCACTTCCCTCAGTTTAAAAGTGTCATTGGCTTGCTGTTCTCAGACTTCAGACTTCTGCTTATTTGTATATTGCTTATTTATATGCTTTTACACCATTTTTCAGAAATTTTCTGCTTTCAAAAGCACATTATTAATTAATCCCAGTTTTTGACATTTTCATATAAAGTAATTTCAACTTTTGATGAAATTCTCAGGAAAAGTCTCAACGAGCTCAGCTGTCTTTTGCATGTTGCAAATTACCAAACATATCCATATAAATGTCCATGCAGTCTCCAAAGAACCACTTATCCTTGCTCATGCAAAAACTGTTTGAAATATCTTGTCAAACAGAGTGTACAATATAGTGTCTAGAATTTTTTAGTCCCCACGGACACCGTCCGGGGGGACTTATAGGTTTGGTCATGTCCGTGCGTGTGTGCGTCCGTGCGTGCGTGTGTGCGTGCGTCGTGCGTCCGTTCACGCAGATATCTCAAAGATGCCTGGAGCGATTTCATTCAAACTTGGTACAAGGATTACTTCATATGTCATACAGATGCACGTTGATTTGTTTTGTGTATGATCCAATATGGCTGCCAGGCGGCCATTTTATTACGATTTTTTCATGTACAGAGCCATAACTCAGGCATGTTTCCACTGATTTTATTCAAAGTTGGTACAAGGACATTGACCAATGTCATAGATATGCACGTCAATTTTTTTTGTGATACGATCCAATATGGCCGCCGTGCGGCCATTTTGTTACGATTTTTTCATGTACAGAGCCATTACTCAGGCATGTTTCAACAGATTTTATTCAAAGTTGGTACAAGGACATTGACCAATGTCATAGCTATACATATCAATTTGTTTTGTGATACGATCCAATATGGCCGCCGTGCGGCCATTTTGTTACGATTTTTTCATGTACCTCTAGAGCCATAACTCAGGCATAACTCAACCGATTTTATTCAAACTTGGTAAAAGGACATTGACCTGTGTCATGCACATGCACATTGATTTGTTTTGTGATACGATCCAATATGGCCGCCGTGTGGCCATTTTATTACATTTTTTCATGTCCAAACCATAACTCAGAAATGTATCAAGCGATTTTATTCAAAGTTGGTACAAGGAGACTGACCAATGTCATACATATGTACATTAATTTGTTTTGTGATACGATCCAATATGGCTGCTGTGCGGCCATTTTGTTATGATTTTTTCATGTACAAGCCATAACTCAGGCATATCTCAACCAATTTTAATCAATTTGCTACAAGGACATTGACCTATGTCATACATATGCACATTTATTTGTTTTGTGATACGATCCAATACGGCCACCGTGTGGCCATTTTATTACGATTTTTTCATGTCCTGAACTACAACTCAGACATGTATCAAGCGAATTTATTCAAAAGTATTTTTATCACAGACCTAATGAATAGGACTTTATCCTCTCTGAGGACCTGTAATCAAAACACCCATTAACAAGTGGGGACTGTGTCATCAACGATGACTTTTTTATCATTGATTTTTATCCAAACTGTTACATTGTAAACTGGATGTTTTTTACTCATGTACATGTAGCTTGTAGTGCTCAGTAATACATGTAGGAATGACAAGATGTAAATTGATTTGCTCCATTTTTCAAGTTTTATTGAATGGCAGTGTTCACAAGTATGTGCATGGTTTTAAATTTTATGTCAGAAACTCACATTACTGAAATGACTGACAATATCATGTGAGCAATAGATCCATGCAATTCACAACCCATGAAGATTATAACACAATTTACTCTGATGACACAGCTCTAAACATGTTTACTCACCACTAAATTAATGCTAGTGTCGTTTACAACTGTAAAAGTTTGTGAAAATTTCCCTTATAATTTTTTCTGTTCTTTTTATGTTTCATGTCGTTACAGGTGAAAATGAAGTCCTCACAAAGTTGTCGGAAATATCGTCCAAAAACAAGACCTGGAGAAGTTACATTGGTATGGGATATTACAACTGTAACATACCCACAACTATTAAAAGAAACATCTTAGAAAATCCAGGATGGTAAGTGAAATCTCATCCAAACCTACCAAGTTCAATTTCTGTAAGACAGTAGTCTTGGTTACCCAGACTGCACTTTGGCTTTCTCATCTTGCAGCCCCTACACAGTCTGGTGAAATCCCATTAAAAAATCTCTGAGCATGATGGCCTGACAAAGACAAGAGTAGTGCATCCTGAGGGCAACTGACCTATGATGTAATTATTATGTTTTGTACAAAGTCACGGAAAATATGTATTCAACATTTTCAAGGTTATGTTGAGGTAGATTTCAAGTCTCACCAGAGTTAGCTATCACAGTCATTTTGAACCACCATGGTTGTTGAGTTGATATTGAATAACTTAACCTTTGAAAGAATTTAACAAATATGTACACTGATTTTTGTGAGGTGAAGTTTCATGAATAGGATGTACATGTATATTCATGTAAATGAAACAGATTTTGTAAAAACAGCAAGTATGCTGACCTGTCCGTTCGTGTATCTAATATACCATCAAAAAATGTCCAGACTGGAATTGGGATTTATTTCATGTTTTATCGAGATGCAAACACCTAGATGGAAGTTTACTGAAAATTCATGTGAGAAAGTGTCAGGTGTATGTTACTTTTCAAGGAATGAAATATGTGCAGTCGACACGAAAATGAAAACTCTTTGATCATGGTGATTAAAATTTATAAGAAAATGTGTTATGATTTGTCAAGCAAATCATAGGTGAAACTAAATTTGGTTTGTTTTTGGCCAGTAAAGTGGGTTTTTTTAGCAAACAAGATGATCCACAGCTGATCCAAAGTGCCTCTTTGAAGGGCATTTCAAGTTCTGGCAACGGAAAGTTATGACCGTCCTAGTTTTTGACAAAAGGTCATCTTTGCAAGTTCTTGACACCAATCCTCCGCTCAACTGCTGCACTCACTTCGTTATCTTTGCTTTGACAACATGAAAGCCACACAGTTCAAAATAGCTGTTTCTCGCATGCCATTTGGTGAGATTTTGAGTCTGTAAAGGCGTTGTTGAAATCTGCTTTTGACATCTATTTTGCAAACAAGACCTTGAGTCATATTGGACTGTGGATCTGTTGTTTTCAGTTTTACTTGTGTACTCAGAGATTGCCTAGCCTCCCAGGGACAAACAGTCCACACATGATGACTTAGATAACGCCTGACTCACTGACTCACTGCTGCTGGTTTCGTCTATTGCGTTCCCTCACAGCAAGTTACCATATTAGGAAGCTGTACATTTACGTTAGAAAACCTGACCAATAGAAACAGTTATAATAGGATCTGTAATGTATTACATGTTCATGTTATCAATTGCCATCCCTTGAAACTGCAGACAGTAGAAGCCTGTAAATTGTCGCAACCTGAGATAAAATTGTGTGCACCTTTATCTCTGCCTGAACAATAAATGTTTTTATCTCGTCGGGTCCATTCGGAAATTCTATGGAATTGTTCCATCAGTAAGCGTTACATGAGACGGTCATCAATCATAAAATGTAAATTTATCCTGACTCACTCAAGGACAGCAATAGTGGATTGTTGTCTCTTCACTTGTGTGTGTAATCTCTTCACTTGTGTGTGTAATCGTTTCAAAAGGAACATTGAATTTTAACACACAGGCACAGTATAGACGCAAGAAAATATATATCAGGAATTCATCATCACGTCGTGCTGCTTGCAACACACTTCAAATGGTACATGTGTACAGGAAAAATGAGAAGGAAAGGCTATTCCGAAAAACTAATATTACACTCAACCAATGAGGCATAACAAGTCCCGTATCATGTTGCATTTTGACAAAGAGTAAATATTTGCAAACACCTGAAAATAGAGATAATGTGACTAATTAATTAAACATGATATTTACCGACTTGACCCTCTATGACATACATTCCCAGTGGATAACAATACTTTCACTGACTTGGCAAATGGCAAGGGACAGGACTGGTAGGAGAAGGGTTAAGCTACTTGAATTTAGTTCTCATTGCAATATATGATTTGAACTTGAACTGCAAATGGAAAACTACAAGTTCAAATTGAGGACATTGCACATACATGTGTGTATGTGCAGTAGGTTGTAACATTGCAAATTGATGTAATAATCCGAGTATAAAACCAGGTTTTATATCAGGTTTTGGAATTCTGCTATGAAAAATGACAATAACGCTGCTTTCAAGAGAAACGGCTCATCAAACCCAAGACATCTGATTGGTCAGAGATACAGCCACCTGTTGCATGCCTGTAGATTGTGACGTCAAATTGAATTTTATGACAGAGTTCAGAGGTTACTGGGTGTCAGTACAGCTGTCTGAACGCATTATCAGATACCGACATGTGCAGCTGTTTATATTGCTTATCCTGATGATCTATGTAAAATGCACAGTCAGCATTATTTTTTTAAAAAGCGGGCACCTTGTCTGCGAGTTTCATGCAATGACATTAGACTTGTACTACTCATCGCAAGGGTTTTACATCCAGCTTGCACAAAATTACATCAACAAACACTCAAAAATCCAATCCCTTAAAGTTTATTGAACCAAGAACACTCATTCTGTTTACATGATTGTGTTAGCAAAGGTCAAACCAGTACTATTATCTGGAGAAGATTGCAATAAAATTAGATTAAGAAGAAATTTATGTTTTATGAGCAGACCTACAATGCTCTTTCTGTGTTAATAAAATATTTATTGAGTTGAGCATTGCACAAAATATTGCATCAGTGTATTAATTTGAAACTGGAAAACTGTCTCAACAATAAGACAGTAAAATGCTTGAGGGACAAAATATCTAGATTGACTACATTGGTCATTATTATTGATACTGAATGATGTAATATCAAATAGTCATTGTGCAGCCCTGTTTCTCAAAGTTCATTTTAATGATACTGTATATACCAAAGGAAAAAATTGTTTTTCATTTCATCGGTGTAAACTTTAACAAAGCTTATTGTTTTCAGTACAATAAAAGCACTGAACAGGATTTTAAAAATTAAATAATAATTTGTAAACCTGAAAGATATCATTTTATTGATTTTGTACATTTTTTTACAACACAAGCAAAGGTATACATGTACTTGGCTGCCAAGAAAATCAGTCATTTGTAGCTTTTCAAACATGCAGTAGTGTACACCTTCCTCAACAAATCTTTCGTGTCTCCATAAAACCCACAGAGATTCCATCAGACATGAAGGGAGATTGCAAACAGGAAAAGATCTGATCCACATCCTCTCTGAGACCAGATCTAAACCTTTATCTAGCAGCTGTCAGACACGTTTGGACTGCAGAAACTGACATGTGTCGCCTCATCGTTGCCTCTTGCAGCGTGCTGAGATGATCCTGTGCATTTCAATTTGGATCACTGCTGTCTGAATCACACCTTGAAAATGTCAAAAGAAATAGAGTCTGGCTGCCTTGCAGTCTTCAAGAAAGCAAAATGGAATTGGTTCACTGTTTAGTGTAAGGGAATTGTGTCAGCACTTACATTGTAATTGTAACAGCAATTCAAAGTATGAAATGGAAAAATACATCTCAAATGAGAGAACACAAAAACTGCCTTCATTCCTTGCTATATCCATTATTGTATCATTTTGTAAATACAAATTATTCTCCTTTATCTGTCAATACACAAAGTTCTGCAGTTTTCTCACTTTCCCATTCTGCTGCAATGTGTATTCGGATGATGATGATGGATTGAAATTTTGCATGAAGTATCATTGAAAATCTGCAATGTAGAAAGATTTGATCAGTAAAGGAGGTTTATAGATTATTGGGGAAACCAACGATTTCATCGATGTACACCAACTTTAACTTCGGATAATGCTATTCTGAAATTTCCTAGTATCAACAAGAATATCTCAATTCATTAACAATATAAAGAAATATGAAAAAGGCTTTTTACTTCAACAAAACAATCTCCCATAATCATTTCAGCAAAACAATAGTATATGTGTTATTAATGTTCCATAATTTGCAGCCAGTGGGCTTCAAGTATACATTTATACCTCAATATAATTATTCAAATGACTACATATGTACAGTACCTGAAGTTGGACAACATTGATATTTCACTCGTACACAAGACAAATTGATTTTTCACACAGAAAAGTGTCAATTACTTTTGCCATCTTTTTCCTGTCATCCATTTGGGGTAGTAACTGATCACAACAAATTTTGATTTTATTCATGAATTTTGTTATGTCAATGTTGTTTCGAGCCTGAAAATACCCTGGTATCAACGTTGTTGTCGAAAAGCTAGAGTTTGTGCATATTTAAAGAAGATAAGCATTATGGTTCTATTTTATGGGAAGATATTCTCATTAATCTAAAGTCTGGTATCATGAAAGATTTTGAAGACATTAATAGATTTTGCTTTCAGATCATTTGTCATTAGCCTTTACATTTTTACTGTCGTCTGCAATGACAAGAAATTGGGACGGCCTTGGTAGCTTATAATAAATTGCAATTACGCTGTCAGTTTTATATTCACTGGATATTTGCTGTTGAAAAGGGAATGAAAAAAATTACTGATAATGTGATATGTCAGTCACCTTGTCATTTATGGAGTACAATGAAAGGAATATATGCATATCACCACGGAGAGATAGGGATATGTTCTGGAATAGAAATTCATTTAATAAACCACAAGTCTTCAAGGTTTTGAATCCGCAGTGAGAGCAGCTGTCATCTCCATTAAAGGGAGATATCCAAGCAACGTTTAGCAGTTGCCATGGTAACTTCCTTATCTCGGCCCTCAAAGGAGTTCATATCAAGCTGCAGTGAAAAACTTCAGTTGTTAAAGTAATCTAAGTAGCAGCTATGTTATTTTCCAAAGTGTCATTTTTGCCATGGAAACCATGGATTTGCCTCAGTTAAGGAGTTCTGAGTGTGAACACTTTGTGCAGGCAGTGGTTGCTTGAAGCCAAATTTGTCATCAAAGTCATCTTCTGTTCCATTGTGTCCAAAAGGAAGGAAAGGCATTCTCATCTCTGAATTAAGTCACGGAACTCTATCTCATATGATGTTTTTGTAGCTGTACATGAGTGTGATGACATCATGTACATGTAGTACCCTGGATACATATGCATGCAATAACGATGATAATTCTGTACATCCCAGATATCAACAAAATATTTCAGGAATGAACATTTATTGAAAGAAAATAAAAAGAGGAGAAAAAAATCATTATGGGGAAATAGAAAAATGTACAGAAGGTGTATAACTATGTCAGTCTATGGTAAGCACTTCATGTGCAGCCAACATAGAAAAAAATTATATTTCAACAAAAATAAACGTGATCACATGCAGCTAGGACAGGTTATTACAGGTAGACACCATGCTGGCAGGTTTTTTGAAATTTACTTTAATAACAGTCATATATTTTTTGCCAATTTCCATCTTTTATTCTAAACGTCAGAGACTGTTATAGAACAGCTGAAAAGCCATCAGAGGAACAGTAACACCATACCACTCCTCTTGTAGCCATTAGATACGGGTATGTCTGTACCTGTTAATACAGAAAGTCTCTCAGTTTGTATTGATACAGCCTCCTTGATGATCAGTACTGCACAAATTTTTGCAAATATTTTTTCTATTCTATCCCGTTTGAATAAAAACAAAGATAACTTTTAAAGGGTGTGTTTGCCAATTTGTCTTTCCATTGAATGAGTATGCATTTTCAGCATGTGACAAACATTTTCAAGATTACTTTATATTTAATAAACCTGTTTAAGAGTTCTAATAAAAAAATACTTAACAGAGAATTCTCCCATTTCAGGTTTGACTTGGTATGTAAGAGGTTTTGAAATTTTAACCTGTTTACTTAAAGCGATAATGACAAGCTCTTGGATGGGACACGAAATTGTTCTCAATGTTTTGCTGAGCAATTGTCGTGTCTAACTCTTTGTTCAGAATCATATATATTTAAAATTGAATTTTTTTCTCATGATTTCAGGACCACACAGTACACACCATACCAGCCAGAGGTTGCACAAGGCAGGTTGGAAAGTTTACTGAATTACCAGACCATGGTAACTGACCTGACTGGCCTTGACATTGCCAATGCATCTCTCTTGGATGAATCCACAGCTGCTGCTGAAGCCATGGCACTTTGCTACAGGTAAGACCCAGGGTTTGTGATTCGCCGATGACCACCCAGTCCTATGTAAAGTCACATGGTTTAACCAATCTCCATGGCTGATGAATAATTCTTTGACTAATTACTCAGTCTTGCTCTTGATATAGATCATTGAATACAAATATTAATACTTATCAAACCAGATATGAACTGAAAATGCTTCCGTGTTTCAGTATATAAGTTTCATCAACTTTGATCAAGTCTATTCATATATATTGTTAGTTAGCAAAGTTCATTAAATATGCAAATTAGTAATTAGCTGAAGTAAAAATGCTAAATGACTTACAATAATATTAGATCATGATATCTTTAATGTACATAGCAAGTTTCATTAACTTGTGGTTGTGTCAATCCAGATATATATCCTGAATTAAGAAAGTTCATCAAATAATCAAATGCACAATTATTTTTCATGTCACCCTTTAATATCTTTCACGGCTGATATATCCTAGTGTAATCAACATGTGTAGCAAATCTCATTTAAAATGTGTGTAGCTTTCAACATGTGTATAAATTATTAAGTATGCAAATAAGCATAAAATATGCAAGCCATACCCTCCCAAAACTAATCAGTTCTTGTCATACCCAAACAGAATCTGTGTACCAGATTTCATTCAATACTATTAGCCATTCTTTAGATATTGCACCAACAGAGGGACAGTTAGTCAGACAGACAGACAGACAGACAGACAGACAGTGGGATGTTAGCTCCAGTGTGTGAAAATGTGAGCTAAAAAGTGATGGAGCAATTTGCAAAGTAAGGGCAGGTGTGCATTCAACCTTTTCAAATAATATCCATTTGGGCAAAAATTTATAAATTTAGAAGGCCATGCGTAAAATTCTACTAGTTATTGTATCTTGTTTCATGTACCCGTTGATCTCAGAAATTACTTAATGTGCTCATCTTCATGGTGGAATTTTTAAGGACAGTGATGTTTTTGTAATAAACAATCAACATATATTTCTGAACTTACAGTAATGGTGAATGCTTTTTGTCTCAAAGCATGATAGATCGTAAAGAGGAATATGATAACATGGTACATTTAGTATAATGATCCGAGCACCTCACTGTTTTGTTTGTGTTGCATGCAGTGCCACTAGCATGCAAGGTGAACAAAATATCGTGATCCAATACAAGCAATGAATAATTGTTGATCCAGGGTAATGGTTTTCATATCCTGTCTGGTATTTATTGTATGGCAGTGTATCTACATCAATTCCCCCAAAATATAGACTTTTTTTCTTGTAAAAGTACAAGTATACAGACGTAGCAGCTATTTAACCCTTCGTGTTATTGCCTTTCCATTATTTCATTTTGGATTATTGTAAAATTGATTTTCTGAGAAAGTTTTCGGTTTCCTCCAAAAGGATCTCATGTTTCACACAAGTTATCATGGTTCAGTTATAGCTGCCAGCGTTGTAGCTTGCTTGAAAAGCAGCTGTTCAGCATTGGGGTGACTGGATGATTTCATCAGCCACATTATTGGAGTAAATTCTGTCTTTGCAAATATTACCAAGCCAATTCATATTTAGCCTTTTGAATAAATTGTTAAAATTTAGATGCACACTACTATTACACTCTTGAAAAAAATTCCATATGATTAGCCCTTTGAGTGCTGTAATTTTTCCCACCAAAATTTAGTGCAACATTTTACTGATTTTTATGAATTTTTCTGTAATATTTTTGATAATTTTGAACCAAATTGACATCACATTTCATCGGCTACAGTTTTTTATCAAAATTTTGACAGATATCTGATAAAATTGAACCCAGGTATATGTAGTTTATAAAGGCACGAAACTTGACTTTGGCACTCAAAGGGTTAAAGGTCAGCATAAGAAAATTGTAGATGAATGAGAAAATATTGGTATCGACAAAAATAACACTATGACCATTGTATGGCACAAGGTAGATGTTGGTTTGGTATTGTGAAACATGAGATGGCAATATTAAGTAAGCCATTTTTCCATCTTCAGTTAGTCAGGTGTCAGGTTTCAGTACCCATCGGCAGAATGTATACTCGCACAGAACATTTGCATAGAATGCAGAGTTGTATCAATGCATAGGGATATTAAAACGTAAAAAAAGGTACTACATATTGTTAGAGAATGTTTCATTTTATCTATTGCAAGTGTTATTGTACAATGAACACCTTTAATTAAATACATTGTTGGTACATTCTGATTGCACAAGCTTTTCCTGCAAAATTGCAAGTTTAACATTCTCACTATTACGATTAAAATTACGGTATTGCTAGTCACCTTTCATCTGGTTTCAGGAAATCCATTTCCGTAATAAACACCCATTACATGTACATTGCAATTGCTCATTCTGAATGCAACACAAGTGATAATCCATTTCAACATTAAATACTTGCTTGTACATGTGTACACACTCTCCCACAGTAAAATATAATTGACTTGCATGTGGCTGTGAGTTTGTAATGGCACAGGGGCTGTTGTTTTCAGGGAAAAGAATTATTCCGTGGAATTCAAATTGCTCATCTTCATGCATACTAAATGTGATTACATGTCTACATTCTTTTCTCCGCAAGTCTATAAAAAAGTCGTCAATGTGGCAGCAATTTCCATCTCATTAACTTCACAGCTTGATTAGATTGTCTGATGTAAAATAAATCATAAAATTTAGTGTTTTCACTGGAAAGTTCACACGGTGCAGAATGTGCCTTGGGGACAGGTGTGGTCTGGCTTTTCAAAATATTTCAGTCCTTTGCTGGTTGAAATGCGTGTTTGGACTGTGTGATAATTTGTTCAAGAGTTCAGATTTTTGATTGACAAGGACTGTTCTGAATTCTACTCTGGAGAGAATGGTGTTATCCTGATATTTGAGTGTCCTACTCAACGTACAATGTGATCCTGAAAGATGAGTGTATTTGATCATAACATGTGTCAAGGTATCATTTACGTGTGATGAATGACAGAGACAGGTGTAGTCTGTTCATTTCCTCTGTAAACCTTTTCCTGCCAAGTCCATATTTCACCACCAGGTCAAGATGGTTAAAATTAATGAAACACAACATACATGTATTCCATATGGTGTATTTTAACATAATACTGTACATTTGAAAGCTGTTGAAAACAAAAATACTGTAAACTTGATGTTTTTGGACAAAAGATGCTAAAACAGACCAATTCAAGTGGGTGAAAGTACGTAATGTTTTGGCTCAATACCGCCTTTTACTGACTTGGCTGATGGGGAAGTGATACTGTCTGGCAGGTAAAGGGGGAAATACTGCGCAGTGGATGTTCAAAATTATTTCTGTCAGAGTGTTGCAGATCAATAACAATATTGGCATCTTGTGTGCTTGAATGTCTATGTGTGGTTAGTTGCATCATGGTGATGGAGATGCAATCTTTCCATCATGCGTTTGTGAAAGATAGAATCCTACTCTCACTTTTTTCCCGTGGCGGTCAATATCAGTTCATCTGCCAGTCAGCCAGCGTCATCATCAAGTTCATTTCTGCCTGCCCCGGTACATGTATATTTCTTTTGAAAGCCATGACAGTATACTCATTCAAAATGCCAAAGATAGACCAATTCAATTAAGGTGTCAGTGATGTCTACGTGTAAATGTATATTTGAAACTGAACATCCTTTTGTGCATTTTTGATTTGCTAAGTGAAGTAGTACCATGGTGTTAAACTTGGCATATATTTGTAGAAGCCAATACAGATCGAGAATAATGTGTTCAGAATGCAAATAAATTATTGTTCACATAAAGATATATTTCCCATATAACCAACAAAATTTGCCAACATACTAGCTCACTTATAAATGTTTCACAGAATGTAATTTGAGGCTTTGAAATTGACCTGAAACTTTTTTACAAATTCTCTCAAAGGTCCACATAATGTATTTACAAAAAACCTAGCCTACTATTGATGTTTTTTTAGCAATGGTTGGCTGTGTAAGTGCAGGATATTAAACATAACATCCAAGTTGTCCATGATTTATGTTAGTTAGACTTGAAAATTTGTTGATCATGATGCTACAAAATCAAGGAAACTTTACCAATCCAGATTGGAACCTAAGACTAATAATTTCAAAGTCACATTGTTCGCAATGCATCCTGGGAGTAATGTGCAGGTACATTTTGTAAAACTTGTCTTGCCTATGAAGCAACTAGACAAGTATTAAGTTGTCCATGCTGGAAACAGAGTAGCACAAGTATTGATTTTTCAGTATAAGCCAATGTTGTCTTACAAAACAGAGTTTAATAATAATCAAACACAGGGAAATTGGATGTTAATAATCATATATTGAAGTTTTGACAGTTATAATGCTAATACAATGGTGCATTTATGATATCAATGGAAAGTTCTTTTGTCAACAGTGAAAACATAAACGGTACAGGCAATAATCTTTCTTCATGGCTACCGCAGCCTTTGTGTAACAGAAATGCAATTAAAATATTACGAAGGTTACAATGTAAACACTCTTTCATGAAAAAAACCTTCAAAATTGAAACACCCTTGTTGTATTAAAAAAATCTCAATTAATTCTTTGAAAGTAAATAGTCCCTTTGGCAAAGAGGAACAATCTTCAATATTGCAAGTATGAGAGGCCTTGACAGCATTAATGAAAACTGGCTTTATTTGATTTGATATTTTGATGGTCAGCCAACCTGTCAGCTTTTATCGTTGCCGTGTCCATGAATAACAGATACCAGTGCAATAAAGAGATGCAAATAATGATGTCAATGTATTATAAATTTGGAGTCAGTTTTCTAAGAAACTACCTGTTATTAGAGTGTTTCATTGGGAGTCAGTCACTATAGAAACTGAGATGGAAGATTGATCTACTGGTTTGTTTCTGATAGGTTCATCCCGTGCTATCGCATCAATTTAGTGTTAAACATGTCATGTACATGATATATGATGTATTTTTGTTTACTAGAAGAGCACTGAGAGCACATAGAAAGACAATTTCCTCTCACTTCTCTAACAGTCTTGCTTAGACATGTACATACATGTAGGTGGTGATTTTTACTCCCTGACTTGAACTCTGTGATGGTGTGTTGTACAGTACAGCTCTCCTTGGCACCTTGGCTTGCACATATTTGTACAGTTTGTCACTTGACCAGAAGGGTTCATAAACTGGTTTGCATTGAAAGATGTATTCAATATTGAAGTGTCGTCACAGCGATACGTAACAGTTATCAAAGATGTTTTGTTTTATTGGAAACTTGGAAGAAACCATGTTCCACTGGTTAGTTCAAAGACAAAGGCTGGTATTTGGTGTCTATAAGAGAGCAAAATATAACAGAAAGCTACTGACCATATTTCCTCTGATTCTCTCCAAACAAAATTCTATTAGTATTAAACTTTGCCAAACTATATTGACTTGATATGATGACATTTATGAATGATATCTACACATATGTCTGCCAACTTCTTCCTCTAAATCATTATAAAATCCTAGATGAGATGCACTGATTTCCTCTGACTTTAACTTCCTTGAACAAAACAGAAAATGGACGATGATGTATTCTTGAGCGCGATACAATGTATGTTTGATAATTTTGTATATTTATAGCAACAGTATCTTTTGATCAGGAAACCTGGCACAATATGATGAATTCATTCACTTTCACGTCATTTGCTGAGCTTCCTTTAAACTTTGCCCCGACTTCTCTTCACACACAGCAAAATACATCTGTGGCATATAGTCATGCAGCGGATTAGATAAAAATAGACTGAATTCAGACTTGACAGGAAATTAGCACTAATGGGGATGTCATGTCTTTGATTCTTCTCTTTTTCAGACACAACAAACGCAGGAGGTTCTACATGGACACCAGGCTGCATCCACAGACTCAGGCTGTTGTCAACACCAGGGCTTCGTAAGTAATTGCTACATGGTACATCAGATAAGAAAAAAGAAAACTGCCACTCTGTCTTTTATTTGCATCAGTTTCCATGACGATTTGCATTAAGCACCCAAGTTGCCTTGACAACATAACAGATAAACTGATAAAGAGCCCAGGGAGTATGCTGTTCCGTGTTGCCTAATTGTATGAAAGTTGCATGAAAATTGTTACAGGTCACGTCAGCTGCCTCTTGTAAGGATATCCTGATGATGAACCCCCTCTTCCGCTCTTTTACGCTGCTTTACAATCAAAGAGCTAGTGTTTGATGTTTTCCGACCCCAATATTTGTGTGCGCCTCGGCAGTTTTCTGGGCCCTTGATTCTTTGGAATGCTTAATGGGCAGTGGGTGTGTTTCCACTAGTGCCTCATTTGAAACCTGAGTTCATTGAAAACCTTGACTGCAAGGTTTCACAGCTTGAAAAGATTTTCTTCCAGAGGCCATTACTGAATGCATATCTACAGTAGATCACACACACACATCTCTCTCTCTCTCTCTCTCTCTCTCTCTCTCTCTCTCTCTCTCTCTCTCTCTCTCTCTGTACATATGAATGATGTGTCTTTACACTCACAGCACAGCTGTGCATTATAAAATTCTTTTAGTGGCTGTCTTTTTGAAAATGTAATATTTCTTGAACATCTTGTTCAAAGCCAACAGTCTGTATTCGGCCCTGCAAATATGGGTGAAAGTGACAAAATCAAGATTTTGGGGAAAAAGTTTGTGGTCTTGATGTGAACACGTTTTGAAAGTTAGTCACCATTCTGATTGATGCTATTCTAGGAAGCCATGTGCAAGTGATTACACAGAGCCACTAGGGTGTGTGCACTCATTTGTGTTTGAACACTCTACAAATCCCCTCAAACAAACCTCACTCGCACAGCTTTCGGGAGTGAAAGTAAAGAAAGATCAATCTTTGAAACTGAAAATTCACTTGTCCTTCAAATTTCAAACTTCTGGAAAAATGTGCGTGCAGGTTTATATCGATTTTTCTCCGTCCACACCAAGAGGGCAAGGTCAAATATTTGTAGTTGGTAAAGGATGTTTAGAATATGTTACAAAAAAAGACTATGTTCACTTTAATTATGAATTAATCACAGCGATGTTGAAAAACTACCTTCAAAAAGTTTAAAGTCTCTGAGGGAGGTTAGGAATCTTGATTGTTTCAATAATTCTTTAGTATCACTGGATTTTCTGGCTGAAAATTTCATTTACTGAATTTTTCTGCCCTTGAGATTTGTATTTGATTTGATAGAAAAAAAAATCCCTGAAAATGGTAATCCTTGTATTTCTATTTACACAGTAAAAGTCCACACTCATTAATACCCATAGGCTGCCATTGACTGCGCCATTCATCATCTCATGTATTCAATTCCAATCCAGATACTTGTACTTCTTTCATCTGTAGCATTCCCCCAAGGCAGAGAATTCCACTTTACCTGTTCACAGAGTTTAATGATTACATTGATCCACACATCAAAGCCGTTAATTACGCGACACAATCGTTCTCAGGTTGAACATTTGACGACGCTGATCTCCCTTTTCTGATTGACATCGCAGATACGAATCTCTCACTTTCTGATGACAGAGACACCTATCTCCCTCAGACTCCGCAGGGACTACTCAAAATATCCATGGTCAATATGATCTTACGGACAAATCCAAATGAATATCTCAGACTAGCAATGTTGCATTCAGGAGAAGAGAATTATCATTGTATGATGTTTACCTTGAAATGCAGAATTTTTCAATAAAATTATCGCATTATGTAGTGTACGTGTCTTTGCAATTTATCACTGTCACTTACCAAGCCGATAGTATTCATAGACGATGTCTTTGGTACATGATTGACTACCGCGACAAATCACATGTATTTTATTTTCCATTCCAACATAAATTAATTTGCTGCACGAATGGCAATCATTAGCACAGAGATTACTGGCTTCCGTTCTAGATGTTTGAATTTGGGAAAAAAATGACAGATAACCCAGTGTCTAATGTTTGAATCTGATAAGAGTTTGGGAAAGCATTGATGCACTCTACATGCATCCTTGGAAAATAGAGGATTACACAGTGTGTGAATGCATGCAGTATCTATTTTTCTCTCTCTCTCACAAAGTGCTCAATTTGCTGCAATCAAAACTGTACAGTGACTCATTGTAGATCTGGTAGTCATAGTTATAGTACTGTACCAAATAACTGCAGGGTTCTCCTCAGGGGGATTTTGAAGGGTCCGACCCCAACTCTATTTGTTACATGTAATGACCATACAAAAACATATATACCCGGGGGGGGGGGGGGGGGGTATTGCATGACAAAAGAATATACAAAGTATGATCCTTATGTAAATTGACTGTCCCTCTGATTTTGACAAGCTTAGGAGAATACTGAACTGGATTCACATAAGTCAGGTTTTTAGAAAATGAAGATTTGCTCAAACAATTATACATCATGTGTCTTTCATCAAAAAAATGACACAGTTTGTGTAGTCTAATGCACAGTTTGTGTAGAGTATGTTGTTGCACACATTGTGGAATATCGATGTATAATTAATTAAAAAAGACAGATGTGTGAACGGGAAACCCTGCAAGGCAGTTCTGATTAGCATTCATAAATTATGAAGTTAGACAAGATAATAAGATACACAGTACGTATACTGGTATTGAAACATTAGCTGCACAGTCATATGATTTGATATCTTAAAACAAAACTAATGATTAATTCATGAAGCATTTTCATCATGTGAATTTTGACATTGGTAAGGCCCTACAGAATAATTGTTTTAGTGATAGGAGAGATTTTATATATTTTCTTGTTACTGAGTAATAAAAGACTGGTGGCGGCTTTACTAAATCTGTCCCATTTTTCCCAGCTGTGCGACTGCATCTCTTTTTGTGTAAGTTGCTTTTCTGAATGCTGAATTTTTCAACGATGACCCAACAAGAGCCAAGCATGAAATTACCTCATTTACAACATTGCAGTGGTTAACATACACAGTACATGTACTTCTCGTAATACTGTGAAACTGTATACAGATATCCAGTGGCCATGACAGTAACAACATACACTCATTTTTCAAAGGCCTGTGAGTTGCTCCAAAAACAATCTGTTTTACAAGACTGATGTAGACCCGAGAGAAACAAACCATTTGGGGCTAAATGCACATCATGTTTTGGTCACTGCAATGATAAAAAACTCTCCAATCTTCGTTCACTGCAAAACAAAGAAGATCCCATATATCATTTTTACCAAATCAAAGAAATTATCAATTTATTGCATCAGATAATTGTATATCATAATGAGCTGTCATTTCATGCATGGCTGGTTGAAACAATTCCCCACGGATATCTCAATTGACCTAATTGATGACAATTTACCTAATGAGAACTAGATTTGCTTTGGAATACAAATGATAGACTTTAGAGATAAACAGATGAACCAGATCTCTCTCTGATTAGAATCAGTATATTGACATGATCAAATTTCAATGGGATAATTGTTCTCCATTGGCTTTCATATTTTAATGTAAAACTTTCAATGGTTATATTGCAAATTCAAAATACTAGATTTTTTGAATTTAGCAGTACAAATTTCATGGCATTACAGCACATTGTCAACCAACCACTTGCCATCAAAGAATTAAAATCCTCTTTCTCCCATTGAAGTGGTATTTATTTCTATGGCTTGTCTATGGAGAATGGTAGAAAGAGGGTTAAATGAGTGTGTACTGTAACCATAGAATTATGGTGCATGCATGTCAAAATGGAATGTTATATTCCAAACATTTATTTAATGCATTTACACCAGCCTAAATAACTTATAAATCACAGGTGTCACATCTCTGTTCATTCCAGGTACTAAGTTTTTACATCATTATGTGTTTTATTTTGTTAGGTCTATTGGTGTTGAAGTTGTGACGGCAGATTTCAAGGACATGGATTTTAGCAACCGTGACTTTTCTGGTGTTCTCTTCCAGTACCCAGACACGAACGGTGACATCATTGACTTCACAGAATTAGTCGACTCTGCACATGCTCACGGGGTAAGCAATCAAAATATTTGCATACCATCTTCAATATCAGTTAATGATGATAATCGTAATTGATGTTACAAGGCATTATGACACAGTAGGTAGCTTGCCAGACTCACTGTCCACAGATGGAAACTGGATTTGTGGCATTCTGTCCTTGACCAAAGCACTCGCTGCACATTGCTACAGTGGGTAGTGGATGATAGATGCCAGGTATCTCATTCTGTAATTAAGCATTTGCTTGATTTAGTGATTAAATAAATAACAAAATAAATACATCAATGAATACATAAATAAATTAAAATTGAATGAGCTGGTCTGATGTCGGCCCTGGATATGCATGTACAGCAACCTGGTATACCTGATCAGTCATGTGACAAGTCACATGACTGAAATTAATCACCATAATTTGAACCCTAAGTGACAATATGCATTCTCAAAGGTTCATTATCAGTGAATCATCACAGTAACAATGACATTGTTCTTTTGGTCTTAATTAGGCAAACCTGAAATAATATTGTATCGTGTGCCTTTGCAACATAATATTTAGAGAGCACATTGTAGTATTTGAGTAATATTAAAATAAATTTCAGATTTTCTCCCATAAAATACATTGTAGTGATCCTTTCAAATATATTGCTGGAGGCAAAAAGTAGTTACGATAAAAAAGTACACGCATGTATCAGGAAACAATCTTTGACCTTCGAAAGTAATAGGTATGAAATACTGATTTTTGACTTGCAGCTCATCTAGTATTATGCTAAAATTGAGATATCTGTAACTTGTCTGTAAATTTCTAATCATTTATCATGATATGTATTATTATTGCCTCCAATTAATCTAATATAACACAGGCAGGAAGATGCCGTTATATACTTTATCAGACTTGTCATTATAATGAAAGAAATTACTGCTATATTGGCACTGACATGGTAATGAAAACCTGTCTTGCATGTGTTTGGTTTTCACACGGTAAAGTGTCGTGAAGAAAAAAGTCATTACTCTAGTTTAAGTGAATTAGCTGTAGGGTCCAGGGAGAGTGATCTATTAGATAGACACAATCTTAGGGGAAAAACAGTTAATTTGAAGGTGGCGGCAATCCAATGATCTTGACTGAGAGTGGCAAATCCATCTTGATTTTTGTAGCTGTCACTTGTGTTATACTCAGTCACATTATTTGAAATAAATTACAGCAGATCTCAGCAGGGTAAAGCCAGTACAAGGCACTTTATGCTCAATCAGTTTTGATTATGAGTTGTCTAAAAACATTTTCTAATGTTTGACCTTTGAAATAAGACGATGTCTTGGAGCACTGTTGTTCAGTGTTCAAATACAGAGTATTTGTCTTTGCTCATGAGAAATGAGTACCAGGAGATTGTTATCCAATATTAGACAGGAAAAGTGTTACAAAAAAGTTTACATTATCGGCCTTGAATTTTCAATAGGTTCTGGGATTTTGTTCAGCCAAGTATATCCCAGCTCTAAAGGAACGTGGATCATGTCTTACAGAAACTAATAGTGTATGGTCAAGTATCTGATAGCAGTACAATGTCATATGTGTTGCTTAATAGCTCAATACATGTAGCATCTCCTTTTTAGTGTCAAATTTTCCCATCATATCACACATAGGTTGACAAAAGCTGTTAGATGTACATGTATCTGGACAATTGCTGTCTGCATGCACCACAAAGAAAAATTTAAAAAATGTAATTGTTCGTGTAGCTGCTGTGCTGGTCTGTTAAATATAGAAAGTTGCTTTCATGGCTGATTTTATGAAGAAAAGTCCATCGTATGCCCTTATGATTGGAGTCCCCCCTTATTAAAATGGTTTTTTCCTAATTGGATATTGTGTGCTCTTTTAGAGTGTGTGTGATGAACTCCGTAGGGTGTCTGATGATACTACTCCAATGTAGAAATATCTATCATGAAGTAACTTGAAACTTGTGATGCATTGGATAGATATAGAGAGCTTCTCTTTAAATCAGTCTGGTAAAGGTATCATGAAATAGATGGAATTTGACAGACTTTTACCGTATGTAAAATTGTTACCTGGGCTATCAAATCACATTTCAATTGTCCACCTGTAATGAGCTAGGTATTGTGTTTCAGATCTCTCCTATCACTGAAATAAACAACCATTTCCCAGGGAAATAGCCCAGTCTTCATCCGATATTTATCTCAGGGTTATACTTGATCATATATCAAGCTGTAACCCTTTCCTGCCAGACAGTAATAACTGTACCACTTCCCCATCAGCCAAGTCAGTGAAAAGCTGTATTGAGCCAAAACATGACGTATTTTCACTCACTTGGCTTGGTATGTTATAGCATCTTTTTCCAAAAAAAATCAACTTTACAGTATTATGTTTTCAACAGCCTTCAAATGTACAGCATTATGTTAAAATACATCATACGGAATATGTTGTGTTTCATTAATTTTAACCATCTTGACCTGATGGTGAAATATGGACTTGGCAGGTATCAAGCTGTAATGTCAGATTTGATGGCCTTGAGATTGTTAAAGCATTCATTCATATCATGTGCATGCATATTTCAAAAAATCTGAAGCTTATCATTCCTATTTTAATTAGCATATTGAGAATACTCAAGCTTTCCATATAGCCAGTAATAGCCATAGACATTTATTATTTATATCCTATGTAACTTTATGAGACAATGTATTTACATAAGGGATAAATGGCTTTATGACAGATACTCAAATTACCTAGACATGTGTATTATTTATGTTCCATAGAACTTTATGAGAGAATGTAAAAAGGTAAAAATTCTAATTTCATGGGAGATGTACTGCAGCAAGCTGCAATTGTACTTTCATTCAAAGCACTTGGAAGGTTTGTGTATTTCTGTGACAAGAATATATGTACACACTCCTTGCTTAAAAGTGTTGGAGCATGTGACCAAAACTGGAGGGAAAATTGTTTCTTAAAAATATGCACAGTCATGTTGCTTCTTTTAAAAAGTAATATGAAGCTTTGCTGTCAAAGCACAGAATTTTAGGTAAAAAGCGTGCATGTTATTGAAAATCTGAAAATGGTCAAATTTCATATGTGAATAAAAAGTGTGCATGTTAGCATTCTCAAAACCCCTGCCCAGCTTCCAAGATTTAATTGTTTAATTCCAAGCATTTGTAAAATGCCTTACTTTTAAGATAGACTGCACCTCGGGGACAGAGATTCAGACTCTCAAACTTTTACAATTCTTTTCTGATCTACTACTTGTATGGGTTCATTTTAAAGCCCTTGGAGTAACAAAACTTTTCACCATCTTAATTTTTTTGAAAATCATAAAATATATTTTTCTCCATAGAGTTAAGATAGGAATGGCGGCCATTTTGAATTTCAGATAACAGTAAATATTGGGTAATTTTTTCTCCAGTACCAAAATTTGCACGGTGACCCCAAATTTTTATTTGTGATTTTGAAAGAGGAGAGTTGAAAGATTCCTTGAGGAAAGTTTGAGCAAAAGTTTTAAAATCTTTCATTTTCAAGGCACATAATACCTTAAGGATGACCATGGATGGCAGGGGCTGCCCACCAGGACTTGAATTAATAATACACTGATAAAGGGATATTCTTGTTTTAGCCATCAAACAGGTATGCCTCTCCAAAGCAAAGGAACACTGTTTAAACTGATGTCAAATTTATTTAGTCATTAGCAATCAAAATATCCCATCATAATTCTCAAATACATGTATCGTTAATTTACGTATATGGAGATGTTCATTCAATGTATGGGGGCAATCAGGGGTAATATTTAATGCGGAATGTATGCAAAGCAATTAATTTGTCCGCAATTTTTGCTTTTCTTTACTGTAATATGGTGTTGTAGTTACTTGCCTACCCTGCCCTGATCATTCATCTATAATGTCTTTGACGTGTCCCTCTTTATGAGTGAATGAGAGGCAGGGTTGAATGTAGCGGAGAAGGATAACATGTAGATGTGTAGAGAGAAGCTGAGGCAATCAATTTACAATCCACTGCCTTTTGAATATCAAAAAGCCACAGCTACTGGTCCCTTGAAATGCTAGTGCTCTTTGCCTCAGGGTATGTCGGATTGTGCCGTGTGTATACTCAATGGATTTTCCAGACTAATCAAGTTATGTGGGAAAATTATGACTGGCTGACAAAGTCCCTTAGACTGTTTGGGAGAAAGAGAGAGAGCTGGAGAAAGCTAGAAACAGGAAGGCCACTACACGCACAGGTTTTCATCGATCTGACAACGTTTGTAATGACACAAGAGGTGTAGAGGTGTGATCCTTAAATGCAACATAGAGACACCTTGTGTCTAATGATTAGGACATTGGCGTGTCAACACTTAGAAATATTGCTATATGCATTGGTTGTAAAATATATTTTGAAATTTGGAATTTTTTTGACTGAAAACAAAAAGTGTATTCTCGGTGAAAAATATCCAGTGTTACCCTGTCACCAACATGGTTTGAACCAATCCCATTCTTTTCTGTGGTAAAGTTGATCCTCTAGAGAGGGAAATGGAGTGAAAGGGTAAAGACAACTGACATGGTGTCAGACCAGTGAGAGGGAAAAAGATGATAACACTGTACAGAGTATCTCTATAAATGGTACTTTTAGCTTTAAACCTTTGAGTGCTTTTCCCACCAAACTATTAGTGCTTCATTTTACATTTCCCTTGAATTTTTTTTGTAATTTTTGATAATTTTTGACCAAATGGACATCCCATTCGTCAGCTACAGTTTTATATCAAAATTTTGACAAAAATCTGAAAAAAATTTACTGGGTTGTTTTTTAAAGGCAATAAAAATTGACTTTTGTGCTTGAAGGTTTAATGCTGTGCTAGAAAATATATCTACATGTACCTGCAAGGTTTATCTGTAAGCCAGGACAGTTCTCTCACCCAACATGAAATTTTAATGCTGATATAAAACACAAAGTAAGTCGCTCATACATTATGCATGTCTATATTGCGTACATTGAATACTGGAGTATAAATAATTTGTAACTTTCCTCAAGTTAACCCCCACTGGATGCAAAATGGATGTGAGAAAAATAAATTTATCAATAAAATGGTCATAGTCATCTGAAACAAGTAAATTAAAGAAAGAAAAGTGATTGTTTTTGACAAATTCAGAGATCTAATTCCATTCTGTTCATTAATTATGGAATCTAGAATTAATGACATTTTCAGGAAACGTTTCTGGAATTAGAAAGTCTTTCAAAGTTCATATTTTTGACATGAGTGCATTTTGAAAAGGGTAAAAGTAATGGTAGTTCCATCAAAAAGGTCACAGGTCATGTTAGAGTGATGTCAAGTATGTGAGTAGAATGGTAATTTCACATATCAGATTGGTTTGAATTATAAAGTGAGGGCATACATAATAAAAGTTGCATACACCAGTAGAAGGCAACCGGCATTGACAAGCTGTGGAATATTATGTAAAAAATATCAAGTTTGTATTAAAGGTTCTATTTATTACTTTAGGGTGTTTTCTACAGGTTTCTGTCACAAAGGGTGGGGGAGGAGAATTTCACCCCTGGGTGAAAAATTAGGGTGATTTGGTTCTGATTAAGGGGGAATAATCACTGTAACAAATTACAAAAATATAAGGTATGCACATTTTGGTTATAGTATTGATCAAATGTCAAATAGAAGGCATTCCTGTTTCTTTATTTCTTCCATCCTGTAACTGTCAAAAAGCCTACACAAATCATTCAAACTTCATTCATTTTAGTTCCAACAGAGTTTTATAATCTAGAGGCAAACTCTAGTTGATAGTCTTTCATCTGTATCATAACCTTCTGCAGATAGGAAGTGTGTATGACTTTACTGTGGCTACATATAGTGGATTACATCAACTGTATGATGTTACATGATTCATAGACAGTAATCATTTATATCAACTGTACAATGTTACATCATAGACAGTAACCATGAAGTGGATTACATCAACTGTATGATGTTACATGATTCATAGACAGTAATCATTTATATCAACTGTACAATGTTACATCATAGACAGTAACCATGAAGTGGATTACATCAACTGTATGATGTTACATGATTCATAGACAGTAATTTACATCAACTGTACAATGTTACATCATAGACAGTAACCATGAAGTGGATTACATCAACTGTATGATGTTACATGATTCATAGACAGTAATCATTTACATCAACTGTACAATGTTACATCATAGACAGTAACCATGAAGTGGATTACATCAACTGTATGATGTTACATCATAGACAGTAACCATGAAGTGGATTACATCAACAGTATGATGTTACATCATAGACAGTAACCACGAAGTGGATTACATCAACAGTATGATGTTACATCATATGTTACATCATAGACAGTAACCATGAAGTGGATTACATCAACTGTATGATGTTACATCATATGTACATCATAGACAGTAACCATGAAGTGGATTACATCAACTGTATGATGTTACATCATAGACAGTAACCATGAAGTGGATTACATCAACTGTATGATGTTACATCATAGACAGTAACCATGAAGTGGATTACATCAACTGTATGATGTTACATCATATGTTACATCATAGACAGTAACCATGAAGTGGATTACATCAACTGTATGATGTTACATCATAGACAGTAACCATGAAGTGGATTACATCAACAGTATGATGTTACATCATATGTTACATCATAGACAGTAACCATGAAGTGGATTACATCAACTGTATGATGTTACATCATAGACAGTAACCATGAAGTGGATTACATCAACTGTATGATGTTACATCATAGACAGTAACCATGAAGTGGATTACATCAACTGTATGATGTTACATCATAGACAGTAACCATGAAGTGGATTACATCAACTGTATGATGTTACATCATAGACAGTAACCATGAAGTGGATTACATCAACTGTATGATGTTACATCATAGACAGTAACCATGAAGTGGATTACATCAACTGTATGATGTTACATCATAGACAGTAACCATGAAGTGGATTACATCAACTGTATGATGTTACATCATAGACAGTAACCACAAAGTGGATTACATCAACAGTATGATGTTACATCATATGTTACATCATAGACAGTAACCATGAAGTGGATTAGATCAACTGTGTGATGTTACATCATAGACAGTAACCATGAAGTGGATTACATCAACTGTATGATGTTACATCATAGACAGTAACCATGAAGTGGATTACATCAACTGTATGATGTTACATCATAGACAGTAACCATGAAGTGGATTACATCAACTGTATGATGTTACATGATTCATAGACAGTAATAATTTACATCAACTGTACAATGTTACATCATAGACAGTAACCATGAAGTGCTGTGTGGAATCATAATCTCAAAACTCCTTGTAGAAGTGCTACTTGTCCTTCCACCAGTGATTATTTGAAGAGGGCTTTGATTAGATAGAAGGATTCGTGCAATCACAAGTCTTGGTGAAAACACTGACTTTATCATGTTGATTTGACATATGATTCTGTCAAGTGCAGGTTGGAATCCATCGGAATGTCATCTACTATATGCATGTAATCTGGGCAGTAAGAAAGATTAATATTTATCCCTTGAGCAATTAACAAATACCGTGTACATAATTTTGTAAAGTGCAGGTCAAAATCTGTACTTTGGTATAGCACATTAACTGTTTGCACAATCTGAGCAGCAAGATATTTAAGTATATCAAGTTGTTTTAGGAATTTAAAATATATAAATCTGTCTTTAAGGTAATATGCGCCTCAAAAGTGAAAGACTTAAAACCTTTGCTCAAACTTTCCTCGATGAAACTTTTGACCATTCTCTTAACAAAGCAAGAAGAAAAATCAGGGGTCACCGTGCTGCAAACTTTGATACTAGAGAGACAAATTACTTGAAATTTCCCGATATTTGAAATTCAAAATGGCCGCCATCCCTGTGTTTACTCTATGGAGAAAAAATAGAATTTTCGATTTTTGAAAAAATAAGATGGTGAAAACTTTTCTTTCACCAAGAGCTTTAAAATGAGCCCCCACAAGTGGTAGATCAGAAGAGAATTGATAAATTTGAAAGCCCGAATTTCTCTCCCCGTGGTGCATTCTATCTTGAAGACCATTTTCTATACCAGGCATGCTGACAGAAAATTGCTCACTGAAAGTTTGGAATAATTTTTCATCAGTGCACTTACAAAGACAATTCTTTCTGCAAAATTTTTGTTTGAATAATTATATATAAATGAATAGATACATTGTTAATTAGAGAATTAATATCCTGATCAAAAATAAGAACAAGATGAAGTAATAAAAATGAAGTGATTTACACTGTAGTGGAGTTTTACTGCCATTAGCCAGTGCTGTGTATGTACCAATGCATTGGTTCATTAATCATTACAGCCATGCTGATGAAATGCTCCGTTGATGCTGAGAAGTGGCCGCTACACATGCCTTGCATACAAAAAGCAGCTTGATAGTTTTTATTGTACCAGTAGCAGGTGTACAGGTGTCATATTTATCTCTGTTTATCTATACAAGGCATTCAAACCGTCAAGTTAGATAGCTGGAATGCTGGACAGGAGGTAGAATTTGCAGAGATTTTATCTGAGAAATTAAATGGACTGGGGAGATATAAATTGTAGAAATCAGGTGTTTGCCAGTCACCTAGGAGAGCATCTTTGGAATGAATAATGCTGGACTGGTGTTCAGTCAAGTTGTGTTGCCCCAGAGGGGAGGGATTCTCAGATAGAAGAGCTCTAAGAGAATATGATGCTTCATGTAGGTGGATAAGCACTGTACAGTGTATGGGGAAGATGGTTCAGATCAATTTATTATATTGCACACCAAGGTAGACAAGGCAATGTCATAAAATCTTAACACAATGTGTTTGTACTTGCCGTGATTTTCCAAAACTAAAATATATACCCCTGCCCAAAATCCAATTTGATGTACTGTTGGTATATAATAATATATTGATGAACATAGTGACTATTAAGGATCAGAAGTTTACACTTTTGACGATTTTTGTCACTATTGTTGGCAAATTTCAACCACAGTTTCTTGTTGTGTTCCCTGGTGCTTATTACGATACTCAGTATTCAGCTTGGCAGCATGTATATGTGTAAACTGCATTAATTTAGTATTGTTGACAAGTGAATTCTGGTCTGGACTAGAATTCAAATGCAGACAATAGCGATGCATTTGTAAATAGACGCTGTTTTGACAAGGGTTGACAAGCTTGATATTCAGTGTTTCAACAAGAACTTGCAATTGAAAAAATAGTGAAAAATAATCAACAAAAATTACAGTGTCTCTATAAGATAGAATGTGTTGTAGTAGGGAAGAAAAGCTTATTCTTTTGGAATCTGACTTTCTACAACAAAGTACAATCACTTATCAGCAAAAATAATGTTACTCTTGTAAAACAGTATTCACGTTACTCTGTAACAGTGAATAAATGAAATTTGTGCATTTGGTACATATGAAAGTTTCCCATTGAAAAAATTTTGTATGAAAACTGGTATTATACATCATCTAATATTTTTCCTTTGATTGAATTAATTTCTGAATTCTGCTCTTTACAGGCCCTGGCTGTATGTGCAACAGATCTGTTAGCGCTGACAATCCTACGACCTCCTGGAGAATTTGGCGTTGACATCGCCCTTGGCAATAGCCAGAGATTTGGTGTGCCCCTCAACTACGGTGGACCTCACGCTGGATTCTTTGCAGTCAAGGACAGCCTGAAAAGAATGATACCAGGTCGCATGGTTGGTGTCACAAGGTGAGTCAGATAAGCCTTGAACTTCAACTCTATTACGGTCACTGTGCCTGAAGATAATAGCTTTCTAGCCAAGCACCTGTGTTTAATTCCTTCAGAGATATTGCTTGGTTCACTGGGCATGGTCTGCAAACCTATAAACATCCACAACTATGGTCTTCACAATGCATGCATGACTTTTGAAAAATACCTTTTCTGCTGATATAGAAGTTGAGCATTCACCAAACACAGTCAGCATACCTGTCAATAATCATAACTATGGAGTGCACTATATGTAACATCTTAAATGTACATACTTGAAAATATTCTGTCATCTCTTGAAAGCGTTTACCAAGTCGACAAGATTCATGTGCTTTATGTCATGTCTGTAGTATCTTAGGTGTGCACAGATGTTCATGTCAGGCAGTTCAGGGCAATATCACCTTGAACTTTGTTGTATTTAGAACACAGCAAAGCTTCGCGGGTCAAAAAATTTTCTCTCAAAGATATGTTGACTCTCCATGTCTTACAGGAAGCAAGACTAGTGTGGTTTCTCTCTCATGAAAAGAAACCCTGCAAATTCCTGATGAATTTCTGTCGACTGAAAATATGAAACTATTCAGACAATAAGAGACACTTTGCGATAAAAAATACCTACTAATATGAAAGCTAACATGTATTGCATTCACAATTTGAATCATATATTCTTCCATATTTCTGAGTTCTATCAGTTTCTTACATTAGCAGATTTTAAAATGATTGAATTTGTTGATGTCGAAGGTCAATAAATTTTCAAATACATTTGATACACACATAATTCAAATAAGTTTCACGCATAGGTGACATACGAATTCAATCCAGCGCATACAGGTAAATGTCATATTTAGTGTTATTGCCAGCAGTAAAGTAGAGAATAAAGCATATGCAATGTGAGAACATAATAGCAGAAGGTAGGGAAGCCCTAGGTGTAGCAACATTTCCGAGGGAACTTCCATAGAAAATATTTGAATCATCGGCTGGTCATGTGAGAAAAATGAAATGGCATTATAGTAATTGTAAAAATATTTGCATGCATAGATATGAAAGGTATCATAGAAAATACCAAATTATTCTGTCGGTTTATTGATGTTTATGAGTGTTCAGTTCCCAAGTCTGATGTTCTGATGTATGAATTATACATCATTCTTATTTCATTGTGTTTTATCAAAGGAAACTTTTAGACCAAGGGAAGATGTACTGAAGCAAATATTTTTCTATCAGAGTTGTCATATATCAGAGTTTAATTAAAACCTGTATGTCGCTGTTATACAGCCAGTGAACGCAGTGCATGAGTAAACTCCCTTTGTATCATTTTAATAGCAGAAAATTTTCAGTGCATGTCCCAGCATGACCAACCTGACCTGGGCCATTATATCCTATGTTGTAGCGTGACTGCTAAACCCATGCTACAGGAACTGGAGTGATTCCTACATGCATATTTTTTTATTGTCAGGTTATTTTTACACTTGCTTGCATCCTCTACCATCATGTCCGTATTGGATGCTGCATATTGTGAGATAACACATTGTACGTGTTGTATGCTTTCTACATTCATCTTTGGAGCCTCTGAATTTCCGAACTAAGGATGTCACCTACATTTACCAGATTCATAAAATAACAGCTGTAATGTTTAATATTTGTTGGTTATCCTGTATTAATGTAAATGTGTAGTATATGTAAGAAAGCATAAATTATATTGAATATATTAAAAAAATATATTTATACATATCAGAGAAGACATACCTTCATCGGATTTTATATATATATATATATATATATTATATATATATATATTATATATATATATATATATATATATATATATATATATATATATATATATATATATATATATATATATATAAGCTTATATATCAAATACCGATATCCTTCTGGGAAATTACAGTGCTTGATGCGGAAAACAGCGTTAAAGATAATAACACAAATTACTTCAAGTACAAGTAATGAAATCTGTTACTTAAGTTTATTGCATCCTGCAAACTGCAAATATATATCGAGCACAATAATTCCAACAAGGACACCTATATCTTTGTGTGTGTGTATATATTCATGTAAACACACATATACAGAGATACACATGTGTGAGTGTATTTATAAGTCCAGTTCAAAAAATTTTATTAATATACTAATGTTTCAAACAAAAAAGGAAATCTTTGCTACAAGACTGATGGAATTTGCAGTGCTTATTATAAATATCAGATTAAAACCTGATGGGTGATGAAGCTGTATCATCTGTACTTTCAACTCAATTCATCTGACAAACTTTGAACTGCAGGTAGAAAGTAGGTTGATTGCACAATGTTATTTTCATGAAAACAGTGAACATTTTGGTTACATGTGTGTTTTATAAAAGAACAGTATGTAACTAAAAAGTCTTTGTCCCTTTTGTGAAAGGAAAATAATATAATCAGTTCAATTTAAAGAAAAACTCAGTGTGGTATTTATAACGGACAAAGGGATGTCACTCTATTCATCAGAACGTCCAGACTTGTTTGATTTCCTGAATTCATTCTGAATACAAGTCCTTCATTCATTCAGATGTAATGTAATGTAATGGAATGTCTGATTGCATTTTGAATAGAAAGGAAATCTATCAGAAAGGAAATCTGATCCGTTTTATGTCAAGTTTAAGAGATATGCTTGTCAAAAATTGATGTACGATGTGTTATTAGTGTGTGTGCATTTCAGAGATTAGATTGAAAAGATGGTTATCCTTGTTTGAACAGGTGTTTTCCTGATCAGAGTGAAACTGAAAGCAAATTGTTGCAAAGATTTAAAAAAAATGAATTTACTCAAAAACATGTTCTTTCAAAGAGAAAATATGATAAATACAATGTGCATGCACAGAACAAGAGGTGCATCGTATCAGAAGATATGCATGACCCTGTGCTAAGAATACTTATCAGAAATGTGCATCATGTCTGACATTTCTGTGCTTCTATGTCAAAGATAAGATTGAAAAGGTCATAACTATTTAAATGATAAAATGGTCTCTTGTAGAATTGATGATCAGTGGTAGAGTGCAGTGAGAATGTGTTTTGCTGTGAAATTAACTACAGGAAAAATACAAACCCAAGGACAAGGTCGTATTTTTGAACAGAATGTAAATGACACCAGAATGACTTACATTGAAGCAATTTAATACAAATTTAAAAAGAGAAAAAAACAGAGAAAATAATGAAAGCCCCTTGGAAAGGCATGTCTCCAAGGTACAGAAACAGAAGTGAGAATTTTATGTTAGTTGGCAAAGATCTACCGGTAGTCTAGATAAAATACACAGAAAAGACAGACTTGTTAGAGGTCACTGGGAGAGTAGTGTAGATTTATGTGATATTGTGAAGATAATCAAAACTGACATGCTAGGCCGAGTAAAACTCTCCATAAAATGAAAACAGCTTTCAATGTAAAAGTGAGATGAAAGAATAATGCTGCTCTTTCTTTCTTGTCGTGTCAAATTAAGATGACAGACTCTGAGAAATTACTGGTTATTTGTAGAATGTCTTACCTAGTACCTGTAGACTGGTTGAATTAAGGAGACAACAGCTCTTCAATAATGTAATTTCTGTATCTCAACAGGGGTGTTTGTCATTTCAGGGCGTCTTATAGAATCTTGATCAGTTCCATCGCAGACACTTTTGGCGTGATTGTTTTTAGTCAGACACTTGACAAAATTGACTTTCTTCACATCAATAGTGGTAGATTATTTTCTTCCAGATGGGAAAAAATAATCTTTCACCAAGGTGACAGGATGGAACGTTTTCCTTTGTTGTGATATCAAGCCACTGATTTGAAAATTGTTTTGAACTCGCTGGAGTTCAAAACAATATTTGTTTTGCAAGCAATGCTGGTTGTTTATTAGGCATATCAATATTGAAACTAGAGAATCACACAGCCCCCCCCCCCCCCCCCCCCCATATCCCCCCATTAGAGAGATCTGCTTTGAGACTCTAATGCAAAACATAAGTCTGAACTCGGCAAAATGTATGTTGATTTTGTTCTCCTTTACACACTTTTGGTGCATGACTGTTACAAATGTGTGTCTCACTATGGAGTGTAGGCTTTCTGCTTTCCTGGATTCTGATAGGAAGACTATCGAAATGTTATGTGTTGGTGTAATTCAGTTTACGTGGTTGTTTACGAGAGATCCTTTTGACCATGGCGTTGATATTTCAAAAAATATATGTAGAGGTAGTGATGACTTTCTAGTGCAGTGATGACAAGTGCTCTTATGTCTCTGGTAAGCAACTTGAAATTATCATGAAAAAAATCAGATATGTCAAATTTTCAAATCGATTTTCCTGAAATGTGTAGCCCAATCAACTATGTATTTTATATGCCATTCTAGTCCAAGAAGGCATACTGTATTCATACGGTCTACGAATGGACAGATCGATTCTTAAAGACCAGCTTCAAATTTTCATAATTTCTAGTCCATGATGTATGGCATGCTGAAAGCAAGTGTGAAAAACAAATACTTGCCTCTGTAAGGCAAATATTTTATGAACAACTGGAAAATGTAAATCATTGTATTTTCATCAATATCTGCATTGATATTGCCATGAATACACAAAGTACAAAACTGCTGCCTTTTTGTCATGTTCAATGTTATAACTGGCTTTGTGCTAAGCTGTAGATTTTTGCAACTTGAAATTTATACCGCTTAAGTCAGCATAAATTTAATTATTTCATAGCATTATCAGCTGAGTTTTGTGTATACTATGACATGGGATCATCTTAATCTTGAGATAAAGATCAAATTATTTTGAATGAAATAGTTACCTGGCTTATTAAAGTTTAAAGTAGGTAAGGTCTGCGATGTCATGAGGGGGCAACTGTATACTGATAATTGATAGGCAGATATGCTGTTATCAGCTCCCAGTCGCCATTTCTCAATTAATCTGGTAATTAATAAATTGTGGAAACATTTGGCTTAAAGGACACAATCCGATCCCTTTGGGAAGTAAACAGTTATTGAGATTATAATTGCGCTCTGTATCAGGATTGAACGTGAGTCGACTAACTTGAGATAGCGTTCATTGATCCTGCATCACTGATAAGCTCTCTCTCCATGAAATACACAATCATCGCATGCGAGCGTAGTCGTGCATGGATTTTATCTGACAACTTGGAGTTGAGTTAATCAGAAAGCAGTGCATGGGGAATGCTTGTCAGTCTGTTGATCTAGCCTGTGGACAAAGGCTTGACATTTTGATATGGGGATTGAAGCAATGATTTCATTCCACAGTGCAATTGGTGCATTTGAAAGCTTTCTTTTTTTGCATTTTGTGTGGAATTTCCGGCAATTTCAGGGATCCTAATGTACATAAAATTGAATGAAGTACTACTAACAGTATGACATTTAATATTCAGGGGCCATGCATGTCAGCAATTGTCTATCACAATGAATCCATGATACCTGGCGAGACTATGATGAACATTATATTATGGTGGGATCTCAATTAAAGAGGAGGAATCGTCAAAACTGCTCATGTACAACTTCCTTGTTTACAAACAATGTATTTCATGAATGATATCTAGATTCATCAAATCAACATACCTGCAACATTTAAATTTTACGATATTCATTGTTAACAAACATGTTTTAACTTTCATCATTCGCCAACATATACCCTAGATATACTGTCTACATTGGTCTTAGAGATTCCTGGCAACGTTTGGAGTTCGGACGATCCCTCCCTTTGAGTGAATGCACATTATTATTAATGTACACGTACATGCAAGCACTATTAAAATGATGTATGTTTGATAAGATTAGGAAAATTCTACATGCTTTCTACATGCAGCAATAAGTACACTTTACATACACCTGATGCTGCCCTATTACAACCCTCATAGCTGTCACTTAGGTTTGGTGTTCAGTCAACAACAGTGTGTTTAATAGCCTGTGTCAGTGATTTGGATTATGTAGGCCTCTATTACCAGTGACAGTCAGGGCTTACCTCATCATTACATGACTGAGTCAGTTTGGGGATTTTAAAACTCAACAAAAATGACAAAAATTAACCCTTTCAAGCACATAAATGGGTTTACCTCATTATTGAAAATGACTCAGTCACAACATTGATGAAGGAAAAAGTAAAAAACAGTACGTTTGAAAATGTAAAATCACGTCAAATTGTATGTACAACAACCAAGAGAAGCTTTTGTCTTTTGAATTGGAAGATTTGAAATATTTTAAACATTTTCAAACTTCTGTTACTTTTAGTTTTTTTTTAAATTTAAATATTTCAAGCATGTTCAAATCTTTGTATAAATGAAAATGAATTGTAGTGATACCTATGTCAACCTTGGTATAGATGAATGTGCTCAAGTCTCAGTCGCAATTTGAGGGCAGTATTGACCTAATTAAACTTGAAATGTCAGTCCACACTGAACTCATTAGAAAGTTCCCAAGCATGGGTTCCTGACCATGAAACAAACAAGGTGCATACCTAAAAACTTATTGGGACCTAATTGGCAGTGTGCAGTGCTGGGAGAATAGTTGCCATGGCAGCAAGATAAGTGAGGTCACCTAGGGTCATCTAACCTAGTCAAGTGGATTACTTTCATTACTGTTATGGATTGGTGCTTACTCAGCCGTATAATGTGTTTGCTTTGGATAGTGGTTAAACATAGCAATACAACAAACTTTCACCAACTGGCAACACATTTGAACACTTGCAAATTCAAGTTGCAAACTATTTTACTGTCCTTTGCTGAGTCTTTGAGCAAAGAAATTCACAAAATCCATTTTAAACAGCTATTACAGTATATTATTTTTTTGAGGAAATGGTAATTATATGAATCAGAGGTAAACAAAATGGTCATTATTCCATTATGATTTATCCTGTTCAACCCATTTCTTGTAAACTGATCTGCAATTACCATTCATAACAATGGATTTGGACCAAACCATATTCTTAAAAGGGTTAACTCCATAAACATAATTTTCTTGATATGTTCATGTTATTTGGTTTCTTATTATTTGTGATCTCTCAGCAAGTTTAGCAATATCTGTGTCCTCTTGCCTGCTGCATAAAGTCTTTGCAATTTTATTTTTTGTGATATCATGGAAAAGTTGCAATTTTAAATACAGATTGTAGATCGAAGTAATTCTGAGCATGAGGCTAGCTGGATTAGTGACATTTGCAACTATTTTCAATCTTTTTCTCATGTAAAAATATGTTATAAATGGCAGTGTTTTCTTTATCATAAATTGTTTTCAGTTGAAATGTATACATGAGAATAATATTATTCTCCCTTTCATGATTGTGAACCTTACAATATCTTCAGCTCAGCGTTGATCCCATTTGCAGCGGAGTTTCATCCATGCAAATGAGCAGTGTCAGTATGAACCCTTTCAATTAAGTCTGTGCTGATGAAATTAATGATTAACGCCGACCTTGAAAGGTCATCAGCAATGTGTCAGGATTTCATATTCTTAGACGCATTTTGTTTGAAAATTCAAATTCAGTCTATCACAGAGAACTCAATGACTACATAAAGTCAGGCAATTATTTTTGACAGGAATGTTCATCTTCCCGGTATAACTTACGTGAGATCACTTCAAATCATACAACTTTAATCTTTACGAGCCAATCAGTGTATGTCCAGGCACCAATGTACCGTCTAAAATTAAATCTGTCGTAAATGAGTACAGTACATAATTGATTGCAGAGACAAGGTTTGGAATATGGAGTGTATTACATTAACTTGTTTCGATATAATTAGAACTTACAAGGAAGTCATTTTCTAGATTGTTGTTAATAAATACATTGCGATTTTCATTTTCAAATAGAGGTAAATAGAATTTTTTTTAAAAAGTGCGGAATTCTTTTTATGGTTCCCGCAATGAAGAAAAAATTCACTCATGAAAGAACGGCTTCAAAGAATTTTCAATGATGTTAAATTGCTTGGAGAATATTAATTTTGCCAATTATAATGGATACTGTTAAATGGAAATTTACATGTAAGTGTACTCTGGAGTCAATTTAAATTGGTCCATATTTTACGAATTGTAAAAATCTGACTACATCAATGAACAAATGCTGTAAAAAGCTGTATTCATCTGGTAAAAGTGTTGAACAATGTGTAAAATGGTTGAAATAGCCCCTTTGATGTTCAATACGTTCAGATCTAGTAATGTAACAACAACCCATGACCTTACAGTGACCTACATATCTGATATCAATATACCGGTAGCTTACTAATTAGGGAACTGATTTCCTGGCAAATCAGGCCACATTTTCTCTCTCTTTATCGTAATGATATGACATGTTTTTGGGGATGTAAGCTTGAAATTTTTTAGCATGTCGGATAGAGTGTATTGGAAGACTGCCGTGACTTCCAATCTGAAAATCCTTGCAGCTGTGTTGTAATTTTGCATCATCTCAAGTATTTTTATTCATGGTTTGTTTTCAATCAGAAGAAGCCAGTGAACAGCCTTGAGTTAAAGTTATTTTTGTCTGACAAACAAGTTTGGTATGTCAGTACTGGGGTTTGACAGGCAATGTTTTGTAACTCAATGCCAGTGACACCATTACTGGTGAACCCATGCAAGGACTCTCAGAGTTCAGTAACCCTCAGTTTATTGTGATCTCCTCTCAGTAGCAAAAGTACAGTAGATGTTGTAACATCTTAATGGGTTGTTTAGCCCCTGCAGATGGCAATAAAAACCATCCGAAGTGGACATTTGTTTTGTTCAATAAAGTTGTTGGTCACATGCTGATGTCAAACTGCCATTTTATGGTATATTGATGTTCATTTCTTGTTTTGTAACAACAGAACCATCCATCATTAAATTGTTTTTTTATATTTGCATTTGAAGATGGCCTGTGGTTTGTTTAAACAGTAGCTTTTATGATTAAAAAAATTACTTGTAAACATTGGCACCACATCAATACTTTAGCTTTAAATTTTAGCTTTTTAAAAGCCTGACCAAAGTCAAGTAAATGGTGTGAGGTGTTTTGTTTTGGTTCTTAGTTCTGGATTCTGTAAATTTAAAAAGCCAATGAAGAGATTGAAATGTGTATAGATTCACGGCTGCCCCAAATATGCAAATTGCATATTTTGCATTCACTTTATCGTGCATATTTGTGAGTTTTGTTTCCATAACAACTCCATGAACCCATACAGGTATTTTCAGCGTCAGTTATTACATGTTAATAATACAGAGTGTTTCAGTACAGTAGCATGTTGTTTCACACTTCAGTAAGTTTGAATGTAAAAGCCGTGCACTGTCCAGTTATGTCTTGCTCACTTCAGCAGAATTGTCTCTGTAAATTGCATTTCAGTGTAACTCTCTTTCAAGGTTATTTCTTTCTCCCTGAAGAAAGGTTATCACTTTGTGTGGTGTTTACCGACAGTTTTAGAATTCACAATTCGTAAACTCTGTCATACTGCTACTATTGCAGCAAGTGACTTGAATCATTTTATGTTGAATCATATCAATAGTGCCAGCTCATCTATTAAATCTCATATCAGCAAGCTCAGATCAACTTTGAAGATAAAATCTGGCCAGTTTATGACATTAGTGTAACCCCCTTTTTGTAAACCCTCCACCCCAAACCAACCTGGTGCTTTTTTTAAAGGTTAAAAGACAGCTAAATAATGAAGAAACTGTCCCGCTGTAACAGTTACGATTGCTTCAGCATACAAAGACGGAACCCAAGTGTAATTTATCAACTACTGCCGCGAACAAACACCTGCAGCCACACCCCCATACATGTGACATATCACAGCATTCATTTGTCCAAAGTATGGAGAGTTTGGTCTCATTATATCAATGTCACATTTTGGTAAAGGTTCCATTTTGTTCTAATAATAAAAATCTTTTTTCATAAAAAATTTATTTTTAACCACAGTTAAATTTCCCATTAGTAAAGCATCAAGCTTGACAGCTTAAAATTTCAAAGGGGTATTGTAGAATTTGACTGGCAAAAAATTGGTGAAAATAATTTTTTCATCTACATTGAACGTTTTGTGCCGTTTTTCAATATAAATTGCTTGTCCAACACGGTCAGACACTAGAAATTAGACGTGATTAATATCTGCCCGTATCTGCCAGATTGGATTGAAAATTAAATGACAATTTTGTAAAGATTAGTTTTGAAATGTGTTTTGTTACAGAGATTCATCAGGAAATGAAGCCTTGCGTTTAGCTCTGCAGACTCGGGAACAACACATCCGCCGTGACAAAGCTACAAGTAACATATGTACCGCACAGGTCAGTACAGAGAGTGTCACAGAAATGTGGCCAACACTTTATATGAAGTCGGATACTCAGTGTCCAATGTGTTAAACAAAAAAAAAGGAAATGAAGGTATAGGTTTACCCTCCAAACTACAAATTAGATAAATTATGACATTGAAGGTTGAATAAAGGAGTCTACATTGGTTGCATGCTAAATACCCTTTTTGTTTACTGCTTAAGTTTGTAACATGCTAATCAGGATTTAGTCATGATTTGGACTCAAAAACCTCTTCTGCGGCTGTTGCACAGTTATGTAGGTAAGGGTAGTTGACTGTGCATGAGCAGGTGTTTTTTGGTCAAAAATGGAACGAAACCTGGATTAACATGTGCCATATACTTTTTACGAATTCTGTGATTTCTAACTTATGCCGGTGATTTCCTTTCTTCAAAGGCACTTCTTGCAAACATTTCTGCCATGTTTGCTGTTTACCACGGACCTAAAGGATTGAAACACCTGGCAACCAGAGTGCACCATGGGACACACATTCTGGCACAAGGTAAATACCATACATTTCATGTAGACCTTTTCTGTTCATCTATCCCTGGAATGCACTGACCGATTCCTCAAATCAAAATTTTGTGAAAATCTTCTGTATGAAAGAACCGTTGAACCAAATTTCTGGAGTGCATGCATATTAATAAGATAGGGTGATATATATCAATCATCTGCTATAAGGCGCAGAAAAATGTATTCAGGATGGTTTCAGGTTTTGCTGTAATCTTAAAGGTCATCAGAATATTGACTTTGATGTGCAGGAATAAAGGCAATGATACTGTTAATGTCATAATGCTTATGAACATACACCAGAGTTCCGTACATCATGTATACTTGACAGGCATTCCATACGCATATACATCTTACAGGCAATTTTACTTGCAAATTTTCAAAAATCTTCTTGTGCATATACTAATGCAACATTTCGGGTAAGTCAACAACAAAAACTAGATTACAGTACAGATATTTCCTGCATCATTTTTCCATTGTACTTGGTGAATCCCAGGGCTTTGTTGACATCCTTGCTTTATTGTCACCATAATAGAAATGAAAAAATAAGTTGTAGTCATGGTAACTGACACTAAAAGCCCCACCATTCATGTTTGTTTTACGTTTACCAATGTTGACAAATTGAACTGGGCAAGTGTTCACCAGAGAATTTCTATAATGGACCAATAAAAAATGTAGAAGTTGGGTTTTCACAGCAGTATTTGTGTAAGATAATATCTCTGCGTCTGGCAGATACACTCTAGGTTAATGATACGTGCAGGGGACAGCACTCTGCTTTCTTCTTTTGCTTACTCATTTTCTGTGAAGACGCTCATCTCATCCCAAGAGAATTGATCATTTATTAGTGAGATGTGATGTGTAGACCTATTAGTGTTATAATTTTATTTAAGGCAAAACCTTTAGTCACGATTGTGAATATTTTATGGCTGTGTTCTGATAATTTGCACTGCAGGCTGTGTTTGTAGGATTAGTTGAAGTAGATTCCAGTGGTTAGAGTGGCCATTATTTGTTGCATAAAGATATCAAAATATAATCCGCCAAAAGTGTTGCTCACATGCAGAGTTAGCAGTAATTCTTGAAAAAAAAATTAAAAAAGAGAATGAGGTCATTCAGTAGTTGCTTTTTGGACATTTTGTGCATATCAAATAGACAAACAGTGACTATTTTTTTCACTTTTTGAACAATTGTTGCTCCCCAAAATAAGCAAACGGAATATTTGGTCAGCAACAGTAGCTTTCACATTGACACACATACGATTTGGGCTTTGTCTCAGATTTGTGTAACGTCTGAACCACTCCATAGACCCAACATAAATATGGTTTTCCAAGAGCATACCCTGGATCTGGGGCTTCCTGTGAACATAGCATAAAATATAAGTTCAATTAATAATAACATTACTATATTGTCTGTGGATACAGTATGGTAAAAACAAATTAGCTATCACCCCATCACTAAAACTCCTTTTCCTGATCCATGAAATCCAGAGTACTTTCTATAGTAATTGTGCATGTACTGCTCACATGGTTCCTAAGATTTTTTAATTTTGTATTGTAGGTGTGAAGAGGGCTGGTCACGTTATTGAGAATGACCTCTTCTTTGATACTTTGAAAGTCCAGTGTGGAAGTGCCAGAGATGAAGTCTTAGCTAGGGCACAACAGAAAGAAATTAATGTCAGATTGTACGATGATGGCACGGTGAGTACCCAGTATTTCAAGTCTTATTAATTCAAGATCTCTGAACATTAGGATTTTACATGAAAGCTTTGTCAATGAGCTTTGTCAATAAGCTTTGTCTAACTTCTATCTGTGCTCTTTTCATGTCTTCAAAGGGCCATCAAATAACTAATGTTTGGTGATATTTTGTTGTTTTCGTCAACGTTTTGTGTGTGAATCATAAGTACATATTCTACTCCCCAAAGTATGTTGAAACACCTACTACTGCATGTATTTAGCTTGTCAACATAACATCTATACATGTAAAATGCAGTTACTATTTACATTTGAATTCCAGTTCAGACCAGAATTCACTTGTCAACAATATCAATGCAGTGTACACGCAGGCTGAGTTGACAAGCTGAATACTGTTTCTCAATATTCCTTTGGGAGAAGAACAAGAAACTGTAGTTCATTATAAAAACAATAAAGAAATAAAGTTATAGCTACTTTAAAGATATGTTTTCATCTTTAAGTTGTTTGCATTTGTTGGTGGTAAATAATTATGTTAATCTTGCCACCCCATCAAACACTGCTTTCAAAGAAGTGTCTGTGCTATTTCACTAAGTTTACTAAATGAAGGTTATTGTCATACTGGTATAGTTATTAAAAGGAGTGAACTTCTCCATGTTTATTGTCAGTGCAGTTGTGTACAGATTTTGGAGACATTTTGACTGGCCTGAACGTGTCAAGCATTGTAAGCCAAACAAAGGTCTGGAAAGCTATAGAATTAGATTAAGTCAGGGCAATTAATCATCTTAGTGACATATTTATGTATTAATATTTCAAAGTGAATTGAATTTTGTTTTTCTGTACAACATCCCATTGATAACCATGCCATCGTGACTTCCTTTCATTGCTTTTCATGAATGATGTGTGTGTTTACACCTCCACTGTATAATTTTTCACTTTCTAGATTGGTGTGTCCTTGGATGAGACTGTCACAGAAACTGACCTTGATGACCTACTCCAAGTGTTTGGATCAGACCACACAGCTGTAAGTGTACACGTACAACTATTTGTACAGCCTCAGCTTTATTTCAGACTCCAATGCATTGCACAATGTCTATCAAAGGATCATTTGCTTACCCTTTCATCCCCATGGTTTGTCCCACACGTAAACATTGTCAATGGTTATTGTGGACTTGTTTACATGGAATCGGGGGTGAACAGGTTAAATAATTACACCACTTGTGTCACTTGTATTGACTTGCTTGTCATTTACCTGGTATATTTGTATTTCAAATTTTATTGGATGCCATGAAAGTTGTCTTGAAACATGTAGTAATTGACATCAAAGAAATTTCAAACAAAAGGCTGCACCTCGTCACATAATAGAAATGTGAAAGCGCGTCACAGTATCAGTGGATTACAAGCATTTGGATGTGAAAGTTCTGAAAAATAAAAGTATTGATAATGATAGAATGATTCAATAATGATAAATGTGTAGAATTGCCATTGTCCTCTAAAAGGTAATTAGAGTATAGCGTCTCGGCATCCTTGGTCGATGTCGGTGTTTCAATGGTATCGCCGAAGAGTAGTAGACTCCTCAGAGGTACTGATATGTCCGTCAACAAATACGACTATTCTAAGCTCATCAAATTGCTCTTGCGGGTTTTTTTTCTGTCAAATCTAGAAAGTCAACCTTCATTTCTGAGGCCAAAACTGGGGTATTATTGAGAGCATTATTGTAACATTTAGACCATAGTTGGACTCTGAGTGTGTGGCACACACTGCTTCAGAAAAGTTGAAGATACCAAAGTAGATCTTGTATTGACTACGTGACATAATTGCATTGTGGTTATCACTTCACAGGCAATGATTGCAGAGAGCGTAGGAGATGTACCCAAGGGCAGCCTCTTGAAAAGCCCATTCAAAAGAACAACAGACTATCTCACTCATCCAATTTTTAACACGTGAGTAGAAGAATTACCTTGCAATTTGTGGTGTCACTTAGAGTTAGGTTGTTGGTGCTTAGGGATAGGTTAGGGTCAATGACCTCAGAATAGGGAAATTGAATGTTTTAGATGTGTAAAGAAATGTGCATTACAATCCATCATATGATGTACATTCAGAATATTCTTTCTTCTTCATCTTTGTATTATTTTTTTCCACTCAGAAATTATCATTACATAATTTTTTTTCTGTGAATTTAAACAGACAATTTAAGCTGTACAGATTGTGAAAAATAATTCTTCATGCAAGTGCAATGTCACGACAGCTATAATTTAATTATTGCAACAGACAGATGCATAGCAGTGAACAAAGAATACGGTGTTTTGATGGCATGCACAACTTGATGTCCTTTTCACAGATACCACTCAGAGTCACAGATTGTCAGGTACATGAAGATACTAGAAAACAAAGACGTGTCCCTGGTGCATTCGATGATACCGCTGGGTTCATGTACAATGAAATTGAACAGCACCACAGAAATGGAGGTGAGATACACACAGTAAATCAGTCCTCATGTTGTAATGACATTGGAAGTGTGCATTATAAGGCGATACCGAAGGATTCAAAGCGTGCGTTGGTTGCTATCGTTGGCAACGTTCCAAACGCACACTTTGGCACGTGCAAAATCTTACCGTTCCGTTGTTTTCTATGGATTTTGATTCCTGATATTTTGAAAATGACCAAAAGCTTTCAACTCTCTCAATTGTAAAGCAATTTAGCTGACTGTTGGTCGGATTATTGAAGTCATAGTTGAGAATATAGATAAGCATGCGTTTCTAAAAATTCCGGACCGTTTATGAGATATCGCCGTTAAACCCTTCAAAATTCCACAAAATGACACAGTAGATATTTTCCTGTTCAAAAATCATTTGTATTCAAACAGATAACCTAATCCACGCTACGGGATCTAAACAGGTATCTCATGTGTTACATTCTGAAATTTTGGAAAATTTGGTGCAAATTTGTAAGAGCTGAAACGTTTTAAAATAGAGCTGTGAAAATTTGTATATGAGTGACGTCACTGATCCATCGCCTGATAAACCTGCGTCTTTTGGAATTGTATGGTTCTGTAAATCTTTATTAAGCAAAGAAAACTATGAAAACTTTGCATTTTGATTGATTTTGGAAATTACCCTTAGCAACCATTGCTTAGCAATTTGAATCCTTCGGTATTGCCTTAAAAGGCCAGTATCTGTAACTTTGATGATTTTTTTCTCTAATTTTGTTTTGTATGTGAATAGCAATTTCTAGTTCTACCCAACAATGTATATGAAAAACCTATTTAGCTTATCAACACAATACTCATCTATACATGTAAACTGCATCGTTATCGTGTACATCTGAATTCTAGTCCAGACCAGAATTCACTCTTCAACAATAACAATGCAGTTTACACATGTACAGTCTGAGTTGACAAGCTGAATACTGTGTATCTCAACATGATTTGGGGAGTACAACAAGAAACTGTATTTGACATTGAAAACAAAATTAATGGGAAAAAATCATCAAACATTACAGCAATCGGCCCTTTACTGTATGATTTTGACACAGCTGTGATAAAAGTCGTGATAGAACATACTTTTACAACTTTGCCCAATGGTTATTAAATTTAAGGTGGTTTATTATTAGCATTGATTTGCAGCACTTTTCATTCTTACCAATGCCCATCGGTATTGTCCAAAACCTTGACTTCTCTGATGAGGTTACAACGTGTGATTTTTGGTTGAAATTTGAATGCTATCGAATGGCAAAATAATATCTTTAGCTCTCTGAGTTCCGTTCAAACTTGAGGAAACTACATAATATGTCATTTTCAAAACATCAGTCATTGACAACCAACAATTTTTTTCATGAACTTTTTTACACACACCAAAAAAAAATGTATTACCCTCAGAATGTTATTGAAATATCCATTTCTGTAGAAAACAGTCATGAAAGAAAGCATTTTTATCCGAGGAAATCATGTTCTCCTCTGTGGAATATTATTTGACTGTGGAGCAAATGCTATTACATGAGAATATCAGCAAAGTGCATATTTTCTGACTGAACGACCAAACTGTGAAACCATTGGACTATGAAACTTGTAACAGCATTGATATCAATGATTAAAACTGTGACTTTGTATTACAGCCTGTCACTTGGAAAGAATTCACCAATCTGCATCCATTTGTACCGGAAGACCAAGCCAAAGGCTATCAAATTATGTTTGAGCAGCTTGCAAGGGACTTGTGTGAGATCACTGGCTATGATAGCATTTCATTCCAACCTAACAGTGGTGCACAGGGAGAATACGCAGGCCTCAGAGCTATCATGGCTTATTTGGAGGCCATTGAACAGACCCACAGGAAGGTAACTAAGTATAACAGTGTCAGTTAGCTATTTATAGTGATGTCTAGATTATGATCTAACTTCCTTGCATTTTTGTTGATTTGTCCAACAGATTTTGCAGTTAAAATAGGATAGCCAGGAAAAATGAATTACCTTCACTTGTAAAATTTTGTATTTGTATCACATGGAACTTGCCACCAAAAAGTGGCAAATGACAAATCATGGAGGGGTTGTGGTAATATGATTGCCAAAATACCTGTAACTTAATTCTACAATACTCTCAGCTATGACCGAATTTTTTTCAATCCTGTTAGATTCCAAATAAGTATGAAGGAATACTCTCCTGTTTGTACAGAGCCAGAAAAATTCATTTTAGATATTTAAAGGCGCTCAGTAGCAGTTACAGACTACACATACTAGCAAACAGCTTTTGCTACAGCAGTTTTTCATGGAGTGCGCCCCCCGCAGGTGTGATTTGTGTATCTTTTGTTCCTGCTCATTATGTGTGAATAATTTGTGAAATTTACTTTTGAATAAATTCCTGAAGATGACAGTTCCATCATGAGGTGTAATGTCTTCCCTCATCATTTGTAATATTGTACGGGAAGGTATTGTAAAGTAGTTGAGAAATTGTCATGCAGTTTCTCTTTCAATTCAAAGGTTTGCTTGATTCCAAGAACTGCCCATGGAACCAACCCAGCCAGTGCCCAGATGTGTGGAATGCATATCCATCCAGTTGATTCTGACAAACATGGCAACATTAATATGGCGCACATCAAGAAGTTGGTAAGTCATTTGTCAACTTGAATAAATATGTAAACTCAGTTCTTTCTTATGTAATCCGTGTGACTGTCAGTATGTCGATAGTTTGGTATTATTTATGATCAAAATGTCACATTTTTGACAACTGTTGCCCTTACATAAACACTCATTGGACCACACTTGTCACAGTTTTCTAATGTTTCTTGACAGGTAATATTCTCAACCATCAACCCTGCTAGTCCATCAGTTTTGTGTTGGCCATTCAGGGCCAGGTCAGCCCTATATATGCATGTGCGAGAATCAGTATCTGTTACTTAAGCAATAATGTAACCCCTTCTGGTCAATAATAGATGAAAACAAATTCTGCACCATTAAACTGTACGAAGCAAAGCCAAGTTCATTATGGAGTGCAAAGTTTGCTTGAGTCCATTGTGGACTGACAGGGGAGTACATTATTGCTATTGTTTTACAGTTTTAGCAATACCAGTGAATTTGTAGATGCATCATCTGGTGCCACAGTACTAGATAATCAAATACATTATCAGTAATAATCTCAGGGGGTGACATCTCAAAATTCAATGGTATTGACAAAGCTGTAATATAATTGATAATATGTTACACATTATTTGGAGAAGGTCTTTTAGGCATCTATCATGAAATAGCTCTTCTTCGGAGAATGGCTTCAGTAGTATATTTACATTGTTACAATTCATCAGAAGTAAGCTCCAGGTGATGAGGTAAATTCTGTGTTGGGTGTTGGTTTCTCTAGAAACTGGATGTGGTATTCTAAAGTGACCTCTTTGTCAAATCTATGTGCTAGACTCAGTACATGATTGAATATAACTATTGTCAAGTGTTTGTTGCATTCATGTAAAGACCAATACTAGTGTAAATTAATATTTTACTAACACACCTGATGAAATCACTGCCCTGTGATGTCTACAGGAGACTTCATGGGGCAGTGGGTAGGGTACTTGACTCACTATTGGAGGACGGCAAGTTTGAGACCAGGGTAACAGGTCTGCTGTTGGAGGATGGTGAGTTCAACATTCCGGCATGGTGTTGTGCCTTGGAGTAAGGTACTTTACTGCTCATTGCTTCATCCAGCTGATGGGCAGTGGGTACCTCATCCTGCAATGTGGTGGGCGTTTGCCTTGCTGTTGGATGATGGATTGAATAAATGGAAAGACAGAAATTTGCTGTTGCAGCCACTTTCTGCTAACTCTCAGCATTATACATTTGACAGTGTTAGGCTGAAACTTGCTGAGTCAATGACAAACTCTGTTGCAAATTACCAGTGAGGGACAGTGGAAGCACCAAGTATGCAGTCAGCTGATTGGCTGTATTTCTGTTTATTTTTTGACAGGTGGACAAACATAGGGATAACTTGGCAGCCATCATGTTGACCTACCCATCAACCAGTGGTGTCTTTGAAGAAGATGTCAGGGAGTTGTGCGATATGATCCACGATGCCGGAGGTCAAGTCTATCTGGATGGTGCCAACATGAATGCACAAGTTGGTCTGTGCCGACCCGGCGATTATGGAGCCGACGTCTCTCATTTGAATTTACACAAGACGTTCTGTATTCCTCATGGTGGTGGAGGACCAGGAATGGGTCCAATTGGCGTGTAAGTGTTTAGGCAGGCCATTGTCAATGCTGTTCATACCCAAACAATAGTAACCTTTATCCCAGCAAAGTCAAAAGGAATTGCATTGACTTTCATGCTGCGCAGATGCAGACATACAGAGGGCGCTATTATTTTGCCAAGTCAATGAAATTCAATAAATGTCTGTCTATAATAGCTAGCCAAGTCCAATGACACTCGCACCATGTTTAGGTAGATTGTTATGGACCATTACTGCCAAGCTGAGAGCAAATGCCAGTGAAAATAGACGTAGTCTCAAGCAATATCACTTTTTACTGACATGGCACGTGAACAGCAGGAAAAGGACTAAAAAACACTTGGACATTTTCTGTCTTCAATGGTTGTCTGTATACAACATATATTTCAAGTTATTTTAAGTTAGCTTAGATACTAAGTATACTTTTCACAGTCATGTACATTTCTTGGTGTCAGCATTTATTCCCTTTGAGCTACGTCCTACTGCTTTCTACATACAGAAAGGAGCATTTAATCAATATAACATTATCAATGCACTTTTGCAGAATGCCTGCATGTGTGTGTGTCTTTATTATGTGAAATGATCTTCCAGTCAGCCACACATTGAAAAGGGCCATGTTACATTATAGTTGAACATCATGTTATGATGGGACAAACCAATTCAATGCAGTGGTCACGTTTGATTCTGTTTCCTTTGATTTTGTAATTTTCAATAGACCTAACATGACCTGCTTCTAATGATCACCTTATTAATGATCTTTCCATCTGCCTCATTTGCATATCTCCAGCAAGGAACATCTGATACCATTCCTACCAACTCATCCAATCATAGCACCAAAGGGGACAGCAGGTCCAGATGCATCGCCATTCGGAGTGGTCAGTGCTGCTCCATGGGGCTCCAGTGCTATCCTACCTATCTCATGGACTTACATCAAGGTCAATATCATCTTGAGAGTCGTTTTACAAAAAGGAAATGTCATCCAGAGAGATTTTGTCTATTATTTTTTTCTAGAAATACTGTTTGTGCAAACTCATCCTCACAAACGTTTTCTCTTAGCATTTTGATATACTTTAACCCTTTCACACCCCAGTTCCCTGTATACAGGTCCAACTTTACCATACAAAACAATGGATTTGGACAAACCATGATGATGAAAGGGTTAAATCATTCCCTTTCCAAATCAAGAATAAAAATCAGCGGTTTACTGCACAAAATTTTGTAGTAAAGAAACAAATTATGCAACATTTACTGACATTTGAAATTAAAAATGGCCGCTATTCCTGTATTATCTCAGTCGAGAAAAATAAATTTTCTGTTTTCACAAAAATAAGACCAGGAATACTTTAGTTACTCTATGAGCTCCACAATGAGATCCTGCGTAAGTACAATGTAATAGATCTAAAAAAAAAATATTGTAAAAGTTTGAGAACCAAAATACCTATCCCTAAGGTACAATACTACCTTAATAACAGCCAGGATATAGATTCTATCCGCTGCACTGAAACTTACCGTACTGACAGAGCTTCAGACTCTATCAGCTTGAAAAGTTTCTAACTCAGTCTCCCGATGTTTTTTCCACAGATGATGGGTGCTAGAGGACTCAGAAAGGCTTCAGAGATAGCCATCTTGAATGCTAACTACATGAGTGCAAGGCTGGAAGGATATTACAAGACACTCTACAGGGGCAAGCATGGTAATAGCGCCCTCTATTGGCAACTTTTCTGAATTTCACAGTATCAGATACCAGATAGACAAAGAATTATAAATAATATTATGCTTGCCCATTGTTTGTCGAGAATGTCCAAACGTCATGTTTTGTTATAACCCTGATTAACAGTTCTGTGCATGTGTGATCTCAAATAGTTGCATTGCTATTTGTTTAACTGTGAAAGTGTGTATATGAGTGATTACTCTGGTACAGGTATATTTAATGTGTGAGTCTGTCTGTCTGTCTGTCTGTCTGTCTGTCTGTCTGTCTGTCTGTCTGTCATCTTTTTTTGTCAAGATGAGAAATTTTTTCATGCATTAAAGATGCCTATATATTTTTTCTACCATCAGGGTTTGTTGCACATGAGTACATCCTGGACTCCAGAGAATTCAAGAAGTCTGGAGTTGAAGCCGCTGACATTGCAAAGAGACTGCAAGATTTCGGTAAGACACCTTTCTGTGTTCAGAGTTATTTCAAGAAATTAGTTGTTTCTGTAAGTGAAGAGGAGATTTCATAGTGTGTAAGAAATGGTCTGGACAATACAGCTAGGTTCAAGGTCAGGGTTGTAGCAGTGTCAAAATGCTGCGAATGTCACATAGTGTGGTGCAGCATCTGCAGCATCATGTGTACACTCTGATTGTGTTATATGTACTGCCGCAAAATGGTGTTCGTTTGTCAATAAATCGTGTTATATCACCAGTAGAATCTAAATTGAAATCATGGTATACAGGCAGCACTCTTGTTCAATGTTAGAGTCTATTACTTACTGTGCAACTCTGTTCAAGTTTATCTTCTGCTGCCATATTACTGATCTACTTTTTAAATGTTTCCTGTGTTGAACACGCAGTTTAGTTCCACTGTAAAAAAGCATGATGTGAGCATGGAGCCACCGTAACGTAGATATCGTATTGTTTTAATGATATGTAGGATTCCATGCACCAACCATGTCCTGGCCAGTGACGGGTACATTGATGATAGAACCCACAGAGAGTGAAGACAAAGCTGAGTTGGACAGATACTGTGATGCTCTCATACGTAAGACACAATTCTTACATCCTTCTTAAAAAGAATGGCACATTTGGTGGCAGTCATGAAATGGACTCCACTATGCTAGAATTCCAGAATTTCCTCAAATGTTTTGCTGTTATTCTTCCATTTCTCATTTAATATAACTTGCATGTATCATATATCTATGAATCTCATTATACTATGAAAAATTATCAGACAGTCTTGTCTCGACAGATCTTTGCAAAGACCGTTCACTAACTGCATCCTATCCTGGAACTGCAAACCTATTTTTGCATACATGTCATAGTTTTATAAAGTTACTACTAACTTTCTTTTAAAAGTGCTCTGTGTGATTATGTTTATTTCAAAACTTTTGATGAAGTTAGAAATCAATATTCTTGACTGAATTACACAAAAATATACATGTGGATTGTAACTATGGCAACTGGAAAATTTTCTGTGATATCGTTTTAAGAATATAAATGACATATCTTGTGCTCACGGAGCAATATTGATGATAATGTTGGACAATGAATGAAATTCACTGGTTTGTGATTTGACTTTCAGATATCAGACATGAAATCAAGGACATTGAAGATGGACGCATTGATGCTAAACACAGCCCATTGAAACACGCCCCACATACCATGGAGGTTGTTACAGCGACTGAATGGGACAGACCATACACCAGAGAGCAAGCAGCTTTCCCAGCGGTAAGTGCAAAGACACTCATTCCACATAGTCGGGCCTACCACCCCTATTTAGTGAATGCATTAGTCTTACACATGTGGAGGTGAACAAACACTCATTTGATTTTGATTTCAATTTGGAAAAGAAGAGTAGAGAGTTAATGTAAGACAAAGAAGTGTAATAGTTTGCAAAATGGACCACCAAAGATGGTGGTGACAAGCGACTCACTGATATGCATGTGTCACTACAGGATTTTTTTTTTGACCACATAGTTGCCGCCATTGCAATCCCACAATGCTTTGTGAGTGTGTCATCACATATCACAGCCCAAGTTTTGAGAATATATTCTTTTATCAAGATATGCAATATTATAAAGTCACCAAGATAACTTTAAAATTTGAAAATATATTAAAAGACACCAATGTTTTCATTTAGGATGAAATATAAGATGTCGTTTGATACTAGCCATTATGATTTGGTGTCAAGGATCACAGTCAGGTTGCAAAGTACGCAGGATGGTAGGGCTCAGAAAGCTGCCATACACATATAAATGACGAAGTAGCGCATGTTTAAAAAATATTTTTATCAAAAGTGATCTGCTATGAGTTGTCTCTCGTATTTATATATCAGTCCATAATTTGGTCTCAGACTCTCATTTGAAATTACATTTCCTATCTTACTCTGTGGAAGCTTGTAGACTCCACCATGTTGTGATATTATCAATGTTAATGCTTAATAAAGTGGTCAAAATGTACATTAAGAAACTAATAATCTGTTTACTTTGAGGTAAGACAGAGAAACCATAAGGCAGTCATAATATTCATAAATGTATATATAAAGATATGTTTGTATCAATACATGTTAGTGTCTCCATATAATTTGAAAATTCTCACAATTTCATATACTTGTGTATTTTTCCATTCATAGGCATTTGTAACACCATTCAACAAAGTATGGCCAACCTGCGGACGCATCGACGATGTTTTCGGGGATCAAAACCTGATCTGTTCGTGCCCACCGATGGAAGCCTATGAGTCACCGTACACAGACACTTCACCCAAATGGATTGAGTCGAACAAACAGAAGATTGCAGCGTGAGAAATCAGAGAAAGTCTCTCGTGTCTTGACTTTTTAAAATTTTTACTGTGTCTGAAAAAATGAAATTTTGCCTCAGGAGAGACTACAGGGCTTATTCAACCCACTGGGGGGTTACGAATGTATAACTCATAAGTGCCTCTACACTAGTTGCAACTGTAGTTGGGTTCAGGTTTTTTTCACCCTGTTCAGTGATGTGTAGATGTTTACTGTTTTGCAAGATAAACAAACAGTGATTTATGAATTTATAGGAACTCAGATCTGCATCTTTTCTGGGGGAATATTATGATTCTTGTATCAGTGTAAATAACATGATAGAGTCAAATTGATGGCAGTTCACAAGGAGATGTAGAATATTTCAATTTCAGATGGTTTCAATTTTTTTTGTCATTTTATGTTGTCATGGTTACCATTTATAGATTGTACAGGTGTGGTCTTGTCTTGACATATTCTGAAATAGACTTGGCAGAAAAGTTTCCACAGCAACCAATCATGTCAGTTAATTCATGGACTCAATATCGGAATCATGTGATTTTAATGACTTGATGTGAACTAGAAATCTTTCCAAAGTGTCCAAGTCAAATTCTACAAAATGATTGCAAAAATATAAAGTGTGATTAATTATCATATGTCAAACAAAAGAGCCAATAGTCAATTTTAAATTCAGCCTTACTCTTTTGTAATGAACATGAAAAACATGTCCAGCAAAGTATATGGCAGGGTTGTGCACGTTTTCACATTATTTACAAAAATGCTGTGTATAGTGATTACTTGCTTGAATCAGGAGATTAAAAAACAAATAAAGTAAAAACAGAATTTTGAACACACATCCATTTGGAAAAATTTACAGTGAAAATTACCAGAGTAAGGACAGTGTGATTATACTTAGCAAAATGATAGCCTACTTCCATTGTTAGAAATCAATCTTCTCAAAGAAATTCAATTTTTTTTCCAGATGAAGTTTCAGAAGCCACATTAAAATTATAACTGAAACTTCAAAAGACTGCAATATTACAGGAATATTAGGCATCAACAAATTATGTTATTGACTTGTTCGGCCAGCACAGGTAAATTTAAAGGTTGGGTGCAGATAATGATAAGGTCTTTTGGTGATTATTGACAGAAAATTTCCTGGTGACGGAAAGGATGCAATCTGTTCTGTGTAACCGATGAATTCACTGGCTTCTACTTTGTGTCCGGTAAACACAATCAGGATATTTACGTACACTACTTCTGTATAAACCAAGCAGTACTTTTCTACAGGATTTCACTTATAGCTTGATTGGTTTGCTGGTTTGACATCTCTATGGATGCATGCATACAGGATTATACACAAGTGAAAACAGAAATATTTCCATCGTTGCCTGTTCTGCTGATGCAGCTGACCTTTGACATCTCTCTGGGTTGCCAGCTGCTGAAGCAGTTGACTTCTGTCATATGTCTGGGTTGACAGTTACACTGATGACCTTTGACATTTATCTGGGTTGACAGTTACACTGATGACCTTTGACATTTATCTGGGTTGACAGTTACACTGATGACCTTTGACATTTATCTGGGTTGACAGTTACACTGATGACCTTTGACATTTATCTGGGTTGACAGTTACACTGATGACCTTTGACATCACTGGGGGTTTATCAGCTGTGATTTCTTTGCAAATTCAAATGTTCCTTGTTGAAAATTTTGAATTAGACAGGTGCCTTTATGGCGTGCAGACAATCATTCGTTCAGAACAGTTTCTTTTGTGTGACATCTTTAGAAATGAAAAAAGACCCTGCAATTCTAATTCAGTGTCTTCACACTAACCGACCAAGCTGAAAGTAACAGTCTGTCCATCTTTTGAAGTCTTCCATTCAAATTTCTACTTCATGTCAACGATCGATTGCAGCCAATAGATCTCAGTGGGCAATATGTACACAAGTGTTGTTTGAAGAAAAACGAACAAAAATTCTAAATGTGGACAGTTTGTTGTTGCGTTGAAGCAAATGAAATTTTCCCATGTGATGTGGATATTTTTTTTGTGACTGTAATTTTATAATATTCTTCTTAAGTAGTTTAGAAAACTTGTGTGAAAAGTTTTAAAAAAGGGGGATGATGAATATTATTAAAAGATTTTTTCAAGTAAAAAGTGATTTATATTAAGATGTGCAAATAGAGAAATCTTGACCTCACTCTTCAGCTGTTGGATACAGTATCAGGGACTAGTCTTTAATGAACAAGCTGTGAGTGAAACAGTTTACAAGTATACAAACTTTTCTTTTATAGTGGTTTGCATTGAACTGTTGGCAATATACGAACTAGACATTGTCTAAATTGAGGTGTTGCCAACACTGTCGGATGTGATATCAGCTGAGCAGTAATTCCAGATGATCTCAGAGAAATCAACTCTGCAAAAGTTGAAACAATGTCTGGAAGGAAGTCGGATGTACCCAAAACAAGATCGGTAAAAACAGCGCCAGCAAATGATGCTTTCTGGACAGTTACCAAGCCAGATGTGTGTTGTTGTTTTGGCGATATGTGTCCTCCTTCCAAACAATGTTTCCACTTTTGCAGAGTTGATTTTTTCTTGATTTTTCATGGTTATTATCTGCTAGATAATTACACCTGACAGTGTTGGCAACTCCTCAGTTTAGACACTGTCTTTACAGTTCACATATTGCTATAGGTACAATACAAACCACTGTATGTAGTTGTTGCTATTACCCGAAATTTACTTTCTTTGAAGAATGGATTGCAGCTGAACTGGAGTTGAATTTGGTTTGCTGCGTAATTTTGTCATGGAATCTTTGGAATAATGAGTTTCAATAGAATGATCGTCTTTTTACAGAACAACACCAAGTTCAAGTACAGGTTTCTTTACTTTCTTTCCTTGAGTATGGGTTTTCTTTTAAGGGTTAGTTTACGGTTTTATTTAAATGGTTCCGGTAAATAAAATTTCTCTATACAGGTTTTACTATTTAACATACTCTTATACTCTCTGTTATGTCAAAGCTATCTTTCTAAGTTTTATTCTTTTGATCTGGAAAAATTCTTTTCAAAACTTCATGATTTCTCCTTATGTTTTTCATGATATTATATTTTGAGTCAAAGTAGATCACCAAAAATTATGCATTGTGTAAACATTTTGCGTGACCATTACATGTATCTTATGAAATCACAGATGTAATTATATAAATACATATAGATGTACACTTTTTTTATCAGTTAATGTCTGTAAAACGAAAGGTGTGAACTTCAGCCGACAGTTTTGTTGCAGTGTGATTTTTCAGTTAGTTTGACTGACACTTTCAAACGCAAATCTGTTCTGTACCATTTTTACTAAAAAGTCTGTTGGTTTACCGGCACAGTGAGAAATCAGAGATTTGTGGTTAAATTCAAATGCTTTGTTCAGCAGGTACATATTAAGCATCTACATGTAAATAGTATGGATTGGAAATGTTTACCGACAAACATGGTCAAGTGCTGACTTCAAATGTGCAAGACTGATGTGAATCTCCTTGTCTGGCAATGCAATGGACTTGAAATGTCAATTTTAATTTTCAGTGACTAAGCATACATCCTGGTCAAATATTTCACACACTTTGGGATTGTCTATATTTTCAAACATGGCAAAGACATGAAAAATAAAAAGAATTTACAAGCAGCTGTTGCTTGCCTCTCACTACTAGAAGTGAAAGAACAAGAATGGAGGCTGTGTGTGTGAGAGAGAGTGTGAACCCTTTGAGCGCCAAAGTCAATTTTGTCGCCTTGATAAAATGTACCCCAGTCAAATGTTTTCAGATTTTTGCAAAAATTTTGATGAAAAACTGTAGTAAATGAAATGTGATGTCTGTTTGGTCAAAAATTATCAAAAAATTTACAAAAAAATTCATACAAATTGGTAAAATGTCGCACTAAAATTTTGGTGGGAAAAATTACAGCACTCAAAGGGTCAACTCTATCAAAAAGGCCATTGTTAAATATTTGTAATGTGACTTTTGTACGGAAATATTTTATTGCTACATGAGAGCCATGGCTTGGTTTTGCAAGATAATATCACTGGCATAGTAAAATTCTGCAAGGATAAGTTTGCGTGTTCTTACCCAAAAATTGTGGCACAATAAACCTATGCACACAGGAATGCAAAACAAAGAATTTACCTACTTTGGCCTGAGAGTGGTTCCTGTTGATGTTGTAAACAGATTGCAAGACTTGTGTTATAAATGAGGGGTAGAAGGGAGAGGAGAATAAAATTTTGCAAAAACACCTCACCAAATCATTGTCACCCTTAAGTGCTTTTTAACAACATGGAATCTTTGTTTTGCCCTTTTCACAATTTCACCTTAATTAAGACTATTTCAGAACTATTTTCCTATACCGCATATATTATTCATTTTACAAAACCCTACACCCTTCTGATTATCAGTTACAGATTCCAGTTTCCTGTGAATCAAATCTGTGGACAGAATTAGCGGATCAAGGTAGATATAGTGCCTCAAAACTGAAATATTTCAAATTAACTCAAGGAAACAGTCATTCTCATTCCAAATCAATGTTGAAAGCCTTCGCACAAAGTGAAATTATTACGCCATATGTAAATTGGTCATGAATATTCATGAGGATGAGATATACACTCCGAGGCAGATGGTAAGTAGTTAGTCTTCCCTTAGCCAAGCCGCAGGAGTCAGGACTATGGAGGCTAGACGTCCTGCTGTACCAGTCACTACTGATCCGAACTGCCACTTTCTTGCTGGTCTATGGCTCCACAGCAGTCACTCAACCAGCTAATAGTGGGAAAAACACCACTTGGAGTGTTACTACAAATTGCTACACATGCTTCTTTGACTGCAGCAGCTCACAGCCACCTGTTGACCCACCAGGGACTCCTAATACTGCCATAGCGGCTGCTACAGAGGATGACCATGACTCTCATGGACTGCTAAGATTTACGCTTTCCTGGCAATTAAGCTACCGTATTTTACGTTTACTGACAGTTTCCAGAGTAAGACACATTCTATATGGCAGTAACTCTCAGACAAAGAGTCAATTTTGGGGGCACCATGCCTTCAAGATTCACACGACAAGTTCATTTCTGTAAAATTTGGGCGTGTACCCTGGTAGTATTTCCTTGCCAGTAAGTTTATTGCTCATGTGCGGGAGTGCAATATGTCAGTACCTGCTTACTGAGATGTACTGTTGGAGTGCCAATTGTCACGTTGATACACACCGTAAGTGATTAACTGCCTAGTTTGAGGCAAATGTATATTTGCAGTGTCAGTGTGTCAATATGTGGGCACCTAGCTATGGAAGATACCGTGAGTGCCAATTGCGGGCATCTCGTATTGAAATATAAATGGAGGATAGCATGTGAGTGCCACTTTGTGGGCACCAGATAATGTCTACTTGGTAGCAATGTATTCTTGCTGTGTCAGAGTGTCAATTTGTGGGAAACCCCTGGCTATTGAAATATAAAATAGGAGGATACCATGTGAGTGCCAATTTATAATAGAGACCTGGTGATGTCTACCTGGCTATAGAAATTTGTGAGGACCTGTATCGTTAGAGTGCTGATTTTTGATACCTGACCTTTGAAGTAATTTGTATGTATTGTACTTTTACCAGAGTGCCAACATGTGGGCATCTGGGTGTCGAGATTTTTAAAGTGTAATTTTGAAAGTGTCAATTTCATGAATTTGTTAGCACCATGCATGCATTTCTAATTGTGGCAAGGGTCAGTTATTTGTTGCTGTATCAATGCCATTTGGGAACCTGTCAAATGTGACAGTTTTAGTATGCAATTTTGGTATTTTGTCGATGTGCCTAGTATAAAAATCTGGTACGGTACCCCTTTGACAAGACTGAAAGATCCGCCACTCCAGGGGAGAGGGTAGAGAGCGCCCTCGAGCGACAGATCTTCCAGTCTACCCTTTCACAGGACGGCCTAAAACAGGCCTTTGCATTTGCAACCTGTTATTTGCAGGGTCCTGTCTGGGGGCGCCAAATTACTTAGCCGAGACCCTTAATACTTCGCTTTCAGTCTTCGTGTAGATGAAGGCCCAAAGCGAAGTGTAGGGTCTAGGCTGTCTGTTATAAGAAGTATTAATATTTGATGAAAAAGAGACAAAGTCTTGCCCTACTATTTGCAATTCATGCTACCTATTCAGGAAATGGATGCTCAGGCAATTTTGAATCATTCTAGATGTTTGGATTACAGTTGGACTACTCTAGGGGCAGTACTCCTAGACAACTAATGGTTGGTACCTACTGGTAGTACTCTTGACATCGTTTTTGTTGCCACATGGGAGGAGTGTGCCAAACCGGCTGACCTGTTCTTCAGAAATTTAAACAAGTTAATAGCTGGTGAGCTAGTAAGCATGTTGGTTACAGCGATGAATTAATAGAACATGTAGTGAATAAATATAAAATGTTTGACTTGATAAAAGACATGAGAAAGTGTCGGCTGTATCAGATGTTGAACACCTGGGTTGAATTTCCTGAAGACTGGCTTGAAGATATGCTTACACATATCCAAGAAAAATGAGCTGCCCCCTTATGTACTCAAACGGCTTCAAAATGAGACCCAATGAACAGTAGCTCATAAAAGTTTGGGGAAATTTGAGTCTGAATATCTGTCCTTGAGGCGCATTCTACACCCTGTGGGGCAGTCCATTTATCAGTGCATTCTACACCCTGTGGGGCAGTCCATTTATCAGTGCATTCTACACCCTGTGGGGCAGTCCATTTATCAGTGCATTCTACACCCTGTGGGGCAGTCCATTTATCAGCTTTATATTTAAAAGCAAATTGACCTGATATGAGTTTTGATTGAAAACAAATGGCTAACACCACGTAAATATGTAATGTCAACAAGAACTAATGCAAGATCCAGGGCTTGAAGACTGCCCCTTTAAGTTTTCGTAAAGTCAACACCAGGCATAACAATAAATGGTAGACTTGCTGGTATGGTCAACTTCATCAGTTTAATCCACGTATGGTTTCAACCAGGTTAGTCAATCAGCAGATGCTGTCACTCCATAGCTTGTGTAGTCTAATCACAACTTAAAAAGTGGCAAGATGTGAGCTTGACAGAGACTTAGTAATCAGGGGGTAGAACCTCTTGCTGTTAGCTCCAATGAATAAAATACACATCATGTGGACAGTGTAGAAAATATACTTTTGTTTTGACAATACAGTGATAAGGGTAAAGCAGAGGTCTTTAGTGTAGTGATAGAATTTCCCAGCGGTTTTACTGGTTATAAATTTTCAGCCTGAACTATTCATCATATATTGCATAGTCTTGTTAGATGTAGCTGTGTTCTATGGCGGTATATAGGCAGAGGTACAGTACTGTATGTCAAATTGACTCAAAGTCTGTCAAGGGAAAAAATAAACCATGAAACAATTACGTCAAATGATTTGCGATCAAAAGGACTTTATTTCATTGATAGGACATTCACAATCCATTCACTTCTCTGTCACTGAAGACAGTTCTTTTTCAGCTTTTAACCTGTCACCCCCATTTCCTTGTAGACCAGTCCACAATCACTATTGAGAAAAATGGGTTTGGGCCAAACCATGGTGATGAAAGGGTTACAATCTCCTATTGGCTCCTTTCTTATAATTTTCGTTACGTTTTAAAAGAAGTCATTTTAAAAAGCTTTGATAATGGTGACACAGCTGACGTTACAAAAAACGGAGGACATTTCCAAGATGCGCAGCGTAATCATTGCTGTGTTCAATTTCAGTGTGATTGGTCCTGTAAGCTTCATTTCAGTGAACATGACAATAAAATACTTTTAAAACTGTAAAATAAATATCTCATCATAACCTACATTTTTTCTCAGATTCTCACGTGAGACTTCATTTACATAAAACATTGTCTACGAATATTTCACTGATATTTTGCACAAGGTCAATAAGTTTGCAGAATTTCTAAAACAACACAACCTTTGTCAATGATCTAACTTTGTAAATGGATACACAAATAAATTTTGCTTGAATCCTTGAATGTCAACGACATTTTTGTCTTTTGAAAGTCCATCATCCAGTGGAAGAAACTGGAGAGAAAATGTGTCTTCATCTGTTTCCATGGTTGTCTCTCCATTGACGAGCTGTGAGTCAGGATGAACAGCGCCCTCAGCAGGTAGATCCCTGGCATCAGTACAATCACTTGTGATCTTCATATTTGTTTGTTTGTTTGCTAACTCACTTCCATTCACTTTCTCTAGTCGGTTGTTTTGTTCGTGTTCTCCAAAGCCACACACCTAAACATTGAGTTCGATCATTAAGAGCAGAAAATTAACGGATATGTAAGTCTGCTGTGAATTTGGACGTTTGGTGCACATCTAATATGATATCATTGTATACAGAGATACATAATGTATACATGTAGTTTAAACCTTAACATAACGTCACATGGGACTGCTTGGTAAAGATGCCATAGTGCTACTATTAATCAACAAAAATATATTATCTGAAATTTTTTAAAGGACTTTTGCTTGACTAAAATCATACTTGCTACCATCAGTGTTATAATGAATGCCACAGTCTGTGAGTCTGACCCTGCAGTAGTAATTAGCACTTGTATCAAACGGTCAATATTTGTCCAAATATTTGACACGAGCAGATAATACCGTTGCATGTGTAATATTATAATTGTATGTATTTTTAAAATTCTACAATCACGGTCACTTCTATACAGTAAAAGTCATCGAGCACCGCAGAAAGCATAAAAAAGACAACGGTGATAGTATGATTAAGAATCAATACTGAATACTTTACTAGCATACACTGATTAACTGAATCATGTTTCTGAAATGAAAATGTTGAACTTGAATTTGTTCATTCTTACCTGAACACTGAGTTTTCTACATTTCTTTCCTCCAAGTTTATGACTCTTAAGATAGTCTACAACTTGTCCTTTGGTGAGACCCTTTAAAGCATCAACCTTTGGAAAGAAATACCAATGCTGTCAATTTACTTTCTATCCATGAAATTCTACAATATATCATCACAATATGTATTTTTGTAGAAAAGGTATATAAACATCTCAAATTTTCTAAATCATTGCTTATAGAATCACCGGGCTATCAGGTCTATGGTTTTTAGGCTGCTGTGAGAACTACAATAATTTGATGAATGGTTGGGAAACACAAAGACAAGAATCATTATGCCCATAAATAAGAAACAATGTATTAATACTGATAGTATATTGAGAATTTCAATGAAAATCTCTCATGTAGTTTGTGACAACATAGACCCTCGACGTATAGTCTATGAGAGAAAAACTGGACATTTGAAAGCCTGTGCCATATTGAATCTCTGGTATGCACTCATTGTCAGAGCTGATTCTCACAATTATTTCTTTGTCCAAACTGAAACTCCTGATAAATGGTTAGGATAGAAACTCTATCTGCAATTAATCAAGGCAAAAGAAACATTCCTAACTTCTGTTTTTAAAAGATCATGCCAAGCTATTTGTACGTTATTGACTGGTGCTTCTTGACATTATCAGAACCTGAAAATCAGAGTCAAAATTATGACCGGAATTTCACCAACCACTGTACAGTTGTTTATCCTTCCAACCAAATAAACAGTGAAATATGACAGCATACTGCTCATCAAAGGAAGCTACAACAATTGTGAAATCAGACGAATTTTTGGAAATAATTTGAATCAGTAGTTTAAAGAGCAAGCCTTCGGAATAACTTTACTGAAATATTGCATAACAGCTACAAGGATAAGGACAACTGGTGCACATTTAGGGACAATGTCAAAAGATTAATGTCAGATAAAAATGTTAATTCCTGAAGTTTTGCACAACCCACCGAAAAAAATTAAACTTAATTGTTGAATGTTGATCAAAGGTTCCTTACTGTGATACTTCCAATCATACTAAAACATACTCAGGATGGATGATATTGCAAAAGACAACATTATTCAAATGAAAAACACCTTAATTTCATTCAATAAACTTCCGGGTCTTTCACTGTAAATATAACACCAATATCAAAGTATCAAAGGGGCTTGATTGACTTTGCTGCAAAAGGAGCGAAAATGCATAATTACTACGCAACTTTATAGAATTCTTAACCAAACCAGACTAGGATATTGTTATATTCAGGGTTCATACACTTCAAGTAAATCAAAATTCCAGGACTTTCCAGGAGTTTTTTTGCCATTTTCCAGGAGTATTTGTGGTTGAAAAATGCCATTTTCCAGGAGTGTTTGCACAATAAAGCTTGCAATTTTAATAAGAATCATATACTAATTGTTTCTAATGTTTTCCTTGTCCACAAAACTTCAGCCCATAAGACATCATTTTGCTGACAAATGCAGTCAATGACGAGTTGACAGGTTTTGACGGTGATGACATCTTGAATAACATCGCTGACGATTGAGACAGTAAGTGAGGCTACCCACAATTCTCCATGATCTGTACACACGTAGATCACTCACTGAACTGAAGCAAATTTCTTCTGTACACAGAACAATATTTAAAAATTCTGGCAACATAGTTCTGATCATCATAATTTTCTGATTTCTCACTTTGAATAATGAGATGATAAACCCCTTTTCCTCGGAGGAGATAGCAATTTTGTAATTTTGTCGACATAGATTTTTGACAGCCATACACAATATTTTCAAGGAAACTGAGAGAATAAGTTGCATCTGTGTTGGCAAAAGAAAGAGTATTGATTTTTTTAATGTTCGTAACAAAGGAAATTTGCATGTCTGACAGGTGGTATGATGAGACCATCTTAGTTGCTGATAACTTTATCTTGACAAGTGTGCAATTTTTAAAACCTCCAAACATCGACTTCTCATTCAATTTACTCTTGAATTTTAAACATAATCAATAATTTAGGAACACAATGTCAACAAATAATCCTGAATTTAAATTGTAAGTTAAAAATTGTTAAGAAAGTGATAAAATTGAAAAAGCCTTGAGTAAAAAATGTCTGAGTGAACAAATCAAGGGGAATTGTGGGTAGCCTCACTTACTGTGCAGTTGCGAGTGTGGTGTCAGGAAAGATAAACTCAGGGAAGGCTTAGAATTAGTCGACGACTTTACATTTGATGAAGATCGGGCAAAGAAATCATTAATTTTTTATTTACTTGCTCCTGTTTTTCTCCTATCAGAGCTCGATGTTTTGCTCCTGTAGCTATAGCATGGCTTTTCATAGCTCCGCGTATGATGCTATGTGTTCCCTGCATTATATTATAAAGCGTCCCACTACAGCCCTGCTGAGGTCCATAGACATGCGGTCCCACTTTGGACCGCACACAAAAAACTACTTTTCTAACTACTTTCGGCCGAAATCAACTCGATTCCAATCTATGCCTACCCGAATCACTCAACCGCTCACAGACTGCAAAAAAGAACTGTTCGCATGACGTCAAAAACCATAAGTTTGCTGGTAATGCACGGTGAAGGGCACAAAGGCCGGCAATATCTCGCATGAATGTGCCGAATGGCAAGCCACGGGAACACGGAGCATCATACGTAGTGCTAGGCTTTCCAATACATCGAAAGTCTTTTCACAAAGTTTGCATCTTGCCGCGAATTTATCTTGCGCCCGCTCAAGTCATCCTACGTACTCGGGCTGTTTCAACCAATGATCGCTGAATAAACACTTTGCAGGAGGCATTGCTGTGACTGGTGACCCGAACAAGCTTTAAATTTCAACACGGTCCCTCCACAACCTACTCATGCATACTTCGATGTCACTGTACGTGCGTGCAAAACCATGGATAATGGAATACACAACATGGTCTCGCCCACGCTAGTACAAGGGTACCCCTTTACGACATTTTAAGAAACACTACTACGCTTTCCAAATTTTGTCTCGGGAGGGCTCCCCACCTGTCGCAAAACATCTTTTCGCATTTTTGCAATTTTGACGTTCGACAATTATACTGTTTGACGTTTGCCCTTACGATCAGGCCGTTCTCGACCGTGTGCGATCGTAACTAGTGATTTTCCAGGAGTTTTCCAGGAGTAAATTTTGATTTTCCAGGAGTTTCCAGGAGTTTCCAGGAGTGGTTTTAAATTCCAGGACTTTCCAGGACTTTCCAGGAGCGTACGAACCCTGTTATATTGTTTTTGTCGGATAGAAAACTTTTTTGGGTTAAACCCCCTCCCCCAAACCTTAAAGAATTAACATTTTTATCCGACATCAATCTTTTGACATTGTCCCTTTGCTATTTGACAACTATAGTAAATGGTGCATTGTGGGTAACACCATCAGGCCAACGTACCTCTTTGATAAGTCTGTCAAAGACATAATTTCTAGAAGTGATTTCAAGCCAGTTCCTACAAACTTCCTCCTCAAGGTGTAAATCTTCAACTTGTTTCAGTTTGATTAGAGAATCAACGACGGTGTCAAACTCTGATTTATCAATCTTTTCCAGAATGGTCATGAATTGATCTAAAAATGCATCAATTCGATTGTCAACATGTGCCACACTGAAAAATGAAAAAAAAAATCAATACAAACTACAGAACCTTTCCTCTTGCATATGCTTTGATTTTGCAGCCATTTTGAGTGCACATCTTTAAGATCCAGCGTATTCTTTTAAACATGGCCTTGAATTCTTAAAGGGTGTTATCAAATGTAAACAGTGTTTTATGTTGAGGATAGTACCCATGGTAAATTTTACTGGGATTCTCTCGTTGTGTTACCAGTCTCCTTTGGTGCATAACTGCAATCACATTTGGGAATAGCAGAAATGATACATGAGTTCTCAAAACATTAATTTGTGTACATATTTTGCACCAATGAATTTTCCCCATTGATAATGACTTATTATTAGTTGATCTCCATTCTTAAACATAGTTCATGAGCACACTTTTCATAAATGAACACATTTACTTCAACGAATGTGCTTAGATGAAAGTTATTTTCAGTATTTTCCACTTTTTATTCATGTCTATATTGTGAGCTCTGAGACGTATAGCAGAGATGAAAATAAATTAATGTGAACAAATCTGACGTAGATCATCATTGAATATGAAAACCTGGCAAAAGACTCATCTAAAACAAAGTCAAAGACATCACTCAAGAGATCAGAATGCCTTTTTTGCTGATATTACTCAACTATTTATCATTTACCTGAATTTTGTGGCTTGTGTGCTGACAGTAACAGAAAAACCAAGCACTCCAAAGGTATTTCTAACTCTTGTGAAGACGACATATCTGTTAGAGCAGAAAAATCATGGATACAACAAAAATTAGTTGATATACGTGACTGACTGTTGAAAACACATCAAATGACAGACTTGTAATCATTAGTTGAATCATATTTGCTGAAAGACAAAAAAACAAGAACTGAACTTCCTAGGATTTCATGAATAGATCTCAATATTGATAATAAACGAGACATCCACAGGAACCATTCTGACTCTCAGACTTTGAATGAAATAGCTTTATTCACCTGTTTGCCAAACAGCATAACTCTGCATTGAAAAAACTCTTCATGTGTCTTTTTTGATGATATTATTGATACATATTTGCATTACAGACTTCCGTGTGTGATCTTACAAGGGCAATAAACAGCATTTGACAGCGGGAATACACATTTCCTCACTTCCTCAAAAGGTCACATGGGTCAATCATGCCATACCAGATAGGAAAACTCGCTGCAAAATTGACCATATGACTTTGCATGGAAACCATTGGTCATGCAAAGACATGTAGATTTTTGCACACATACTTACCCTAGCTGTTCCTGAGTTCTCAGAATATCAAATGCTGGTTCCTCCATTCTCATCTGACCATTCAGTGGAAAAAAGGGTGAAATGAAAAGACAATTTACCAACTTATACGCTTACTAATTAACAAACAAACATGCTCTCACAGACAAGTTTCTACTATTAAGAACAGTGATAGTCATTTATAAAGTATTCAGGCATGGACAGAAATTATACCATTTTACAACTAACAATGTGCCTAAAATTCACACAAAGGAAATATTTTCATTCCATGACTGCCCTTCTAATCATTCTGCTTACGTTGCATACATAACAGCTTTGTTACTGTTATTTACAAGACTATAATGTTCAGCCATGAGCCATATTGGATCAGAGCACAAACATTGCGTTGAAGAAAGAACACGAGCAATATGAAAAAATACATCTAGATATATGCTGCCACTCTGCTAGGTGGTGATTCTTCTGCCACAAATTCATGTTTTCATTCTATATGAACAAAATCTTTTGTCAGAGAGTCCTGATGAGAAATAGACCAAGAGAAGAATTCTAAAAAACTATTTGACAATGATACTTACAATCAACAGATCAATAAGCGCACAGAGTTGGATGTCACCAGCCGTTGCTTGGTAATAGTTTGTAACGACAGAATTGATGTCATCTTTGTTGAAATTGCTGACTTTGCAGACGTAATCATCTGGAGGTAGTTGAACAACCCTGGTTTCCGGTAGCAACTCACCCTGGATTGCAGAACACTGCAATCTGTTGACTATTAAATTGAAGAAACTTGACGCTTCCTGTTTTGTTAAAAAAAATTTAATTTTTCAATTAAAAGGAACAACTTTTTCCCAAGAAAATGATCCCAATAGACAATGAAATACAAAAGACCAAGTCTGGCTAAATGTCCAAATGTTATGAACTTTAATCTCTGCATTAAATTGTGGTAAAGAAGGATACTTTTTGTGAAATCAAAAGGGGACTGGAAAAAGTGTTTATTTGCATATTCATTTATTTCTTTCTCACTTTATACTCTTTTGTGATAACACTGTCTTTCAAGTGTTAATTCAAAGTCTGACATTCCTTTTAAGAGTTGAAAAAAAATATTTCATTCTATGAACCAGACAAATATCATGGTGGTGATCTTATACAGAAATTTTGTGGTAGTGTTTTTATAGGTGCATTGTTGCTGGGAGTGATCATACACAGTTTCTCAACTGTCTACGGAGTGATTGATCAAAATGACTCAACAATTTCAAATATTATACATTATTATACATCTACCATCGAGAACAATAGAATTTAGCATGCGCTAAAAAGCCGTACGGAACTCGCGCCCGTCCCGTACGGCACGGTTTCAAGGCGCCCCATTCCCTGCGGCTGTATCTGCGCATTCACTGTACATGCTGTAGAACGGTTTCAAGGGACCCCTTGGACGAGTTGCCAGAACAAGTCTCGCGCGCGCTCTGTACGTACGTATGTGTGTAGTGCACACACTCCAAAACTTGCAGAAGCGCGTTCCACACTGGCGCGATAAAATCGGAAGAAAAATTGTTGACATTGCATGAAAACGATCACTACTCCGACATTTTGATGCCCGATCAGGAATGTAAGATGTATAATAATAAGGTTATTACGAAAATACCGCAAAGGATGCACTCGGACATTGGCGCCTCGCATCGCCCTCCGCTTCGCGCTGCGCCAATGTCCTCGTGCATCCTTTGCGGCATTTTCGTAATAACCTCATAATATTGTTATTGTATTAAAATTCCAGACTTTAAATTACAGTGACTATGCAATAAAGTTAAAATTAGCATCTTACCTGAGAGGTGAAATTTCCCTGTACAAGACCTTCTAGGTACAAATTGTGTAGAAATTTATCAGCAAAATCCATCACTTTATCTTTGGTTACCGAGGCGACAACAGCCCTCTTATCAACTGATGTCCACTTGGTTTGTTGAAGAATTGACAACCTGACATCACTGAAAGATGTCAGAAAATTACTGAAAATACCTTGCAAGTTACGGATTTCTGTATTATGAAAGTTTACAATGTCTTCTATACGAATAGAAGTGTCCTCAACATCAATCAGATCATGTGAGTTTTTCAGAAACAACATAAAATCATTTGTTAAATGATGTTTCTGATTGTTCCCAAAGACTTCTGGATTGTTGTTGAATATCAATGGAAAAAATAGTGTTGACAAGCCAAGAACATAAACATTGCCACCATCACATGTTGACAAAATCCTTTTGTTTTCTAATGTGATGTTGTGCCACTATGAAGCAAAACAGGTGTGGAACGGTTTTAAAACCATCTGCAATCAAATTGATAAGTGAAAGATTTTCACATCGTATTCATTTGAATGTCGAGGAAATTACCATGGAGAAAAACGAAATATCATCTAACACAACCCTAAATTGCATGAAACGAGACAACAGAAGCACAATCAAGGTCACTGATGTTTGATATTGGCGTTTGATAATCACTTTTGAAGAAATCTAATGCTTGATGCATGGCATAATAGCATTGACTAATATGAGATATATTACTCAGTGTAAATTGAATATGCAAATCTGATGATTTACATAATCAAATGTTAAGTACTTTGAATATGCAAATGTGATGATTTGCATACTCAAATGAGTCAGTATATCTGAATATGTAAATCTGATCATTTGCATACTCAAATGGTGATTCATTATCAGCGTTGAATATTCATGTTTTAGAAATGACACAAAACTGAGTGAACACTGGCTGATAAATACCAGGGTAACCCATAAATCTGTGACAACATAGTAACTGTTGATCAACACAAGAAAACAAAGCAAGACAGTACTTACTTGACAAGAATTGATGGTTTGATAATCAGGTTGCGAAATGACCTTGTCATTTGTTCCTTGACAGCAGCAAAAAGGTCGTCTGTCACTGTGAACTTGGCCATGAAACTGACAATGGTTTCAAATAAATACTACAAAATGATAAATAACAATACAAGATAAAATAGTTAGTTTTGCATGTACTAGCACTGGTATAAAAAATGTATGTATGGTATTGCAAATGTATGTAGTTTATTGTAAACTTCTAAATACCATTGTTACTTTCAAATGAAAGTATCTTACTCCCTTTGACCTTGATTTTTAAATTCACAATCCTGCAAATTCTATTACATGTCTGTGTGTCTTACAACCTCGAGTACAATTTTTTTCTGCTTGAAGTATACTAAGTAACTGCTTTCGAATACCAAATTTGAAAAAAATTGAAAAAAAAATTATAAATAGAGACTTTTCATCTTGATATCTTTCCAAAATATTTCCTGATGTATAAAGAGTATAAGTTTGAGAAAACGTTTGTCTCTCAAAAACAAATATAGTATGGACATTGTGTGTTTGCTGATCATGTAAAAATCCTGAAATTAAACAAATATCACATGTAATCTACAACATGGAAAATAAACCAAAGTAACTTACAGGTAGCTTATCGTTGAGTCCGTACATTTTCATGACAAGTCCATACTCATCCACTCTGAAATGATAGGTGAGTTGTGCCAAATCAGCGGCATATGTCGTCTCCGATAGGTTGTGACTCAATATCGTAGCAAAGAATTCCAGCAACACCAGTGTCTCAGCACTAGAATTGACCAATGGCGATATCAAGAAGAAATAGATGAACCCTGTGAAAAGAAGATTTCAGTGTAAATGGTTTGAAATTCAGAACAATTGGATTTTTTGTCAAGTCCTTCATGATGAAATGGACTACGACAACTTGTCAGAGTATTAAAATCCAGATTACACCATAGGGTCTGTTTCTGTTAACACATCATAGTACAATCTAGATCAAGCAAACTGCTTGTCTACCAAAGACCGGCACCACTTTTTGCAAGGTTCACCCATTCCGTGTTCCGTTATTCCATCAGCCATCACAACAATTGTGCAATGAGGAGCATTCCCATTAAAATGTTCCCTGCTCAAGTGCACAATATCGCCATGACAAAATCTCAGATACATCATCCTATGATCATGATTGGTATTCTAACCACTGCATTGCAATATGCTATGATTGTATATTATATTACCATGCCCTGTCTGTCACATTTTAATTGGTTGAGCTAAACCATGTGACTGACCACAAATACACAGTAATGGTTTGTTTACATGCCCATGAATATGAATAATAATGTTAACAACTCACAGTTTCATAAACATCGTAACTTTACAGCTAAAACATAAATTCTGATATGTACAAAGATCATAATCGATAATCAATCACAAACTAAAAAGGAGCACTTGTTGTAGGCAAATTCAGACACTTTATTCAAAAAAATCTCTGGATTTGCAAAAGTTTTACAGCAAGCGTGACAGTGCATTACGTATGCACAATTCTGGGGACCTGTTGTCTTTATGCATTGGAAAGTATCATAAATTTTGACGGTTTCCTACATGACTTCCTACCTACCTACCTACATATCTATCTACCTACCAATCTACCTATCTACCTACCTATCAACCAACCAACCTACCTACCTACCTACCTACCAACCTACCTACCTACCTACATATCTATCTACCTACCAATCTACCTACCTACCTATCAACCAACCTACTTACTACCTACCTACCTACCTACCTACCTACCTACCTACGTAATGTCCATAAAGCGGACCCCTGAGAACCAAGGTACCTCGAAAAGTGAAAATATCAACAGACCAGCAACAGTTACTAACAAGAGAAATGAAATTCATCTAAAACCCTGAAGTGTAGATTAGCATAAACATTTCAACAACAATCTTACCTTTAGGTACATTGAATTTGGAATCTCTCTTGTACCAAAGTTTTCCATGTTGGTTATCCAGTATTGGTACCGGATACTCTGTGTCTTCCCGGTCACTTCCTTTCAGAGTGAAGTCAGAGGCTGTCAACAAAAAGGGGAAAAAAATTGAAAAATAGTTTTAATCTAGAAAAATATAGTGACATTAAAAGCAAAGCTATCATGTCAATTTTATCGCTAGGTAACAATAACCCATAATACTCACCAATGAATATATTTGGCAATGGTAAATGAAGTGCCGGATCAATCTCTAAATCTGTCAAACAAAAACAAATGTTAGAAAGTTTAGTGTCTTGTAGAAACAGTCAGCAATGACGTGGTTTCGCTTTTGAAACCCTTTAACTTTCAACAGACAATGCTGAATATATCAAAACTTCACCCCTTTTTCCCTGTATAGAGGTCCAACTGTAGGATTAGGATTGGAAACCATGGTGGTGGAAGTGTTTGAGAGGCATGGTAAAAGTAAACTTTGTGCCCTGTACGTTTCTGCGAATGTCTATTTTTTACTTGTCAACAGCATTTCTAATAGTGAAAGTAATGCACTGAAGTACTTCATTGCAGAAAAATTTTGTTGCAAGTGGATATGAAACACTCAAGCTGAATATGCCTTGGGACAAAATCGAAAACCATTTCATTATTTTTTGAACATTTTGAATATACAGAATTTGAAAATCTCTTTTCCGTCAAAGTTTACTGAAGGAAATTTCATATATCAAAGATTGAAGGTAATCTGTTTCTCTGATAAAAACACTTTGCAGAAGATCAAAGGTTTTTATTGTTGATGTTGAAAATGGCTTGCATCCCCTTCAGTATAGTGTTGGTAAAAATTTAATCATTTTCCCTTTTTGAGATATGCGTACCGTACTAACGGTACCTTAAAGCCCATTTTCTGAAGGTATCTTTAACTTTTTGGAATTATAAGATATTTGACACAAATTTTATGGTAACTGCAGGATTAAGAATAATTACTCAGTATACATACTGCGCCACTGTTGTTTCCAAGATTCTGGTACATTTTCAGCGTGATAGGGAGTCTGGTACCAGGGTTCCGTAAGGTCGCACTGACCTTCATGTTTCTTGGAAAGTATCATGATATTTGCAGTTTCTGGTTTCAACATGTCCATCACTTCAGCAATCACCTGTACACAAGTAAAAAAGTGAAATTTTTGACAAACACAAAATATCAAAATTTGGTCAGTGATTCTATGTCCTGTCATGTAAAAACTCGTTGTTTATTTTGATTATCTATGGTTACATATTGTATGTGGCAGTACATAAACACAGAGGACTATCATTGTTTGTATGGAGTCAAAGATGAGCCTTAAAGAGGATAATTTATGAAATATTTGGCATGTGTGAAAATTCATAAAATTGGCAATCAGTACAGCTTTACAGTTGACGTCAGTAAATAGTAGTGTTTTAAAATTTGTTCCACCTATTGTGAAACTGGACACTGAGCAAATAGATTTGAGATACAGCACTGCATATGTTTCTGTGGAGGAAGCACTGGATTGGGTATTTCCACTATCTTCACAATCAATACAAATCTACTATGACAACTTGTGATCCTTACCTCTCCATTGTATTCAAACATCAGCTGATCTCCAGTCAGGTACTCATGACTTGGATAATACTGCATGTTTTCTGCGATGTGTTCAACGTAATCTACAGGATCAGTCTGTGGTGGGAAAATTGCAAGACTGCTTCATATTTTCATGCTCTTCATGGTTTGAGTTATCAAACAGACACTCACAAAGTTCATGTTTACATTAATTTCAAAGACTAACCAGTATATGGCTACAAAAAATTAACCTTCCCTGGCAATGAACTTGAAAGATGACATTGACTCATGTGCCAAATGTTACAAGATGCACATTAATCAAGAAACTGAAGTATGCGACAAGTCAAGCGGTTTGTTGCTCACTGCTCTACTACCACCAAGAAACAATCAAATTTATCATGATATCAATTTAACGGTGAAGTATTTCCAGATGGGGTAAGAGAGTAAGTCAGCACCAAAATGAATGTAATTATATGTTTCATGTGTCAGTTTTTATGATCGGGATGTATGTTTTATTCAGTAATTTTGCACATGAGATGTCAAACCTTTGTATCAAATCTTGCTGATATTTTTTCATGAAAAAACCAAGGTTTAGAGAGCAGTAATTATTTTGGCAGTTGCAATGAACATTCATCGCAAAGTTCATCACATAAGCACACAGTGTGCAAAACCTTGTCAAAGTTTCATCTGTTTATGATCGTAAGTCAGCAAATCACATAGAACTGTAGAATTTACAAGAATTACTTTGAAATGATCATCTCCAGCCATCAGACAAAATTATTCAATAACTGTCCAGTGATATACCTGCAAGTTCCTTTTTCATTTTCCGTTGAGTTTTAGACCTGACAACTTACCTGTTCTTGAAATCTGAATTCATTGTTTTCTATGGTCTGTATTTCTTCATAAATCCTACATGGGTGGAAATGAAACTAATATGAATTATAAAATGTAGAAATCAAAGAAATAAAATACAATGTAATTGAAAAAAAAAAGTGTAACATGTAAATCAAGATCTACTTCTTCCAATGAAAATGTTTTCTCAAAATATTGAGATTCACAACAGAACTGTGCGCTTCCATGACATTAAACTCATAAACAAATGAATTGCCTAAAAAAAGACTATAGAAACATGCTTTCCAAGATTACCCTACACAAGTTTCTTTCCAGAAAGAAACAATAAGGCTTATCAAGTCCCTGTAGTTAGTATATCTCATGTGAAAACACGAGATACACTCAGCAACAAAAATGCAAATATATGCGCCATTATAATCATTCACAGAGAACAGATGTGCATGTTATTATCGTTCTTCACGCATAATACTGGTTTTCTCACCTTTTTTGCGGTCCTTTCATTTGTAACATTTGGATGTACTGAAAGATGATCGATATAACCTGAAATGCAGAAATCCTGTAAGATCAGTCATCATAAAAGTGAAATACGAAATCTATGGATGCAGTATTTTGCCATATCTTTTAGTCTAGTCCTCTAAAACCAAAGAAGTAGAAGGGTGACAGAATTCAAACTTGCAATTTTTTTCAGAACTGGATATTATTTTGCATGTAACAGTTTAACAGTAAATCAAGATTGCTCAAGCATGGACAATCCAGTCAACACCTGAATCTATCTAAACTTTCAAAAAAAGGGTAAATTTTCAGTTTTGAATAAAACGTCACTAATGAGAATGTTTTTTGTTAAAATCAAAGTTATAACTCTCACCTGATCCACTTGATCAAATCCCTGCTCTGTCAACATTACAGTCACTGAGAATGCAGAATGAGTGGAGTTCAGCTCAAAACCAGTGTCATCGTTTCCAGAATACAATCCAATTGCCAGACATCTATGATGAAAATGTGTAATACACTGGATTGTTGATGACTATTCACATAACATGTTTTGTGTGCTATTTATTATTGGTCCAAACTTTTTTTCTTTGATGAAACGTACAAAGAATTCCCATAGAGGGAAAATCTGGATCAGTGGTGAATGGTAACAATATCAAGCACTAGTATGTAGGCTGTTTTTTAATACTAGGTATTTCAACATTCTTTAGGGACACAATAAGAACATGGTGCATACACTCAAAGTCACTTAAAATTCAAGGACTTTCAGGGGCTTTTTTAGCAATTCATCGACAATTTCAGGTCAAAATAACATTTTCCAGGTATTTTCATGTAGTGTTTGACATATCACTTTACATATCACTGTATGATATCTTGAAAATGATATATCATAAATGTAATGCCTGTAAAATGGTATTTTGGAGTTAAAAATGTATTGTTTTTCGGATTATTTTATGATATCATGACCAATAATTATGTGATTTTTTGAAATTCTAGTTGGCTCATCAATATTCCAGGAATTTCCAGGACTTGATTTTCCATTTGCAAGTACTTCTCAAGGACTTTCCAGGAGGTTTTGAAATTTAAGGACTTTCCAGAGTACATCGACCTTGTAAGAAACTGTATTTGACACACAGAACAAGGCTGACATGTTTGTCTAAAAATAAAAGTTACTGGAGTTGAACGTTGGTAAGCTACTGTGGCAGGTATTCTGAAAACTCACCTTTTCTTCAGCAAAGCCAAAATACTGCCTGTACCCTCGTGTCCTATCTGCCATGACAAATAATGTAATGGTTTGATCCTAAATCAAATAGAAAGGAAAAAAATATCTGCATCACTTAGTAGAGAAAAGATAAACACATTTTTTGTGATGCTATTAGCATTAATTCAGTTTGTCATTCAACAGTTTTGGCAAGACACCTGACTTTTATCAATAGTTTTTACATTCAGTTTATATAATTGGTAAAATGAGTGATGCATTGAACTAAAATTTTCATTAGGAATAGTCAATAGAGAAAAACATATTACAGTTTTTTAAAGGGCCAGTAACTGTAACTTTGGATGATTTTTCACTGTTTTTTGTTTAAATGTCAACCATAATGTCTTGATCTACTCCCCAAATCATGTTGAGATACACAGTATTCAGTTTGTCAACTCAGTCTGTACATGTGTAGACTGCATTGTTATTATTGACGAACATATTCTGGACTAGAATTAAAACGCAAACAATAAAAGTGTATTTTACATTATACATGTGCTGTATTGACAAGCTAAATATTTGGTGTTTCAGAATGCTTTGGGGAGTAGAACAAGAACTTGTAATTAATTGATGTACAAAACAAAAATAGTGAAAAAAATCATCAAAAGTTACAGTTACTGACCCTTTAAGACTGAATGAATTCAACTTAGTTGACTCAAAATACTTTTAGAGGCTTAAACACAAGACACCACTAATAATTCAAGAAATACTGGGTATTTAAAATGGAATCAATAAATTCTCAAACAAATCGTGACAATTGTCGAAATTTGATTTGACAATTAATGTACATCTGTTACCTGTAATAATGCAGCAAGGAAGGTAATGCCCAATTTATCTCTAATTGGTGAATGTCTTTGACTGGAATTACTGGAAAAGGAAAAAAGCAGTTTTATAAAAACCACATCTAAATTGACAATGTTACATGATGATACTGTGACATTACATATAGGCTTACTCTGTAAGGATGATACATATCTTATCCAAGTTGCTACATCAGAAATTTGTCTGGAGGTCTTCTGCGTCAAATTCCATAAAAACCGACAAGATTTAAAATCCATCAATCAGACACTATGACAAATATCTGAAAATACTTACACTTGTATAATTTATTGAATTGAGGGTTTTCAAATGGTTTCACCTGGTCTTCAAAAGTTGGTTTTGGTAGACCACTGAAAAGAAGAGAGCACAGTGTCAGGCCAACATTACAGAATGACACACTGAGGTATCTCACAGCATGGGGATGTTGGCAGAATTTGACTGGATTTTTTTCTGACTATTTTTGACACCACAATCAGTTCCCTTGCCGTACTCTTTCCAGGCTTGAGTTTGATCATGGCAATACAGGATATGTGACATAACATCTCTCTGTTTCTTCAGAAACTATCAAGGATTTAGCTTTCTTTGGGACTTGAACTTTTGCTTGACAAGATTTGGTACTGTGTGCCTCTGGGACATTCAAACTAGTACAATACTTCTTTTGATCTACCACTGATAGGGGCTCATTTTGAATCGCTTTGAATATTGTAAGTTGTCACTGGCTTATTTTGTGAAAATCATTCCCCCCCCCCCCCCCCCCCCCCCCCCCCCCCCCCCCCATAGAGTTAACATAGGGATCATGGCTGGTGGCCATTTTGAATATCAAGTATCGGTAAATATTGGATAATTTGTTTCTCTGGAACCAAATTTTGTACGGTGACTCTTGACTTTTATTCTTGACTTTGAAAGTTGTTGTTCAATGTATCCTTAAGGTAGTATGCACCTCGAAAGTGAAAGACTTCAACTTTTGCTCCAACTTTCCTCAAGAGATCTTTCAATCATTCTCTTTCAAAATCAAGAATAAAAATAGGGGGTCACCGTGCAAATTTTTGTACTAGAGAAACAAATTACCCAAGATTTACCGATATTGGAAATTCAAAATGGCCGCCGTCCCTGTGTTAACTCTATGGAGAAAAATACAAATTTTCGAATTTCGAAAAACTTTGCCGGTGAAAAGTTTTCTTTCACCAAGACCTTTAAAATGAACCCCCACATGTGGTATATCAGAAAAGAACTGTAAAAGTTTGAGAGTCCGAATGTCTGTCCCCGAGGTGCGTTCTACCTTAAGGAAAGTTTGAGCAAAAGTTTAGATATTTCAATTTTACGGTGCATACTGGTTGTTTGATTTGGTGGAATGGTAACTTGTTTGGTTTCAGTCTTTTTTCTACTTCAAGTGAGTATCGTAAAGTTCTCAACAGAAACTCAAAATGATCTTATTTAATGTATCTCATCTCTAGCCAAATTATTCATTATATTATAGCTTTGTCAATACCAGTGAATTTTGTGACGTCATATCCATACATTATTACTGATAATGTATTCCATTATTCAGCATTGCGGCCCCACAGCGAGCAAGTTTTTTTTTTTGAAAACGAAAAAAGGACTGCGCATTTAAAAGGAGGGGAAATATCGGATAAACCATGTAATACATAAAACTATAAATCTTGACAATGGTTCACAATATTGATAATAATGTCTTACTGTACGATTTATTACATTTTTTGAGTCCTCACGCACGCACTTGCCATCTGTCTGGCTGGCGCTCAGCATGCAGTCCCCGTCCGATATGCTGGTTGTACTACTACGTTTGTTTACAACATGGTTCGCTTCGTTGCCGTATAGGTGAAACAGAACTCAGTACGTTTGCAAACTCCTAGACGATACTGGGTTTGACACATGGCATATTATGTATGTCAGTGGCCATGTAAACGATGCAAGCATGAAAGGCTATTGAAACCAGCCGTAAACGGGCCAACAACGGCAGCTCGCTGTCATCAACCTTGACCGGAAGTGTCTATGGAAATTACTACGGAGCCATTCAAAGTCTCGGTCCAAGTTCAGCTACTACCAACAATCATGACGCCCGTGGACTCTCCGTTGATCTAACATCTCGGCCACCTAATTCTGATGCACTGACTGTAATCGGAGACAAGTTTCATTCATCGTTTTTTCCTCCATGTCTGTGATTTTACCTTGCCTTGTTCTCGATATCGCGACGGTACAGTATGTTTGTCAACTGTACCTTTCAAGCACCCGTTTACGTCAAGTTCTGTCGTTCGCCGAAATAAAATAGCTCTTCTCAAGGAGTCATCGAAAATTAAATTTATAGACACAATTATAATTGAAATATAAACATTTGAATAACAATGTTGAACTCTGTTGATATCGTTTGCAATGAATGCTGTACTACAAGGGACATAATAATGATCGTATTGATCAGCTGATACCATGGCATGCAGCTCGCTGATCATACCGATGTCGATGTTTTCTTCATCTCTGGCATTTCACCGTGTCTACTTTTTGAATGGCATGATATTTAAAGGTGATGTTTCAAGTTTGATATAGACGGTAGGGATGCAGTTACTTTTCATTTCCTTCGAAAATACATCGTTTTTCAATTCAAAATGAACCGTGAAAGTGCTGGTAATTTTTTGTGCTGAACGTGCGTGTTCAGTGCAGTGCAGTGTGGAGTGCATGTGATGTGTACAGAGTCAGGGCCGATCATGCTGGACGTCACGCTCACTGGCTTCGAACTCAGTTATAATTTCCTTTTTTATTCGTTTTCTACAACTACAAATTCACTGGCATTGCCAAAACTATAAAATAATAGCAATAATGCATCCCCTCCCGGCCCATAATAGACTCAAGCAAACTTTGCACTCCATAATGTACTCGGCTTCGCCTCGTACATTATGTCGTGCAAAGTTTGCTTTCGTCCATTATGAGCCTGGAGGGGGTGCATTATTGCTTAAATATACGATAAATTAGTGATCCAGACGTAGCAAGATTTAAGACAAGTTACTACCAACCAGTCCAATAAATGTTTGTTGTTTCCATACAAACAACATGGTTCACACGAATTGTAAATCCCTAAATCTACAGCTTACTTGTTGGGAATTTTTGAAAATATTTCTCGTATCCATTCTTCCAATGTGTCAAGAGTTTCTGTAAACAAAGATAAACAATTACAGTACTTTGACTAGATAGTTTTCAATGATGTATATAAATAATCAAATCATTTTTACTTCAAATACTGTATGTTGATGTTTATAAAAAAGAATTTCTTTAGTGTAACTTCTACCAAAAGTTGTAATGTCATCAGAGTTGGAAAAAAATTCAAAGATGGAGAAGTAGGAGAAGACGTTGAAATACAAACAGAATAGGATACAATATATGATACAAAAATAAAAGGGGATTTTTAAACTTTTGCAGAGTGGAATCTCACCTCTGGACTGCACAGCCAGTGTCATATAATTAGCTGAATGCATTCTGCGTTGAAATTCACGAAGTCTGCTCTGAACGTCTATCTCCTTCTCGATTGGATCAGTTTTCAAAGTTTTGGAATTTCCTTTGATGAAAAGATTAATGATGTCAACATAATGTAGATGGTTGAGCTAATTTGCATATCTGAGTTTCTATTCAACTAGATGTAAGATGAACTTCAGGGACATCACACTGTGTTGCTAAGTGTAACGGAAATGAACCAGCAGTGTCATGTCAAATCTCACAATATCTTCCTAATAAAGGTCATTTAAAGCTCTATTAGCTGTATTTTTTTGCATTTTATGGACTGTGCCAACAAAATACCATGCAATGTTCAGAAAGCAGTGTTGCAGCCAGGAATTTTAAACCAGAGGACACTATGTCCCCTTACCATTTATTTTTTGGAACATTTTGCACATTTTGGGGACGTGTGTCAGTTGTAAATCAAATTTTGTATTCTTTAATCATAAATTAGTTTCTCAAAACAAAATTCAAGGGGGGGGGGTTAGTTATGCTTTAATTTCAGGCAATTGTAGCAGTACACTGGATGTAAGTTGTAATCTAAGCCTCAAAATAATCATGCAAAACAAAGGCCATCATCAGTAACAGATATTACTTGAGGACTATATGCAACACAGTCAACTCATGAGTGTGCCCAAGGTGACCCACAGTGCATGAGAATGCAGGACAATGGGTTCCTTTTTGGGGACATTTTCACAAGGGTGCGTCCTGGCTGCAACCTTGTGAAAATGTCCCCAAAAAGCGAAGAAGATCTTTTGGATTTCCATAATTAAGCCATATTGTCTTTGAAAATGTCGCTATTCCAATCCTTGGAGCTGGATTTCGTTGATTTAATTCACGTGATTACACATATATTTGTGACGGTCATATTTGAGTTTCAACTTTAAACATTATTTAGTTGTGAAAAATGTTCTGTGGATACAATTCAGTAAGCATATACACATAAGTTGCATTTTATTTCAAATCAATTTATCAGAAGAAAAATGCAAAAAGTAAAAGCCAGGTTTGATTGAATTTGTTGCTCTGTTTATATGGTTGCCTATCAAAATTCATAATCAACTGATCATGAAAGTTGCAGAAAACCATACCATGATTTTTTTCGGCATCTGCCAGTATTTTATCTGTCAATGAATGATCAACATGATATTGACATTTCTACTCACCCCACATGAACTTTCCCATTGGATGTCCATCATTGGCCAAGCTTCCCAGAAACTGTAGTTTCCTGGAATTGTCTGACGTCAGACTCATCTGAAACTCTGAGTAGTCAAAAGACACAATTAAATGGATGCCAGGGTATGATCTTATTGTGTACTGATAAGTCATAGCACATACACAACATCTGCACAGGATATTAAACCGAACCTTAATGACTCTTTGTTGATACAAGGGGGGCTAGCAAATTCATCCAGTATTTAGTTGTCCAAACACTTGTATTGATACCAGTGGTATTGTTCCGCAGTCCAGTTTACTAGTCCTGCAGTATAGTTTGCTAGTCCTATAGTCTAATTTGCCATGTCTAGTTTACTGGTCCTACAGTCTAGTTTACTAGTCAACCAGTCTACTTTGCTAGTCCACCAGTCTACTTTGCTAGTCCACCAGTCTACTTTGCTAGTCCTATAGTCTAATTTGCCATGTCTAGTTTACTGGTCCTACAGTCTAGTTACTAGTCCACCAGTCTACTTTGCTAGTCCACCAGTCTAGTTTACTAGTCCACCAGTCTACTTGGCTAGTCCACCAGTCTACTTTGCTGGTCCTACAGTCTACTTTGCTAGTCCACCAGTCTACTTTGCTAGTCCTATAGTCTAATTTGCCATGTCTAGTTTACTGGTCCTACAGTCTAGTTTACTAGTCCACCAGTCTACTTTGCTAGTCCACCAGTCTACTTTGCTAGTCCACCAGTCTACTTTGCTAGTCCTATAGTCTAATTTGCCATGTCTAGTTTACTGGTCCTACAGTCTAGTTTACTAGTCCACCAGTCTACTTGGCTAGTCCACCAGTCTACTTTGCTGGTCCTACAGTCTACTTTGCTAGTCTACCAGTCTACTTTGCTAGTCCTATAGTCTAATTTGCCATGTCTAGTTTACTGGTCCTACAGTCTAGTTTACTAGTCCACCAGTCTACTTTGCTAGTCCACCAGTCTAGTTTACTAGTCCACCAGTCTACTTGGCTAGTCCACCAGTCTACTTTGCTGGTCCTACAGTCTACTTTGCTAGTCTACCAGTCTACTTTGCTAGTCCTATAGTCTAATTTGCCATGTCTAGTTTACTGGTCCTACAGTCTAGTTTACTAGTCCACCAGTCTACTTTGCTAGTCCACCAGTCTAGTTTACTAGTCCACCAGTCTACTTTGCTAGTCCACCAGTCTACTTTGCTGGTCCTACAGTCTAGTTTTCTAGTTCTGTAGTCTTGTTTGCCAGTCCTGTTGCCTAGTTTGCTAGTCCTGCAGTCTAGTTTGCTAATTCCACCAGTTTAGCTTGCTAGTCGTGCAGTCTAGTTTGCTGGTCCTACAGTCTAGTTTGCCAGTCCTACAGTCTAGTTTGCTAGGCCTGATTTCCAGTTCACTAGTCCAGCAGTCTAGTTTGTGGTCTAGTCCTGCTGTCTAGTTTGCTGGTCTTGTAGTCTAGTTTGCTTGTTCTGTATACATTCTTTATCATGCAAGGGCATAGTAAGGGTCTCTCAATGAAAGCTACAAACTTCAACTATGATAACTTACCACTGTCAACAGCCTCTATCTCTCTATCTGTGCTGTCCACTTTCATCAGAGGTGCGATAAAAAATTGAGCAAATCGATCAAGACCTTCCTTGAAGTACTTAGTGTGAATGTCAAACTGGAAGACAGTCTGTAGAATGAACAAAGTCATCAAAAGATGTATAAAATGAGGCTATTTACCGAACAGATATGGAATGGGTAATCTTTAAATTAATGGTATGAGGTAATGTTCTTTTTTTGAAAAGAGAAACTTGAAAAGTCGTCAGCCAAGGATACACTTAAAATAGCCTTTAACCTATAAGCAAAGTACTGCTTAAAAACCTGTAAAAAGTTATAACCTTCCCTGTATCTGTTGGAATCACAACCTGACATGATTTTCAAAAATATGTAATCATGAAATGTAAAACCAGGACCTTAAGAAGGATATCTCTCTCTTAAGGAGAGAAAGTTTGAAAGCTTTAATTAAGCTTCAAGTTGAATAAAATGTTACCTGTCTGTCGCCCAGATCGCCCCCACCCCACCCCAACCCTATTCCTTGTTTATACACCAAAGGGTTTGGGCCTTTACTGTTTTTGGACTTTAATGTGTTTGTTTGCTGTTTACTCATTACACTTACTGTTTCACAGTCAGTGGATGCGTTGTCGCTACCTCCATGCTTCTTTGTGAAATCATCAAAAGCGTTTTCATCAGGGTACTTCTCACTTCCCATAAATACCACTGTAAAAAAACATTTCTAATGTTTACTGATATTGAAACAACCTGTCAATATTTCTCTTTCTATCCCTTATCATCACTACACACATGGTGACGTTTCTGCAATTTGAAAACAACTTTTTGAAAGTCAATACAGATTCACATTGTAATGAACAGGATTTAAAAAGCTTTAAGCATATAGCAAACTATAAATTACCCGGATCAAGCTAAGCCATGACATAATTCAAAATTTTCCAGGGCTATGTTAGTTGTAAAAGACATCCTATGATGAGAATACTGTAATAATGACATAGCTTCAAGTATTCTGTTCAGGATTCTTCCAAACTACCGAATGAAAAATACTCACACAGAGTGACAGATTTGAAAAGTAGAACTATTGTGTATCATTACGGGAAAGCTCCATTAACTTAGGAATACCCGACTTCCCTAGAGGATCAATTTCACAGACCTGCCTTTCCTACAATGGCACTACAATGGCACCAGCTGGATTAGATAAACATAACAATGGAACATTCACACCTTGGGGATTAAAAGTCTTCTGTTTGTCACCCGAGTTGGTCAGGCAAGAACTCGGGTTTCAGGTACCATGCAAGTTAATGCAGCCTTCCCCTAATGTGTATTTTGTAAAACTCACTGTGTTCTAGGAAGTGAGCAAGTCCCGGAATGTCTGGCGGATCGGAAAAACTACCAATGCCAACACAGAGAGCTGCAGCTGCCTAAAATATCAAAAGATGATATAAAACTTATCAAAATTTATCTGAATCTACAAACATTGAAGCATCATAATGGGAAAAATAAGCTAGCTTTGACAAAGGGAAGATAACAGATTCAATGAAAATTACCATGAATAATTACATTTAATCATCTCAATCTTGAATTTAAACTAAAAGATCTATTACTTCAAAGCATCATGATCTACAAATATTTCAGTCAAACATTGCTACAAAAACATAAATAAAGTTCTTGTCATTATCAAGGTCAGTTAAAGTGGCATAACTAGTAAGCTAGAAAATTTTAATCATACTTTTAACTATGCTCAGTTTATATAAATATTTGCCTTTATGATCGAGTGAAAAACAAAAAAGTAACACTGCAAATTCCACAAATTATGAAAAACCTTTAATACCATTTTTTGTGACTGGACAGCAGACTTTTTTTGTTTGCCATTATCTGGATTCTCTTCATCATCCTCATCCTCTTCATCTTCAAATCACCTTCGTCTTCATCATCATCATCATCATCATCATCATCATCATCATCGTCATCTTCATAATCTTCATCGCCATCATCATTATCTTCATCAGAGTACTCCATCTTCTCTTCATCATCACAAAATGATTTTCCGTTTTTGCTCTTCAAATCTGATATCAATAGTGCTGTGAGTCCATTTTCCAGTTTAATTACTCTTGAAAATAATAATAAGACAATAATGACAGAGATTTATTTTGTGTATTTGATGAGCTGTTTCCAAAAGCTGAGAGGAATTAAAATGTTGCATTCTTTTTTAATGTTGAATGTCAAAATTCAGCTGTGAGTACGACTGCACACTGTTATGTCTCTTTGAAAATCAGTAAGTCTATGGCATCCACAAACCGAATCGAGAAATCGCAACATTTGGAAATGGGATTGGTGGTCTGTTTCTAGCTCCATGGTGGATATATCTTGATTGGGAAACGTTTTGTACGACTTTCCCATGGATTCAAGGGCCTCAGCTCGACAATGGAACTAATCCGCTACAATTACGTAAACTGTAAATATCGCTCTCACTTCTGAAAGTGAATGTACCACGACCTGATCATTCGCGGTTGGCTCCCGGTATCCCATTGGAAAAAATATCTAACATGTCTAAGCTTCGCTATGGCTTCATCATGTTACTTAGTTATGTGTGAACAGTGCAGTGGAGACGTCGAGACTGTACACGGTATTTGTGCGGTCACTGATCAGTGGTCGTTGTCTGAGACGACACAGCCACTGTATCTAAAATAGCACAAGAGGAATGTTTATAGATGGATGGATATAACTGCCCAAAACGAACATTCAGTACCTGTACTCCCTTTTATCGTTCGGTGATTTCACAACCTCGTCCATTCTAGCCTGCTCACAGCTGAACATGTGAAAGACAGTGTAATAACCGGTAATTCATAAGGCTATTTCTGGTTGGCGTAACTGTTGAATGGGAAACCAATCACAGGCGTTGTTATATCGTGAACAAAGATGGCGACCTACTATGTCATGATAATGAGTGAAAACTCAGGTCGATCGTAATTTACAAGGTGTATGGTTGACTCTCTTTTATCAATCTGGTCAAAATCCCTGTACTTTTTCCTGTAGACGATTACTTTGATCAAGGTAGGATATATTCCATGAATGTAATAGTATTCTGTTCTCAAAATCTTAAACGTGTACAGTACTACAGGTACATTGAACTGACCCTCGCCTCGCCTGACAGTGACACCACTGTCAGTGAACAGTTGATGTCAGTTTGTAGTCGTGTCATCTCGTACACACTCCCACAGGTCCTTCGCTCGCCGACGTGACCATGCAGTGGCTGTCGCCGCGCCGTTTACTTTGATCACGGGGACCGTGCTTTGATGCCGGGCAACAGTTGTACAACGGGATCAAATCCTATTTTCTCATATACAAATCAGTATAACCTGGGTCTCAAAAAAAAAGAAGAAAGAAATTAATCATGCAGGCCTGCGAATTCAAGATTACAGTTGCTGCTCAGTACAGCTACTTTTGACTGTATGCGATCGTGATATTTGTATATTTCAATCATTCTAAGCTTTAGGCCCTTATTTACGTGCTTGTAGATCCAACGATTCACACTTTCCACAACCTTCAAAAATGCTGTCAGGGGTGGACCATTTATTGGGAGAGGGGGTTTTGATCCCTTCAAAGAAGGTTTTACATTGAACACTCAAGCCCGTCAAAGAAGATAATATGAGAGGTGGTTAGGGAAAATAACCAGGCAGACAAAGTCCACCTCACTTCAGTACGAAACATGGGAAAATTAATGGCTTTTCCATGAATTCAAAACTGTGGAGTAACTGTTAGAGAGAAGGGGCCTCCAACAAGATCAAATGTTCCACCCCTGAACACACACATGTATGCTCATACACACAAATTCATTTGTCTATGTGTTGGTAGCCATCCATTTTCATGCCTTCGCATCGAATTGTCATGGATTTTGTGTGCCTAATACATGATACATACATACAGACAAATCAGTTTTCTCTTTTTTCATTCTGAACCATAGCAGTCATCATGGCTGTTGATTGTCATGACAACTGTGACTCATTGTAGTTCCTACAAGCTGTGATATCACAGCGGTGCTAGTGGCGGTTATAGAACGCTGGGTCAAGGGTCACCGTCACAGTACCGCTGCGAGCCAACCCATGGACATTTTCGGTAGTTTACTACAACACCGATCGGTGTCGCTGATTTACCTTGCAAAATAATAAAATGATTAATCTTTGAATAAATCAACCTGTACCTACTGTTTCACCGACTATCTACAACTCATCTCCTATTCCTGCTAATGATCCCGACTGTGACAACATGTATATTTTTCCGTTTACTTTTTCGGTGAGCCGTTGATGGTTCCTGCTCGAATTTGAACTTTTGACCTCCAACGTATTCAGTGCGTTGTACACGCGAGCGGGCAAACATCGCATAAACTGCCAATGCCTCATGGGAAAATGGTTAAAAATACATGTTCTTATCGTCAAGGTAGTTAGCAGGCATAGAGAATGAGTTTTATACAGTCAATGATAAAGATGATAAAGGTTTATTTATTCAAAGACGAATGTATTTCATTATTTTGCAAGGTAAATCAGCAACACCGATCCGTGTCGTAGTAAACTACCAAAAAAACCTATGGGTTGGCACGCAGCAGTACTGTGGCAGTGACCCTTGACCTGAGCGTGTTCGATAGCTGCCACTAGCACTGCTGCGATATCACAGCTAAGTTCCCACATGTTGTGGTGCCTGCTTGAAACTTCAAGGTAAACTGATGTATCATTGTTCATAGGGCACTTTCCCTATTTGCAATCTGTACACACATCAACAAATTTTTGTTTAAGGTGAAGCTGCACATTGCCAACAGTTTTTTCAAAGGAATATTTCTCATCTAAGATGACAAGGAAACCCTCTCATACTACATATTTTCAAAAAGCAGAGAATCTAGAGTTCAGTATGGTAGCAACAATTAACTCAAAGGATGAAGGGGCGTGTATATTTGGGGTAAAAACCTATTTTGGTATTAATGATAAAAATTAATTCAAGTCAAAAACTTGATACTATTTTCTGAATTGTAAAATTTCACTTGAAACGAGTATATGTTGAAAAAAAAAGGTTTTTTTTGCTTTATCTATACTCATTCTAGACTTGGTTCAAGTCTGTGATTTGTGAATGTTTGAGTGGAGTGAACGCGATGATTTGCATTTTGTTTTCATGTGAAACGCGTGAGTGGAGTGAATGGGATGATTTGTGTACTTTTTAGTCCCCACGGACACCGTCCGGGGGGACTTATAGGTTTGGTCATGTCCGTGCGTGCGTCCGTGCGTGTGTGCGTCCGTCCGTCCGTCCGTTCACGCAGATATCTCAGAGATGCAAGAAGCGATTTCATTCATACTTGGTACAAGGATTACTTCATATGTCATACATGTACACATAGATTTGTTTTGTGATACAATCCAATATGGCCGCCAGGCGGCCATTTTATTACAATTTTTTCATGTACAGAGCCATAACTCAGACATGTTTCAACCGATTTTATTCAATGTTGGTACAAGGACATTGACCAATGTCATACATATGCACGTCGATTTGTTTTGTGATACGATCCAATATGGCCGCCAGGCGGCCATTTTGTTATGATTTTTTCATGTACAGAGCCATAACTCAGACATGTTTCAACCAATTTTATTCAAAGTTGGTACAAGGACATTGACCAATGTCATACATATGCACGTCTATTTGTTTTGTGATACGATCCAATATGGCCGCCAGGCGGCCATTTTGTTATGATTTTTTCATGTACAGAGCCATAACTCATACATGTTTCAACCGATTTTATTCAAAGTTGGTACAAGGACATTGACCAATGTCATACATATGCACGTCGATTTGTTTTGTGATACGATCCAATATGGCCGCCAGGCGGCCATTTTATTACGATTTTTTCATGTACAGAGCCATAACTCAGACATGTTTCAACTGATCTTATTCAAAGTTGGTACATGTACATTGACTTAAGTCATACATATACATGTTGATTTTTTTAAATTGTAAGATCAAATATCGCTGCATGGCGGTGATTTTGTTACAATTTTCAAATGTACAGAGCCATAACTCAGACATATTTCCACCAGTATCATTCAAAGTTGGTACAAGGACACTGACCTATTTCATACATATGCTCGTCAATTTGTTTCACGCCACGTAGCAGTAACATGTCAATTATTGAAGTTTCGTAAGTAGGCTGATATGTCAAGAAATACGTACTGCATCAAATTTATGAAACTTAATACAGATGTTAACTGATGTTACGCTCACATTGCTTTTAACATTGAAAAAGACATTTATCAGTGTCATTTTAATTAATTTGTAATTGCATAAGTAATGAACTTTCCTAATTAGGGTGATATAGCCACAAATTAATACAACGTCAAATGTGATGAAACTTGATACAGATGTTGATCTCATAGTGTCGTAAATACTGCATCAAATTTATGAAATATGGTACCAGTGATAATCTGTCAAGTGTTAGAATTGTATGCAAAAATGTTTTGCAACATCCTGTTGATTATTCCTAGTTGACTCATTTTATGAACTTTAGGATGGTGGCCTACATTGGTTTTATGTTTTCATCACCATGGAACTCATTCTTGGCCATTGAGCGCCATCTGTATCAAAGTATTTTTATCACAGACCTAATTAATGAAGAGGACTCTATCCTCTACGAGGACATGTAATCAAAGTACCCATTAACAAGTGGGGACTGTGTCATCAACGATGACTTGTTTCATGTGAAACGTGTGAGTGGAGTGAACGCTATACAGCGGAGTTTCACCCGGAATCCGGCAGAAACTAACTCACTACTGCGTAGACTCAAAGGTGACGCATTCAATCGCTGGGAAAACCTGGCCTGGGCTGCCAAATTCCGGATAGGTTTGTACGAAATAGGAGAGACACAAGAGAAACTATTATAAATGATTTAATTTTTTAAAAATTCGCCAACTTGAACCAAGTCTATACTCATTCTAAATGGCATGAGTTGAAAGACTGACACTCAAAAAAGTGATTAAAACATGATGAGGAAAAATTAAATGCCTCTTAGTCAAAATGTAAGAACTTTATTGCTAAACAAAAGAGTCGTTTTGTTATTTAGAATTTAAAGAACATGTGAAAATTTCAGAAAATTTGACCCAGCTAGAGTTGAGTTAAATTTTTTCGAAATCTTGAAATTGGGAGAAAAGAGAAGCTAGGAATCAAGTGATTTACATAAATTTGCATAAATTAACACTTTTATGTCACGCAACTTATGACTACTTGACTAACTAAAGGTGAATACAACCAATATTTTAATCTTGGGTTAACAAATTAATGAAAATTGAATGAATATTTGCCAAAAATATGATTTTGAGCAAAATTTGCGGTGTTGGGTGCAGTACCCCCTAAATTAAAGGGGAAGTTCACCAAGGATGATTTTTACATATGTGCTAGCTTTGTGGTCACTTACCCCGGAAAAGCTATTTTCGCCATTTATAACTCGCAAGATTTTTTACAAAAAACGCTAGACATAGTACAGGAAGTTGCCCATGTAATTTGAATCATGGGAAAAAAGCGCCAAGCTTGTAGCTTGCATAATGTGATATGGAAGGGACCATTTTCCCATGGGTATTGCATTGTCCACTCACTCATGCTTAAAGCAGGCTGTGCGTATTTACATAACTTTTGTTTATACTGAGTATCCTTGCATAAACGATGATTTACTTATAATAAACTGTCCATTGTCAGATTTTTGTTGACTACCCTGTGTTCGCGCTGCCCATTCGCCACGTTCGCAAATGCGAATTGAAATCAGCAGTGGCGAAGAAAAATCGATCCTAATTCGCCACAGTGGCGAAGATGATTTTTGTTGAAAAAATTCCGCAAAATAAGCAAAAACGTGGGGTTTTTTAGTCTTTTGTTGATCTGCGCTTCTCTTTCGGCGATTCGCGAAAAAACTATATCCACTTCCGTATTGTTCTCTCCGACGTACGCAATTGCAATCGAGCCAAGTCTCGCGAGAGATTTGACGTCAATTTGTATAGTGTACAGCATGCACATGCACATAAATGACTATCGCGAGAATTGAAAATGCAGGCAGACGCAATCGAGCCCTAGTCTCGCGATAAATTTGACGTCATTTTGTCTAGTGTACAGCAAGCAAAGCGAACACTCGCGAGAATTGAAACTTTTGCTATTTTAATCGTGGTCACAAAGTTCGGTGTTGAAATTTATTTGCATCGTGGTCTAGACGTTCCGTGTTGCGCATTTTAATCGAGGTCTTATTTTAATGGTGGTCGATTTGCATCGCGGTCCTCATGGTCCCCTATTGATGTTAATTAAAATCGCCATCCCAGCGACGCATTCCGTGTTGTTGTCGATTTGCATCGCGGTCTCGACGTTCCGTTCCGTTCTCGACGTTCCGCGTATCCATGCTCAGTTGTAATTTTTTTGGTTGATTTTGCCGTATTGTTTTTTCAGAAACATACGAAATTCGTCTAAGTTTTAAGAAACAATTAATTTCTCTTGGCGAGGACTATTCAAGCTCGTTGTATCCTCGCATTAAATTTACCGATTTTCTGTAATACAGTTATTTATGTTTTTTTACGGAAATTTTTGTGACAGCTTCAGGTAAAATGTGAATTGGACAAAATTTCATTTCTGTCAGGAAATCATAGCACGTACGTCTTTGTGCAGGTGAACTCTACCGAATTTTCTTATATCAAAGATGTTTGCTAATTTACAATGATACTCATACTAGTACTTAACGAGATTTCCTGTCTAAATTCCCGCAAATCACCAAGAAAATCTAAAAATTACTACACGGAATTAAGACTACATGTGGAAGTGTCGTTTGATGACGTTCCGAACGTCTGTGCCACATTTACGCGACGTCTTGTATGACGTGACAAAGACGCTACGTGTACTGATGGAACGTAATTACGTGTAACCAAACTTCTATTTTAATCGCAGTCCGAACGTTCAGTGTTGCTGTCATGCTGTTGATTTGCATCGCGGTCCCAACCTTCCGTGTTGCAGTTCATTTTAATCGTGGTCTCAACGTTGCGTGCTGCTTTCGATTTGCATCGGGGTCTAGCCCTGCGTACGATGCTGTGTGTTCCGCTACAGCTAATCGCCCGCTCATGGGCGATTAGCTGTAGCGAACACACAGCATCGTACGCAGGGCTACATCGGGGTCCAGAATCAAGCAATTTCCAGTGTTAAAATGAAGACAATTGGATACAAGGTTGATGTGTTGATAGTTTATTCTTGTGCATGCAACCGACATTGGAGATTATAGCATTATAGAAAGCTTAGTTTTCGTAAAAAATGTGTGGCTAATAAAATTTGTCTGTGGCTAATAAAATTTGAAACTATTCGCCACAGTGGCTAACAGCTTTCCAAACCCAGCGCTAACACAGCTACTGTGTTACTGTGAGTGGACAATGAGGGGGCCATACCCGTCCGGAGATGGTCCCTTCCATATCACATTATGCAAGCTCCAAGCTTGGAGCTTTTTTCCCATGATTCAAATTACATGGGCAACTTCCTGTACTATTTTTATTGTTTTTTTAAAAAATCTTGCGAGTTATAAATGGTGAAAATAGTTTTTCCTGGGTAAATGACCACAGAGCTACCACATATGTAAAAATCATCCTTGGTGAACTTCCCCTTTAATGTACATGTTTCATTAATCTAAACATAGACCCTTGAGAAAACTTGATCGTCTATAGTCTAATAAAAGGATACGCTGTATGTTAATTTTTGTATCCATGTCTTTCAATCCGTCATCCATGATATACATTATGGGATAAGGATCTTCAAAAGACAAAGCCAAGCATCAACCAAGCCGTGTTCAGTGCAAGCAAAGACTTTGAGAACAATGATAACATCGAATCGAGACACAACTTGATCAAGACACAGAACCACATCTTCTCAACGGAAATCGTGAGCACCACCTTGAATCAAGATGTTTACCTTCAGCAAGACATCCAAGATAGTGGCGTTGTGTTCCTTGGCAAACTTTGTGAATGCCGCAGACAGGGTGATCATGCCGATTGCAATGGTTCCCATGACGGATCAGTTCAAGTGGAATATGCAAGTACAGGGATGGGTACTCAGTGCTTTTGCCTTTGGCTATGTCAGCAGTCAGGTACAAAAAATTCAAATTACTATCTCTGGATCATTCTTCAGTCTTCTGTTTCATCAATCTCTTTCTGGAGAAACTGCCTGACTGTGTCAGGCATACAAATATCAGGCACACAAAAAACAAAATCATTGAGATACGCTGTAATTTATATACAAATATGATACACACCACAAACTAATTTCTGTGTGATTTTAGTGTTTAAATGCAACATTCTATCTACTCAATTGTTATACATTACCAATATATCTGTTGCCTTATGTTTTGTCAATTCTAATGCAAAATGAATTCATATGCCATGGCCAACTACTTTGTAGTGTATCATTGTAAGGTCAATTTTTGCATTAAAAATACCAGGATTAGTAGAGCTGGAGAGTGATCACATATTGCCCTTCTTAATAATCTCATGAATTCGTTCATTATAAAATGATCCATTTTACTCAGTTTTTTTCCTTTCCTAAATTTTATTGAATTTCATTCAGACCCTAAGCATATAGCAATAGCAATATCAGATTTTGGTTTGATTTACCAAATTGAATGCAATTTGATGCCAAAGTACTGTGAGCACAAAGAACTGAAAAATTGCTGTGAATGAAAATAATCAAACAAGTTCAAAAGACTTTCAAGTATTATATTCATCAATAATGTCCAATGCAGGGAAAGTGATCTGCGTTCATAATTCACAAATAATGTTGAAATTTGTTTTTTCATGATTGTTCTATAATTTCAGATAATTGGCGGTCGTACAGCGCAAAGATTTGGTGGTAAGGTTACTCTGGGCATAGCCGTTTTAGTTTGGTCTCTAGCCACATTCCTTACTCCGTTCTTTGGACCCTATGTTGGACTCATAATTTTCTCAAGAGTACTTCTAGGTTTTGCTGAAGGTTTTTGTCTACCGACAATTTACCACATATTTTCACACAATATCACCGTTGAAGAGCGGTCCCGGGCATTTGGGTATTTGGTGGCATCAGGCTCCGTAGGCCAGACCATTGCAGCAGTGGTGAGTTCTGTTTTCCAGTTTTATTTCGATGAATTTAAAACTATTGTTTTGTTTTGTCGGCACTTCAGCTATTGTTAATTCCTAATTTATACAAGTAATAACCTATTGTTAAAGCATAGATCCAGTAGTTAGTTTGATCATGATACTGAATATGTGATAGAAAACCTAGTTGTAATGAAATTTCATCAGACTAGATTTAGAGGTGATATGTAATTAGGTTTGATCAGTGTGTGTTAAGCCTTTGTCACATAACGACATACGTGGCATATATGTAGCACAGACATTCAGAACAGCAAGCAACATTCTACAGGAAGTCATTATTATGTGTAGTATTTTTCTGATCTTCTGCTAATTTGGACAGTGAATATGCAGAATTATGGCAAGTGAAAGATTGTGATTGGGAATTTGGGTACGTCAAGAAAAGAAAAACCTTACAAAATGTTAGTGTAATACTTATCATCACCATCTTTGCATTAAATTGGCTGATTTTCTTTTACGTACAGTTATAACAAAGTTTAACAAAAATCTTGTCGAAGCATCTGCTATAAAGTCAAGTGAGACTACAACATTGCGATGATTCATGATGGGAAAGCATAGAAAGTATATGATTTCAATTAGTCCTTAGGACAATGAAAGGCGTAGGCGTATAAAGAAATCTTTTTTGTAAAGCGTCTTCTCATGAAATTGCATGCCTTGTTTTGAGGACATCATGGGAGTGTGTAACAAGGAATAAAATTTGATCTGATTTGTAAAAAGAGAGTGAAGGCAATGCAATAACATCTGTTACAATGTGGTAATCAAACATCATTAAAATGTGAATCTGTTTTCATCAGAACACAATCCTCAGCCATGATACGTAGCAAATATAAATATTCAGGTTCATATTTAGACAGATTTCATGTTTTATCATGAACTTCAGGGATATGCAGGAATTCAGCCCAGTATGATATTGCAATTCTCTACATACAGTATCGAGTTAGACCGTAGGTAAAGGAAAATTCACATGAAATCATCAATTTGATAACAGCTGTGAATTATCAGGCACATTAAATTGAACTATGTCTGTATTCATCATATTAGTTTTAAAAAATACTGTTACATTATCGATAATGTATTGTGCTCTTTATCATTTCTTTTGTTTTTATACTTATATTTTTACCAATTTATATATATATTTAATAATCTGATAACAAATGAAGGCCAACCTGTGAAGCCTTGTTTTACACATCAGTGTATTTTCTTGTTCTTTTTTACTTTCTCAAAGCACAAACGCTGAGTCTCAATTGTACACTACTTATTCAGTGTTCATTTCAAGGCTCAAATCTATAAATCTCAACAATTGATGTATTGGCTGTTGTATGAAGTAGGGTTACAGAGTGGCTATAGGCTGCGATGTAAGTTTTAGCATTCATGAAAAGATAGCAGATTACAAAAATGATACAAAATAAATATTTGTTTTTATCTTATGATATATTTGTTTTCATGTGCTCGAGAAATGTGTGCATAAAACCTTCAATCCTATGTGATATGGTGTTTCTTTCATGGAAGCTGTTACTATGGAAACAGAAAAGTGTGGTTAAAGATGGCTATGCAAAAGTAAAAATTATTGTCATTTTCTTTACAGTTGCATATATTCTACTAGGACCAGTATCAATGAGTAGACAAAAATATGATGAGGGAAAGTAGTTTTTCTGTCTCTCTGTTTGAGATAAATTGCACAGAAATACAGCACACTACAGTCCCTCCATCCACCACATCCTTTGATTTTGTGCAGTTTACACTTCTTTATCAAAAATGGTGAAAAATATCAGAAAGCTGATAAGAAACATCGCTATTCTATGCAGCATAGAATACTGAAACATCATTTTACAAATGACTTTAAGATTTTATGAAGAAAATGTAATGAAGGCACACAATATCAAGAGCTTAATTAAAGAAAAATTGCTGAGTCAGGGTCTTTCGTACAGAAAGGAAAAAGCTTGCCAGTGTACCTTAAAATGACGGTGACACCACATTTTGAATATATTTTTCAAAATGACTTCTCATTCCAATTCTTTCGTGAAAGTTTCAAGGAAATAATAATAATAATAATAATAATAATAATATTTTTTATTGCTTGCTTGTAAATATAGGATTTACATCACATTTGTGGCAATAAAAGTGTGATACAAAAATAAGTTAAAATTTTTTTTAATAATAATAATATTTTTTATTGCTTTTTTATTTTTATTTTTATTACAAGGAAATGAATTATAATACAAGGATGTTTCCTTGCATAATTTTTACATGCAAAATAATGGAATGTGGCTGATACTGCACCATCCATGTACTGCCCTACATGTACATGTACCCTAAGCCATTGGTGTAAACCAGATACAAAACTGCACACCACCGCAGACAGTCAGTGAATTGTGCTGATAATATCAAAGTACTATTATTTGTAACTGGTTGCATGCTATGTGACTCAAAGTGTTATGTATCTTTGCAGATTTGTCCGAGACTTCCATGGCCCATGATGTTCTACAGTTTTGGTTCACTTGGAATTCTCTGGATTGCAATATGGGTGCTCCTTTACAATGAAAATTCAACAGAAGTTGATCCTGAAATGCTACTCATGCCCAAGGTAAAAAGCACTATGTGGATGTATTTTTCCACAAATAACATCATCACACATTCAGTTTCTCTCAAAGACTCTGTTACACCATGTTTAAAGTGAAAATCTGAAAGACCTTTGTTATCTGAGCATCTTTCCCAGTAGTCCTGACAAACTTTATCAGCAGTCTGTTAGTGTGATTGTCTTCACTGATAATGCTATGAATAATCTATATTGATTTCTATGATCTTTACCTGGGATAATCTCAGGAGATGAAACCTAGCATTGAAATTAATGGTGCCTGGTACAGAAAGGCATGTTTGTTAAACTAGCATAGATACGTGCACATTCCATTTGCACATTTGCACGTCCATTTCGCTTGTATCGCTGTCACTTTCTTTTTTGCCTTGTATGTACTGAACATTGCAGTAGCCAGAGTGGGCCATGAACTGTGGAGTCTGCCAACTTCCCCTTTTGCCGCAATGGTTTTGCCCAAACCCATTGTTGTTAACACTGAATGCTGATCATTGACGTGATTACAGGGGTGATGAGGTCAAGAGAGCGATCTTTCACTTAATAATGCAAATAAAACCCACTGACAATTACAATTCTTTATTGCAGAGTCTATCGATATTTGCCATTGGTCGATAGAATTTTTCATCACCTCAGCTGTTGTACTGTACAGCATGATTTTTATAATCAGTCGATTCACAAAATGGAAGTTTTGCTCCATGTGGTCATCTTACAGGTTGACACAAGGCATTCTGTACACTGGACGGCATACATATCCCACAAACCACTCTGGGCTATTTACGCAGCCCACTTTGCCATGAATTGGTCCAATTACATCATATTGTCATGGTTACCCACATATCTCTCCAGAAGGCTTGGAGCCAACAAGCACGACATCAGTTTCACCGCTTTGCCGTATATTATGAATTCGTTAGTTGGAGTTGGTGAGTATTATAGAAATCTTGTAAATCTTGTCATCAAGTCACAATAGCTGTGTGTTATTGAGCACCACACTACTGTTTCACAGATACATTATTGACTCTGCAGGACTCTGAATTCAACCATCAATGAGATCTATTGCTTTGATAAATTACAAAGAATTTGCAATGTTCAGTGAGCTCCAGATAGTAAAGATTAATGGCTTATATTAATTTGTGTTGTTTTAAGCATTTTAAAAGGCTAATAAGCAATCGTGTTTGTGACAATTTTTGACATATTTAGCTTCCTAAAATTCATACTTATGTGAAAATAGAGATTATATTGTTTGACTTGCAGTCTATTTATAGCACAGACATGACAAAAACACTTGCTGTATGTATATATATGTGTCGTTCTGGCCATTTGCCTCTGTTTAAACTGTATGTTGTACTGCTTTCAAATAATGACACACTGTATTATGACATAGATGTTGCTAGGCAACTCAGACTCATCGATATCAGTGAATTCTTATCTACCTCTGTTGTTAAAAATTATTATGCGTGTTGCAAGATGCAATAAAGAAATTGTAATATTGATAACTTCTCTGCATTTTGTAAAAAAATGTACAAAATGTCGGATACTGTATTTCTAAATTAAGAAATGGGATAAAATTATCTTGAAGTTTTTCCTTGTAGACTGTAAAGCTTCATCTGAAATATTTATTCTTAACCAGACTGTCATGTATTGTGTTGTATCAGTGTTTCTCATAAATTTCCAACCGGAAATCGTGCCATAAAATGCACTGATTGAATTAGAATTACTATGGTCAGATAAGATGTACAAATACATCTATTTGTATGTCAATCACAGTGTTTTCTTTAAAGGTTTGGAACATAGGTACATGGTTGATCATTTCTGTTGTCCCCAAATGTGATTGTATTGATATACCATTGGGATTCCTGGTAACATGACTAGTGAACCGCAGTAAAATTTAATTGAGTACTGTCCTCAACAAAAGCACAGAATCAGAATGCACATAATGTTAAATACAAAACAATACAGTACAAATGGTGACACACTAGTGGATATTCTGATCATATAATACTGCGATAGAGATTCTTTGCACAGTACTGAGTCAATACATACATGTATTTTGATTTATATATGTTTCTTACTATTTCTTTATTGCTAGCTGCTGGTCACTACGCAGACTCGTTGATTTCTAAAAGACAATGGACAGTGTTGTCTGTCCGAAGACTAATGACAACAATAGGTCTCTTAGGACCAGCTGTCTTTATTTTACTCTTTGGAAAAATGGAAAGCATGATGCTAGCAGTTTGGTAAGATGATGAATTTGATGATTTAATTAAATCTATCGGTTCATGTTTACTTACAATTACTACAAACTACAAGTAGTAGAAATTTATGAGTTTTCACTATAAGGTGCAAGAGGATGCTGATCAGATAATTCTAACTGACAATGGAAGTCAAATCGCTTTGATCCATGAATCCAGTATTTATACTGATCCATGGAAAAAATGCTGGCACTTTTTTCAACATCGCTGAAAGATAAAGATTTTCAAATTCCTATTTTTGCTCTATACAAGGGTCCATACACTCATTGAAATTCCTTCAATTTTAAAACCTCCTTGAAAGTCCTTGAATTGAAAATGAATTAAGTTTTGGAAAGTCCTGGATAATTGATGAGCCACCCCGTAATATTTCAAAATCATGAAATTATGTCATGATATTGAAAAATGACGTTAAAAGATATAAAAAAAATGAGAAGTTGTAAAAATGATGTTTGAGAAATGGTATTTTGGAGCTAAAAAGGTGCTTGAAAATTGCTGAAAAATCCTTGAAAGTTTAAGTTACTTTGAGTGTATGGACCTGTCTACAAATATGTACAGCGCCATCTGTAGTTCTGATTTGTACAAGTTTGTCAGCCAAGACATATCTTCCTTGCATTTTCTCTCTTATCATCCAAATTAGTCAAGTTCATGTATGGTTTCTTTTGATTTGTCACATTTTTTTTTCAGTTTTGTGTCAATATCACTGGGACTGTGTGCATGCAACTCATCTGGTCACATGAGTAACCATGCCGACGTGGCTCCAAATCATGCCGGCCTTACATTTGCCGTGTCAAACACTTTGGTAAGTAGAGCAGACGTACTTCACCAGCGTCATCCTCTGTACCTTTCTATGAGTTTCAGCAACACTGACTGCAAGTATTCAAACTCAGGTTCTACACAGTTGCTTTGGCCTAAGGATACTGTCATTCTAGTCCAGTGATTTTATTTGATTTTAATTTTAGATTTCAAAGGGAATGGTATAAAGTTTCTTTACGGAGAATTTTAGCAACATTTTATCTTTCCAATTTTGAAAACTTGCCAAAAGTAGATACATAGAATCTAAGCAACAACTCTTTAATTCAATCTTGTAAGGAAACATTTTAATTTTTCCACTTTCAGGCAACCATACCAGGTATGACCTGCGGACCGGTAACGGCAGCTATAGTAGACTACACACAATACTGGTATCCTGTCTTTGTCGTAGCGGCCATCGTCAATTTAGTTGGTGCTATCATTTACAACAGCCAAAGTTCTGCCAGTCAAGTTCTTTAGAAGTTTTCACTCAAAACTAATTGTTTCAGAGAAAGATGATAAAGATATTGGATATACAAAGAATGTCATCTGTGTATAGAAAAATAGCATGCTGCAGAATGACGGACAAATGGATGTTTTTAAAGCTCCATCAACTACAATTTTTGATGTGTTTTCTATTATTTTTGTAACGTTTGTAAAATACAATTTCTTATTCTGTGCACAAAATCATGTTGAAATACTACCACTCCATTGGTCAACACAGCCTCCTTCCACTCCATTGGTCAACACAGCCTCCTACCACTCCATTGGTCAACACAGCCTCCTACCACTCCATTGGTCAACACAGCCTGCTACCACTCCATTGGTCAACACAGCCTGCTACCACTCCATTGGTCAACACAGCCTGCTACCACTCCATTGGTCAACACAGCCTCCTACCACTCCATTGGTCAACACACTCCATTGGTCAACACAGCCTCCTACTATTCCATTGGTCAATACAACCCACATGACTGTGAGCAATATCCAGTGTTATCATCGACAGCTAAATTTTTAGTGCGGACTAGAATTCGTTTGTCAACAATAAATTGTTTATTATAAACAATTCATTATATTGGCAAAGCAAATACTGTGTATTTCAACATAACCTGAAGGCGAAGAAGAAGAAACTGCTTGTTTTCTGGAACAAAAATATAATGAAAATACTATCAAAAGACCCAGCTCTTGTCCCTTGAATGAAGAGAAACATTGTTGCCTTTTGTATAGTGGATCAGAGAGTCCCGAATGAATTGTTTAAGGGTATGAACAAACAAGAAACATAGACCTTATTAAATATTTCCTTTGTACATAAAGTCTTCTTGTAAGTTTGATCTCATTTGTTGTACTTTTTTGTGGTGGCCGTATAACATTATGTAGTTGATCAAACACTAGTGGTGCTACGAAATATCAGTTTTTCCTGAATTTTTTATTACTGAATGGTAGTGCGAAGAATTTATATATATGGGCTTTATGTATCAAAAAAATTTGACGCCCAGCAACCCCCCTCTTTCCCCCATCCTCTATGGCCTCACATATATCACTGAAGATGACAACATGATACAAAAAATCAAAAGTTATGTACCCTGACTTTACACTGCACATATTTTCACGTATTGGATGGTATCTCCAAATTTTCGATTTTGTGCTGTTACTTCATGAACAACCATATGTAGAGTTATACCTGTGGACAGACAGGCAAATTTTGTTGGCACCTATCAGGTGATGTCATAAGGAGTTCATTTCATACTTATCAAGACACCCAAATGCCGACGGAGCACAAGTGGTGCAGTAAATTTATCGCCATACAATGCAGTTTTCATGTTAGAGAATTATTAATGGGATATACTGTTTGAATGATTATTAATGGGATATACTGTTTGAATACAGTTGGCTGTTCTGACCTTTAACATAAAAAACAATATCATTGTAATTTCAGATAATTCTGCTGTTTTTTGAATATATATTTTCTGCACATGGCTGGCTGCACTGCACATCAGTTCAACACGACAAAGACTACATTTTTTGTTCTGTGTCTAAGCAAATCTGATGTACTTTGCCACAGAACAAAACTGTGCCACTGTTCACAGCAGTATTATATTTGGTACACTTAATGACGGCCCCACTATTCCCTATGCATTGGGTAAATTGGTTTTAAAGTTGAGAGATAATCTTGTCATTTGATTAAATTATGGTTCTCAATCCACTGTGCTTACCAGTAAACAATAACAGAGTAGATGTGTACGGCCTGATCCATTGTGGGAGTGTATCTGGGATTACCAAATGAACTCCCATGACAAGAACAAGCAAAGGTGGCCAGGTTGTGAGGCTAGATTCATGTGAGATGTTTCATTTTTCTCCAGTGTGCGTTGAGAAAGTGATGGCAGACAACTAGGGTAGACATTATTCAATATGAAACAGTATCTAGATTAAGCTGACGTATTTGCAATTGCTTGAACATTTTGTAACAGGTGATCAGAATTTAGAGAGTCGTCTAAACAGAAGTATTTGTAACTTTTCAAAATGCTGGGAAGAAAGGTCCTATGTAAGTTTTATCTCATTCACAACAGTTGAATTGCTATCTTTTATTGTGGGGTTGGTTCAACATTGGGTTGGATTTTAGCTGCACTGTTCAGCAACAATTTTATTTGACCAAAGTGAAATGAGGGAGGGAAGGATATATTGTTTGGTACATGGGTTGAAGAGAGGTACTTTAGGGTTTGGTTATGATGGGTTTGGCTGAGTTGGGTTGTGTTGTGTTGGGTCGGGTGGGCAGAGTTGGGTTGGGTAAGGTTTTGGTGGGTTTTGTTTGGTTAGCGGGGTTGTGTCGGGTTGGGTAGGGTTTGGGTGTGGTGGGTAGGATTGGATGGGGTTTGGATGTGTTGGGTTTGGTGAGTGGGGTTGTTTCGGGTTTGGCAGGGTTAGGTAGGGTTTGGGTGTGTAATGTTCAGTAGGGTTGGGTTGTGTTGGGTTGAGTTTTGAAGTGTTTGTAGGGTTTGGTCATGATGGGTTAAGTTGAGTTGGTTGTGTCCAATTGGGAAAGGTTTAGTTTTTTTTGTTGGTTAGTGGGGTTAGGCTTGATGTGATTGGCATGGTAAGTTTTGGAGTAGTCTCATAGGTGTGAAAGGTGTGATTTGGGTTGGTATACTCACAGTCCCTCCCGTGGGCAGAGGGACTGTGTAATGCTATTTGGTAGGCTGTGAACGATTTTAATGGGTTTGGTCGGCCAGTCATAGTAAGCTTTGACATTGGGTGGGGACTAAATTTGATGAAGTTCAGTAGATAGTCCTTTGTGTCTTACAGGGAAAGTGTCACTCATTTTGAGTTTGTTACGTCCGCAGACAAATACTTTGCAATGTTTGTCTCTCTAGAATACACCACCATTCAAAGAATAGATATTTATTGTTTATGTAAAGTGGTCAAGTATTGACATTTGAGTATGGTTTGGAATGCCATAATACTTTTCCTCAGTTTATGTGGTATTTTCCAATGCAAATCTCTTCATATGGTATTTGCATATGCAAATCTCTTCACAAAGTGGAGTTGCTCTCTACTACACACACTTGACTTAATAGCTAATGTTATTCTCAATTATTTTTGTGTATTTGATGAACATTTTTCATGGAATATATTGAGTATTTTGCCCTGGGCACCAAATATGGACTGGTGATTACTAGGTTAAGTATGTTCTCCCTGAGTATCTTATTTAGGACTAGCAATAATTTTTCACGCAAACTTGGGTCATTTGAGGTCATGAGACAGTAAATTCACCATGAAGTATAATACAAGTTGTGTCATCAGTTGCCAAGTTTACCATGAAGTTAGGATCATGTTTGGTCTTGAGCTAGGCAATTTTACAATAACATGAGCAGGGCAATTTCACAGTTAAAGGTATACAGTCACCTGTAATCTAAATATGCCCATATATGGTCAAAGGGGCATTCCTTGGTATTCAAAATACCCATGTGAGGGCGCTGTTTTTAAAAAGCGGCCACCTGTTTAAAATCTGTGATTGGTTAGATTTTCTCTTTCCATGGTAACTGTGGCAAAATTGGAACAGGTGACAGTATACCTTTAAGTAGGATTGAAGTCATCAGTAGGTACAAACAGGGTCATATCAACCTGCTATTTGTCAATTTTACTGTAGAGTAAGGGTCATATCAAGTCATGAGTAGGCAATTTTACCATGAAGTAAATTTCGATTCTTAAAGACCCTAGACATTAGATGTAGCTCAAATGTGTCAAAAATACTGTCAAAGTCAACAAAAGATGCATAAGTTTATGAAAATTACTCTCGCTAACATTCTAACTTTTATTCTAAAAAAATTGCCATTGGTTATTTGGATATCATTGGTGCAAAATGTACTGTTGTCTTTGTTGTTTTCTTATAGATGCAGGCATGCTGCCTTACAAGTGTATCAATACTATATAGCAGTATAAACATTGACATTCTGTATTTGCTATCCCATCATATAATCTATGTCATCCTTTAGTCCAGTGGACAACAATAATTTCTCTCAGAGTCATATAATTGTAAAGAAAATTATATTTCAATTGCTTTATTTTTAGTTACAATTATTATGGCATCCATTTTGAAATTAAATATTGGTAAATTAGACGTTATTTGCTTTTCCAATTTAAAACTCTGCATTTATCCCCATGAATTTCATTCCTGATTGAGATTCTTGAGCAAAGTGGGGACATGATTTTAGAACATTCATTTATTGTTTTTTGGGGTTTTGGACTATCTTCACATTGGATGATCAATACGATATTGTGAGAATGACTTATCACGGGCAACTCTTTGAAATATTTACAGAAATTGCAAAAAATGTGTTGTTTAATTACACCGGTGGGGAGAAAGTTATGTAAATATAACAGACATTAACAAAGTGATTTAGATTTATTGATTGCTTTGTGTTCAGGGTCTACTTTCACTATTGGTACAATAAAACAAAAGGAACAAAGGTTGGCTTCAAGTGAGGGCAGAATGCACCTCTGGAACATATATTCAGACTGTCAGACTTAAACATTACATTTTTGGTTTGCTACGTACGCAGCTCATTTTGAAGCCCATGGAGTGTATCTTTTCACTGGTGTATTTTAGTTAAAATTGAAAATTCAATTCTTCACCACAGAGTTAACATTAGAGTGGCGGCCCTTTTTAATTTCAAATGTCAGTAAATATTGGTGGATTTGTTTCTCCAATACAGAGATGGTCATTCCAGACTTCTTTGCTCACTTTCAAAAGGGAATGGTTTATAGTTTCATTGAGGAAAGTGTGAGCAAACATTAAAGTCTTTTAATTTCAAGGCACATGCTACCCTAACATTACAATTTATAATCAATTAGCTGTACACTGGTAATGTTTGATATATTTTCCATCGATTTTTTTCCTGTTTGTAAAATATATTTTCTTATATCATACTCAAAATAATGTTGAAATGCCAAGTATTCAGCTTGTCAAGACAGCCTGTATATGTAACAATGTCTGCTGCTTATTGCTTTAAAAAGCAAATTTTTTTTTCCGATCTAGAATTCATTTGCCCACAATAATGTTATTTGGTGTACTCGATGCCATGTGTTTGTTGGATAAATTCTTTGTGTTTCAACATTCCTCAAGAAGAAGTGTAAGAAAATGTAATTGTCTTCTGGAGCAAAAAATTTATGAAAATATTATCAAACGTTACTGGAATTGTCTCTTGAAGTGCCTTTTGTGTCACATTTTCTTTGTATTGCCTAAAACAAAAATAGTTTCTTATTAATATTTCATCTGGAAATTTGGAGCACCAAGTTATGGTTTGGTTTTCCATTTTCTTTATAATGACTATTTAATTTTTTATGGAATATTTTGTAGCATTTACGTATTTTGGAAAGATTATGTTGGAAGGTTTGTTGGAATTTGTAAAATTCAATCCATGTGTATTCTTGAAGACATTACATCATATTTCTTTGAAATATGGTGTATTTGCTAGAACTGGGTGAAAATTCAGTTGAATAAATGTATGTGATTGTGGAATTTAAAATACCCAGTAGTCTTATTGGATGAATTGTATAGCTAAAATTGTGCAGTGTTAGTTTGGTAGGGTTTCATGATGATGAATGATGTGAGATTGGATATCCGTCAGTTGCTTTAATTGTTGATGACCTTTTTCTACTATTTCTGTTCTGTATGTCAATGGCAAGTTCTTGTTACACCAGAGAAAGAGAATCTGCTGGTCCTTCTTGATATATGGTGGTCCAACAAAAAACTAACAAAAAACCTTCAAAAATGTACTTTCAATTGAAAATAACTGATAACATGGTACGTTATCAGTCTCCCTTACTCCGTTGTTATATAATATTGATACAAATAAATGAACAAATATATATTTTAAAATTTTAATATTTTTTTGCTCAATAATATATGCCATGACTAGAGGTAGGTATCACCCAGTACCAGATCTCTACTAAGTCTTCATTTCAGATCTCTATGGGAAAAGGTTTTATACTTCATTCCAAATTAACATAAGAAAAATTCTTTCAGTCCTCATTTCCAATTAACATGGGAAAAAGTCTCACTTTTAATTTTAAATAAACATGGGGAAAAAGTCTTTCAGTTTTCATCTCATATCTCTACTACATGGGAACAAGTCTTCAGTTTTCATTTACACCATAATTTTAAACAGATCATGGGCATCATCATTCTCAGAGCATCTGGTCTTTAAACTCAAAGTCAGATTCATAGTCTGATTCTACATCAGTGTCCTGATCAGCACACTCAGTAGCAACTGCATTTGCAGCATCTGCCTCCTTTTGCACAGTTTCCTGTTCCTGAGTAGATTTAGATGCAGTGACTGTCACAGCATCTGTCCGCAGGGAATTCCTGCTTGCCCGAAAGGTAGGTCGGCGATGTCTCTGGGTAGACGAATTCCATAGGTGAATTGCTGGTATTGGATCAAATTCACTGTTTGTTGACTGCTGTTTGATCCTCATGACCTCTGTCATGGTCGCACTGGAAAGTCCGTTCCTAGACTGTCTTTGTCAACTTCATGATGGAGAATTTAAGGAATAAATGAAATTGTGAACATTTATAACCAGACGACGAAACGAAAAGAAGAAAAAAAATGCTGACTAGTAGGCTGTGTTCCTACCAGTTCATTGGACTTGTTGGCAAAAAGGTTTACGTGATTGAATTCACTTCTCGTAAACAAAAACACTATTGAATTGAATTGATTATGAGTCAAAACCTGTGTACAAGTATATGGTACCCCCTTATCAGCAGATGGTAAAAAATTAGTTACATCATGTAAAAGCAACTTCCAGGGACAAACCCATGACATGTTCCTGACTTTAATGTAAACAAGCATTTGACTTAACTGGTAACATTGTCTTTTATGCATTTTGTTTTCAGCAAATACCTGAATACCATTAAATCAGTAATAAAGTTAGAACAAAAACTAAAAATAGTAAGATTAAAACTGAAAAAGTAAGTCCAACCAGGAGTACTGGTTCACCTCCCTGTTTCGTTTCGTTTCGTTTCGTTTCTCTGAATAGCATAAGCCTACATGCCGACTGTCGTTCGTCATATTATGAAAGCACACACGTTTCATAAATCACTTTGTCTAGAATCTCTCCGTACTTTTGGTATGCTGTATGCTACTCCAAAACTACAAAGAAGTACCTGACAATAAAATACTATTTCCAGATACGGTTTGCGCAGTATCAGACTATGGATGTACTGATATGGGGGAGGTGGGGGTGTCGGTCATAAACTTCCGAAACGATGATGCAAGACTTCAGTTAAAGATAGTTCAATATATTTATCCGACAAAAAAATGCCGATAATCTTTTGATGTGTTGCGAAGCGGGATACAAAATCTTCACGTTCATTTCATACGACGTAATCAGTTTCACAGCTTCTGAATCATAATGCCGTTAATTGGTTGAAAGATCCATGGATATGTTCATCACTTTCACAGATTGGTCTGACAGGGAATCAGTAATAACGAAAGAACCAATCATAGATTAGACAGAGCTTTTGACAGCCGTAGAATCAAGTATGGTACGCCTGTAACACTGATAATTGTTTTTCCCCCATCATCAAATGTACTGCGCAGTCTCTGATGTGTACTCCCACAGAATGCTTCCATGCAAACAGGTGTTCAAAAGCCGTGAGTCCATTGAAGTATGGATAAGTTTCTCACGAACCCATTATGTTTAGGCGCCACTGTGGACAGTCGACATTGTTTAAATATAATACTTGTGTAAAGGCGTATTTAGTCTAAAAATTGTTTTTTCAAAATGTTTTCAAAATATAGATTTGATTATTTCATACAGGACTTTAGGGTCAAATAGTGTCAAATGACGCAGTCATATGAAATTATTAAATTCCTGCCACAACTTCTGATAACCTTGCATGTGTGTGAGGTTGCAGGCTTTAATGTCACTTCAACATGGTCTGGCACTATCGCAATTGGTCAAGGCCCATGTGTCAAGACTCAGAGAAAGCCACGTGGTTTCGGAGCTTTACGAAACCAAAGTCTGACAGAAAGAGGTTTCCCGTTGGAAAGGCGGTAAAAATCGAAAAATGTCACAGCTTTTCGTAACCTTGAACGTGATATTGCTCCTGGTCCTGTTGTTACACAGGGCAAACGGACTCCCTGCTTCTTCCGACGCGAAGCAAACCACTCAAAGTCCGAACTCTTCGGCTGCAGAAGGAGTTGAACGAGTCGACATCACCGATGCACACACCTCCAGACAGATGCCAAGCATGGACGACATGGCATCCGTATTCAAATATATGCACAGGTTCTTGGAGGAGAAGATCGAAGACTCAAAGATGATTGACATGGGAATCAAACGAAGAAGTTTACATCTGGCGAAGAAGGCAAATCGGATCATAGGAATTTCTCCAAGTAAAACAGGTATGGCGAAAGTTTTGACAAATATGTTTAGACGTATCAGTCTTGTTTGGTCTGGCTCTATGTCGCCGACATTAAAACTTTTCCTTTCCATTTTTCAGAAAAGACGGTCACATTTGATGACGTTCCCAAACTTTTTGCTTGATTGTAAGTTGTATGTGCGCAAGAAATGTTTTGTCTCACCAAAACTTATGACTTCGTGTATTTTACTAGTATTGCTTTAATTTGTTTATTCATTTATTTATCTATTTTTATACATTTCAATGCAATTTATAGTATCAATTTGAAAAGGAATCCATTTTCTGATATTTATGTTACCAGAGGACGTTATCAAAATGAAATTTATGCTATTTAAACGCCAAGTTCAATGTATGAGTTATGTGAAACCGACTATCCCATCAACCTCTAGGGTATGGCTACAAATGCCCTGAGGGTTGAATATCTTAGGTGTATTTCTATTTTGACTATTTCGGCCTAGATTATATTTAATCCATTCTCACTTATTTCCATTAACATCATAGTTCACGTCTTTTTATATGTATTCAATTTCAGTTTGGACCGAGCACCAAAACGCGGTAGAAATGTCATTCGACGTAGGCTTCGCCAACGACTTGTTACAAATACTCGGAGCTGATTTTTTCGTTCAACGTCGCAGGAATGCGGAAAAGAACGTGAAAGAACGATACGTCAACGTGACTCTGTCGGTATATCGCCGAGGAGTGTTCTCTGAGTTGGACAGTAACCGAGTCATTACAGAGGTATGTAGGCCCGTTTACGATAAGTAAAAAAACACGCATAGTTTATATCTTTGTGATGTTAGTACTTGGCGCAGGCCAATTGGACGTCAGACTTTAAACAATACACAACTTTTCTATGTTATTAGCTGAACAAGTCAAACGGTACACGCACAGGTAAAAGTTAGGTTCCACATTTATGGTTACACGACCTAAAAAATGAAACGTACCTCGCCATGGGAAATATTTATATGACGCTCCTTTCTCTGATTGTAACCAAAAAGTCATCTTTGGTTCATCAAGCAAAATACAGAACACACTGCCTTTTTTCTATATCCCAGTATTAGAAATTCTAAATGGCCCCCACTTTCATGATATGGCAAATCTTTTCCGCGATGAATAATGCTTCGAATAAATTCGGCAGACTATCAGTGGTAGTCAATCATGCAATGTTTTTCAGAAGACAATGCTAAAACAGGGGCGTTATAAAACTCTTTACTTCTACAGACGCGTTCTGCAGATAAATCCGGCTGCGGAGCCTGTTTTACCATATAAACATAAAGATACAAATTTTACAGGTACACTTACTACCATATATGGATATTCTCATTATATCTTTGCTTTCTGATTGCAGGCCAGCTTCTCCAGGAAACACAGACGTTTTTCAACATTTGACATAAGCAACGAAGTTAATGAAACGGCCAACGAGAAGTCAAACCATACGGTGTCCATGGAGGTATATCTTCAGGATCTGACAAGTGATCATGGCGATAAACTTTCTCAAAAATCTTTGTTGGATTACTTCTATCTATCCAGCGACGACAGGGAAACACCAATGGTACTTGTGTACCTTAAGAAATTACCTGGGTATCTGGATGGTCTGAGCTCAATAATGTTGACCCATGTGCTGAAAGAAACCAGACAACCAGAAAATATGGCAGAAACCGATATCAGCGCTGCCGAGGAGACACGACTCAGAAGGTCAAACAAAAGACAAACCAGTGGCGAAGACGTAAGCGTGACAGAAAGACCGCCCCTGAATCACTTGAGCTGCCGCCGTCACGATTACCGCATCCACTTTGCACGTTACTTCAAGAAGGGATGGTTGTTGTTCCCGGACTTCGTCGACGCCCGCATATGCAGTGGAACATGTGTTTTCCCCTTGACGGAGCACATGAACATCACCAACCACGCCGTACTGTTGGCCATCGTTCGGTCAAGTGGTGGCGGAGATGAGTCAACTCCATGCTGTGTGCCAACTAGTCTGCGGCCCATGAGCGTAGTTTACGTAGACGATGACGGTTCTGTTGTCAACGATATTGCTGAAAACATGATTGTAGATAGTTGCGGATGTCGATAAAGGTACCGAAACCACAGAAGCCACGTGGATTGGACCTAACTTACCGCAAAGTACCAAAAGAAATATAATATTTGACTTTCTGCTTGTTTGTGTTCTAGAGATTATGTCGAAAAAGATTATAATAGTTTACGATGTATTTGTTGTTTTGATGTTCTTCGACCAACTTTAGATATTGCCGTAGTGAAATTATATAATTTACATCATAAAGGAAAAAACATTAAGTTAGCAGTCAGTATTTTTGGTCACATCGGAAGTGATCAAGGATACAGTTTGGTGTTACAACAGGGGAGAAACCTTGGATGCTGGTAAACTTCAGGAACGCCGGAAATACATTCATTTCCTCGTGATTTTCACACTGTATACCCTAAGCTTTCCTCGAGACCCAATTCAGGGTGTTACGTCAATACGTATATGAACACTTCTTACACAGCCAACAGGTAGTTTAGTTCATTTATATAAAAGTATAATTATTTCTGTTTCGTATTTCACTTAATCAGGGCAAGTTTCTACTTGACGTCAATGGTGACATTACTGAAATACCACAATCTTTGTTTATGAAAATAGCCCTAGTTTGGGAACATAGATCCAGTTGAAGGAATTTTCATTTTACTAGTATTCAGTTGTAGAACCAGAAAACAATACTCCAAACGGTTTCAAACACCCCAAAAACAGAAGACAAGAAATAAGTATATTGTTGAGGAAAATTTAAGTTTATTTGACGAAATGTGGATGTTATTTCGCTGTAGGGCACCTACATTTACGAAGAGAAATACGTTGGCACATTAATGTCTTTGGTTATTTTGATTTCCACTTATAAAGCTGTGTTCAAAGTTACATTCCTGTATTATGTCATGTTGTATTATCTTGTCACGCATGTATGTATGTATGTATGTATGTATGTACAATTTGGTGATTTTCGGAAAGAAATGACGATCTCAACGTCAGAACCCTGGGCCCAGGTTCTGACTTTGTGTTCACACAACACATAGGGCCCGGCCATCATTCCATACTATGTCAGCCTCGCCAGCCACCAAGCAGACTGTCAGATAGTTATGGTTGGTTACAGAAGTGAAGTGTGACAAATACTTAAGTCTGCACTGTCCAGACTGTTGACATCTGAGGGTCATGTGTCGTGTTTATACTGCTGGATTGACCATGAGATCTTGGGAGGGAATGGTCAAAATAAGAACATGGAGTTTCTTTACCTCGTAAAGTTTGAATTACGGGAATATTCAGAGGAGAGGGTGTATGCGAGCATGCATCGTCTTTCAGTTTTCAGTTCGTGATTTTTTGCTCACGTGTTTACACACGTGAGCATATGTCCCAGCGATGTCTGTCTGTCTGTCTGTCTGTCTGTTGGTCCGATATCTAAAAAACGGCTTATCAGATCAGAATCAAATCTGGTACATATATTCAGTTAGCAAATGGCAAGAACTGATTAGTTTTTGGTGGGTGTGGCTTGCATACTTTTTGCTCATTTGCATAATTAATGATTTTAGAAAAAAACGGATATATATTAAAAACAACTACACACAATTTGATGAGATTTGCTACAAATATTGATCACACCAAGATATATCAGCAGTGGGAACCATTAAGGGATGACATAAAAGATAAATGCTAATTTGCATATTTAATGAACTTTCCTAACTAGGGATATATATCTGATTTGACTCTATCAAAATTAACCAAACTTGGTATGTATATTAAAGATACTATGATTTAACATTATTGAAAGTCATTAAGTGTTTTAAATTCAGCCAATTCCTAATTTGCATATTTCATGAACTTTGTTAATTAGGAATATATATTTGAAATGACTGGACCAAAGTTGATGAAACTTGCTACATGTATTGAAGCCACTATGATACAACATTTTTGAAAGTCATTAAGCATTTTTACTTCAGCCAATTCCGAATTTGCATATTTAATGAACTTTCCCAATTAGGGATATATATCTGAATTAACTTGATTGTAGTTGTTGAAACTTGCTGTATACATCAAAGATACTGTGATATAACATTATTGAAAGTCAAAAGACATTTTTACTTCAGCTAAAACCTAATTTGAATATTAAATGAATTTTCATAATTAGGGATATTTATCTGAATTGACTTGATCAAAATTGATGAAACTTACTATGTACATTAAAGACACCATAATACAATATTATTGAAAGTCATTAAGCATTTTCTCTTCAGCCAATTCCTAATTTGCATATTTAATGATCTTTCCTAATTAGAGATATGTCTGAATTGACATGACCAAAGTTGACAAAATTTGCTACACATATTGCAGATACCATGATACAACATTATTGACAATCATTAAACATTTTTACTTAAGCCAATTCCTAATTTACATATTTAATGAACTTTGCTTATTAGGGATATATACTGGGATTTACTTGATCAAAGTTGGCAAAACATGCTATGTACATTGATGATTATACCAGGTACTAGGTCAAAACAATATCGAAAGTCATTTCACATTTTCATGTCAGCTAATTTATAATTTGCATATCTAATGAGCTTTCACAGCTCGGCATATATGGCTTGAAGGACTTGGCCAACGGTAATTACACTTGCTATATAAAATATTTATAAAATGTATTTGTATACTTCATGACCTTTTAGAATTAATCGGCGGTGATTATTGTTCATTATGTTGATCATAATAATTTCAATGAAGTTGCAAACATGTGGCAAAGGTTCAAATTTACACATAACTTCAATATATAATGAAACACGTGAGCATTTTCAGTTCATATCTGGTTTTTGCAAAGGCAGTAGACTTAAAGACTGCAAATAGTTTCGTCGAGCAAATGGTTTTCCTTCCTCCTAGAAGATCGGATGGCCTATCCCAATAAAATGTTGATTCTATAAGGCTTAGCCTTCAGGTATCAAGTATCGCCTGTCGTTTGAGGCTATACTCGTACAGTTTGATCGATGGCAACTTAGGGGACCTAGGCAACCCTGACCAACGTATAGGATCAAGATCTCTTATCTCTGATGTTAGACCAATAAATCGTTTTGTTGTTTAGACTCGCCCACTGCACGCACTGCGGTAGCAAATGCTAAAAGCGGGTCCAGGCCTGGTATTGTCGTCCTCCCGGTGTGAAATCACCGATTCGTAATGAAGGTTTTCTTCTTAACGATCATATTTGCCGTCGTTTGTAAGTATAACGTTATCTTTACAATATCCAGTCATGGAGAAAACGAACGTTTCGCTGCTTGATTTACATGCATGTCTGATAAAAGCTCTATAGGCCTATATCAAACTCAATATTTAAGACACACTTTCCCTTTGCTACCATTGATCAGCACAATTATGATCGGTTGTAAATTTGCTTGAAGTTAGTAACTACACTTTTCAATATAGCAGCGGCCTTTGAAACCAGTGGAAGCAAACTACTCGTTTCTGGTAATATTACTTTGCTAAAACCACTGAAACGGTAGCTCTTCCGAAGCAGTGTGTTGCTCACAGTAATTGCTTGACCTTTAAACTTTGTTTCGTCGGACCTAAGAAAACACGATGGCAACACAACGATCACCCTGCTTATTGTAAAACCAAAAGTGACAGTTGAAAAGCCAGTTCCCATCCTGCAGACTATAAATGATAGAAAATAGTTTCATATATACGTAAAATGGACACAGTAACCTATCGAAAAAACTTTAAATGCCTGTCTGCCTCTTCGTTGCTAACGTAGTAACTTATAATATCGTATTATTTTCTGTTTCTCACAAGCTGGTGCTAACAACGATAGAACAGGTAAGTGAATATTTGTATCTTGGAATTCGATGAAGAAATAGCTGAGGGTTAACGGGTTAGGGAGCATTCGTTATTTACGGGAGGGGGGGGGCCGGTGGAATTTGAGCGACAAATGAAACGTAAAAAGCGACCCCCCCTCCAAATCAAATTTCTAAAATTTGACCCCCCCTCAATTCATCAATTGTAAAATGTGACCCCCCCCCCCCCCCATGAAAAAAAAATTTCATCAGATTTGATTCATTAACCCTTCGCACCCTGTGGCCCCGGGCTGAAAAAGTTTCGTCACATACTAGAGAATCAACATTTTTGGTGAAATGCCAAAATCAAAGTTTTTGCACACACATGAACTTGTAATCGCTTTAGTCTAATCAAGTACACTAATATCAATAATCAAGAGTACATAAATACACAGATTTACCTTGTTTTATATTGGAAAAAAAAATTATTCATAGTTTCCATATAGACAAGATAGTGAATCAACATTTCGGTGACATTCCAAAATCAAATTTGTTGCACAAACATCCACTTGTTACCACCCTAGTCTAATCAAGTAAATTAATATCAATAATCAAGCGTACATAAATACACAGATTTAACTAGTTTTGTAATGGAAAAAAATTATTCATAGTTTCCTCTGACAGGATAGTGAATTAACAATTCGGTGAAATTCCAAAATCAAATTTCTTGCTCACACATGCACTGGTAACTACCCTAGTCTTATCAAGTACATTAATATCAATAATCAAGAGTCTATAAATACACAGATTTAGCTAGTTTTGTATTTAAAAGAAATTATTCATAGCTTCTCATAGATTATGTATGGAGGACCTGTGTATTTTCTATTTTGCCTGGGAGTTCTTGTGTGTTATCACTGTATACCTAGGGAGTCCAAGATGGGAACTTTCCAGAGAGTGTTTTACGTTGCATGCTGCACTGGCACTGGAAGGTTTGAGTGTCAGCGTGTGCTTTTTAAGTCAGATATTTCTCTATTTTGAGTCTTACTCAAGTCAGCAGATATGTAAAGAAACCGGTGAGTGGCAGAGATCGAATTTTATGCCAATCGGACTGTTTATTTAACCCTACGCCAACCTGTACTTTAGTCGATGGAACGAACATTGCTCACACAAGTGAAAGCCGTGCCGTATATTTGCAATATACGCACTGCACGCTAAGATGATAATATCACCACAAGTTGAAAGCTGATCTTTCTGCAGCAAATTGTGTGTTAACTGTGAACTTTATTCCGTTTATGAGTTCAGTCAGATGTCTGAGATTGTCATGAGAACATTATTTATGATTGTTCCACTGAACTTTTGTCGATGCGTGGAGTTAGCAGAGGAAGACTTCAGATTAGTTCGGCATGTCCCGACCGGAAGTAAACAAATATCTAAGATGGCTGCTCCCGTGGTAGCTGAACTGGACGCTGCTTAGCAGTGAATTGTGTGTGTTGTCGCTGACTTTCATGTGCAGACATTACACGGGACTTACAATTGTGCTCATCATCGAACATTAGTTAAAGTCGGGTGTGAACTATTTGTGTTTCCCAGCCGCGTGGTCAAGTCTGAGGTACCTCTGCGGTAATGTTAAGTTTTCCATAGAAATTGTTAAGCATTTAGAAAGGGTTTGAACAGAGTTTTTGTTCTGAAAGTGTGTTCGACTCCTGCCGTCGGGAGGTCGATCAGTACGGTTATTGTTACCATGGAGTAATATTTATAGTTTTGAAGTACGGTTTTACTATTTTATATGTAGACCCTGATATTTGACACAATATGGTAATATACAGAAGTTGTTTGTTACATTATATGACTGTGTTGGTTCCTCATTTCATGCCCCATGCTGTGTAGCCCTGCGTACAGGTGTGTGCACGTGTGTTCCCAGCATTATATGGCCTCTACCACAGCCCTGCAATGGTTTTTGAACAGACTTGAGGTCTCTGTGGCCTGGATCTGGACCGCAATGAAGACTAAACGGTCTTTTTGGCCGAAATTCTGCTCTATTGGGGCAAAATCCTTTATTTGCCTACCTTTACCTCCTAACCAATCCCAGAAAAGATGCGATTGACTTCTCCTAACGTCCAAAACTGCTCATTTTCTGAAACATAACATACTCGACAAGTTGTGTACCCATGGAGATCCCCATTTTGAATCTCGCTGCAGAGACCCCAGTTATCTCCACAGACCGTTGCAGGGCTGTGGTGGAGGCCATATACGCCAGGAACACACAGACATGTACTCAGGGCTACATGCTCTGTTGCTGCTCTAGAGAGGTTAACGCCAGTCTCGGACTTGTTGGCCCTGCTAGAGAAATAAATTTGCTGAGCTTCGGTCGGTTATTATTCTGCCGTCTCGAAACATCGCTTACACAAGCAACATTTCGGTGAAATTCCAAAGTCAATTTTGTTTTCCATAACTCAATACAAACCTTTGTAAAATTTGACCCCCCTTCAATCATTGATTGTAAAATTTGACCCCCCCTAAAAAGCGGTTTGTAAAAGTCAACCCCCCCCTGATTTCCACCGGCCCCCCCCTCCCCGTAAATAACGAATGCTCCCTTATTGTTCGTGTGGGGCTGCGAGTTAGCGGAGCAAGGATCTCTCGTAGGTCCCTCTATCGACGTTCTTTTATTTACCGAAAAGTTTTCTTACCCATAATTCAGTGTCAGAAAGGGCAAGATGGCGAAGCTGAAGTTCTGAAATTGTGACCGTAGGCTCTGGGCACAATCAAAAACTGTTAAGTTGAATTGTATGTAATGTCGTATCCCTGAAGCAACAGCCTAGCTGATGGCGAACGTAAATTGCTTGAGGTGATTCAGATAAAGAAACCGTGGTAAGATATTTTTGCTTTCAAGTAGAATCATCCATGCTATCATAGTTGTAGTCCAGCTGCAGTACAGCAGCTCGATCGTGAGGTTTTGCCTTGGTATTTGCATTCCGACCCAAATACCCAGACAAAACCTCGAGCTGCTGTACTGCAGCTAGGTATAAATCCTGCCTTAGTAAATGTAGACAACTTTTTGTCTTCGAGCTCACGACATGCTAACCCCCGATGGGGACCGTGCTGTTTAATTAAAGCTGCAAAATTATAGCGCTCGGTGAGTTTTGGCTTTTTACGACCTCGCTCACCAGCTACTGGTGAGCGAGGTCGAAAACTCACCGACCGCCGCACCGTAGCGCTATAATTTTGCAGCGAACCGTGCTGTGTGTTCCCTATGACGGTGCTAAACTGCTGTGATGGGAGGCCGGGAACACACAGCACGGTACTCAGGGCCAACAGCATGCATTCTCGGGATCCGATGCAATACGCTTCTTTCTTTCTTGACTTGAATCCTCCACTACTAAGGGAGCCGTCATTATTTACGGCCCTGGGGGGGGGGGATCGGGGGAATGTGAGGGGGTCACTCAAAAAATTGAAAACGTCAAGGGGCCCGGGGTTGCTCAAAATGTGGAGAGAAAGGAGGGGGGCTACTCAGTTTTTGGTGCAAAATAAATTGAAACACCTCTCAGATTGCACCATTTCACATATCAATTTCTCAAAACTTTTAATGCGAGAAGGGGGACACCCCCTCTCATGCTCTGCTCCCTTGGGGTGTTCTAACAGATTTACTACTGAAAAAAAACAAATTGAAAATACCTCTGAGATTGCACCTGACTGCACCATTGCACACACCAATACTCAACTTTTTCACAGGATCTAGGACAAAACTGAACTGTTGTGATAAGCTGGCAGCTGGAGAAATGACATGAGATGGTCACTGATTTTCCATTTCAGCATATTCTTTGGTCTTCAATCTCTAGCAAACTGAGAAAACTGTTTTTTACAAAATATATTGTCATTATTTGGTTGCTGAATATTGTGACTCAAACAATTTTACTGAGTGCAAAATAAATTGAAACACCTCTCAGATTGCACCATTACACACATCAGTTTCTCAAAATTTTCCATGCAAGATAGAGGCACCCCCTATGACACTTCCCCATCAGTCTCTTGCATGTTCTCCCCATATACTTTGAAATTCCTCCCAGTCAGATATCCTAGTGAAAACACTGTCATGATACCCATCCAAATTAAACAATATTATATGTTGCATGGATATTGGTTGTAGCGTGAGCTTTTACCGGTATATCTATATTTTGTAGTCACTTTGAATTTCATTTTGTTGGTTTCACCTTTTTCAACCGTCATGAGATAACCAAGAATTATCTAGCAAGATACTGCAGGATTCGAAAGATCTTTACTATTGCTGTATTTTTGTAAATTTAACAAATACGTGTCTTGGTATTTAACTCTTGTAAGTGGGGGTGGGGGTGGGGGAGGGTTACTCAAACTCATCATTGTTTGCAAAGGGGGTTACTCGAAATTTCAGAGTTTCTGAAGAAATTCCTTCAACCTCCCCCCACGCCGTAAATAATGACGGCTCCCTAATGCCTCTTTGAAGTTTTTCGCACCCCATGTACACAGGATGGTGGTAGCCAAATGCTCAATTTTTGTACATCAATGGCATGGACCACGGATCTGTGGAGGGTCGGTGCATGTACTTACTATAGTATAGCTGCAGTGCTGTACCTCGAGCCTACTCCAGGTGGGTGGGTAATGTGGTGAATGGGTTTTGCCGTTCGACCGACATACCCAAGCAAAAACTGGAGCTATAATATGCAGCTATAGCTAGACTAACCATAGCTCATAATCGGTAAGAAGCCAGTGCATGGCTCATGGGTTACAACTCCATTTACCAGTGTTTGCATGTGACACTTGTTCTAGTATCTTTCACAGTCTTCATCACTAGCTTGGTGAAAATTTTTAGCACTATAACCACCATCATCAGATCACTGTGTAAAATTACTGCATTTGCATTGTACCATGAAACCATATCCACCAATGTCCTTTTGACATTATTCACCGGTCTTTATACTTTTTGCAACTCGTTGGCAGCCCCACGGACATTCAACTCAATGCAAGTATAAACCATCACTGATGCAACCTATTGGTTGTAATGTTCCAAAACCTTGAGCAGTAAAACACGTAACAGGTCTGGAAGTTTTATATTATTCTGGTAAATTAATTGTTATTTTCATTCTTTTCAGTGACTACACGGTACATCAGTGGACAGTCATTCCTATATTCCTATACAGGAACTGTGAAGAGTGGATTGCCTAACACAGGCAAGGAGTACACTGGACTCAAAATAGTTTGTAAACCTCAGATAACTTTCATCAATGATGAAACTGCCTTTCTTAAGGTATGTTGTCGAAGTCAATCAATTTGTGCAAATATTTATAATAATTATGTAAAAAATTAAAGATATATAATTATACATATTGTATAACAATGACAAAGCCCTCAACCTTCCTAGATGATTCTACTTTTGTCTTTTATATCGCCTATATTTGGGATACAGTACTTGCTTCAGAGAATGAGGTAACATCCCATGAGGACTTATTCTTCTCTCCTTTTTCATAATTTTGCATGAACCCTATAAGTCAAATGGTATGTTCCAGTCAAATGGTATGTTCCATTTAAATTGCTTGAGTTATTTCTTTCAGTGGAGACGGATTCGGTTTAGTAAAATATTCCACCTTTTGCTATCTGTGGCCTGGAAGTTATGGATGTAGAAATTAAACCTCCAGGGGAAATAAAGTCGGTAGAGTCAGTCAGACCAGCTTTAATTTACCTGCTTTGTGAAATGAAAATTGTAACTGGTACTCAGTGCAGACTAGTTTGTGATCCTGGATGCCCAAGATATATCCCCTAACCTTGGGGATACTTGATGCGTACAGTAAATGTGTCTCAAAGAAAATGGCTGCAACACTCTCCTTTTTGTCATCGATAAAACGGCAGCAATATTGTAGAGGTGTTTCCAAAATATAATGTAATCCAGTTTGACTGTTCTCCACTGATGAAGATGAAACACTTTCATTAAAGGGCCAATAGTCATAACTTTTGATGATTTTTTACATTATGTTTGTTTTTGATTTCAACCCGCAAGAACTTGTTCCACACCCAGACACATGTCAAAACACGTACTATTTAGCTTGTCATCACAGCTTCAATGTGTGTAAAATGCACTGTTGTTGTTTACATTTGAATTCTAGTCCAGACCAGAATTCACTTGTCAACAATGACAGTGCAGTCGACACATGTACATGCTGCGTTAACAAGCTGGACGTACGCCGTATAATCTCAAGATGCATTAGAGAGTAGAACAAGAAACTATAGTTGAAATTTAAAAAATAGTGAAAAAAAAATCATTGCATCTGTGCTGGCCATTTACAGGAATCACAGATCTAATGGACCACATAATCCAACAAGTTGTGTGCATGTATGATATACACATAGGGGATGTAAGCAAGCTATTGGCCTTAAATTGTTAATTAAGCCCTAGGACCACTATAATAACCAAATATATTTGAGAACCTCTGATACAGTAATTCTCTTTTGCAATAAATTTCAGCTTTTGACACCAAAGTTGTATGAATACAACAAAACCATTGATGTAGAAAAGGATGAAGCCCTGACTGAGTCATCTCTGAGTTCAAAGTTCGCTGAAGAGCTACAGAATGTCATCAAGTTTGATTATGTGTATGGAAAGGTGAGGTTTCTTAATACCATAAGATAAATATCAGTATAAGATGATAGAATAACTAACTCAGTGCTTTTTATTCAAGTAGAATATGCCTTGGGTACAGATATTTTGACTTTCAAACTTTTGACTCTCAAACTACGTCTGTCTCAGAAAACATCTGTTCTGTGCTGCATGCATACCGGTACATATACTGGACAGTCAATGAAGTAACATGTACAACCAACCAAATTTTGCTGCAACGTAGACACTGCGATATGTGATACCAGTGAACTGACATTGTGATAGCACTGAACTGACATTGTGATAGCACTGAACTGACATTGTGATAGCACTGAACTGATACTACAATACCACTGAACTGACTCTATGATAGCACTGAATTGACACTGTGATACCACTGAACTGACACTGCGATACCAATAAACTCTGCAATACCAGTGAACTGACACTGCAATAGCACTGAACTGACACTGCGATACCACTGAACTGACGCTGCGATACCAATAAACTCTGCAATACCAGTGAACTGACACTGCAATAGCACTGAACTGACACTGCGATAGCACTGAACTGACACTGCGATACCAATAAACTCTGCAATACCAGTGAACTGACACTGCAATAGCACTGAACTGACACTGCGATACCACTGAACTGACGCTGCGATACCAATAAACTCTGCAATACCAGTGAACTGACACTGCAATAGCACTGAACTGACACTGCGACAGCACTGAACTGACACTGCGATAGCACTGAACTGACACTGCGATACCACTGAACTGACACTGTGATACCACTGAACTGACACTGCGATACCAGTGAACTGACACTGTGATACCACTGAACTGACACTGCGATACCAATAAACTCTGCAATACCAGTGAACTGACACTGCAATAGCACTGAACTGACACTGCGATAGCACTGAACTGACACTGCGATACCAATAAACTCTGCAATACCAGTGAACTGACACTGCAATAGCACTGAACTGACACTGCGATAGCACTGAACTGACACTGCGATACCAATAAACTCTGCAATACCAGTGAACTGACACTGCGATAGCACTGAACTGACACTGCGATAGCACTGAACTGACACTGCGATACCACTGAACTGACACTGTGATACCACTGAACTGACACTGCGATACCAATAAACTCTGCAATACCAGTGAACTGACACTGCAATAGCACTGAACTGACACTGCAATAGCACTGAACTGACACTGCGATACCACTGAACTGACACTGCGATACCACTGAACTGACACTGTGATACCACTGAACTGACACTGCGATACCACTGAACTGACACTGCAATAGCACTGAACTGACACTGCGATAGCACTGAACTGACACTGCGATACCAATAAACTCTGCAATACCAGTGAACTGACACTGCAATAGCACTGAACTGACACTGCGATAGCACTGACCTGACACTGCAATACCACTGAACTGACACTGTGATACCACTGAACTGACACTGCGATACCATAAAACTCTGCAATACCAGTGAACTGACACTGCGATAGCACTGAACTGACACTGCGATACCACTGAACTGACACTGCGATAGCACTGACCTGACACTGCGATACCACTGAACTGACACTGTGATACCACTGAACTGACACTGTGATACCAATAAACTCTGCAATACCAGTGAACTGACACTGCGATAGCACTGAACTGACACGGCGATACCACTGAACTGACACTGCGATAGCACTGACCTGACACTGCGATACCACTGAACTGACACTGTGATACCACTGAACTGACACTGTGATACCACTGAACTGACACTGTGATACCACTGAACTGACACTGTGATACCACTGAACTGACACTGTGATAGCACTGAACTGACACTGCGATACCACTGAACTGACACTGTGATACCACTGAACTGACACTGCGATACCACTGAACTGACACTGCGATACCACTGAACTGACACTGCGATACCACTGAACTGACACTGCGATACCAATAACTCTGCAATACCAGTGAACTGACACTGCAATAGCACTGAACTGACACTGTGATACCACTGAACTGACACTGCGATACCAATAAACTCTGCAATACCAGTGAACTGACACTGCAATAGCACTGAACTGACACTGCGATACCACTGAACTGACGCTGCGATACCAATAAACTCTGCAATACCAGTGAACTGACACTGCAATAGCACTGAACTGACACTGCGATACCAATAAACTCTGCAATACCAGTGAACTGACACTGCAATAGCACTGAACTGACACTGCGATACCACTGAACTGACACTGCGATAGCACTGAACTGACACTGTGATACCACTGAACTGACACTGTGATACCACTGAACTGACACTGCGATACCACTGAACTGACACTGTGATACCACTGAACTGACACTGTGATACCACTGCATGAACTGACACAGCGATACCAATAAACTCTGCAATACCAGTGAACTGACACTGCGATAGCACTGAACTGACACTGCGATAGCACTGAACTGACACTGTGATACCACTGAACTGACACTGCGATACCACTGAACTGACACTGTGATACCACTGAACTGACACTGTGATACCACTGAACTGACACTGCGATACCAATAAACTCTGCAATACCAGTGAACTGACACTGCAATAGCACTGAACTGACACTGCGATAGCACTGAACTGACACTGTGATACCACTGAACTGACACTGTGATACCACTGAACTGACTCTGCAATACCAGTGAACTGACACTGCAATAGCACTGAACTGACACTGCGATAGCACTGAACTGACGCTGCGATACCAATAAACTCTGCAATACCAGTGAACTGACACTGCAATAGCACTGAACTGACACTGCGATAGCACTGAACTGACACTGTGATAGCACTGAACTGACACTGTGATACCACTGAACTGACACTGCGATAGCACTGAACTGACACTGTGATACCACTGAACTGACACTGTGATACCACTGAACTGACACTAGCTGCGATACCACTGAACTGACACTGTGATACCACTGAACTGACACTGTGATACCACTGAACTGACACTGTGATACCACTGAACTGACACTGCAATACCAGTGAACTGACACTGCAATAGCACTGAACTGACACTGCGATAGCACTGAACTGACGCTGCGATACCAATAAACTCTGCAATACCAGTGAACTGACACTGCAATAGCACTGAACTGACACTGCGATAGCACTGAACTGACACTGCGATACCACTGAACTGACACTGTGATACCACTGAACTGACACTGCGATACCAATAAACTCTGCAATACCAGTGAACTGACACTGCAATAGGACTGAACTGACACTGCAATAGCACTGAACTGACACTGCGATACCACTGAACTGACACTGTGATACCACTGAACTGACACTGCGATACCACTGAACTGACACTGCAATAGCACTGAACTGACACTGCGATAGCTCTGAACTGACACTGCGATACCAATAAACTCTGCAATACCAGTGAACTGACACTGCAATAGCACTGAACTGACACTGCGATAGCACTGACCTGACACTGCAATACCACTGAACTGACACTGTGATACCACTGAACTGACACTGCGATACCAATAAACTCTGCAATACCAGTGAACTGACACTGCGATAGCACTGAACTGACACTGCGATACCACTGAACTGACACTGCGATAGCACTGACCTGACACTGCGATACCACTGAACTGACACTGTGATACCACTGAACTGACACTGTGATACCAATAAACTCTGCAATACCAGTGAACTGACACTGCGATAGCACTGAACTGACACTGCGATACCACTTAACTGACACTGCGATAGCACTGACCTGACACTGCGATACCACTGAACTGACACTGTGATACCACTGAACTGACACTGTGATACCACTGAACTGACACTGCGATACCACTGAACTGACACTGTGATACCACTGAACTGACACTGTGATAGCACTGAACTGACACTGCGATACCAGTGAACTGACACTGTGATACCACTGAACTGACACTGCGATACCACTGAACTGACACTGCGATACCACTGAACTGACACTGCGATACCACTGAACTGACACTGCGATACCAATAAACTCTGCAATACCAGTGAACTGACACTGCAATAGCACTGAACTGACACTGTGATACCACTGAACTGACACTGCGATACCAATAAACTCTGCAATACCAGTGAACTGACACTGCAATAGCACTGAACTGACACTGCGATAGCACTGAACTGACGCTGCGATACCAATAAACTCTGCAATACCAGTGAACTGACACTGCAATAGCACTGAACTGACACTGCGATACCAATAAACTCTGCAATACCAGTGAACTGACACTGCAATAGCACTGAACTGACACTGCGATACCACTGAACTGACACTGCGATAGCACTGAACTGACACTGTGATACCACTGAACTGACACTGTGATACCACTGAACTGACACTGCGATACCACTGAACTGACACTGTGATACCACTGAACTGACACTGCGATACCACTGAACTGACACTGCGATACCACTGAACTGACACTGCGATACCACTGAACTGACACTGCGATACCACTGAACTGACACTGCGATACCACTGAACTGACACTGTGATACCACTGAACTGACACTGTGATACCACTGAACTGACACTGCGATACCACTGAACTGACACTGTGATACCACTGAACTGACACTGTGATACCACTGAACTGACACTGCGATACCAATAAACTCTGCAATACCAGTGAACTGACACTGCAATAGCACTGAACTGACACTGCGATAGCACTGAACTGACACTGTGATACCACTGAACTGACACTGTGATACCACTGAACTGACTCTGCAATACCAGTGAACTGACACTGCAATAGCACTGAACTGACACTGCGATAGCACTGAACTGACGCTGCGATACCAATAAACTCTGCAATACCAGTGAACTGACACTGCAATAGCACTGAACTGACACTGCGATAGCACTGAACTGACGCTGCGATACCAATAAACTCTGCAATACCAGTGAACTGACACTGCAATAGCACTGAACTGACACTGCGATAGCACTGAACTGACACTGTGATAGCACTGAACTGACACTGTGATACCACTGAACTGACACTGCGATAGCACTGAACTGACACTGTGATACCACTGAACTGACACTGTGATACCACTGAACTGACACTGCGATACCACTGAACTGACACTGTGATACCACTGAACTTACACTGTGATACCACTGAACTGACACTGTGATACCACTGAACTGACTCTGCAATACCAGTGAACTGACACTGCAATAGCACTGAACTGACACTGCGATAGCACTGAACTGACGCTGCGATACCAATAAACTCTGCAATACCAGTGAACTGACACTGCAATAGCACTGAACTCAGGTATTTCGAGGTATCAAAAACGGAGGAGTGAGGGACATAGTGCGGGACACGCAAACTGCAATTTATCGCACTCTGAGGGACGTCCCGCACTGTGTAAAATATGGGACTCTGAGGGAACGTCCCGCAGAGAGTTAAAAACTGGACTCTGAGGGACGTAGCGCCCCCAACGATGTGCATTGGTATAGCACAAAATCACGATCGGGCCCATGGAGATTGGGCTTACTAAACATTGCCCTGCAGGTCGCTGAAACTGCATGTACTACTTGAAAATTTATCGAAAGGCGTGTAGGTGAAGAGAGTTGCGTGTTCCCCGTGTTGGGGCTGTATGCTATGGGCAGTCTTGAATTAATTGGAACGACGAGGATGAAATTTACGCGAGACATGTTTGCCATGTTGAGACTGCTTCAAAGCATGGACTGTGAAATTTTGTGAGGTCGACAAATTAGGTAACAAAAAACCCTCAAACGCACGTGGGTGTCAGAAGTGGCCGCGATTACAGACGGAGCGATCTGTGACACTGCACCGGCCGCTCGACGGACGACGCGTAAGTTGACATCGCGTGCCAGCCCTTGGAAATATATTGTAACTCCCTGACAGGCAGATGAGATAGTCTAATGGCGTTTGATGCATATAAAGTTTGTAAAAATAATAAAAAATGACATCACTGATCATAAGAAACGTGGTGTTAAAGATAATAGTTTTTAAGAGAAGACTATGACGACCATATTTCTGTAAGCATTGTCTAACTTTAGAAAACCAACATCTGAAGATTTACTTCAACCAACACTTTTGACTTTGTTCTACTCTTATTATAAGATTTGTCGAATTTCTGGAAAGTAGGTGTACATTTTCGATGTCTGTGTATCGTCTTTACCGAAGTCATATCAGAAATTGTATATTAGTTCGCGACAGCGTAAACCCCTCTCTCTCTCTCTCTCTCTCTCTCTCTCTCTCTCTCTCTCTCTCTGGCATTCTTCAATGTTTTATATTGTCGACATTTATATATCAGTCTGAAGTCACTGCTCAATGCAAAAATTGATGTCAATTTTCCGTATCGGGCATGGTCTCTGTCGTCATTCTAATCGTTAGTTTTTTCCTGTTATATTCGATATCAGACTCAAAACACAACGTGAACAACGCTGATAATATATTGCATCTTTCGTATCGTAAACTGGTAAAGTTCGTAACTGGTGACATGTTACGGCCTGGAGAAAGTTCATCACCATCGATCGAATGTCCGTGACGCTTTTGCTTCCAAATAGACATATTGAAATGCACAGGGAACTTCGCGGTATGGTAATTATGTGAATTTTACCGTGAAGAAAGTCTTTGACTTTAAACTGGCCGTACAACCAACAACAAACATGGCGGAGCAATGATACCGACTTCAGAGACTTCGATTTTTTTTTTCATTGCGACCGCTGGTGAGAGCGAGTCGTCGAATTTTTTCCACTGGCTATTTGGCTTTGAATTTCCATTTGCCATCATGTGCTAAGTTAAAGCTAAAAACAAGACAGGCGTTCTCTGTTAATCAATAAGCCTTTTGAATATGAAAAAAATCGGACATCTGAACCTCAACACGCAGCTTGAAAGTTGTTCTCAGAATCAGGACAGGGACATCGGCCCGGGACATCGGTGAGGCCGGATTTCACGTAGTAGCTATGGAAACCGACGGCTCGTTCGTTGTAAAAAGCATGCGATGTACGTCTCATGCTCCCTTGGGCCGTGGACTTTCGCCGTATCGCCTCTACAACACCGTCTATTACCTAACCATGCTAACAATCACACGATAGTTCAGTAACATATGTCTTCATTAATCTACCGATCATCGACCGTCGAACACTTCAAAAACAATGGTCGCGGTCACGGATTCAAAGACGTTCACAAGAAGACACTATCAATAAGTGGCGCGCAGAATTATTTTTACTGGTTTTGAGAACTTCTAAAATAACTTGTAATCTCACATTGAACCGATATTGTATACCTATCACCGTCGAAGTTTATGTCTTTCACTGTAGAGTTCTTTTTATCCAAAACACATATCCAGAAGAGTCCCACAGAGCAGTCAAATGAAAGGATAATTGCTTCAAACGAATGAAATTGCACGAAAGAATGAAAATCAACAGCACATCCTGGACGTGATTTAAAACAATAGCGCTTTTGAATATGACTATTCTATTTGAGTAACAGGGACGGAAAGCACAGAACTGTAAAAGTACTGGAAAAACATGCCGTTTTTCTCGCAATTTTAGCAACTGTAACGACCCTTTATTCTTTACTAATACCTTTCCATAATTGAACAATTCCCTTTTCTGACCCAAGAAATCATATTTCAGGATTTCTGTTGCAATATCTCAATGGCATAGGCACTATCTAAAGGGGACTTTTTGACTTCTGTAAAAATTTAAAATTTTAAAACACAAGACAGGAGTCAATAAACTAGAACTATAGTGTTAAAATCAATATATTATTCTCTCAATTTGTCCCAAGGCATTTATTTCCATGATGAATGGAGGCAACACTGGTAAACAGATTGTACATATAGCCTACCTTTGATCAGCAAGCAGTTCTACATATTAGGGCTTACACACACAGTGTACAATGATGTACAGAACTTTAAAAAAGTACTCTGCTGGGAACGAGCAGGTGTTTACACTATAATGGGCGCAGAAAAACAATGGTCACGTCCATAGGTTCAAGGACGTTCACGGGGAGACACGATGACAAAGAGTGTCGTAAAATTGCTTTATATACTAGTTTTAAGAACATACAATATCTGGTCATCGGTGTACCGCTACCTGTGAATCGAAACGACAAGTGTAGGCCTATAGATTCAAAAATTTATGGGAGAGACACCAAGACTGAGACCGACGTAGCACAACAAACTATTCCGAATTGTGCGTCCGTGTTTAATACAGACATCTCTGTAGGTGATTCTGGTTTCTCAATCGAATCAAAAGTCCGACATTGACAAAATTGACATAAAATATGTCCGAAAAGTTATGTTTTATTCAACTAACTGATTCATCTCCTATGATATCCCCTAAGCTACATGTAAACAGTCCGGAAAGACTGACATCGATGTCTCCCGGGCCCCCATGCATACAGTATGACCGTACGTGTTCAAATATTTCTTCACAGTTTTGCAAAATATCTCGTCAACCGGGCGCATGGGCCACCTCTTTGTACGTTGGTCAAAACTAATGACACTATAGGTCAGGATATAACATCGGTCAAAGTAAGATTGAAATATGCAATGGAAGACGAAAATGCTTTCATCGATTGACAAAAATGAGAAGGAACGAGTCAGTAAATATCGAACCATAAAGGGGAGATCGAGACTGCCATCATCCCCCATGATTAATCAACTGGGAACAAAATATATATTTCGATCGACAGACTTATACAACCAGAAACAGCATTTTATTCAGCTTTAAAATAATTCACTGCCTTTCCTATAATAACACCCCGTTTGCGTTTCGATCTACTCTACTCTGTTCCCTGCGTTATACGGCCTACTACATGTGAGAGGCCGTATAACGCCGGGAACACACAGACCTGTACGCAAGGCTAGGACTGTGGTTGCTATGTCATAATCTGTTCACACGAGAAATTACGTCTCCAGACAGATTTTACGTAAAAGCATTTCGATAAACTTCGAGGCACGATCTGCTTGTGATATTATACCATTTCTCGCCATGACAGTGGTGGCAATCCAAGAGCCACATCAGACAAGACATCCTGAAGAATGGGCTACATAGAAAGTTATATTTTCTTCTTTGCTAAAAACGAAATAAACGTTAGAAGCGATTTCCTGGCGTAGCTGCATCTTTCTTTTCACGTTCTGTTGGCAGGATTCAAATGTCGACGACGCTGTTGCGATCCATTGCAAACTGAAAGTAACGCGTCAGTGCGTAATGGACCAATGCACATCGTAGTGGGCGCCCCCCCCCGTCCCTCAGAGTCCAGTTTTTAACTCTCTGCGGGACGTTCCCTCAGATTCCCATATTTTACACAGTGCGGGACGTCCCTCAGAGTGCCAAAAATTACAGTTTGCGTGTCCCGCACTTTGTCCCTCACTCCTCCGTTTTTGATACCTCGAAATACCTCCTGAACTGACACTGCGATAGCACTGACCTGACGCTGCGATACCCCTGAACTGACACTGTGATACCACTGACCTGACGTGTAACTTGTCTAGCAATCAGCTAAACACTTAGAGACGCATCCCAACCTATAAACGCCGGCTAATTTGAATCCCATATTGCTCCAGGGTGTCATATTGTTCAAATAAATCTTAATGAATTTTCACTGTAGGTAGTGAGTGTCTATGCTCCAAAGGATGAACCAGAATGGATACTCAATATCAAGAAAGGCATCCTGAGTTTGTTGAACTTGGAACTTGTGAATGACGATGGAATCACAACATTTACGACTTTTGAGGTAAGAAAATAACATTTTAAGTGATGAATTAGTGTTCTTGTATTTTCGATGTGAAAACTATGTTGACTTATAACATACTAATGATCCTAACATATTATGGATATGTATACAGCTGCCAATACAATAATTGCATACACAGAGTGAATAAAAATACATAACCTTGCACTCCATAAACTTAGAGATACATGTAGATGTTTGCAATATGGTGTCTGATACTACTGATGTGAAATTTGATACTGATGCTATTTTGAAAATCATATCAAGAAGACATGTAACATTGCATTTTACTGGTACTGTAACAGTAGAAAGGGTCAATTAAGTATTGGATTACTGAAAGCATTGCATTGTGGTGATTGGGTAATTGTTCACTTGTTTAATTTGCATTGACAGATCACGTATTGGAAGAGTCAATGAATTTGTATTTTTTCTTTCAGAGGGCCTCTTAATGTGGTTTTATACCCATTCCTATTGTCTTTTGTTTTATCCTTTGTCCAATTCCTTGCCGTATAGAGGTGTTTTTTCAACAACTATTTGCAGATGGTTAAAGCTACAAGTATATCATTAGAGATCTTTCCAGTTATCCGGGCTTTGCGTCAGAGTTATTTCTGAAAAACAAACAGCAAACAAACAATCAGAAAGTGACAATGGTAATAACCACCACAGGAAAGATTTTGTTGTTTTGGTACAAGCAATACAAATGCCAGGCCATATTTTTTCAATTTTCCAAAACATCATTTTTTCAGTTTTTCAGCTAGTCCTAATCATGCAAAAGTAATAATGAAGAGAGACAATGTTGTTATATATATATATATATATATATATATATATATATATATATATATATATATATATATATACAAATACAAAATGTATACAATGTGCCCTCCCGGTTATCACCATATATATATATATATATATATATATATATATATATCTGATATATATCTGATATATTATTTATTTTATTCCTTGAAAAGCTCAAGGCCCAATAACAGACTTGACAAATACACAAAGTACAGACAAACAGAAAAAAAAATAAAAGAAAAAATTAATAAAAAAAAATCATCTGTTGCTATCTTGACATATCAATATTTGGGAATTTTTTCCCACACTTTTTGTACAGACTGGTGTTGTTGGAGAATGTGAAACATTGTATGACATTGTCAAGTCCACTGGAATGGATGCCAACACCATGAAGATTACCAAAGTCAAGAATATGAGTAAGTGTGTAAGGAAGCCAGTGATGCTGACCTCGTTAATCAAGACCAATCCATGTGATACCTGTGAGGGAGATGAGGTACTGATTTTTTGTATATTCTCACAATCCAATGGTCACTCATCATATATAGTAACACTTTTATGTTTAATTCATCTATGTATATCATTGAGATCTGTATCATTTTCAACACATAATTAGACTTACTAAATTACTTAGTAAATTATATGTTCCATTTAATTCTTTGAACCCCCCCCCAAATCCCTATTTCCCATCATACATGTGTACCCAACTTGCTGAAAACAATTGAGAACGTACCAAACTTCACTTTTGAAAGGGTTCAAGTTAGGTGGACCTGGCCCAATATTTCATGCCGTATCGGTTAGAGGGGCTTTCACCATTAATTTTTAGAAGCATACACGCTGGGATGACATTGAATTGTAATACTGTATGTAGGTCAACATCTCATCCTAGTGTTAGAAAGTCTGTCAGAAAGTGAATGTTTATTGTGTATACTTACAAAAACATCTATATAGATATGCCTTACAAAACTATCCATTATAGGAATGCAGAGAATTACCAAAGGACCTGTTCAATAGGATTAAAGATGCAAGAAAATATTACATTTTACAAGTGTGCTGAAAAAATACCAAAATCGTAGAAATATCAAGACGTTTCCCTCCATATTTCTGTTGGACATAGCCTTGAAGAAATGAAATGCAAGATGTTTGTCAGGGTAGATAAACAAAATCAACAAAGATATCGCAAGCTACCCTGGAATAACACATTGACATGTACATTCTAGCTAATCGATGCAATGTTATAGTATAGGTATTTTCAGCCCACAGTGTATGCTAAGTGAGAGAGCTGTTTGTTTCAGTATGGGGTGAAGGGTCATGTCTTTTCTTTTAAACAACGGCTTAAGTTCGAAGCAGCTGACAGTAAACATACAAACAACGACATATTTCATCCTACACTTGACAAGTTGCTGTACATGTATTCAAAGCAGTCGCTTACAGGGAAAATAGTACATCTTTATCTGGACAGTAAACAAGCTAACTACCTAGCAAGTTCGCTGACGATGTTTTGACGTAAAATATCCAGCTTGAAGAACTGGCCTTATGTCAGAATTCTGCCATATGTTTTGAACGAACTAGAAAGTTGACATAAATAAGGTATATTCTGTGCTGTGTATAGACTCATACAGCTCCCTCGCTGGCAATGCACTGTGGCAGATTGTAGCCCCAGCTGCGTCAGTTAGCCAGACTACGTACTAGCTGTGACCTGGTTATACCATTTTGTTTTGAGGCAGGCTACACCAACCATACTGTGTAGCCAATGAAAGGTGGTAAAAGAGGGTGCTGCATAAGTGCTTTTGTGTGGTAAAACCAAATAAAGAATGATCAGAATAGTTTAAAATGGAAATCTTAAATCCTTTAGTAATTCACTTAAATATAGTGCTCTAAAATAATGTAATATCTATTGTGGAAATCGATGTTACAAGCCAAGATTTTGTAAATTCAAACTTAGAACGAAGAAAACTTGCTTTTGAATATGGAGATCATGATGTTATTCAAAGATATGTGTATTTTTTTTCAGGACAGGCTATTGCGAAGTGGTGTAGTGTACCATTATGTTGCCACTGGAACTAGACTGTCGTTTTTGATAAAATCAGTGTTTGCTGAGGGACAGCATGTCTTCACTCCAATTACTGAGAACGGTGGAAGTGCAGTTACCATTACAAAGTAAGATATACTTACTCACTAGACTTGGCCCAAATCTGTTGATATAGAAATGTCCTAAAGGGACACTAACTGTCAATTTCAGTAATTTTCAATAACTTTTGTTTCTAATTTCAATTATAATTTCTTGTTCCACTTCAGAAAGTATGTTGAGATACACAGTGAGTCAGTTTGTCAACTCAGTCTGTACATTGCTATAGTTGACAAGTGAATGCTGGTCTGGACCAGAATTTGAATATGGCAAATGAAAATGTGTTTTACATGTGAAGACACTATGTTGACAAGCTGAATAGAGACCAGGCTGTGTTTCAACATACTTTTAAGGAGGAGACCAAGAAATTGTAATTGACATACAAAACAAAAATAGCAAAAAAATCATCAAAAGTTACAGTTACTGACCCTGTAAGTGAGAGTATTTAATGGTAGGAATAAATTTTATGAAAATTTGTTGTGTTTTTATTCTACTCATCATGTTAAGTTAACATGCATACTTGTGTAGTCACCAAATCTCCAGACGAGCCAATAACTTGGTGTGTGCATGAACAATTTAGACAAACAGTCAAGGCATCAATTGACTGGAAACTTTGTCTATTTGATCATGTTCAGTGCAGTACCAGCTATTTGATGCTGTGTTTATCACCTTCATTGGCTATTTGCAAAAGCTGAACACTTATTATTTTTGCATACACTATGTTTTACAATATGATCAACTTATAAATTCCTATGCTAGATATAATTATACATAATGAGATTACTTTGGTCAAAAAGAGAATTCATGCATGAAATTAAATTCCACTTCAAGGACCCAGGTTGTTCAACAACCAAATTACCCCCCACAGTTCCAAATTGATTGCAGATATCTTTCACAAAATATCAAATCTGTGATGACAACATGATGTTGGTGTTTTGTATTTCAGACAAAACATGACCTTGATTTCCACCATGGCTGAAGCCCATGACATTGACATTCCTGCAGTTGAGTACCGTGGTGATTTAATGCTGACATTTCCAAAGGATGAGAAGACATTGACCGTCCAGCACTCTCCCAAAAAGAAAGTAATTATCAATTTCTTTACATCTTTATTCGGTGAGGGATCATTACATGAAGGTTATGAAGAGGAATGGAAACTCCATGTCTTGAAGTAACGACCTAGTAGTATATCAGTACTTTGAATTGTTCAGTTGTGAAATTTCAGACTGAAGTAAAGGTTTTAGATTAATTAGCCAGTACTTTCACACTTGTTCTTCTCGGTGATTTTCTGTAGGAGGTAGATACACACTGTAATGTTAGTATTTTTAGGCAAATTTGTTACATTCCACAGTAAATAAACCTTGAAGATGGAGAAGAATACTTGTACAAAGCATAATGATCTGCAAAATTGAATGTGTTCATGAATTTGAACATCAAACTTTTGTGACGAATCTTCTGTATTCATTACCTATTTCAGACTGTTTGTCTTACAATACTATTGGTAAAAGCCTAAAATTTCACTGTCCAGTGATACAAACTAAACCAAGTGCAGATGAGCAAAGCTGAATTGTTTCCGTTACCCTTGCATTTACTTTAATTTGCATCTGAACATTGCTCAAAGAAGAGAAAATTGTTTTTAAGTTTCAAGAGTAGGCCCCTTTCATAAAATTTGATTTCAAAACTGTGTCACATTCATGACATACAGTGTGCACTGTCGTCTACAGCACTGAACTATTCACATTGTTCCAGTATGTGCACACCAAATATGACAGCCACATAGTATTTCATTTGTGACTCAATATCTTTACTCCAACTCTGTGTGTGGTGAATTAATGTTCTCTGAACACAGGAAGAAAATACTTTGTACTTTTTTTACAATGAAATGTTCATATGTAGTTTCCCAGTTTAGTATATCACAGAAACAAATTTTCTTTAATGCAAATCAACTTGTTCATGTTTCACATATTTTCTATATTCATTCAGAAACTTTTCACCCAAAATATGACTCTGTGCAATAAGTATTTTCTAACTGGGACTAGCACACCTAATAACATGCCAGTCCTAGAGTTGAATTGTACTCTACAAAGTTCACAAACTTTGATATTTTAAAAAGACTTACTAAACAAGAGGCTGCATTAAACCTTTGAGTGCCAAAGTTAATTTGTGTCACCTTCATAAAATGTGACCCGACAAATATTTTCAGATTTTTCCAAAATTTTGATCTAAAATCATGGAAAGTGATGGCCATTTGGTCCAAAATTGTCAAAAAAGTTACGTAAAAATTCATGAAAATTGTTAAAATTATGCATTGAAATTTTGGTTTGAAATTTTACAGCACTCAAAGGGTTAAGTTATAAAATGTATAAAGGAAATCCAGTTGAACCCTGGTCTATAACTTTTGTTCTCTTTTGTTGTTCAACAGTTCAGAACTTCTGTATTTATGAATAGTGATATATCTATTTACTGTAACACTAACAATTTAACTATCAGGATTTATGTCTGTTGTAATTACGTAGGTTCTATACATGTAGTTCTGATCTAGAAAAATAATTCTCCACACTAATTACTTAATTTGCGTGTGACTCTGTCAAGCTATGTCTTTTGTAGTGTTTACATATACAAGTACTAGTAATCAGTGTTTAATTTTGTGAATGTCACACAATATTCACCCTGTGTAACCACTTAATACTATGTATCATTTGTGTGTACATGTTTTTCACAAATGTTGTGTTTTCTTGTAATAAAGATTGACTTTCCTCACCTTAACCCACTGACGTATTGCTGTTCATCTTTAATGATATGCATGATGATGTCATCACTACCATCTTGTCTTGTCACTTGTATCATAAGTGTATACCGTAGATCCCGTGGTATCATGCTGTCTTTCACAAACATGAATGGTACACATACACTGAATGCTCACAAATGTGCTGCATGTATAGACCCAGGTACTGTACCTCTATATCTCTGGTGTTATTCTCAATTTACTGTTTAGGCAAAAAAAAAAAAGATCGTTACTGGTCACCGTGTGCATAATTTCAGAACCTGCTCGTCCTGTCTATTATAGTCTTTGTGGGGGGTTACATACTCATCAGTTCAGCTATCCTTGATATCCCTGGTTGCATGTCCAAAAATGCTAAAAAGAAAACACAAGTGTTATGCAGCCAGTGATAACTTCCAATAATTGTTGCATCAATAGTGCCAAATCAGCATTGTTAGGAATAAAAAAAAAAGAAAGGGAAAAAACAAAAAAGAAAACCCCGTCATTGCATCAATTTTGCTGAATGTCAAGGACCAGAAACAGTATTTTTTTGGCCTTAACTGCCTGTTGCAACAGTTGTCCAATCACATCATACTTATTGTAGCTGGTAAAATATCTTATGTCAATGTGTTTGTATAATTCATGCCTTTTTCAAATTATACAAACCAGTAAATATAGATTACTTCACTTCACTGCCTTCTGCATCACAACTCTAATAAACTTTGAGTCAATTTTGAATTTTGTAGAATAACATATGTGAAGCTTTTACTGTGTCGAGAAGTCCTTTCTTAAGGTAGAACGCGCCTCGGGGACAGATTTTTTTACTCCCAAACTTTTTCATTTCTCTTCTGATCTACCACGTGTTGGGATTCATTTTAAAACTCTTGGTGCAAAAAATCTTTTAAAATCAAAAATTTTACTTGTCTGCAAAAAGTTAACACTTGGGTGGTGGCCATTTTGAATTTCAGATATTGGTAAATCTTTGGTAATTTGTTTCTCTAGTACCAAAATTTGCATGGTGACCCCCATTATTTATATGTGATTTCAAAAGAGGATAGTTGAAAGATTCCTGCTGAAAATGTTAGTGAAAGTTTAAGTCTTTCATTATGGGGGCTCTCACTACCTTAAGTCAATGGCATGGCTGTTTAACATAGAGGGTACACTGCTATTTGTTATGAAACCTATAAGTATGGGACTTTCATCTTGTATTGACAACATTTTCCTGCCTTGCTGATAGTGATAGCTTCAATATGCTGTAACTGCAGCTTGGTTGCCATGTCTGTCTTTCTGTCACTTTTTCAGCCAGTTGGAAAAATTGTGTCTTTAAAATTTGTTGAAACATCTCAAGTATTATAAAATCAGCAGTGTTAACCATTTGCAGCAAGTTATCCTTGATTTGCAATGATAGCTAGAATTTACTGAGCTGTATCTGTAAAAACTCTGCTAGTAAAAGGGCTTTTATGTGTTGTTTGCAAGTCTGCCATGCTTGACATATTGTGTATTCATTCTTTGAAACCATGGCAACCAATATTCATGGTGATTTTAGTAATCCAAGTGAAAGCATAAAACTAATGATATGTAATAGCAAAATTATAACCATAGAATAACATTGTTGTCATGTATTTTAATGTGCACATTTTCCCATTTCAAAAATATAGTTTTGGTCAACTTGGTGCTAACTCGGCCTACAGTAATGAGGCAAAGAAAGCCCCCAAGCCCATATTCATCCAAGGTTTTTTTATGCTTCAATGATCTTTTATTAATTATTTTGTCCAAGGTGAAGTATTTATTGGAAATATTGGTCAATTCAGATATCGAAGCATCGTCAGACTCTTCAAGTCATTTCATTGTACTTGTGAAAACACTGCGTAAGTGCAACCACTTCATGATTGTAGAGATTCTTGAAGAAGTCACGACAGACGACAAGAAAAAGTAAGATCAGCTGGTTCATTTTTCAGTGATGTTGAAAATGCTTAAACCCAACATTAGTTTCACCTTATCAACTGTATCGTCCTGTGTAGAGGACCAACTTTACCATAGGAAAGAATGGAATTGGGTCAAACCATTGTCAAAGTGGTAAAAGAGCTATGATGGATAATAAGGAAAGAGAGGAAATTGATTGACCCTTGGATTTCTCAGCAAAATAATAGTGAATTTTGTAATTGTTTTGACAAACTTGTAAATTATCTCAGTGATGTTTGTTATTAAATGCCAGTAGTTATAGCAGTTATGTATCATAGGATGGTTTTAGACATCAAAAATTATTCTCTATTATAAAAGAGTAGGAACATAGTCGCTTATTAACCTGTACATCCCCATTTTCCTATGAACAGATCCACTCTCACAACTGAGAACAATGGGTTAGGGACAAACCATGGTGGTAAAAGGTTATTTTACAGCTTACTTTGAGGCACTTTAAAACTCAAAATCAGTAAAAGGTGTAGTTGTTTAGTTCTTCCCACCCTAAAGTGTGCCTTTGCAACGTGATGATGATGTACATGTAGGTGCATCTTGAAAGTAATTGGTTTCAGGTATTTTGCCATTTATTTCCTTTCCCAGGGAATGGCTACTGGAAGGTATCAAGATGACAGGAAATGAAGAGTCTGTCTTATTGATCAAGAAACTCATTGATGAAGATCAGATAACAGAATCAGAAATCACTGAATTATTATCTGGTTTAATCAGTGTTCAGAAACCAACTGAGATGATGTTAGATGTACTCATGGTGAGAATGAATGCTCCTTGCTTCAGTATTGCAGACACTCTAGTTTTATAGACGTGTTGTAGTGTTTCAGAGTCATGGAGATGTTTAAAGTGTTTGCCTTTGTTTTTAAGGTAAAATGCACCTCGGGGACAGATATTCAGACTCTCAAACTTTTACAATTCTTGTCTGATCTACTACTTGTATGGGTTCATTTTAAAGTAGGTAGAAGTTAAAAAGTTCACAAATGTTCATGATCAAGTTCACAAAATGGAAATGTATGCAAACAAAATTCTTTACGAAAATAACAAAACCAAGTGGTAACTGGACATTCACTTGCCACAAAGGAAATTTTTATTTTGGAATAATTGATGGCTTGAAGGAGAAGAAAATGATTGAAATGGTGATGGTAGTAAAGATGATTAAGATGACAATGAGGAGGACAATGATGATGATGATAACGATAATGATGGTGGTGATATTATAATCATGAATTATGAAAGTTCCATCAAATGACTATCATTTTCATTCCAGGGAATTTGCTGTCATGATGTGATGTTGCCATCTTCTAAACACTATGATGCAGTTGACAGTGATGACTTTCAGAAAATAATTGAGATGCGTCGTGGCTGTATGTTGGCTTTCAGCGCCTTGGTAGGGAAGTTCTGTCAGAAGGCTGAATTCTGTCCAGTCAGATATGAGCAGTACTTGGAGAACTGTGAAGACATGTACAGACCATTGCAAATTATTGCAGACAGCAAAGACACAATGAAAGAAGGTGTACGTGTCTTAACCCTTTCACCACCATGGTTTGCCCCAAATCCATTGTTTTCTATGATAAAGTTGGACCTGTATATAGGGAACTAGGGGTGAAAGGATTAAAATATTGAATGCTTATAATCCTGACCATTCATACTACCAGGGTGAATGACTTTTACAAACAAGAATTAAACAAGAAAACAATGCATATAAAAAAGCACTTTTGTCTGATCTACAGACACTTTGAAATCAGCAATTGTGGTCTGATCTTTATCAACTCCAACAAAATGACTTTTTGTTTTGTTATTCATCTTGCTGTGTAGCTGCCTTTGTCATCTTTGGTTTCACTATATTGTGGAACAGATTTGAAATCATTTTGTGAAAGAATCTCGACAATGATGTAGATTTTATCAAGAAAAAAAGAAATTACACAAGGAGAAAAATGATCTTCTTCTCTTGAGGAAACAAAATGTATTCATTAAGCAGCTGAATTTGTCACTTGTTCTACCATCAGATTTTGGAACATCTTGTTTTTCTCGATAGGATGGATTGATCCATCTTTATATGGTTAATGTTGAGTGCTTTTATCAACAGATGTACCATTTGAAGGCTGGAAGACATCATAAGCACAGAGTTGATCCAGAAGTCATTTTGAGAAACCACCGGACAGAAGAAACCAAAGTAATGTGTATAAAAGCCATGGGCAATGCTGGATTAAAGTCTCATTTGGATGCAATCATCAGAAATCTCCAAAATTCTGTGGATAACTCACTTGAAGTCAGAATTCATGCTGTTGACGCGTTAGGTAAAATTGCTCCAAAGCTGTCCAACAAGGTAGGAAATTTGACTTGTTTAAAACCACATTTCAATTTTTTATGACACCCACAGGATAAGTGTCTGATTATTTTTTTCTAATCCATTCATGAAATCAAGTATTCTGTGACTGCTCTTGAAGGATTGGTTGTAAGATGTTGATGATGCAGCTGCTCAAACTTAATTATGACCGAAGACTGACATACAGATATGATATCTTCCCAGCTTATGTGTCTGCCTATATCTTATAATTTTATGTCCTTACTTAATTCTGTAATTTAAACACAATGCAAGTAATCAAGTTGTAAATCCAAGGTATAGGTTTTGACATTTGTTGATGCATCACTCAGAAAAAGAAGGATTGCTGTGGTGTAAGAGAAATCGTGAAAGCTTTCGACTGCATTTCTTTTTTTTTTATGCATCACAGTCAGCATCAATTATCAGACCAAGAACGGGCAAAAAATCTCATATTCAGATCTCCTTCTGAAGACCACAATGAAAAGCACACTGAATTGAATTGAATTGAAACTTGAATGTTGCACTTTGATGTGATGTACACTATTGTCATTGCCAATTTTACTTCCCGTCTACTGCAACACTCATGTCATATGTGCTGTGTGCAATGAGAGTTTAATACTTCAACAAATTTCACAATTTTCAAATTTGATTATTTTATGAATTACATCAGGTACTATCAACACTGATGCCAATTTACCACAATCCCCTTGAAGACCCAGAATTGAGGATTGCCGCATATCTCACTATTTTGAAGACCAAACCAACCCAGAGTATCTACATCCTTCTAGCAGAAAACCTGAAGAAGGAAACAAGCAGACAAGTCGGTTCATTTGTGTTTTCACATCTGATGTACCTGTCAAATACTTCATCCCCAATCATGAAAAAGGAGTAAGTTTTTTACTTTTATAATACCACACAATTTCTCAATCTACCGTCTTTCAGATGCTTAATATGTGCTCTCTGATTAATTTAACTCCAAATTCCCCGTAAACAGTCCACACACACACACACATACCCACATATTTATTTATACAGTATCCTTTCTGATATTTTGTGTTTTCAGGGCACACTCTGCACGTCTGGCTCTTCAATATGCACATCCATTTGTTACGCCATTCATAACAAGTCTTCACACCTCAACTGGATTCCACAAGTCGCTCCATCTGAGTATGTAAAATTGTAAAATTTGATGGAAAGATTGTGAATTGAGGCACCAGGATACATCAATGTTTCTCAAAAAAATCTATAATACGAACCGAGTGGGTAATTGCTGTGGTTAATGAAAATTGTTGACTGTGTAATGAGGGCACAGTTGTGGAATGTTTCTGATTTAAAAATCACACTGACAGAGTTCAGAATTTTCATCAAAAATTGTGACTGTCCTTTTTGTGAAAAGTAAACTCCAACAGCTATAATGTTAATCCATAAATCTTGAAAAATCACGACTTTTACCACTGTGCCAAGCAGTGTTGTTGAAAACAGTTTTCATCTCAGTCTAATAGGAAAGTCTTGATCACTCATACATCATCAAGTCAACAAGCAGCCCATCAGTTCAAGGGCTATCATAGACTGTATAGCCATATGCAGTGACAATGTGAAAGTCATAGTTTTGTATGTATGTCTTGTACAGATGATCTCAAAATGGGTGGTTTCATTGACGTCTACAAGATTTTTACCCATGATTCAATTTTACCACGTTCTGTGAAGACCAAGATGAACATTCAATTGCTTGGACAGAATTTTGATGTGTTTGAGGTAAGTGAAGCAGTGAGGAGATATCCCCCACCAGTGTAATGGTACATTCCCATTGCTTCAATAGGATGGGTGAACCTATATACAGGGCAGAGGGGGTTGAATGGTTAAACATCGTCTGGAAAAAGTGGGAGCTTTCTTAAGTGACCATCTTATGGCAACTGAGTGTACTTTTTTCAAAAAATTAATTTTACTGTAAATTTGCAAAGCATGTTTATTGTTCTAAAAGGTATCATACATGTATTTGATAGCTTTCCCTGTAATTTTCAACCATGTAAACACTCATGTATTTGACCTCTGTATGAAGGATGTTACATTGCACCAAGATGGTATCATAGCTGTCACTGTTTGTCTTCTGGATCTGTCCTGATGGATCTAACTTCATACAGCATAGCAAGAAGAGTTTTAATGCACCTCTAATTGCTACGTATGTCTGATTGTCATAAAATAGTATGATTAAAGCTATGCCATCTAACCTCACTTTTATAGGTTGGTATCCGAGCAGAGGGCCTGCAGACTGTCATCGAGAGATTCTTTGGTCCAAAGGGTTTCTGGAGTAGAAGACAGTCCATATTTGATTTTGTCAAAAGACCAAGGAGAGATGCATCAAATTCTGTCTGCAGAGAAGTTGAAGCTATAAGACAAAAGGTACATACAATGGTTATTTTCTTGTTTTCACATTTTGTGTGGCTTCATTTGGACTTTGCATTTGAAGATATAATCACATCACCGAATATGTAAAATTTTTACTCCTCTAGTACAAAGTCACAGATTGGTCCAAAAAAGAAGCTCCTGAAGTAACAAACCAATCACAGACAGTGTTGTGAGATTGGTTCAGCTGTCCCTGTGTGGCAAAATATGATATTGATGGTATTATCCACTTTGGTTATTTACTGTTTAATCAAAGAATGACAATGCCTTACTTTAACATTGTTCTTCCGAAAACTCTCCTTATTGGAAGTGATATCAGTACAGTACAATTGTAGTTTTACAATATAATCAACTAACTCTTACAGAAATTTTGCCGAAAGAAATTGCAAACCATCTTCTTGGCAAAGTATTAAGTCTCAGGGCTCGAAATTAGCGGTAGTCCCACGTCCACAGACTACCAACTTTTCCCTGGGGCTACCAAAACCCATGAAATGGTAGCCCACATGGACTACCAAAGCCTTGGACATGAAATCAGTTAGTGGGCGACATGATGTTGATCGCTGTGAGATGACCGACGCTCATACAGTCAACCAAGCTGGACACAGAAAGGCCAGACTGTAACTTTGTTGTGCAAATTAAAAGGCGACAGTGCAGTCTAATTTGTTGCGACAAGCTTTCAATAAAATATCATTATCTAAACTGATGTACTTGGATAACAGGTTTGGTAAATGATGGCCAATGAAAAATTCATTTTTATAGTTATTTAATCACATTGTATCAATCACAATTAAACACAAAATTATTCAAACTGCAAAGAAAAAGCTGTCGGGCCATCCACAAATTACGCTTTCTGAAGTGTACCAGATCATCCCATGATAGTGTACTATGGTGGAGAAATATAGCCGAAATTGCCACGAAAGTTTTCGGAACATGACTGTACCAAGTTGTCATCCTGAAATTCATTGCCAACCTATATTTAGCCATGTTAGGTTTACACGTGCTGAGTGAAAAGTCATCATGGCAAACATCAAAAATTGCATATAAGCTCTGAGTATTTGTGAATAGGTCGTCTAACTTTGAGGCGTCGCCGTTGTCCAGTACACATGCTATAACATTCTCCTGAGGCTATTTTCTGCAGGTGTTGATGTCAAATGACTAGAAAATTCACTTCCTGGATAGAATCATGCGAATAAACTTTTCATTGTCTAAATATACATAAAAATATCATTCACAAAAAATCTCTTCATTCATGCATGTATGGCGCGTAATCAAGGCCAATATTCAAACTCCCAATTTTCAACTATACAACTCAACATTCAACATTCAAACTCCACATTTTCAACTATACAACTCAACATTCAACATTCAAACTCCACATTTTCAACTATACAACTCAACATTCAACATTCAAACTCTACATTTTCAACTATACAACTCAACATTTTCAACTTTCGAAGTTCGGGATTTGTATTCTCCCTAGGCATCCCTAACTTGCTTCATTGTAGTTACCCACGTTTTTCCTTCTGGGCTATACTACGTCAGAACGCGTCATAGATACGTCACATGACGTTTCGGAGTTTTAGAGTTATTCCTATGTGATGTTCTAGAGGGTCCAAATAACAACTCGCTTGTTAATTTCCACACTAACAGCCAAAACATTTCAGACACTAAACACACCAAAGCACATACAAGACAAGATGGCTGATGTGTGAAGCCACTTTCCCTTTATTACACCGTGACCACTATGTTTAACATCATGTATTTCACGTTGAGCGGCTTGCACTAGCTGGACAATACGCTCACTACACATTCCAATGCCACTTAACTGTGATAAAAGTCTAACAAGACTCTCACACCTACGTGACACATCTCCCCGTCTGTCGGGCTGGTCAAGGTCAAGTAGCAGCCTAGACAAACTACCACTGACGTGGTCACGAACGAACTCGGTGTCGTCCATGTTCAAAATTAACTGCGAGGTCACCATGTGTTTGGGACTCCCTAACAAAGTGATAAGTAGTTTCATGTAAAATGACACCGACGATTTTTTAAAGTCATATTTGACTATATGTATGCTAATTTTGGCTTGTGTTCGCTGGCTAGTGGTCTAGGGGGACCTATGACTTCGATAGTTGAAAATGTTGAGTTGTATAGTTGAAAATGTGGAGTTTGAATGTTGAATGTTGAGTTGTATAGTTGAAAATGTGGAGTTTGAATGTTGAATGTTGAGTTGTATAGTTGAAAATTGGGAGTTCGAATGTTGAATGTTGAGTTGTATAGTTGAAAATTGGGAGTTCGAATGTTGAATGTTGAGTTGTATAGTTGAAAATGTGGAGTTTGAATGTTGAATGGTGAGTTGTATAGTTGAAAATTGGGAGTTTGAATATTGGCCTTGATTACGCGCCATATGCATGGGCTACCAGACCTTGTCACTGGGCTACCAACTTCAGAAAATGGTAGCCCAATGGGACTACCAGAGAAAAAAGTTAATTTCGAGCGCTGTGTTCTACAGAACTGATTTCAAACATATCTCACTTTTGATAATTTTTTTACCAATGAACTGGCCATTTTTGTTTGGAGTTTAGTTTGAAACCCAGCACCATCATCCCAGTGAACTGAAAGGCAGTTTGTATTTAAAACTCTTCGATGATGAGGTAATGTATAAGACATTCAGTGAAGATGATGTCAAGGTGTTGGTATCGGAAGGAAAGCACAGACCAAGCAACAACAATTTTGAAGAGATGTTGAAGAGCGGTCATCAGGTGAACTTTAAGAAGGGTAAGTCATCTGGAAATTTCAAAGAAAAATCTTTCTCTGCGGGATTTTATTGTGTGTGAAATGTACAAAATACAATATAGCCTCAAAGGTCTTCCATTTTCCTTGAAGAAACCTTGGCCAAAATGGACTGCACACAGGCTTATGGATCAGAAGCTATGAAAAATAAATGAAAATCTGCACATTACCTTGAATTAGCACATATTCATTAAATTTAGTTTGTTTCATGAAAGTTCATTTAAATGATCATTAAAACTGTGCAGGTGAGAAGTTGGAATGTGAACAAAATCTGACCAATGACTTTAAATCTTTGATTCTCAAAGCCATGGTGCCATTGGATGTTGAATACCAAGAAGCCACTATGCTGGGACTGCCACTGGCTATTAATGTTTCAGCTGGTCTTATCATGAAATTGAATTTTCATGGAAAGTTGGAGGTGTCTCCAAGTTTGTTACACAGAAAACCAACTGAGATAACAATTGATGGTGATATAAGGTCAAGGTAAGTAACAAACAATTTAGACATGTTGTACTTATCGTTGTTATAATCTGGATATCAGGTAATATCAACAAAAATACTTCATCAATGGGTGCAGGTTTAATGATGTCTTTGTGTTGAACTTCAACAAATCTAGAAAAACTTATTACAATGCTGAATTTATTCACTTGTCAGACAAAGAATGTTTAAGATTATTTGATGGTCATGTCTCTGAGGCAATATCTACTCTGTCACATAATCACCTGAAATGATTAGTTACCTGTACATGTAGGTGTTGTAGGTACATATTGTTTCAATTTTTGAAGCTTTGCAGTTTGTATAAAGCTCCATTAATTGTAACTGTTTTTCAGGTAATAAATGTGTTCCAAATTTATTTTTATTAAAAAGCTGGTTTCATGCTCTGCCCCCAAAGTCAGGTCAAAGGTCAGGTGTTCAACATGCCAACACAGGGTGCATTTGTTCAGTGACAATGGTTACAAGTAACTTTTTGTTCAGACTAGGCTTTATTTGTCAACAAATATTGTATATTGTGCACATTATATTGTATATTGTGTGACCAATACTAGTACTTGGTATTTCACCATACCTTAGATAGAAAAATAAGACACTTTGCTCATTGAACAAAAATTAAGGAAATATTATAAAAAACCGACAGCTATTGTCTTCCAGAATCACACAATGAAGGTAAGTAGGCTAATTATATACATCCATGATTATACCAAATGACTGTAAATTTTAATAAAGATAACAATGAATGAAACATTTTGTTCTACAGTACGCTGTCCCAGAAACAAAAACAAGATGCAATCATTACATGTAGTCAACATTTATCTTAAACAGTTATTCTTCCATAAAGACTTGCAACTGATACATTCATAGAAAGAAAAAAAATGATCAATTCTGGGGATTTCACTGAGCAGTTTTTGAATGCTATAAACTTTAGTACTGCATGATTGTGTAGTTAGGGTGCAAGCTCTAATCTGAGACAACATCAATTATCTCTAAACATGTTTACACAGATTTGAATTATACATTTTTTCTCAATTAACAAACTAATATTTCAATTAACCCAGAATGGAAATGACAGTGATTGGAAAGGTGGGCGTGTCTTCACCTCTAATCAACACTGGCGTTGTCATCAATGCTACAAGCTACCTCAACGCACCAATCAAGGCTAGTCTACAGTCAGATTTGAATGGCAAGAAACACAAAGTCCAAGTGTACTTGCAAGAAGAAGCAAAACGTGAACTCTTCACCTTCAAGTAAGTTTTTTTTGAATTAAGGCATCCTTACGCTCCCTATGCTCCCCTCCCTACACTTCCCTCTGGCAGTCCAAGAGAGGGGAGCGTAGACAACGCCCTCAAGTGACAGATCTTCCAGTCTAGATTGAGTAGAGCTCTCTAAAAATAACGAAAACAAACTTTAAAGAATATTGCTGAGAAAAAGTGAAATGAACAGACTTTTTTGACTTTCAGAAGTATTGTATTTTTCATTTTCATCTATTTATTATCATGATAATCTTTAGTTTTCAGTCTTAGAATATCATGAGAATGCAGTCGATAGGATCTGTGTCAACGGGGCGGGTGCACCTATATTTTTGTCAAAAATATTCAATAATTAGACTCACCCAGTATTTTCTATCGGCAGCTATATCTGTACCTGATAATCTATGATTCAATTATGATGGAAATGTTCCGATATCTGCAATTCAGTCTTCTACTTTCCCAAGATACAGAGCCACATACATGTATGTAATATTCAGTGTGATTTGCATACCCACAGCCATAGTCTGTACACATTCATGGATAAAGTTGATGATCCCAAAGAGAGTTTCACAAAGATGTCTGGTCACTTGAACAAAATTGACAAGAAGGTAAGGTGTATCAGTCCATATCATGGTAATGTTTATCACAACATCTAGACTTTGTGTATCATGTTATCTATTTCAAGTTCCACAACATAGTATTTGTATTCGATTTTTTTTAATAAAACAATTTTGCAATGAAAAAATTTTAATATTTTACTGGTCTTTGTAATTTTAAGCAATGCTTTCATGACAAAGAATTTTTTTTTTTCAAAATGACATCTACTAAAGCAGGAAAGTGATGTACATTTTTCCTACTGTAGGGGTGCCTCAGTTGTATCATGCAAATCTGTGAAAAAAATGGTGACATTTTTAGCTCCGCTGTCAGCGACGCGGAGCTTATCAAATAGGTTGACTTTCCGTTGTCGTCCGTCGTCCGTCGTCGTCGTCGTCGTCCGTCAACAATTGCCTTCTCCTCTGAAACTGCAAGTCCAATTGCTTTGAAATTTTATATGCAGTTCACTTGGGGTGATCTCACTTAAGTTTGTTCAAATTGTGGTGAAATTTGCATATTTGTATTTTTGGGGCATTTTCTGCTGTTTTTGGTAAAAAAATCTTCTTCTCTGAAACCGCTTGTCCGATTGCTTTGAAATTAAATATGCAGTTTACTTAGGGTGACTTCAGTCAGATTTTTTCAAATCGTGGTGAAATTTGCATATTTGTATTTTTAAGGCAATTTTTGTCATTTTTGGTAAAAAAATCTTTAAAAATCTTCTTCTTCAAAACTACCAGTCAGATAGCTTTGAAATTTGTTACATATGTCCCTAGGGATGATCTATTTCAGATTTGTTCAAATTGTGAAGAAATATGCAAATTTGCATTTTTAAGGCAATTTTTGCAATTTTTGGTCAAAACATGTATTTCTCAAAAAGTACTGGTCGGATAGTTTTGAAATTTGGTATATAGGTTTCTATAGATGCACTAAGTAATATATATTGAATTTCTGATGAAATCTGTAATTTTGTATTTTTGGGGCAATTTTTGCCATTTTTGGTCAAAAAATGTGTATTTCCAAAACTACTCATCTGATAGCTTTGAAATTTGGTATAGAGGTTTCTACATATGAACTAAATGATATGTATTGAAATTATGATGAAATCTGCAATTTTGTATTTTTGGGGCAATTTTTGCCATTTTTGGTCAAAAAATGTGTATTTCCAAAAGTACTCATCTGATAGCTTTGCAATTTAGTATACAGGTTCCTACAGATCACCTTAATGATATTTGTAGAAATTATGATGAAATCTGCAATTTTGTAATTTTGGGGCAATTTTTGCCATTTTGGTCAAAAAAACGTGTTCTCAAAAAGTACTGGTCTGATAGCTCTGAAATTTGGTATACAGGTTCCTACAGATGAGCTAAGTAATATATATTTAATTTCTCCTGAAATCTGTTATTTTTGTATTTTGGGGGCAATATTTGCAATTTTAGGTCAAAAAATGTGTATTTCAAAAACTGCTCATCTGATAGCTTTGAAATTTGGTATACAGGTTTCCATAGATGAACTAAATGATATTTATTGAAATAATGATGAAATCTGCAATTTTGAATTTTGGGGCAATTTTTCCCATTTTGGTCAAAATATGTGTTTCTCAAAAAGTACTGGTCTAACAGCTTTGAAATTTGGTATACAGGTTTCTATAGATGAACTAAATTTGATCTTTTGAAATTATGATGAAATCTGCAATTTTTATTTTGGGGGCAATTGTTGCCATTTTTGGTCAGAAAATTTTATTCTCAAAACACTACTCATCAGATAGCTTTGGTTGACATGTTCCTAGGGATGATCCGATGTGATATATTCAAAGTATGATGAAATCTTCAATTGTGTATTTTTGCAGCATATTTTAGCCACTTTTTTCTGGCCACTGCATTGAGCTATCAAAGATTTCCTCCTTCTTCATCAACATGTGTCAAAAATAGTTATTCTCTACATAAACACAGCGGAGCTATATCGGCCGCTAGGTCGCTTGTTTACCTGATATTGTAGCAAATCTACTTGCCCTATTCTGGTTAATTTATCACTAAGTTTATATGTTGCATTTAATTATTGCACCTTTTTGATTCAAGAATATTATGTAAATTCAATGTTATCTCTTGTACAGAACACCTCATGTGTGACACTGTTGGAGAACAGCCTATCAATTTGTGTAGACTATGATGTCATTTTGCGCAAGACAGGACAAGCCTTCTATCCCTTCACAGGGCCATCTTATTTCAACATGTACAGTCTTAAAGGATATGATATAGCAAAGATGTTACAGTTTGTTGTGGACCTCAGCAAAGAGAAGGCAAATCCCTTTATCAAGGTATTACATTGTGCACTTGCAGTCAGACAAATGATCTTTTCTCAATTCTGAGTAATTATGACTTGTAAATAAATATTTTGGCCACCATGTGCAGAGGGCATACAAGGAGGCCAATGTCATCACTCTCTTAGTCTGTCTGTCCATCTGTCCATCCATAGACCAAATTTCTGACAAGCTTTGGTATCCTTAATGTTTGGATGATTATCTAGAACTGAGTGGAATCTTATGAATGTGGCTTGCAGAATTTTCAGAGATTTCAAAAATTGTCATTAATAACAGAGTTATTACTTTGATTCTTAGTGATTAGAAGAGTTTATAGACAACTTCTAAATGTGATTTTACCATGCATAAGTTTCATTGAATATATCGAGGTATTGACTATTACTCTCAGGAATATGAACTGACAATGACGACAGTTGGTTCTCCCAAGGAAGAAACTTACATCTTGAACCTGATCATGAGCACGCATCGAGAAGATCGTAAGATTGTTCTGAAGACCCTGCGCTCTGGAGATCCTTACTATGAGAATACATTGACACTCAGAATGACTAAACCAATGGAGGTAAGTTGGAAATTGAAGGCTCAACTTGTCAGCCAGTTGCAAATCACTAAGTTAAACACTGGTGCTATTTTTCAGTTGTGGCAGTGCAGTGGATATAATAGACAGTGGTTGAGTTGGTCCTCTTGAATTTCAAAAGAACTGACAAGAACAATCAAAGATTACACATTGAACACAAATTTTACATGTGATGGCTTGATCAAAGCTGCAGGTCCATTTGTAATTTTCTCTGTTTTAACATTAATATTCATGGAGGGATATATAAAATTGTACTGACAGCCATAATCCTAGTACAAGTATAGAAATCACATTTGATTTCAAAGATCAGAGTTTGAACTTTTGTCGTGCAAAAACTTTGTAAAAGTTTAAAACTTTTATTTTTAAGGTATTAGCTGTAAATGTACACATGTTGTGAACACTGTGTTGACTATTATGGCATGATTAGCAAACAATACTAATATCTGGTCTGTATTTGTTGAATGAATTATCTTGCAGTCGTTAGGGTAAACCTTGCACCCCTATTTCTGAGTATATAAGTCCACTATATTATTATAAACAATTGGATACATCAAAGAATGGTGGTGAAAAGGTGAAATGATGTGATGTAAGTGAGTCTGACTGACAAAGGATGACATCTTGCTTGTCCATCAGTCAGTGTAAACAGTTGTACCTGTGTGAACATATGATACATTTTGTATTTACAATCTTTTTTCTGCTTTTTGTAGATTTTCTCATTACTCCAACACAATTTGTTCTTCATTTCAGGAGATCTTGTTTGACTGGAAGTTTGGTAAACCCAAATCCGTTGTTCAGCCCATCTCCAGTCATAAAGAACTGACCAGCGATCGTGAATATAGAATGCTGACCACAATACGCCTGCCAGGGACAGATAGAACTGGACTTCATCTGACGACTGTTTACACTGAACTCCCTGAAACTGTGAAGACAGTAAGAATTTGTGTTTCTCTGTACTTATGATAACTGTACTTGCGCAAATCCAATGGTCTGAGGTATGAGGCCACTGAACATGTTTCCCGACCAGTCAATTTGCAATCTTCAAGGTTGTCCCTAGTAATACTCTGTGAGTCATTGTAGAGGTATATAATGATAAAAATTGTATGCAGGACTACCCAACAAGGCCGATTGAAATACCACCAGTAATTACTAATTGATCTCCAAAACTAAATGGATTTATTCAGCCTGCTCAAACTCAATAAGCTGTAACTTTCGATGCATTATTTGTCGTTTTTGTGAAGTTTGTTTCTTGTTCCATGCCTATTTTCAGCTGTTAATACAATCTGTATATATTCAATATTCTATCAACTGAGTTTTAGTGTAGAATAAAACTCACTTGTTGTCAATATCTCTGCATATTATACACAGTGCATCGTTTGGGAAAGCCAGTACTTTGCATTTCAACACTCTCCATCAGAAATGAGGAGGAGGAAATGCATTTATTTTTATCAAACAGAAATAATGAAAATTTTGTCAAATGTTACAACTGTAGCTTATCTGTTTAAGGTCTAAATTTGAGGTATGTTATAAAATAAGAGTTCATGTAACTAGAGTGACCTTGACTTTCAGTTTTAGCAGTACCGGTAATTGTGCAAGGTAGCTGATATTTACATGTAGACTGTAATCATTTGACGTATTCATACAATTATATTGCGTATGTACATTTTCAAAGTGTAGTTTTGTTTTGTCTTTTATCAGGTCTTCAAGAAATTGGAAATAATGTTACCAAAGTACCTGTACAAGATGCTGTCCCATGTGACCTTTGAACCCAAATTCAACCAGAAACATCACACAGTAGAGATGACATGTGATCTGATTTCACCAGATAATGCAAAGATTGTGTTGGAGACTCCTCATCAAGAAATTACCATCAGTAACATAACTCTACCAGTGCCTGTGAAATCATTGTTACTGCGCTACGATGACATCCCAGATACCCTTGATGAGATCAGTGAATTAGTGTTCAGAAAAATGATACTCCGTAAGTGTAATCAAGGGTGATATTATTCTTGTTTTTTGTTGTATAATTTTGTGTCAAAGTCTTTTTTGAGGTGCACACAGCATATCAACGGCCAGTGTTTCACAGTATATCTTGTTGATGTAACATACCAGAACGTTGATAATAATTTCTCTATTGTGTCAAAGTTAAGAGCATACATTGAACATGTACTCTGAAGCATTATGTCTTGAGTTTGTTTAAGGTAGAATTAATGCGCCTATGGAACAGAGATTCAGACTTTCAACTTGTTACCATTTTATTTTGGCCTACCACTTGTTGGGGCTCATTTGAAGCTTATGGACTAAATAAAGTTTTCACTGGCTTAGTTTTGTGAAAATCAGGAATTTTATTTTCCCCAATGGAGATAACAGGGATGGCAGCCATTTTGAATTTCAAATATCAGTAAATATTGCGTAATTTGTTTTTCCAGTACCTAAATTTGCACGGTGACCCTTAAATTTTATTCTTGATTTTGAAAGAGAATGGTTGGATCAATACTTGAAAGTTTGAGCAAAAGTTTAAGTGTTTTATTTTCGATGCACATACTACCTTAACAAAGATTTTGAATGAACAACAGTACAAAAAGCCCTCATGCACAGATTATGTGTATTTTCGATACATGTTTGTGTATGTGGGTTTGTTTGTGCCACCATCTCGTGATCTCTGAGGCATACAGAGTCTGGAGAACACTGCATGTCTGTTTTATTCCGGAGTTATGAAGGACTGTTGTGTGCGCATTGTGATTTTTTTCAGCTGAAACGACATAACTGCAATGGACTGAATTAAATGTCAAATAAAAATGATGACTTTGAAAATTTCAAGAAATGATTTTTCTTTCTATTTCTGTTCTCATAGCAACATGCATGGTGTACAACACAAACATATTCAAGACTTTTGATGATGTCACATTTAAATACGAGATGCCTGGCACCTGTCCACACGTCCTGCTAAAAGATTGCTCCCCGAAAGAACGTTTCATCGTCCTGCTGCAAAACAATGCCGTAATTTTACCACAGACCTTGGGAGGTCCCGAGAGAAGGGTCAAGGTCATTGCCTATGTGGAGGAGTACAAAATAGAGATGTACACCACAGCTTGGGATACCCTGGAAGTCAAGGTTATCTTTATTCCGTGCATGAATATTCTGATGTCTGCATGAATGGGTAACCATTTCCGAATTGGTAACACAATGATTCATACATTATGTACATCGATGCAATCATGGGAGGTGTAGTGAGTAGTCCATTTTCCAGTTGTTTGTTGTATTCACAATAAAGCTACCTAATTTGAGAGAAAGCAAAAGACTCCATTAGGCCAGGAAGAAAAAATAAATTGTTCATCGGAATCGCCACTTCTACTTTGGCATATTTGGAATTTTTTTTTTTTTGATCGCGGCAAATTCTTACTTCCGCATTACAAATATGTTTAGTACTGCCGCTGGTGGCGCCCTACACTTTGTCGGGTTTTCGCGGGCACGGGATTTTTAATGAGACTTCCTACGTGTTTGTACGGACTTAGTTGACCGCCAACACGTTGTTGTGACGTCTGAATTTGGCGAATCACGACGCAAAGTGGGTCAATTTGGTTAGGTTTGTACATGTCACATCATGAGTATTAATTTGATCGCCAACATTCACTGAACATTGGACGTGATGGCCAACAGTTACTTCTAAAGACGCTATTCAGTGTTTGTCCTGATATTACGTTCGGCGATTTGTTCAACAAGATCGTGACAGCAGATGGACGGTGCATCCGATTGAATGAAAATTGCATCGAAAGTATAAAAAATTACGGCAATGAAAAAACACATGGTTGCGTCGATGTTAAAGTACGATCTGAATGATGACTATATAACTTCACTCCGATCACAGTACAGTGTTGTTAGACCATTATGTAAACTGTGTAGAGACAGTGCAGACAGTGGTAAAGAGGTCAAAACATGGGGCCAAAGTAAAATGAAAAAACTCAGATGCTAGGTCCCACCAGGACAATATTAAAGGACAATACTGAATTGTTGGATTTCAGTGATTTGCTGTACATTTCAGTTTTATTCTGAGAGAATGTTGAAATATTCAGAATATGTTGTGCAAACACTAACTGTGAATGTAATGGCCTATGTTATTGTTGGGAAATATAGTCTTGAATTCGGTTACCAGTATCAGTGTTTCTTGTCTGAGATATTTCTGGTAAAAAGGGAAACAATTATCTTGCCTTTTCTGCATCTGTGCAAAAATGCCAGAGAACCGCGTTTACCTTCGGCCTAAAAAAAATTAAAAAAAAAATTTTCGCTCACCGCTTCTGGAACTAGGTCCAAAAAATCCGATGAACAAGATTTTTTTTCCTCTGGCTTAGACTGACAAAATTTCTTGTTTCAGTCAGAAGTCTTCGCGATACATTCCATTTACTTTGCTTTGTTATTGTTTTGACTAGCTTCATAGCAATGCATTATGGGTATGCATGTTTTTAAAAATATAATTTGTCTTGCAGGTAATATATTTTGAAGACCACCTATAACATAATTTGTTTAAGACCAATGCATCACTAAGAAACCAGTTTAGCATGGACAGACTTACAAAATTTGTTCAAAACACTGATTTGTACAGTATACATTTCTTTTATGTTCAAATTGCAGCTGAATGGTGTTATTTTGGATCTCCATGCCAACAAGAGCACAGTCACTGTTCGGAATCTTGGTAAATTCATGGGCAGCGACAGAGAAGTTAGTCTTTATACAGATATTGGTCTAGATGTCTTCTACAGCCAAGATCATGTTCATGCTCAAGTCAGTGGATGGTATTACAACAAGATCTGCGGTACAGTTGTTAATTAACTGTTGTTGTCTGTATGCCTTTGATGATGACCTTTGTTTTGCAGAGAAGTGAATATGGAATCTGCAAATTTCCGGCAAAAATTGGATAAAAATGTCATGTAGAGCGCATAGAGACCTCAGCTAGTCACTGATTTAGATTGATCATGTTCTTTGTTTCAAAATTTATGCAAGTTTGTCGCCCTCTAGTGACAGATATACTCATAATGAAGAATAACAAATACCAATGTCATGAAAAAAATATTTGTGAATCAAATATGTATGATTATCCTACACTCATGTAAATTCCTGCATATACTTATCTTCTCAGCAGAATTTGCTGATTGAATTCATATAAGGATAGCCATTCACACAGTCATAGACAGACACAATGTGTGCACCATACCTACTTTATCTAACTTGCCTAGTAGAAAGCTACCTGTAGTTAAGACACAATCTTGAAGCAGTCTTTGTATATTTATTAACAACATACATAGCAAAGATGAGACATTAAGTAAGTTATGTATGTATCTCATTGTCAAGTTTTTGGTGACTTTAGCAGCAATGAAGCCTCAAGATACACTGGTTTTAAACTAAAAGATTTCAAATTGCTAATAACAGCTTCTGAAAGCTTTAGACATTATTTAGACCAACTGAACATAGTTTTCAGAGAGTGTAACTTTGTTCATTGTTGCAGAAAAGTTTGGTACGGGCCTTTGGGTTACAGTTGTCGAATGACTTACTGTGAGCTACTTGACTTGAATTTACATTGTACAAAATTCCTCCAATCTGATTCTAGGGTGGTGTTCATAAAAACATAAAAATATGCGTGATTTTCATAGAATTGAAAAGTTGAAAAGATCAAAATTCTTCTCTTGTCAGGTATGTGCGGTGATTACAATGGAGAAATCTTTGAGGAATTGAAGACTTGGCAAGGGAGATCTGTCTCTGACAAGAGCCTGCTTGCACTCAGTTGGTTAATTGAAGGAACTGACTGCCAAGATGAAAACTGCAAACTCAAGAAAATCAAGGCGCATCAGATTGAAGAAATCGAATTGATTGATGGGAAGTTGATGTCCTGTGTCAGTCTTGATCCTTTATTTATGTGTGTGTCCGGTTGTAGACCAAAACCTCTCACTGAAACCACACTCACAAAGGTAAGTACACTTGAACCTCAAGACCAATATTTCTGTCACACATCCTGTATATATATTTACCTTTCAGACACATGACAAAATATCTACCCTTCAAAGTGTGTCATACATGTGTGTGTCCTACTTTTTTGCAAACAGTTTTGTGAAAAAGATTATTAAACTATTGACTCATGTAATAATTGAAATTATCTTATTAGTCTCAACTGTGAATATTAAAAAATTAGTTTACCACTTCTTTTTTTTTGTAAATTTGAGGTCATAAACTGCCTCTACAAAGCAGCTTCTTCTAAGAGTCCATAACAACAAAAGAATGCAACAACATGCATAATGTAATTCCTACACAGTAAGTCCTTGGTATATCCCTATTGTCTTCAATGGGATGTGTGGACTCATACACTATGATGTAGAGTTGAAAGCTTAGTACTATGAAGCACAAATTCTGTAACGAATGACACATTAATGATGATTATCATGAATCATACACAGTACATTCTATAGATACACACTGCTGCCAAAATACAAATGGCATGCATATATTGCAGGGTATTGACATTTTTTTTGCCAAATTTTTGCTACTTGAAATATCTCGACCATCACCACATGGCGTTATCAAAGTTCAACAAACTTTCGGCAATTATTCAAGGTACAATGAGCTTGTCATGTTCTCTTTAATACTCTCTTAAAGATTGGTTTCCAATGCCACCACTTCAAGGACAGAGAGACTGTCAGCCTTGACAGGTTTGATTTTATATCAAACAGAGTTGATATGGAGAAAGAAGTGGCTGTGCCCCATGAATGCATTTGTGAGCCATACTGTACTTCAAAGTCTGGTGAATATTGACATGGATATTATTTAAAGAGAAAAGAATGCTGAGAAGGCATTTTATTTTCTATTTTTCAACCACTTTCTTGCCACGTTTTTTTTTTTTCAAGTTATCAGTAAAAATGTATTGTGAAACATATTGTCTTTTCACCATGTATTATTAAAAATTGAAAATACAGCGTAGCATTTAGCATGTTTGCAATTTTGTTACATATTTTCTTCATAAAAGCAGATCTAGATATGTTCCATGGCCATCCATTCAATGATTCAAAAAACATTGTAATTTATGTTTACTGTAAGCAAGAGAATTTTCAAAATGTAGGAAAAGTCCAATTTTGGCTGTGTTCAGTCAGAGTCACATTCCCAAGATAGTATTGTTAGTGTCCATATATCATCATCTCTATAGGCAACCACTCTGCAACCACTCTGCAACCACTCTGCAACCACTCTGCAACCACTCTGTGTGTGTTTTCAAGGTAGAATACACCTCAGGGACAGAGGTCTCAGACATTTAAATTTCTACAAGACTTTTCTGGTCTGTTTCTTGTGTTGAATCATTTTGAAACCCGTAGAGTAAATGAATTTCAAATGTGAATGTTATAGAATTTGTTTCTTTCTGTTCTGAAATTTTGCACGGTGACCCCATGCAAAAATTATTCATGGTTAATAAAAAAACAGAATTGTTTACTTTCTTTTAGGAAAATTTGATCAAAAGTTGAAAACTTTCTGTTTCAAGGTGCGTGTTACCCTTAATTAGTGAAATATCTTGATGTAAAGAATTTTCAAAGTATACAAATGGAACTGCTCTATAAAACTTGCACTTTTCTGGCTTATCACTTATTCTGATGATGGCCTTATTGTGCATTTGCATACTATAGTTATATCTTCTGTATAAATATGCTTTACTTTCTGCTTTCTTGGTTTGAAACTGCATTCATAATTAGTAATACCTTTAGATCATTGCAGCATTGTCAGTTCATATCAGACATGGTAAACCTTTAAATGATATCCAAAAGTATAAGAAGTGTTATGAAGTATGATGTGTGGTACACCAAATGAAAACTAAAAACAAAGGGTCAATAAGAAAGCCGATGGGAGCGCTGTTTATACTCAGCAGTCATTTTCACATGTCTGCACCCATAATGAGAAATACAGGTACAAAATCATTATTATTTATTATTATTATTATTATTAATTCTTAACAAACGCACTACACATACGTCTCAGTGCATTGTACATACCATAAAGGACAAAAAATAGACAAAGTTATCAGATAGTAAAACAACTCAGAATTGACTTAAAATGTGAAATGATGAATTAAAAATTAGAAAATGAGATAAAATATAGTGTCCAGTAAAACCGAGTCCAATAGAATAAAATATAGAAATGAGTAGTCCCTGTAAAAACATAAATGGGACCTATGACTAGTACTTAGTAAAAAGATGTGTCTTTAAACCACGTTTAGACAGTCAATAGTTTGAGCAGTACGAATTTCAACGGCAAAGAATTCCATAAATAGGTGCACACACAGAAAAGGCTCTTTGACCGTACGCTTTATTAAACTTCCCTCGTGGTGGCACTAACCGTACGGAGTTCGATGATCGCAGGTCTCTGGATGGGACATACATTTCGGTCAGTTCTTTCAAGTAAAGTGGTGCGATTCCATGAACAACTTTAAAGGTAAGTAGCAAAACTTTAAATATAATGCGAGCCTCTATTGGAAGCCAATGCAGATCAGTTAAAACTGGAGTGATGTGACAAAATCTACGTGTACGGCTAACGAGGCGAGCTGCAGCGTTTTGGACTAATTGAAGACGTGCAAGTTGATCTTTGTGGACACCATAAAGGAGACTATTACAATAGTCCAATCGGGAAGTAACAAACGCGTGGATTAATTTCTCTGTGGTTGCTTTATCCAGTAAATTACGTATCTTGCTAATCCTAGATAATGAAAAATAACCATTCCTGCAGATCTGACTTATATGATTTGACATGGAGCCATTAGGCCAAAGTAATTAAATTCTTTGTTTTGCGTCCCTACCCGCCTAGGTTTTTAAGGTTTTCATGAAAAACACACACAGTGTATTTGAATAGGAAATTTTAGGACATACCCGCTTAGCTTTTCTGAACTAAAATTTTGTTACAATTTGTATTTGCTGCAATCAAATTACATTGTGTTAATTTTCTTGTGTGTTTTTTTCAGCCGCTTAGACGCGTACCTTTTCCCATTTAGAGTGGACGCAAAACAAAGAATTTAATTACTTTGGCCTTACTGGTGAGAGAAACACCTAAATTCCGAACGGAGACAGGAATGATGTTGATTTCACCTACTCTCAGGCTGGTCAGTGGTATAGTATCTGATTTAAGGCGCGATGAGAAGTGGACGACCTCTGTCTGTTACATTTCATCCATCCGCGAATTTCGTCGACACATGTCTCAGCATTGACTTTCACGTCATTTGGATTCTTACAGACAACATAGATTTGCGTATCATCCGCATACATCATATAATCAAGATCGTGAGCAATAATTACATCTTCTTGTGGAGCCGTGTACAAGGTAAAGAGGATTGGTCCTAACACTGAACCTTGTGGGACACCAAACTTCATAGATGAATTAGTGGAGCCACAGCTGTTGGGCAAGAGTCACCGTGGTGGAGCAATCATCCAAAAAGCTTGTTCCATGCAGTCACTCATCTACTTCACAGTATGCTTTCATAAAATGTCAAAATGATAGTAAGTTAACATAACCTTAACCTTGATACTAAATTTTCAATCAATCAATTTTACTTGCCTAATAAATGCTCAATACATGTAAAGTTGCAGTTGAAACACCACTGTGTAATACTGGTTTTTGCTGTATATAAGGTGGGAGATACAGACTTGCAATGAACCTCCCGGGGGGAGTAGGGTTGCATATCACATGGTTGGGGAATCTGATGTGCTCTCATTGACCTGGCTTCAGTTTCTGTGCTAGGGAGGGGCTACATTTACACCTATGTAGCAAGGGATACTATGACAGTTTGATTATATAAATGTCTCCATCTTCCAACCAGGAACTGTTTGAATGGCTGTGGAGTGCAAGCCCTTACATGTAAAGTGTAGCCAGAAGCTGTTTTGACAACTAGCTTTGTGTAATTTATGTTTATCATGATCTCTACACAGCAGACTTCTGTAACTTTGAAGAGTGTCCCGAACTAAAATGTCATCAAACATTGAGAAGAGTGTTGAGAAGAAAGTCAAACTAGACTGGAAAAGTACACTTTATTCATATCTGATTGGTTGTTTTTTTCACTATTTTATTTTGTGTGTGAATCACTTATCCTACTACTCAAAAAATTGGTTGAGACACTAACCAACCAGAAGAAAATAATATGAACTACTGTAAATAAGTAAAACAACCACCTCTTTCTGATTCAATATATGTTTGATTTGGAATAACTATTATAGTTATAGTATATCATAACAATATCTGAAATAGAGATCATGCATGTCATCCAGCTGTCTTCTTTGAACAGTCCAACACAGAGGGCGCTGTTTTTTAGTACACGAGTCTTGGAAGGTATTTGTCCATTAATAGTCACATTTGGTAAAAACTTTGAAGTAATGACTAAGGTTATATATTTGATAATCTACATTATTCCATTCGCGTTCAGTAAAAACGCAACCCTACATCATTAGGACAATAACCGATCTTGTATAAAAAATCTCAAATATTAGACAGGAATTTGCTGAGATTATGATTACAAACTACAGAATCAGAAATCATATTCTCATCAAAAAACACTTCTTTCACGGTATATCACTTTCGTTCAGGTTTGTTGAGCTAGCGGCAATTATCAGTTCTTTTAATACTTCATCGAAAAAGCTAAAATGCTTACAGGAAAGTAGATTTATTTACTAACTACAGCATTCCTAGGATACAGATAATGACCAAGATGCGCTAAGTAAAAGCATCAGCTATCCTCTAGAAGTGTAACAATTATGTATACAGTGTGATCAAAATTGTACTCCTGGATTTCTTGAATGCATGGCTGTACAGTAATATGGTGTCCCCTTGTAGTATTTATTTTGCACATCGTAGAAGTGGCTGCATTATACAGTGTGCCATAATACCAGTCCGGGTCGCCATCACATTCTACACCTCTTGTACATCTCTGCCATCGCGAAAGAAACCCTGTAATGAGGTGGAGACAGTTCACCAATATTTAGCGTGAATGACGAAAATTAAACCCAATTCGATGTTTATTGGAATCATTCCTTTCTTGGCTCCATGTTGGAATGAAGTTCACATGAACCAATCGGCAGTTGCCTACATCGAACGAATAACATCACAATCGTAAATTTGATCATTTTTTTTAAGCGATGTAGTGCATAAATGTACTTTTATAGACTATTGAAAACAATTCGGTCCTTACCGTGAAGCACGATAGAGATGTACTGTCTCTGAGCAGGTGTTTTGTTATGTTTACTTGAAAAGCAACTTGCTGAAGGAGTTAAGAGAAGCATGAAAACAAACCTTTCGCTGATCGTAGAAAGATTCCAAGGTTCTACCGAGCTTTCTGGCGTCTGGTCTTCGGCGTGGGCAGCGATCCCAGCAGCTCAACATCAAAGTATACCTGAAAACACAAACTTGCAGATCTGAATCGAGTAAACTTGTGCATCCCGACGAAGAATATCGGTATCTCGAAAAACGCCCTCACACTTCGGTACAGGTACGGAGCGACTGTGAAGCCTTAGTTTCGACATTGAACATAAACAGTGTTCCGATGTCTAGGGTTTTAACTTGATGACTTGCATTTTCAACAAGAAATCTGCATTGAACAGCGAGATTGTTATGTGCTGATAATAAATATCGGACTTACATCAGCCTCTGGCAGTCACCAAGATAACTCCAAAATAGGGCCAATCATTTAGAGCATGTGTTATTATCGTTCATGTGTTTCCTCTTTGCTCAGACTGTCGACAACTGCTTGTGTCATTTTGACGTAGTTTAATGATAGACTTGCCGTAGCCGCTTGACTTTTCTCGGGCGTATACACTATGCAGTCATTGGTTGGCAAAACCATCGCACTTACAATCTGCACAGTCTGTCATACATGTAGTATGTTGCTTCAATTTCCTATTTTGGTGTTTATTTGCCAACATACATGGTGGCAAGTCTAGTAGTTTGTTCTCTTAGTTTGTGAAAATCAGAGTAAGTGCCAGCCTGCCCCTGGGCAATACACGAGTCCAACAGGTACTACCGAGCAGCAGCCATGCACCGACAGCAAATTATCTAAGTAATCGTCTTGGTCCTGTACGACTAAGTCGGTAGAAGAAACTGTGGACAGTCATAGGCTACTATATTTTTACAATTTGTCTGCTACAGCCTTACTTCACTATGTTTCCAAGGAAGCATATCACCTTTACTAGCAACTTTGACAGAAACTTCAAGATCTTAAGAAACAAAACGACCAGTGTTGAGAAATTATGTTTGTGTGTACAAACAAATAAAATAATCTTACATGTGATCGGATACTTTCAAAGGTGGTGGCATGCGATATCCTCCACGCAGTGATCGGATCAGATGTTCAGAACTGCCGAGTTCAGAATAAGGAAAACCACCTACAAACGACAAAAAGTGTCGGGAAAATAAAGCAAAGGAAACCATAGATTTGTATTTGTAACATTAACCCACAGTCCGGACTGTGATTAACCACATGTTTTCAGCTTAAAGTTTTATGTTTGCCGGCAGGAGCTTCTACGTTTACTCCCCGAACGACATGAAACAGCCTGCAAGCAGAATCTCTGTATTAAAATATGAATTATGATATTGGCGTGGGAAGTTAAGGGATTATTACATTTTAACATTTTAAGGTCGATATCTATCACGTGGTTGCCAACCACATACAGTGAACAGCGTTTGTAAACTGCCATCTCTCATACAGCCCTCTCAGGCCTGAAGGGGTTATGCTTTCAAAGCAATGAGATCACGTGTCCTAGAGACCTACAGCAGCCAATCAATGATTTCCATTTCTATGGCCACCACTAATCAAACACGCAATCGCTTGATTCAATATTATTGTGGTGCGCCATCATAACGGTTTCAGGCCCATCGCAAAAATCTCATCCTTCGTTGAGACAAATATTTTATCAGTAGCCAATCTTATAGAAATGAATCTGACATAATAATTATCATAAATACCTAATGTTGATAATTCCCAAAGCAGTATACCGAACGACCATCTGAAATGAAAGTGTCGATACATTATCAGTGATGCATAAGTCAAATCAACAACAATAAACTTGACCAGATTGATTTTGCCAGTCAAAATCACCATAACGACTTTTCCAATGAATTTGCGTTCTATGTAAAATCGTGCATTGATCTGAAACACAAAAAGTGGCTGTCAATCGCATCAGTAGTTCCAGTGTACTTTTAGTTCTAAGCCCACAGAGAAATAACTGGGTGGGGAGGGGGGATATCTATGGATACGTACATGTCGGTCTTGAACGTATAGATACCATCCGTCAGAGATTCTAAAGCCATCCAGCGGGCTGGGACTCTGTCTTCTCTCTGTAGATGATGTGAGAATCAAGCAATGCCTGCTAAAGTTACTCACATCATATTGTGTTCATACACCATTGTACATGGTGCCTTAGAAAATTAGTCCTATCTTTGTGGAGTCTCATTTATTTTTACAACTCTACATGTTTCTACGGCTTCAACCGTTCTAATCTATTGATGTGTTCAATATCACGTTTGGCAATATTTTGCTACTGCACATGATACACGTATTTATAAGTATCAACATGAGTGAACTGCAGTTAAAGAAAATTGTCGAAGACAACTGATTGGCGATGATCTGACCAGGACTTTTATGTATGCTGTATGATGATGATGATGATGGTGTTGGCGGCGGCGGCTACGATGTCTATATCAATAACCATAATGTCTGATCAGTACTGGATCACCTTGATATTGACCATGATAGACGTTTTCAACTGCTCTGGTGACACTTTTTAGGGCCAAGGCCTGGCCAAATTGCCGGGGGGAGGGAGAAAGCGCGCAGAACCAATCTTAGCAATAATTTGAGTAATTTACATAAAGTTTAAAGGCACATAAGTTGCAACTTTTGACATTATTATTTTATGATTATTATTATTATTATGATTTTAGATTTAGATTAAAATTAGTTCACAGAAATGTTCTTACTCAGAGATGTATACTCAAGTATAATTATCCACTGAGTGGGACTGCATGGGGAGGTTTTGGTAAGACAAATAATAAACGGGTGCCCCTTCCAAATATGGCCGCCTCCATGCAACTACGTTATAAACAGCGTAAATGGTGCATTTACACATTTGAATCTTTACAAATACAACATGGTGCAACCGACTGAAAGGATGGGAAAAGGATTCACTCCACTTTGACAAAAAATTCTCCGTTTTTCACCTAATATGGCAAGATTTTGAAAATGGCAGGAAATTTAAACAGAACAAAAATATGTTCCATTTCTTGACTATTCTGCCACAATCAAATGTTTTTGAGGCACAGTTAATGACTATATCGTTCAATTTGTAGATTGCAATGAATATCTGAGGAAGTTGGAGGTACCATGAGGTTGGACAAATTTTGCAGGGTAGGAGCTCATGGGCCTTTAATTTTGAGTGTGGAAAATTCCAAGGGCAGCCCCCTCGGCAGGCTACTGTACTACTTTTTGAAACAAGAAAGACCATCGACTGAACTTTAAGAGTTTCAGCAACCAAAACAACTGGCATTTCATTTGCAACTAATATCGCTCTTTTATATAATTGAGAAAATTGATGCCAATGGTTTAAATTTTTTCCTTACCCCTGGCAAACGTACATACACTTCTCTGCAGTAGACATTACGGGACAGACCGAAGTCACCGAGTTTAGCCACACTGTTTGCCGATATCAACACATTTCTCGCTGCGATATCACGATGCACGACCTAAAAGAATAAAACAGAATGATTGGTCGTTGTCATCATGACCCCTACACGACCTTCCACCTACACATCTTCTAAGTCGTTTGTATATTGTATGTATCCGACAGTTTTATTGAACACTTCGTAGCGGTCAAAGGTAGATACTTGATTCAACACTGAACTTGAAATTCCTTCCCAGCAATAGTTGCAATTTCAAGCAGCAAACTAATTATAGACGTTCTACAAAATGCCAGGATCCAAGGTCAAGTCTGGGTCATGAAAATGACCACTAAACCGTTTAAAGCAATAGAACATTTAAATAATCAAATCAAATAGTATTCTTTGGCATGATAACACTTTACCCCCTCTTCAGAGCCGGAAGACATATCTTAATCTTAGTTTGAAGCCTTGAATTCGTTTCGTGACGAGGTCGGTGAATATTTTTTTCAGAGTCGAATCTTTTCAAAGGTCAACTTATAATACTTTTGGCGTTTCCAATCATATGTTTAAAATAAAAGACACTAACGTCTACATTATGACAACAAAGAAAACGTGATTATTATCTGTTAATGAGAAGGTAAAGCTTGAAATTGTTCAGTGACACGAACCTTTTTGTTTTCGAGGTGATTCATGGCATCTGCAATCTGTTTACCAAACTGTACCAACATCAAATCTGTGTTCTTGTCCATGTTATGGTGTCGATGGCGGTTCATAAACCCGAGCACATTTTCCGACATCAATTCTTCTACTAGAAACCTCGCGTCTGAAAGGTAAGGAACTTCAAAACGTCGGGACATTTTTCAGCAGAGAATTTCGATGCCTTCCTAGCTTAGTCTCAGGCAGATAGCATACTACTCTTTGATGCTAACTGTGTACGCATGAAACTCTACCATTAACTATATGATACGAACACGATAATTACAAGAGCTTCATATTTTCAAATTTCTCAAAAGAGTGAGGTGTCCTACAGCTGAATGTTGCAATGTCACAAATTACTCATAAAAAGAACAAGTGTGTGACTTAAAAAGAAAAGCAGATGAGCTTACATTTGCAGATTAAAGAGACATTACTTCACCATCCAATTATCCCAAATTAGTTCCAATAGTGTTATTTTTCTTTCACTCTTTGACGTTTATAAGCGCATTGTGCAAGTCTACCACACACAGTGCAAATCAACTAATGTTACCAGTTGAGTAACATCCTTAAAACCAAATTATTGCAGAATCTCACTGAACTGACCTTGGCCCACGACCACTCCGATCAGGTTGACGATGTTGTCATGGTTACCCAGTAAACCAAGGATCTCTATTTCGTGGCAAATATTCCTGTTATTGTTGTATGATTCATGATCTGAAAAAGCACCGATAATTGTCGGAAATTAAGTGAGAAATTTAACGCGCGGTATAGGGGGCTTTATTCAAGTTCTGACAACTGAATATCGGGCTGTGCGCACGAGATTTTACGAGATCCTGTTACGCTGATTTGTCGATGAGCAAAATGTCTTGCTGACCGATGAATGAATGGCTCAAACGTGAACGATAAACTGTCACCTATTCAAAAATGGCTCAAAAGTTAGAATTCTGAACTAAAAACTGTCGCCTATAAAAAAAAAAGGCCAGACTTCTTTCACGTGATTTCCAGCCACCCGGTACATTGCATATCAGGCTCGCGAGATTTTGTTTTTAAAAAGTGGTCCAAACACTGTTTTCACCGTAATAGTACAACTTATCACCTGGGTGCAATCCCTTGGCAGCCACTATGGTGGTTCCGTTCTCATTGACGAGTTCTGCTTTAAACACCATGGCGATATCACCAAAACCAATCAGTTCCTTGGGTTTCAGGCAGTCTTCCGATATCATTCTTATGCCAGATTCTCGTACACTTTCCTGCAAAGTTTGAACATTGTTAATCGGGGTTGCCGTCATAGATTTGAAAATCATGTCATATCATTGATTCCGACTGAGATCATGAAATATGCCGTCACAGTACGTTACAAACTTATTCCAATTTATCAAAATTACAATAATAGCTTCGTATTTTGCATAGGCTGTCACGTTTTCTGACAAGTATATGACAATAGTAAAAGTCGGAGTAATATAGTTTCACTGGTAAAGTTTTGCCGTCCGCAATCTTTGTAAAGCGTACTCACAAACACATGTACGTATGTATATGCATAGAAATCGAAACTTACTTGACGTAAAGTATTCACTTTTGAAACTGAGGAACTTCAGAGTCAGTAAGTGAATTATTTCAATAAATAACCTTACAACACATCAAAGCTATATTTGCGATTTGAATTAAACGAAATTAACAAATATATATATATCTGTGAACCGTCTTTAACATTTTTTTCGAACTCGGATAAATTCACTTCGATTTCATAATTGTAAAGAATTGAATGTTGACCTTGTATTCAATCAGAGTTTGAAACCCCTTTTCCCCTCTCTCGGAATGTTCGACGACGAAAACTGATTTGCCTGTCTTGTCAGAGGGAATCCCTCATCATAATTTACTCACCATCATCATATTCGCTGCATCGTAGTGTTCTGTGTTATTCCTAGATTGTACTATCAGCTGTGTGTAAGGTTTCCTTCGACGTCGTATGTAAATGACTGTTACAATCAGACACATCAACACGACCATGGCAAGGGTGCTTCCCACGATGCTCAGCGTGTCTTCCTTATTACCCGCTTTTTGTTCTTCTGTATATGCAATTTACGAAGACAAGTGTTGTAAATTTTGTGAACAAATACGAAACAATACAAAATAAACGCCAAAAGTTCAGAGCAACGCCAACAAACGAATAAAAATTGATGAATAAATAAACCAACAAATACAAAAAAGTAATAAATATTAGCGATCAAAGAATAGTCGTTTATCAATACCCATGTATGCAATAGGCAAGCCCGTGACTTTTTCAAATGGTCTGCTTTGACAAATTTCGCTGAAGTTGATTGAAAATGGAACTTCGATCGTGGACTTTGGTTTTGAAATCCCTTTTCAAAAAGCCTCGATGCTGCATAATCAGAAACATGTCCCCCCGATTATGGATCTTTCCACGCAATTTCTCCATTCTATTTTTATGACAGTTTTAACTTTCGCTTAGTTGTTCAATGTTAGCTTTCTCTGCTGTGCAAATGAATCGTCAAGGATGAGCTCGCACCTTACGTGGACTCGTAGACTCATAAATAAAAGGCTGTTCGAATTTTTGTAAGTAAATTTTCCACCCAGCATTACCATGTTTACGCGGTTAGCCCATCGATTGGTGCTTCACATTTATTTCAATCATAATTATCACAGGGTGATTCATTTATAGTACAGAGGTGTCCTTCGATAACTTTCTATGAGAACCTCGACCGTACCTTTGACGTCACAGTGAACCCCTTTCCAACCTGTCATGCAGACACAACCCACGTGCTGGTCACATGACCTTGCATGCTCGCAATCACAGGTACGTTCGCAGGTGTCTCCCCAATGTCCTTTGACGCACCCTGCATGGAAGGAGATAAATGTGTGTTGCTTTCATGTCAACTCTGTACCGACTCATGGTATGCAGGCTCCGAAGATGATCCCGAAGCATGAATAATTGTTGACGTTACCGAAAACCTACCATTCACCGTGAAAAACTGAACATTTCTGTAAGGTATCAAGGTAATGCTAAACAAAAATGCTTGGTTTCAACATATACCGAAAGAAAATTGCAAAATTGCAAAAATGGTAATTTCATGCCTAGTCAAAAATGTAGGCCTAACTTCACCTCTGGTCGACCTTCAATTATGATTTAAGTCTGGTTACGTTGACTCGTAAACAGAATTCCTCTTGCCTGTCAGGTAGAAAGTCATAAGACCAACATCTTTCAGTATACCGGTCACTGCGTGTATTCAATGATAGCACAGTAAGTGAGGCTACCCACAATTCCTCTCGATTTGTGTACTCAAACATCTTTTGCTAAAGGCCCATTCAATTTTATCAATTTCCGAACAATTTGAAACTTAGAACTTAATTTCAAGATTATTTGTTAAAAATATGTTCAAAAATAATTGATTATGTTAAAAATTCAGGAGCAAATTAAATAAGAAGTCGATGTTTGAAGCTGCTAAAAACTGTACACCTGTCAAGGTAAAGTTATCGGCAACGTACTGAGATGGTCTTATCATACCAACTGTCAGACATGCAAATTTCCTCTTTCATGAACACTCAAAAACAGTCGATACCCTTTCTTTTGCAAAAAAAGATGCAACTTATTCCCCTAGTTTCCTTGAAAATATTGTGTACGGCTGTCAATAATATACGTTGACAAAATAACAAAATTGCTATCTCCTCTGCAGAAAAGGGATTGATCTTCAAATTACTCACAGCGGGAAATAAGAAAATTGAATTAGCTTCATTTTAATGAGTGGTCTCCTTGTGTACTGATCATGGATAATTGTGGGTAGCCTCACTTACGGGTAAGGCTGTGATAAGCTTCCAGTTACTCTTTTAGACTCCACATCCTGTCAGTTTGAATGCCGAAATAGGTTCTGGTTCCGAGAAACTCGAGCTCGTAAACGAGAACATGTTATGAGTGACGTTGACCTAAACTCTCGGGAAATGAATGTCATTGTTTCAGTAAATGTCGTCGTGCAGAAATCTGGAATTTTTTAGTTTTAAAACGGATGTTATAGTGGTTTGGGCTGAAGACTACGCTCTGCTACTTCTCGCGAGTTACGTATGAAGCTACTGAACGCATCGGGCAAATATCGGCTATGTGGCATAACGAAGAAGTGTAGCTGTACCTGAAATCCAAACTTCAACCAGGTTTGACTCGAATGTCTTTCCATACTCATCCTCAGGTATACACTGGTATGAACCTACGAGGTCAGAGGTCAAACGCAAGATGACCAGGGTACTCGTACTGAGAGAGGTGAGACAAAGAATTGGAAACTGCTCATTGCTATTTTATCTCTCTCTCTCTCTCTCTCTCTCTCTCTCTCTCTCTCTCTCTCTCTCTCTCTCTCTCAGCAAAATATCAACTCCACACTACATCAGTTTGCAAAATGTCTTTGGAGGGAGTAGTCATTGACGAAACAGCCTGATCGACAGGATATCGATCACGGAGCAGTAGATATTTTGTTTAGATGATTAAAGTTCCTACGAAAGCAACAAACAACATTTGCCATTCTTGAGAGCTATCATTTGGTTTCCACATGATCGTCTGTAGCATTATAAAATGTTATCTTACCCGTCGTCTTTCCGAATGTTGACAACGTTGCTACTGATGCGAACATCGACGCTGGAACCGTTCAGATACCAGTAGGCATAGGGTTTGCGCACGTGATAGCTACGACAAGTAAGGTTGGTAGCTGAATACATCGGTAGTTGCAAGATCGGGGAATTGACGACAATTCGCACTTGCGGCATCGCTGAGAGACAATATACACAACAGAACGTTAGATGTATTTTTCCTGAGTTCTGTCTGTCTGTCTCTCGGTAGATTGGTAGCAGTTATGTCGGCGTTTCTGCAGCTGTGCATCTACGTACATCTATATAAGTTAAGTATCTATGCCTTTCTTTCTTTCTTTGCCCGATATTGCCTGCCTATTTTTGTCTGTGCACACACACCATTATATACGTATATGTATGTGTATATGTGTATTACATGTATGGTTTTTTCTTCAAGTACTCGTACTTACGTATGTCACAAGCGGGTCCCTGCCATCCGGGAGAGCATTTACATGCGCCGTTGAAACCATGGCAAGTGGCGCCATTTTGACAAGCACAGTCCAGGTTACAGTAGTAACCATACTTGTCAGCTGGGCAACCTAAAAGATAAAATAACAGTAATACTTTGATGGAATGAACCAATATGTTCATTTCTACCTTACGGAACATGGAATTATTAAAGTTATCTGCAAATTTGTTCAGGGTTTGTTTAAAAGCAGTCGGATTTGTTTGTTTGTAACTCGTGTTTCTTATTCTTCTCGATCCCGGTGACACGTCCGAAAGATCAATTTTCAACTTGTGATGCAGTGTTTGAGCACGTAGTGTCTGCTGTTATTATTGCAAACTAGATTCTTTTCTCAGAATTTATTTGTCGACAATAACATTGTATAAGCTTATCGTGCACAATTCCTATGATTGTAATGCATTACGTTTTAGTGGGAAGAGCCAGAAAAAAGTGTGTAGGTTTTTTTGAACAAAAGTGATGACAACTTTAAAGAAATTGCCCCTTGAGCCATTCGTCCTATACACAGGTATGCTGGCAAATTATTTCACTACATGAGAGCTCCAACTAAACGTTTACTTGACTTCACTTTAAGAAATGCGTTGTTCTTATTTTAATCAAGTGCAAACATTTGCAAATTGATTGTCTCTATTATAATTAGATTCTTCTACACGACGATGCCTGTAGTAGTTATTTCAGATACTGCATGCTCTGATATAGTGCAATGGGATCTCTAGAAATGCAAAACACTGTGAAAAAGATTGCACACTGGCCGATGCGCATCACTGACCTTTTAACTGTGGTTCAATGGTCAGTGACTGGCGTTTTATGTCCAGTACGTAGTAGTCGCAAAGCCACTTCTGAGGCACCGCTGTGTTAAAGTTTCGAAGTGTTCCAATGAGCACGTCGTTTTGGAAGCCGTCATTCCATGACGGGTCATATGGTGGTCCTCCCGAGTAGTCATCCATCTGAATAGGGGCAAAGGACCAAAAGTGGAAGAAAATCGCTCAAAATTACAAATACGAAAATTTCAACACAATTTGAACAAACCCGACTGAGGTCATCCCGAGAAGCATGCATGCCAAGTCTGAAAATGCACAGAGCATTAAAAGTGCAATGGTCGTCAGGCACGCAAGCACAGATCTTTTGCCATCATTTTACTTGCCAGAAAAGCAGGACATGTGACTCCGTTTGATACACCTACACGTTTCATAACTTTTTACGCTGTCTATTATCAGTTATGATTATAGTGGTAAACACCTTGGCGTTGCATCGCCATCCCTGCGTTGGCAGAGAAAGCTCTATTCAGATGGCCCGTATATACTTTGCTTGCATCCAGTATATAGCACATGCGCATGAGACGATCTCCAATCATTAATTTGCATCATAATCCCTCTTT